>NC_091980.1:226868441-227488522 GCF_044704955.1 Pristiophorus japonicus
CCAGCTGGGCAATGCGCCCAGGGAAGCCCCCCTTAGCCCCTGGCCATGGCCCGCCAAGCCTTGGTCACGCATCCATGTGGACTATGCAGGTCCTTTCAAGGGGAAAATGTTTTTGGTTGTAGTAGACGCTTACTCGAAATGGATCGAATGTGACATTTTAAATTCAAGCACATCCTCTGCCACGGTCGAAAGTCTACGGGCAATGTTCACCGCCCACGGTCTACCAGACATCTTGGTCAGCGACAATGGCCCGTGCTTCACAAGCACTGAATTCCAGGACTTCATGGCAGGCAATGGAATTAACCATGTCAGAACGACACCGTTCAAGCCGGCCTCAAACGGCCAGGCAGAACGAGCAGTGCAGATAATCAAACAGGGGATGCTCAGAATCCAAAGGGGTTGCCTACAAAGCCGCTTATCACGCCTCCTGTTGGCCTATAGATCCCGACCACACTCGCTCACAGGGGTTCCACCTGCAGAGCTGCTAATGAAAAGGATGCTCAAAACACAGTTATCCGTTATACATCCCACCATGAAAGAAATTGTCGAGAGCAGGCGCCAGTCACAATATGACTACCATGACAGGAATGCGAGGGCGTGATGTATTGATGTAAATGACCCTGTTTTTGTCCTCAACTATGCTGCAGGGCCCAAATGGCTCGCAGGCACTGTGGTTGCCAAAGAGGGAAATAGGATTCTGGTAGTTAAACTTACCAATGGACAAATCTGCCGCAAACATGTGGATCAAACAAAAAGGAGGTTCAGCAACCCCATAGAAGAAGCAGAGGAAGAACACGATGTAGAGTTCACTTCACCACAGGTGACCGAACACAGGAACCAAAGGGAGGAGAGCCCAATCACTGTGGGCAGTCCAGACAGGCCTGAGGCATCGCAAACAGCAGGCACTCAGGCCAGCGCCCAACAACCGGAGCCCCAACTCAGGCGCTCTACAAGGGAGCGTAAACCACCAGAGGGACTCAACCTGTGATCCCAATAAGACTTTGGGGGGGGGGAGGTGATGTCATGTATTCAACCAGCATTGTAACCCATGTATAATCTGACCTAAGTTGTACACTGTGAGAACAATGACCAGTAGGTGTTGAACTTGTGGGAGACATTCCTAACCTAGACCTTCAGATATAAAAGGGGAAGCTCCACCCACTTCCAGCACTTGAGTGCTATGAAATAAAGGACAGGTCACAGACTGACCTTCTCTCAAGCATGGGCCTCGTGTGCATTTATACTGTATGGTAAGAACATATCAGAAACATAGAAATTAGGTGCAGGAGCAGGCCATTCGGCCCCTCGAGCCGAATTCAATAAGATCATTCAACCTCAGTACCCCTTTCCTGCTTTCTCTCCATACCCCTTGATCCCTTTAGCCATAAGGGCCATACCTAACTCCCTTTTGAATATATCTAACAAACTGGCCTCAACAACTTTCTGCCGTAGAGAATTCCACAGGTTAACCACTCTCTGAGTGAAGAAGTTTCTCCTCATCTCGGTCCTAAATGGCTTACCCCTTATCCTTTAAACTGTGACCCCTGGTTCTGGAGCTCCCCAGCAACGGGAACATTCTTCCTGCCTCTAACCTGTCCAGTCCCGTCAGAATTTGATATGTTTCTATGAGATCCCCTCTCATTCTTCGAAACTCCAGTGGATACAAGCCCATTTGATCCAGTCTCTCCTCATATGTCAGTCCTGTTATCCCAGGAATCAATCTGGTGAACACAGTAGCACTCTTCTGCTAATGCTTTGTTTTCTTTGCCTGTTGTGTCCACATCCTGCTCTTGACACAAAAAATTGCAGAAAAAAACTCTAATTCTAAAAGGAGTGGACCAGAAAAAACGTTAGATTTTCAATCAATTTAAATACCATTAGCATTCTGATCAAGAGGTGAGTGATTCTAAGTTTAGTTTTGTAAGCTGCATACTAAACATGAGTCCCAACTGTTCATATGGAATATTTATAAGAAAAATAGCATTTATGTATATTTGGATAGATTTTTCTGAAATCTCCTTGTTAGCTTCTTCTAAGCCAAGCAATGTGTGCACATCAAACATTTATGACAGCAATATCCCTTGAAACAATTATTGGCCCTGAAATTCCGACATTCCCGGGTCCGTACAAACTTCGTACGGAACCGGGAAGGCATCTGAAAAGCCGGTTATCGGCGCGCAATGCGCATGCGCTGAAAACCAGCTTTTCCGATCTGTCAAGTTTCTGGCTTGACAGATCATCCACAGATCGGGAGCGAGGACATTTGTACGTGCAAATTTCCAATATTTACGCAGACAAATGTCCTCAAAAATCTTGCGCCTGAAAAAGCAGGCGCATAGCCTACATTTACAGGTGCAAGTGTTTTAAAAAACACAAAAACATATAAAAATAAAGTTATGAAAACATATTTTATCATTAAAAACCCTCCCCACAATGTTAAGTTTATTTTAAAATACTTCTTTAAAAATGGGGAAAATATATATTTTTTTAAGTCTTTAATAACTTTATTTAAATGAATGCAGTGTATATTTTCTATTTTTTATTAATGTTTTGGGTATTTGGGGCTGTGTTTTGGGTGTTTGGGGCTGTTTCTCAATCAATGTAATAGGAGTTTAGGACCTTACGGAACTCCTATTACTATGATACTTTACCTGATTGGCTGCCCAGAGCCATGTGACTCCAGCTCCAGGCCTGCGCAAATTCTGACGTGCACGCGCTGCGAATTGCAGTCAGGAGAGGTCTCAGCATCGGAAAGTCGAATGTGGGCAGCAGCTTCAGGTAGGTGCGTATTTTTTCTCTAAAATGCCTGCGGGAAGGACAAAACCGAATTTCAGGGCCAATATCTTTCTACATTTCATGCAATTTTAATGAAAGTTCTCAACTTAAAATTCTAGAATTGTCACATATGTATACTCTGTGTATATACTAGAGGGTGCAGCTCTGGAAGGCCCAGGCAGGAGCTGTAGAAAAGGCTGGTCACCACATGGTGAAGGCACTCTGCAGTTTAAATAAAGAGACTAAGGTCACAGCAGTTCAAGCACAACACTAGGCCTCGTGGAGTTATTCGACAGATAAGTAGAGACATATTAACTGGCGATGAGTACAGATCACGGACTCACACGCAGAGCTGGCTGCCATTGATAGTTTAGAAAAGTTTACAGAGGTTGAAGCCTTTACTCGGTTTTCGTTGGCCAGGTATCATAGAAACATAGAAACATAGAAAATAGGTGCAGGAGTAGGCCATTCAGCCCTTCAAGCCCGCACTACCATTCAATGAGTTCATGGTTGAACATGCAACTTCAGTACCCCATTCCTGCTTTCTCGCCATACCCCTTGATCTCCCTAGTAGTAAGGACTACATCTAACTCCTTTTTGAATATATTGCTTCTACACACACCGCCACACCAAGGGCCAGGATTTAGCAGAATATGTTGCAGACCTATGAAGGCTCGCGGAACCGTGCGAATTTGGCGAACTCCTCAACAATATGTTGCGGGATGTTTTCGCAATGGTACGGGACGTGAAGCGGACCATCGCTTTAAGCCAGGCGTTCATGACCTCAACGTTGAGATTCTCCCAGAATCAAAACTCACTGGTAAGTACTGTGCAGAAAATAACTGTTGTCAAAGAATTAGTCCAACTCAGAGACCTCCAAGGGGTGTAAATGTGAATCGTTTAACATGCTGGTGTTGCGGGGGTAACCATCGGGCCCACCTGTGTCAATTCAGACACTGTGTGTGCAAAGGCTGCAGTCAAAAGGGCCACCCACAGTGAATGTGCAGAAAAACTGCAACTCAAAACGTGGCAGAGGAGTCGGCAGGAGGTTTCCGATCCAGCAAGGATCATAAAGTACAAGCTAGAACGGCGACTTAACCTGAGGAAGCAGTGCACGGTTAGTGTATACCTTCACCACCAAAAGTCCCCCCATGTTGATGAAAGTCAAGATAAATGGCATTCCTGTTTCCATGGAGTTAGACAAGGGGGCGAGTCAGTCACTTATGAGCCAGAAGGCATTTGAGAGGCTGTGGGGCAACAAAGAACAAAGACCCAAGCTGAGCCCGATTCAGACAAAGCTGCGCACTTACACCAAAGAACTGATCCCAGTTATCGGCAGTGCGAACATAAAAGTATCCTATGACAGAGAGATACATGAATTGCCACTGTGGGTTGTACCAGGCGACGGGCCAACGTTGCTTGGCAGAAGCTGGATGGGGAAGAGTCGGTGGAACTGGGAAGACGTCAAAGTATTATCGTCAGTGGACAATGCTTCCTGTGCTCAAGTGCTGAGCAAGTTCCCATCCTTATTTGAACCAGGCATCGGCAACTTCACAGGCGCCAAAGTGCAGATCCACTTGGTCCCCGAGGCACGGCCTGTTCATCACAAGGCTCGAGCGGTCCCTTACATGATGAGGGAGATCGTGGAGATCGAATTGGACAGACTTCAACGCGAGGGAATCATATCACCAGTCGAATTCAACGAGTGGGCCAGCCCGATTGTTCTGGTACTTAAGAGCAATGGCATGGTCAGAATCTACGGCGATTACAAGGTAACGATCAACCGAGTTTCATTACAGGACCAGTACCTCCTACCCAAAGCTGACGATCTCTTTGTGACATTAGCAGGGGGAAAGGCATTCACCAAGCTGGTTCTAACCTCCGCTTACATGATCCAGGAGCTGGCTGAGTCGTCGAAAAAACTAATGTGCATTAAGTCACACAAGGGACTGTTTTTGTATCACATGTGCCTGTTCGGGATCAGCTCGGCTGCAGCCATCTTCCAAAGGAACATGGAGAGTCTGTTGGAATCGGTTCCATGCACCTTTGTATTTCAGGATGACATCCTAATCACTGGTCGTGACACCACCGAATACCTGCACAACCTGCATGAGGTTTTAAGTCGGCGAAACAGAGTCGGACTCCGGCAGAAATGATCCAAGTGTGTCTTCCTAGCGCCAGAGGTAGAATTCCTGGGGAGGAATATTGCGGCAGGCGACATCAGGCCCACGGACTCGAAGACAGAGGCCATCAAGAATGCACCCAGACCACGAAATGTAACGGAGCTTTGCTCGTTCCTGGGGCTCCTCAACTATTTCGGTAACTTTCTTCCAGGGTTGAGCACCTTGCTCGAACCGTTGCACAAGTTGCTACACAAGGGAGACGACTGGGTTTGGGTCAAAATCAAGAGGCTGCCTTCAAAAAGGCCAGAAACTTGCTGTGTTCGAACAAGTTGCTTGTATTGTATGACCTGGATAAACATCTAGTTTTAGCATGTGACGCATCGTCGTACGGTGTACGGTGTGTTTTACAGCAAGCAAATGTAGCGGGCAAACTCCAACCAGTTGCATATGGATCTAAAAGTCTATCCAAGGCCGAAAGAGCCTACAGTGTGGTCGAGAAGGAGGCTTTGGTTTGTGTCTATGGGGTAAAAAAAATGCACCGGTATTTGTTCGGACTCAGGTTCGAGTTAGAAACCGACCACAAGCCCCTAATTTCACTGATTTCGGAAAGCAAAGGCATAAACACCAATGTTTCGTTGCAAATCCAAAGATGGGCACTAACACTGTCGGCCTACGATTATACGATCCGCCATAGGCCAGGCACTGAGAACTGCACCGATACCCTCAGCCAGCTACGTTGTCCACCACCGCGGTGGAAATAGCGCAGCCGCAGACCTGTGCCTGGTCATGGACATCTTCGAAAGCGAAGGGTCACCCATAACAGCCTGTGTTATCTCTTGTAAAAAGTTGCGTCCTCAATGGGGGCTGGTCAGCGGTCCCAAGAGAAATGCAAGACGAGATAAAGCCGTATCACCGTCGTAAAGACGAAATGTCCATCCAATCGGATTGCCTCTTATGGGGCAACCGCGTCGTCCTGTCAAAAAAAGGCCGGGCAACCTTCATACGCGACCTACACAGTGCCCACCCAGGTATAGTCATGGTGAAGGTTATCGCCAGGTCCCACGTCTGGTGGCCTGGCATTGACTCGGACTTGGAGTCGTGCATGCGCCAGTGTAACACTTGCTCACAATTGAGCAATGCACCCAGGGAGGCTCCACTTAGCCTGTGGTACTGGCCCTGAAAACCATGGTCCAGGATCCACATAGATTATGCGGGCCCCTTTATAGAAAAAATGTTCTTCGGTATAATGGATGCCTACTCTAAGTGGAACGAATGTGTAATAATGGCATCCAGCACGTCCACCGCCACCATTGAAAGCCTCAAGGCCATGTTCACCACCCATGGCTTCCCCGACATTCTGGTCAGCGACAATGGTCCATGTTTCACCAGCTCAGAATTCAATGGAGTCATGACCCACAATGGAATGAAGCATGTCAGGTCTTCCCCGTTCAAGCCCACAACCAATGGCCAAGCGGAGCGGGCAGTTCAAACCATAAAGCAGAGCTTGAAATGCATCATGGAAAGCTCCTTACAAACCTGCCTATCCCAGGTGCTGATCAATTACAGGACACGACGCCACTCCCCCCTGCGGAGTTACTAATGAAATGTGCACTCAAAACTAGGCTCTCCTTAGTCCACCCTGACCTCAACGATCAGGTGGAAACCAGGCGTTATCGGCAAAACATGTACCACGATCGCGCGGCTGTATCACGTGACATCACTGTAAACGACCCAGTGTTTGTGCTGAATCACAGTCATGGCCCCAAATGGATCGCTGGCACTGCTGTAGCCAAGGAGGGGAATAGAGTGTTTGTTATAAAACTGCTTCTAAAGGGGCAAAGTGTGTTAAAAAGACAAGCCTGAAGACTCTGTGCCTCAATGTGAGGAGTATTTGTAATAAGGTGGATGAATTAACTGCGCAGATCACTGTTAATGGATATGATGTAATTGGCATCATGGCGACATGGCTCCAGGGTGACTAAAGCTGGGAACTCAACATCCAGGAGTATTTAACATTCAGGAAGGATAGACAGAAATGAAAAGGAGGTGGGGTAGCATTGCTGGTTAAAGAGCAAATTAACGCAATATTAAGGAAGGACATTAGCTTGGATGATGTGAAATCTGTGGGAGTTGAGTACAGACCACCAAACAGTAGTAGTGAGGTTGGGGACAGCATCAAACAAGAAATTGGGATGCATGCAATAAAGGTACAACAGTTATCATGGACGACTTTAAACTACATATTGATTGGGCTAACCAAACTGGTAGCAATGCGGTGGAGGAAGATTTCCTGGAGTGTATTAGGGATGGTTTTCGAGATCAATATGTCGAGGAACCAACTAGAGGGCTGGCCATTCTAGACTGGGTAATATGTAATGAGAAAGGACTAATTAGCAATCTTGTTGTGCGAGGCCCCTTGGGGAAGAGTGACCATAATATGGTAGAATTCTTTATTAAGATGGAGAGTGACACAGTTAATTCAGAAACTAGGGTCCTGAACTGAAGGAAAGGTAACTTCGATGGTATGAGATGTGAATTGGCTAGAATAGACTGGCGAATGATACTTAACGGGTTGACGATGGATAGGCAATGGCAAACATTTACAGATCACATGGATGAACTTCAACAATTGTACATCCTTGTCTGGAGTAAAAATAAGACGGGGAAGTGGCTCAATTGTGGCTAACAAGGGAAATTAGGGATAGTGTTAAATCCAAGGAACAGGCGTATAAATTGGCCAGAAAAAGCAGCAAACCTGAGGACTGGGAGAAATTTAGAATTCAGTAGGGTTTAATTAGGAGGGGGAAAATAAAGTATGAGAGGAAGCTTGCCAGGAACATAAAAGCTGACTGCAAAAGCTTCTATAGATATGTGAAGAGAAAAAGATTAGTGAAGACAAATGTAGGTCCCTTGCAGTCAGATTCAGGTGAATTTATTATGGGAACAAAGAAATGGTGGACCAGTTAAACAAATACTTTGGTTCTGTCTTCACGAAGGAAGACACAAGTAACCTTCCGGAAGTACTAGGGGACCCAGGGTCTAGTGAGAAGGAGGAACTGAAGGAAATCCTTATTAGGCGGGAAATTGTGTTCGGGAAATTGATGGGATTGAAGGCCGATAAATCCCCAGGGCCTGATAGTCTGCATCCCAGTGTACTTAAGGAAGTGGCCCTAGAAATTGAAAGGTTGCAAAATTCGTGGGAAAACCCCCATGTGTTTGGACTCATTGGAAAGGAAATTTAATTTGGAACTATCTACCAGAAAGTTTGAAATCCTAAAGTGCACATAGAAGAAACCTCGACCGGTAATCGAATTTGGGATTTTACAAAGCAGATTGAGTTTGTGTGGGCAAGGCTAAGAACTAAATGAACTATCCTTCAAAGAAGCCAGTTTTGAGTATTGAAGCTGTCTGGGGTATTGAAACACTTGCAAATTGTCTGGAGAATTCTGGATACTTGAAAATCCTTCTCCCCAGGAGACATTAACATAGCAACAATTAACCCAGAGATAGCTAACCCTCGTCCTGATTTGGAAAGCCATTTCCAGCACATGCATAATGACAATGGCCCATTCAGCCTACATGAAAACCCCAAGCACAGACAGACATTACAAATACCAAAGCTAATATTTCCATCAAGAAACAGATTTAGAAGATCGACACATCCGAGACAGGTTAACATTTAATGAGCCCGCCAAAATATGACCAAGAAATATCAAGCCCACCAAAATCAAACAAAGAATCGGGGCTGATTTTGCGCGAAGATTAGAACAGCTAAAAGGTATAACTGGGCCCTGCTTTAACAAAGGGTATGCTGTGCAATGCTATGGTATGCTGTGCTATGCATCAGAGGAAGAAAGGAGACAGATCACCGCAGCAGTTTGAACAAGCCTCTTCAGCCTCAACGTCCTGCAACCGAAAAGAAAGGAAGAACATCACCATCACGGCAGCAACCAACCACAGCCAACGTGGTACCACCAAAAACACCGCGATCGACCAACTTCAAAACAAAACTCCACAAGGAAGAAACCGAAGCATCGAAAATTTCCACTCTACAATCTAGGCCTGACTACCAACAGGTGAAAACATTATCTAACTGGACTTTGAAACCTATTTCTAACGAAAGAAAATGGGTACTTACCCCATAAGTCCAAAACGTGCCCGACTGCATCAGCGGACATCACCCAACTGAAGATTGCGCAGTAAGAAGTCTTCTCCGATGTTCGGGGTACGGCAAGCAGAACCTACAGAATCCAGCGAACCCCGAAATCACGAACTACCACTAAATGACCATAAAGGATTGGTAAGTATAGTCCCTGTTTGTCCTGGAGTCTAATCTAGTCAACATTAGGCATTGGGAGGTGGGAGGTGTATTATTCACTGTATCCCCTTTGAATGTGTGATGTACTGTTCTTTATTTGAGTAATTATTTGTTTGTATTTTTCTTGTCTTTAATAAAACCAAAGTTCTTTTGCACCAAACCAGTTGTCTCTTGCATTTTATCACTTCCCCCAAATAAATCCAGAGTCTAGAGTCCAGAGACCAGGGAGTGGGAGTGATTCGAACCGCTCAGAAGGTCAGAGGTGAAGCTGACCCCCACACCACCCCCTAAAAATAGTGGATGCATTAGTGATCATTTTACAATAGTCTATCGACTCTGGATCAGTTCCTATGGACTGGAAGATAGCTAATGTAACATCACTTTTTAAGAAAGGAGGAAGAGAGAATATGGGTAATTATAGACCAGTTAGCCTGACATCAGTATTGGGGAAAATATTGGAATCAATTATTAAAGATGAAATAGTAGTGCATTTGGAAAGCAGTGACAGGATCGGTCCAAGTCAATGTGGATTTATGAAAGGGAAATCATGCTTGACAAATCTTCTAGAATTTTTTGAGGATGTAACTAGGAGTGGACAAGGGAGAACCAGTGGATGTGGTGTATTTGGACTTTCAAAAGGTTTTTGACAAGGTCCTACACAAGAGATTGGTGTGCAAAATTAAAGCACATGGTATTGGGGGTAATGTACTGACGTGGATAGAGAACTGGTTGGCAGACAGGAAGCAGAGAGTCGGGATAAATGGGTCCTTTTCAGAATGGCAGCCAGTGACTAGTGGGGTGCAGCAGGGCTCACTGCTGAGACCCCAGCTATTTACAATATATATTAATGATTTAGATGAAGGAATTGAGTGTAATATCTCCAAGTTTGCTGATGAGACTAAGCTGGGTGGCGGTGTGAGCTGTGAGGAGGACGCTAAGTGGCTGCAGGATGACTTGGACAGTTCAGGTGAGAGGGCAAATGCATGGCAGATGCAGTATAATGTAGCTAATTGTGAGGTTATCCACTTTGGTGGCAAAAACACGAAGGCAGAATATTATCTGAATGGCGGCGGCAGATTAGGAAAAGCGGAGGTGCAACGAGACCTGGTGTCATGGTAAATCAGTCATTGAAATTTGCCATGCACGTACAGCAGGCGGTGAAAAAGGCAAATGGTATGTTGGCCTTCATAGCTAGGGGATTTGAGTATAGGAGCAGGGAGGTCTTGCTGCAGTTGTACAGGGCCTTAATGAGGCCTCACCTGGAATATTGTGTTCAGTTTTGTTCTCCTAATCTGAGGAAGGACGTTCTTGCTATTGAGGGAGTGCAGTGAAGGTTCACCAGACTGATTCCCGGGATGGCAGGACTGACATATGAGGAAAGACTGGATCGATTGGGCCTGTATTCACTGGAATTTAGAAGGATGAGAGGGGATCTCATAGAAACATCTAAAATTCTGACGGGACTGGACAGGTTAGATGCAGGAAGAATGTTTCCGATGTTGGGGACGTCCAGAACCAGGAGATATAGTCTAAGGATAAGGGGGTAAGCCATTTAGGACTGAGCTGAGGAGAAACTTCTTCACTCAGAGAGTTGTTAACCTGTGGAATTCTCTACCGCAGAGAGTTGTTGATGCCAGTTCGTTCGATATATTCAAGAGGAAGTTAGATATGGCCCTTACGACTAAAGGGATCAAGGGGTATGGAGAGAAAGCAGGAAAGGGGTCCTGAGGTGAATGATCAGCCATGATCTTATTGAATGGTGGTGCAGGCTAAAAGGGCCGAATGGCCGACTCCTGCACCTATTTTCTATGTTTCTATGTTTCTATGCTTAACGGACAAACATGCAGAATGCATTTGGACCAGGCCAATTTGCGATTTACAGGTAACCAGGAACTACCGGGAGAGGACCTTACCTTCAGTGATCCACCTACACACACCCAATCAGCAACAGGCTTAGCTGCCAACCACGAGGATGATCCCACCATCTCCTCCAGTCAGACCAACACTGCTGCAAGGCAGCAGTGGCCTCACCAACTCACCCATGCCAGAAGTGACACTCAGATGATCAACCAGGGAGCCCAGAGTTCCAGATCGCCTCAACCTGTAACTAACTTGCATTAAAGACTTTGGGGGGGAATGTTGTCATATAAGTATACTCTGTGTATAAACTATGCTGGTACCTCTAGAGGGTGCAATTGTGGGAGGCCCAGGCAGGAGCTGCATAAAAGGCTGGTCACAATGCGGTGAAGGCACTCTGCACTTTAAATAAAGAGACTAAGGTCACAGCGGTTCGAGCACAGCACTAGGCCCCGTGGAATTATTCTATAGATAAGTAGAGACATTTTAAGAATCATTGGAGTTTACAGCACGGAAGGAGGCTATTTAGGCTCATAGTGTCCCATGCCGGCCAACAAACGGCTATCCAACCTAATCCCAACTTTCCAGCTCTCGGTCCATAGCCCTGCAGGTTACGGCACTTCAGGTGCACATTCAAGGACTTTTTAAAATGTGGTGAGGGTTTCTGCCTCTACCACCCTTTCAGGCAGTGAGTTCCAAATCCCCACAACCCTCTGCGTGAAGAAATTCCCCTTCAAATCGCCTTTAAACCTTCTACCAATTACTTACAATGTATGTCCCCTGGTTGTTGACCCCTCTGCTAAGGGAAATAGGCCCTTCCTATCTACTATATCTACACCGCTCATAACTTTAAACACCTCAATGAGGTCTCCCCTCAGCCTCCTCTTTTCCAAGGAAAACAAATCCAACCTATCCAATCTGTTCTCATAGCTAAGATTCTCCAATCCCGGCAACATCCTCGTAAATCACCTCTGTACGCTCTCCAGTGTAATCACATCCTGAGATGCGGTGACCAGAATTGCATGCAGTACTCCAGCTGTGGTCTAACCAGTGTTTTATACAATTCAAGCATAACCTCCCTGCTCTTGTATTCTATGCCTCGGCTAATAAAGGCAAGCATTCCGTATGCTTTCTTAACCAGCTTATCTACCTGGCCTGCTACTTTCAGGGATTTATGGACATGCACTCCAAGGTCCCTTTGTTCCTCTACACTTCTCAGTATCCTACCATTTAATGTGTATTTCCTTTCCTTTTAGCCCTCCCCAAATGCATTACCTCACACTTCTCTGGATTAAATTCCATTTTCCACTGTTCTGCCCACCTGACCAGTTGATTGATATCTTCCTGCAGTCCGCAGCTTTCTTCTTCATTATCAACTGCACAGCCAATTTTAGTATCATCTGCAAACTTCTTAATCATACCCGCTATATTAAAGTCTAGATCATTGATGTATATCACAAAAAGCAAGGGACCTCGTGCTGAGCCCTGTGGAACCCCACTGGAAACATTCTTCCAGTCACATAAACACCCATCAACCATTACCCTTTGCTTCCTGCCTCTGAGCCAATTTTGGATCCAACTTGCCACTTTGCCCTGGAACCCATGGGCTTTTACTTTTGTGATCAGTCTGCCATGTGTGACCTTATCAAAAGCTTTTCTAAAATCCATATACACTACATCATACGCTTTGCCCTCATCAACCCTCCTGGTTACCTCCTCGAAAAATTCAATCAAATTAGTCAGACACGACCATCCCTTTACAAATCTGTGCTGACTGTCCTTGATTAATCTGTGTCTTTCTAAATGAAGATTTATCCTGTCCGCCAGGATTTTTTCCAATAATGTTCACACTGAGGTTAGGCTGACTGGCCTGTAATTACTCGGTTTATCCCTTTCTCCCTTCTTAAACAAAGGTACCACATTAGCAATCCTCTGGCACCACACCTGAAGCCAGAGATGATTGGAAAATGATGGTCAAAGCCTCTGCTAGTTTCTCTTTTGCTTCGCTAAACAGCCTGGGATACATTTCATCCAGGCCTGGGGACATATCCACTTTCAAAGCTGCTAAACCCCTTAATACCTCCTCTCCCACTATGTTTATTTAATCTAATATTTCACACTCCTCCTCCTCGGTAGTAGTGTCTGCATCGCTCCTCTCTTTTGTGAAAACAGACTCAAAAGTATTCATTAAGAACCATACCCATATCTTCCGCGTCCAGTCACAGATTATCTTCATGGTCTCTAATAGGCCCTATCCTTTCTTTAGTTATCCTCTTGCTCTTAATATATTTATAAAACATCTTTGAGTTTTCCTTGATTTTACTTGCCAATATTTTGTATGCTCTCTCTTTCCTTTCCGAATATCCTTTATAATTTCACCCCTGGACTTTCTATACTCCTCGAGAGATTTTATAGTATTTAGCCCTCGGTGTCTGTCATAAGCCTCCCTTTTCTCTTTAACTTACCCTGTATGTCCCTCGACATCCAGGGGGCTCTAGATTTGTTAGTCCCACCCTTTTTCTTTTGAGAAGGGAGAACTTACTACTTATGTATAAAATGCACAATTCATGGAATGTATTGGCTATATCTAAGGATTAAAATACTTCTCCTCATTGAAGTTTCCTCTGATAAAATGTACTTTACTGACTTTGTTGGCAGACAAATTTGAGAATGCTGATATTCATACAAACCGTGAATCTTAAAGTGTGGATGGTTCACCCATTCATTTCCAAACATGGGAGTTTTTATAATCCTATCCTACTTGATGTTAGATTTTTAACAGATGAGAACAAAACTATTTCTCAGCCGAATGTCCAAAGTCAGAACAAGGGTAAACCAAGGCTACATGCTATAGATGACATTATTGTGATTAAGATGACCAGTTGCATTCTCTAGCTGTCGAATTTGTAGTAAGCCAATATGCTAAAAGGTTATATGCCAATATGCTCATAAACAACAAGCAAGACAGGTTTCAGCTAGACTGTGTCTACTGTCAATATATTACCTGAGGATAAACACCTGAGACTGTTGATTATTCAAGTGGCATGAAACTTCAGGCTCCTAACACTTCACTGCTCATGTTTAACAAAACAGAAATGAAGGCGGTAGGAAAAAGATGAGTCAGTGTTAGAAGCAGCAAGAACAAGAAGAAATACAGCACTGAGTTTCAAATAGTGCCAAGTGGATGTAAAAGTGTTCTCAGTAATAGAGTAATTCAACATATACAATTGGTCACAGCAAATAACAAGAATATTATGATGATGGAGGGTTCATCAAAGCATATGAAATAAGATGTAGTGGCCAAGTACCGGATCATTTTCAAAGAAGAGGAGACATAAAAGCTATTGTGCAGCTTCAAGTTGATCCAATGCACCCATCTACTAATTGCCAGCCAGGACAATATCTTCATCTGTAAAATAACTTGTCAAGAAGTACATTGAGAAGAACATAAGAACATAAGAAATATGAACAGGAGTAGGCCATACGGCCCCTCGAGCCTGCTCCGCCATTCAATACGATCATGGTTGATCTGATCATGGAATCAGCTCCACTTCCCCGCCCACTCCCTGTAACCCCTTATCCCCTTATCGTTTAAGAAACTGTCTATTTCTGTCTTAAATGTATTCAATGTCCCAGTTTCCACAGCTCTCTGAGGCAGCGAATTCCACAGATTTACAACCTTCTGAGAGAAGAAATTTCTCCTCATCTCTGTTTTAAAGGGGCGGCCCCTTATTCTAAGATCATGCTCTCTAGTTCTAGTCTCCCCCATCAGTGGAAACATCCTCTCTGCATCCACCTTGTCAAGCCCCCTCATAATCTTATACATTTCAATAAGATCACCTCTCATTCTTCCGAATTCCAATGAGTAGAGGCCCAACCTTTCCTCATAAGTCAACCCCCTCATCTCCGGAATCAACCTCGTGAACCTTCTCTGAACTGCCTCCAAAGCAAGTATATCCTTTTGTATATATGGAAACCAAAACAGCAAGCAATATTCCAGATGTGGCCTCACCAATACCCTGTATAGCTGTAGCAAGACTTCTCTGCTTTTATAGTCCATCCCCTTTGCAATAAAGGCCAAGATCCCATTGGCCTTCCCGATCAATTGCTGTACCTGCATACTATCCTTTTGTGTTTCGTGCATAAGTACCCTCAGATCCCGTTGTACTGCAGCACTTTGCAATCTTTCTCCACTTAAATAATAACTTGCTCTTCGATTTTTTCTGCCAAAGTGCATGACCTCACACTTTCCAACATTATACTCCATCTGCCAAATTTAGCCTGTCTATGTCCTTTTGCATATTTTTTGTGTCCTCCTTACACATTGCTTTTCCTCCCATCTTTGTATCATCAGCAAACTTGGCTACGTTACACTCAGTCCCTTCCAAGTCGTTAATATAGATTGTAAACAGTAGGGGTTCCAGGACTATTGATGAACTTGATAGGAATGTTCTTGTGCTTTTAAAGTGCCCCGATTGACAGAATCTTTTCAATGGTGGTAATTAGACAGAATGATAAAATATACATCAATCCAAATAATTTAAAAAGGCCTAAACATTATAATTATCCACTTGGAACCACAGATGATGTTGTGACCAATCAATGAAAGCAAGACGATTTACAATTGGGGATACAAAGAATGGCTTTGGCCATGTTGGATTGGATAGAGAATCAAGTCTGCTGACTAATTTTCAACACCATTTGGAAGATGTAGATGGTTGCCCTTGTTTTTTGGAATGTCTCCAATTCCTGAGGAATTTCAGAGAAGACCTCATGAGGTATTGGAAAACAACAACAACAACAACTTGCATTTATATAGCACATTTAATGTAGTAGAATGTCCCAAGGCACTTCACCGGAGTGTTTTAAGGCAAAACAAATAAATTTGACACCGAACCACATAAGAAGAAATTACGGCAGATCACCAAAAGCTTGGTCAAAGAGGTAGGTTTTAAGGAGCATCTTAAAGGAGGAAAGAGAGGTAGAGAGGTGGAGATGTTTAGGGACGGAGTTCCAGAGCTTGAGGCCTTGGCAGATGAAGGCATGGCTACCAATGGTTGAGCAGTTATAATCAGGGATGCTTGAGAGGGCAGAATTTGAGGAACTCAGACATCTCGGGGGGTTGTGAGGCTGAAGGAGATTACAGAGATAGTGAGGATTAAACCTGGAAGGATTAGTTGTGCTGGACGACATTTCAGTCTGTTGTGCAAATGAATAGGGTCACAATCAGAAACTGGAAACTTTGATAGAAAATGCTCAGTTCAATAACAACAGCAACTTAAATTTATGTAACATAGAAAATATTTGTTTTGGATCGATAATAATAGACCCAGGTTTGTGATCTGGATGAATGTTAAATAAGAGACAAGACAAATGAAGTAAAGAATAAAACACCGTTTACTGAGAGAAAAGAAACATAATAATTCAGTTTACGAAGAAAATAGAACTATGATAAGATGCAACAAAGCTCATGGCCTTCAGCCCGTCGGGAACTCCGTAACGACGGCTGGTTTGGAGCCTTGGGGGTCCCGGCAACGCTCGCGAATCACGGTCCAAGGTGAAGTTCAAAGAGCTATGGAACAGTGCTGTTCCTTTATACTATTAAACAAACATGCTATCGAACAAAACATGGGTGCATGTGGCTTATGGCGAACTCCTAACCAGCATGAGATCTCAAGGCGCCGACCGTCTCATAACAAGCTGGTGTGCGTCCCAAGGTCGCTTCTCTCTCTCTCTCTCTATAGCAACAACATTCTACGGGGCATGGGACAGAGACACACTGTAAATGTCTAAATATCATAATTAACAGTATGTGATTAACCCCATACAATACAATGTTCCACGACCATTCTCAGAGGTGTAGTTAAGTAAAATAGATTCCAAGCCAAAGAAGGCAATATTTGAAGGGGAGGTGGGTTTTAAAGAGCTGACGGAGTTGGAAAAATGTGTGCTTCACAAATCATGCCAGAGTGTAAGGCCTAGGCAGCATCTTTAAATGCCATCCCTAACCAAGTACACCACTACCCTCACACATTGCTCAATGTACGACCCCCCCCATCCCTAATTACTCACCTACCAACAATCTGTATCAATCATGAGGCACAACTCCGATTCCAGGCCTCACCTCACCCTCTTGGAGGAGACGGTGCAGGCCATTCTTGGCAGAGGCATGGCTGAGCCATTGGCCAGTGGCAGGACTGAAAGGATAAAAGATACTGGTGTCCTCATACGTTATCCTCCTTCTGGCATTCACCTCTTGCTTTCCCACTTTCACATCAGTAGGATAGGCAAAGGCACACACAAGACAGACTAAGAGAATGCATAAGGGCGATCAGTTGATTGCTTGATGTCATATTGGATGGATAGATGTATAAAGTTCGATTGGAAGGTTTGCTTAGTGGTGGCTTTTATTTCAGCTTTGTAGCCAAGAGGACTCTGCGATGGTCAGTAACAGAGGGAAGGTAAGGTGTGGGACAAATGTGGAAAGGGGAATTGGGGTTGTGGACCACAGACGGATGATTCCATCCTGAATATCCTGGCGAGAAAGTAGCTGTCTGGATTGCAACCTTCCATCTGCTTTCTTCTCTTCTGTTTTAATATGTCCTTACTATACAGTATAAATACACACAAGGCCCATACTTGAGAGAAGGTCACTCTGTGACCAGTAACCTTTATTAGCCAGCACTGAAGTGATGAAGGTGGGTGGAGCTTCCCCTTTTATACCTGAAAGTCCAGGTTAGGAGTGTCTCCCACAGGTTCACCATCTAGTGGTCAGTGTTCTCATGGTGTACAACTTAGGTCAGTTTATACATGGATTACAATGACAGTTGAATACATGACATGTTTCTTCCTCTTCCCTCTGTGAGCGGATGCTGTAAATCTGAAATGACAGCATAAAATGCTGGAAAAACTCAGCTGGTCAGGCAGCATCTCGACCTGAGACATGAACTCAGTTTCTCGCTCCACAGATGTTGCTTGACCTACTGGGTATTTGCAGCATTTTCTGTCTTCTCAGAGGCCCTCTGTTACCATCCGTGGCCTTGCAAGCATCCGGCACACTCTATATGCATTTAATAAACTTTGAACATCTATCGCTGCAAATCACTACTTTAATAAGAAAAATTAAAAACTGTCCAGAAGCTTAAATCCAAACTTACCTGAAAGATGTGCATATCCCTTTACTGTTCCCTGCTGTCAGCCTACTTACACACCAGGTTAACCTGTCGTGCTTTAGGACCCAGCACTGAATTCAGTGTTGGGTTTGAAGTTCGGAGTGGTGACGTTAAGTTGGCATTGCTCGCCGATTGACATCACCATGCCGCCATTTTTATTCCAGGGCACTGCCAGTTACTGGCAGCGCAAAGGAAGGGAGGAAAATGGCGACCGCCGCAAGTCCTGTCACCAGCTGGTGAAAGAGTGGCAGGCGCCATTTTTTCACCATTTCATGGCACTATGGAGTGGCGGTAAGTAGATGAATTTCTAGCCCTAAATATTTTATAGTTTATTTTTGACTGACCTTCATAACAAACATTACATTCAAACACTGAGTTGGCAGGGTCCGTTCTGAGTCACAAATAAGTGATTTCATACATGATGATGCATTGAATACTGGAATCTGTTTCTAAAATTAGATCTTTATTTCAGAGAATAGCAAATGCTTTGATAGGCCGAACAAATTTACACTTAAAAATAAACAATTTAAATTAAAATTAAAAAATGTAATATTCTGTTATTATAAACAGTCATTTCCCCAGAATTTTATTCTCACCACCATCTGCCATCCATTTTGAAGCACCATTTAGTCCCAGTTCTTGCCATTATTGCATCTGTTCTCTCTCTCAATTGTTGTGTTAATCTTCTCGCACTATTTCACAGCTCCCTGATCACCTGCTTCCCTCTGGTGTTCCACTTTTCAAGTTGTATGTTTTATTGCCTCTGTTTTGTGCCACAGCACGAAGCAAATGGAAAGTAAATTTATTGGACTATGAATATTTAGAAAAAGTGTATACGTTAAATGATAACCAAGTCCAATAAATTACAGTGCGTTAAAACACTTACCAATACAGTTATGGTCAATTATTTTTTGTCAGTCAAATAATGGTTCTAATCGAAAAGCTGCTTTAATATTCCCTGTCTCATTCTCCCTCCCAACTCGAGTTTGAAGAACAAGACTACAGTTAATTCACCATGTTTGAGGCAGCAGCAGCCAAGATCATGGCACCGTGAGTGGCTCTGCTGCACAGGAGGGCAGAAAAAAGAGTGGGAGAGCTATAGTGGTAGGGGATTCTATTTTATGGGGGATATATAGGTGTTTCTGCGGTCACAACCGAGGCTCCAGGATGGTATGTTGCCTCCCAGGTGCAAGGGTCAAGGATATCTTGGAGCGGCTGCAGGGCATTCTGAAGGGGGAGGGTGAACAGCCAGTTGTCGTGGTGCATATAGGTACCAACGATATAGGTAAAAAGCGGGATGAGGTCCTACAAGCTGAATTTAGGGAGCTAGGAGTTAAATTTAAAAGTAGGACCTCAAAGGTAGTAATCTCAGGATTGCTACCAGTGCCACATGCTAGTCAGAAATAGCAGGATAGCTAAGATGAATACGTGGCTTGAGGAGTGGTGCAAGAGGGAGGGATTCAAATTCCTGGGACATTGGAACCGGTTCTGGGGGAGATGGGTCCAGTACAAACTGGACGGTCTGCACCTGGGCAGGACCGGAACCAGTGTCCTAGGGGGAGTGTTTAACCCTTCCCCAACCCCTGCTGTTGGGGAGGGCTTAAACTAATATGGCAGGGGGATGGGAACCTATGCAGGGAGACAGAGGGAAGTAAAATGGGGGCAGAAGCAAAAGATAGAAAGGAGAATAGTAAAAGTGGAGGGCAGAGAAACCCAAGGCAAAAATCAAAAAGGGCCATATTATAGCAAAATTCTAAGGGGAAACGAGTGTTAAAAAGACAAGCATGAAGGCTCTGTGCTTCAATGCAAGGAGTATTCATAATAAGGTGGTAAATTAACTGCTCAGGCAGCTACTAATGATTATGATATAATTGGGATTACGGAGACATGGCTCCAGGGTGACCAAGGCTGGGAACGCAACATCCAGGGGTATTCAACATTTAGGAAGGATAGACAGAAAGGAAAAGGAGGTGGGGTAACATTGCTGGTTAAAGAGGAAATTAATGCAACAGTAAAGAAGGACATTAGCTTGGATGATGTGGAATCTGTATGAGTAGAGCTGTGGAATACCAAAGGGCAGAAAACGCTAGTTGTGTACAGACCACCAAACAGTAGTAGTGAGGTTGTGGATGGCATCAAACAAGAAATTAGGGATGCGTGCAATAAAGGAACAGCAGTTATCATGAGCAACTTTAATCTACATATAGATTGGGCTAACCAAGCTGGTAGTAATGCAGTGGAGGAGGATTTCCTGGCATGTATTAGGGATGGCTTTCGAGACCAATATGTCGAGGAACCAACTAGAGGGCTGGCCATCCTAGACTGGGTGTTGTGTAATGAGAGAGGACTAATTACCAATCTTGTTGTGCGAGGCCCCCTGGGGAAGAGTGACCATAATATGGTAGAATTCTTTATTAAGATGGAGAGTGACACAGTTAATTCAGAGACTAGAGGCCTGAACTTAAGGAAAGGTAACTTCGATGGTATGAGACGTGATTTGGCTAGGATAGACTGGCAACTGATACTTAAAGGGTTGACAATGGATCGGCAATGGCAGACATTTATAGATTACATGGATGAACTTCAACAATTGTACATCCCTGTCTGGAGTAAAAGTAAAACGGGGAAGGTAGCTCAACTGTGGCTAACAAGGGAAATTAGGGATAGTGTTAAATCCAAAGAAAAGGCATATAAATTGGCCAGAAAAAGCAGCAAACCTGAGGACTGGGAGAAATTTAGAATTCAGCAGAGGAGGACAAAGGGTCTAATTAGGAGGGGGGAAATAGAGTATGAGAGGAAGCTTGCCAAGAACATAAAAACTGACTGCAAAAGCTTCTATAGATATGTGAAGAGAAAAAGATTAGTGAAGATCAACTTAGGTCCCTTGCAGTCAGATTCAGGTGAGTTTATAATGGGGAACAAAGAAATGGCAGACCAATTGAACAAATACTTTGGATCTGTCTGCACTAAGGAAGACACAAATAACCTTCCGGAAATATTAGGGATTCGAGGGTCTAGTGAAAAGGAGCAACTGAAGGAAATCCTTATTAGTCAGGAAATTGCATTTGGGAAATTGATAGGATTGAAGGCTGATAAACCCCAGGTTCTGATAGGCTGCATCCCAGAGTACTTAAGGAAGTGGCTCTAGAAATAGTGGATGCATTGTTGATCATTTTCCAACATTCTATTGACTCTGGATCAGTTCCTATGGACTAGAAGGTAGCTAATGTAACACCATTTTTTAAAAAAGGAGGGAGAGAGAAAACAGGTAATTATAGACCGGTTAGCCTGACATCGGTGGTGGGGAAAATATTAGAATCAATTATTAAAGATGAAATAGCAGTGCATTTGGAAAGCATTGACAGGATCGGTTCAAGTCAGCATGGATTTATGAAAGGGAAATCATGCTTGACAAATCTTCTCGAATTTTTTAAGGATGTATCTGGTAGAGTGGACAAGGGAGAACCAGTGAATGTGGTGTATTTGGAATTTCAAAAGACTTTTTACAAGGTCCCACACAAGAGATTAGTGTGCAAAATTAAAGCACATGGTATTGGGGGTAATGTATTGACGTGGATAGAGAACTGATTGGCAGACTGGAAGCAGAGAGTCAGAATAAATGGGTCCTTTTCAGAATGGCAGGCAGTGACCAGTGGGATGCCGCAGGGTTCAGTGCTGGGACTCCAGCTATTTACAATATACATCAATGATTTAGATGAAGGAATTGAATATAATATCTGCAAGTTTGCAGATGACACTAAGCTGGATGGCGGTGTGAGTTGTGAGGAGGGTGCTAAGAGGCTGCAGGGTGACTTGGGCAGGTGAGGTGAGTGGGCAAATGCATGGCAGATGCAGTATAATGTGGATAAATGTGAAGTTATCCACTTTGGTGGCAAAAACAGGAAGACAGAGTATTATCTGCATTATGTTCTGAACACAGATGAGACTGCACACAGGGAGGTAAAAGTAACACTGACCTCGGTCTTTATTAAGACACTCCAGAGTGTGGAACAGGCCTAAGGGATCGGCTTATATACAGTGCTCCCAAGGGATGCTGGGTTCCAGCATGCGCTCCCTGGTGGTGGAATATCGGAGTGCATGCTTTACAGATACACAACATCACTCTCCCGCAAAGTCAAAGTGAAAACTATTTACAAGGTGAGGCGGTTGGGAGCCTTTCTTTCCCTGGTGGACCGCCTCGGTACAAATGTCTGCTCTGGTGCATTGGCTGTGTCCTCGCTGGGCTTGCATGTTGTTGGCCCTGCAGGACTGCTGGGTGAGCCTGGCCTTGCTGGTCTGTTGGGCGTGATGGGTTTGATTTACTGGTCCGGGGTCATGTCGTTTATCCTTTGGGTTTGTGTTGTGGGCTCGAAAATAGTAGTGTCCGCTGTAGGTTGTTCAAGGCAGTCTGTGAACCGCAGCCTCGTTTGGTCCAGATGCTTTCTGAAAATTTGTCCATTGTCTAGTTTGACGACAAACACCCTACTCCCTTCTTTAGCTATCACCGTGCCCTCGATCCACTTGGGACCATGTCCATAGTTTAGCAAATAAACAGGGTCATTCAAATCAATTTCCCGTGACACAGTGGCGCAACCATCGTTTACATTTTGTTGCTGCCGCCTGCTCTCTACCTGATCATGCAGGTTGGGGTGAACCAGCGAGAGTCTGGTTTTAAGTGTCCTTTTCATGAGAAGCTCAGCCGGGGGCACCCCTGTGAGCGAGTGGGGTCTCGTGCAGTAGCTGAGCAGTACTCGGGACAGGCGGGTTTGGAGTGAGCCTTCTGTGACTTGTTTGAGGCTCTGTTTGATTGTTTGTACTGCCCGCTCTGCCTGCCCATTGGAGGCTGGCTTAAACGGGGCCGAGATGACATGTTTGATCCCATTGCAGGTCATGAATTCTTTAAATTCAGCACTGGTGAAACATGGCCAGTTGTCACTGACCAGTATGTCAGGCAGGCCGTGGGTGGAAAACATGGCCCTCAGGCTTTCAATGGTGGCGGTGGCGGTGCTTCCTGACATTATTTCACATTCAATCCATTTTGAAAAAGCATCCACCATCACCAGGAACATTTTACCGAGAAACGGGCCCTAGTAGTCGACATGGATCCTAGACCATGGTCTGGAGGGCCAGGACCACAAACTTAGTGGTGCCTCTCTGGGCGCATTGCTCAACTGAGCACACATGCTGCATTGCTGTACACAGGTCTCTAAGTCAGAGTCGATACCGGGCCACCACATGTGGGATCTGGCTATCGCTTTCATCATTACTATACCCGAGAGTGTGCTGTGGAGATCCGAGATGAACGTCTCCCTGCCCTTTTTGGGTAGCACTACGCGGTTACCCCACAACAGGCAGTCTGTCAGAATGGACAGCTCGTCCTTTTGCCGCTGGAATGGCTTGATTGGATCTTGCATTTAAACGGGGATGCTGGCCCAGCTGCCATGCAGTACACAGTTTTTTACTAGGGACAGCAGAGGATCTTGGCTGGTCCAAGTCCTAATCTGGCGGGCCGTGAAAGGTGACTTATCATTTTCAAATGCTTCCATGACCATCAACAAGTTTTCAGGCTGCGCCATTTCCACCCCTGTGGTAGGCAATGGCAACCGACTGAGATCATCCGCACAGTTCTCGGTGCCTGGCCTGTGGCGGATGGTATAGTTATACGCTGATAGCGTGAGTGCCCACCTTTGTATGCAGGCTGAGGCATTAGTATTCATCCCCTTGTTTTCAGCGGACAGGGATATGAGGGGTTTGTGATCGGTTTCCAGCTCAAATTTGAGGCCAAAAAGGTACAGATGCATTTTATTTACCCCAAACACACACGCTAATGCCTCTTTCTCAATCATGCTGTAGGCCCTCTCAGCCTTAGACAAGCTCCTGGAGGCATTGGCGATAGGTTGCAACTTCCCCGCAATGTTAGCTTGTTGTAATACACACCCGACTCCATACGACGACGCGTCACATGCTAGCACAAGTCTTTTACACGGGTTATACCATACAAGCAGCTTGTTGGAGCATAAAATGTTTCTGGCTTTCTCAAAAGCAATTACTTGTTTTTTTTCCCCATACCCAGTTCTCACCTTTATGCAATAACACATGTAGGGGCTCTAAAAGGGTGCTTAACCCCTGTAGGAAGTTACCAAAATAGTTGAGGAGTCCCAGGAACGATTGCAGCTCCGTGACGTTCTGTGGCCTGGGCACGTTCCTGATAGCCTCTGTCTTGGCGTCTGTGGGCCGAATGCCGTCCGCCATGATCTTTTCCCCAAAAACTCAATTTCTGTTGCCATGAAGACGCATTTCGACCTCTTCAGCCGCAGCCCTACGCGATCCAGTCGCTGGAGGACCTCCTCCAGGTTTTGTAGGTGCTCGTGGTGTCCTGACCAATGAACAATATGTCGTCCTGAAAAACCACTGTGCATGGTACCGACTTGAGTAGGCTCTCCATGTTTCCCTGGAAGATCGCTGCAGCCGACTGAATTCCAAATGGGCATCTGTTGTAGATGAACAATCCCTTGTGCATGTTGATGCAGGCGAGGCCCTTCGAAGACTCCTCTTGCTCCTGCGTCATGTAGGCCAAAGTCAGGTCGAGCTTGGTGAATGTCTTGCCTCCTGCCAGTGTCGCAAATAGGTCGTCTGCCTTCGGTAGCGGGTATTGGTCCTGTAACGAGAAACGATTAATGATTACTTTATAATCGCCGCAAATCCTGACCGTACCATCATTTTTGAGTACTGGAACCATCGGGCTGGCCCACTCACTGAATTCCACTGGGGAGATGATGCCCTTGCGTTGCAGCCTGTCGAGCTTGATTTCCACTCTCTCCCTCATCATGTGAGGTACTGCTCACGCCTTGTGGTGAATGGGTCGTGCCTCTGGGACCAAGTGGATCTGCACCATTGCCCCGGAAAAGTTTCCAATGCCTGGCTCAAAAAGGGAAGGAAATTTGTTCAGAACCTAGGTACATGAGGCCTCATCGACATGTAATCATGCTCGGATATCATCCCAATTCCAGCAGATTTTGCTCAGCCAGCTCCTTCCAAGCGGTGTGGGCCATCGTCCAGGACAATCCAGAGTGGCAGTTCGTGCACCGTGCCCTCATAGGTGACCTTGACCATGGCACTGCCCAGGACAGTGATAAGCTCTTTGGTCTACGTTCTCAGTTTCATGTGGATGGGGCTCAGGGCTGGTCTGAGTGCCTTGTTGCACCACACTCTCTCAAGCATCTTTTTACTCATGATAGATTGGCTAGCGCCAGTGTCCAGTTCCATGGCTACAGGTAAGCCATTCAATTTTACATTTAGCTTTATAGGTGGACATTTCATCGAAAATGTGCTTCAGCATCTGCCTCGCTTCCTCTCTCTGAGGCTCGAAATTGCTTTGATCCACCATGGACCGATCTTCCTCTGCCACGTGGTTGTTAGCAGGTTTTGCAGAGCTTGCAAGCTCGTTGGAGGTGCCCCATTGTTCCCCAGCTCTTGCAAACATACCCTTTGAAGTGGCATGAATAGGCTGAATGGAAGCCTCCACAACGCCAACAAGGTGTGAATTGCCTTGTATTCATCCTTTGTTGTGGACTCTGAGTCATCTGGGTCACCTGAGGCCTGCTGGCAGTTGCAGACTCGTGGTTTCTGCCCTGTACATTTCTGCTCGCAAACACAGTTCCAGTTAATTTATGAACATTGTTAGCACTTGTGTGCTGAGAGATTTGTTTGGTGTTATCACTGGTAAACATAAACGCCTGTGTTATTGCAATGGCCTGACTGAGTGTCAGTGTCTCTACAGTCAAAAGTTTTTGTCGGATGGTCTCATGGCCAATGCCCAGCACAAAAAAGTCTCTGAGCATTTGCTCCAAGTCGCCATCAAACTCACATTTTCCTGCAAGTTGCCTTAGCTCGACGACGTAGCTCGCCACTTCCTGACCTTCAGATTGCTGGCACGTGTAGAACCGATACCTCTCCATCAGCACGCTCTCCCTCGGGTTAAGATGTTCCCGAACCAATGTATACAGCTCCTCAAATGACTTATCTGTGGGTTTCACATGAGTCAGAAGATTCTTCATGAGGCTGTAGGTCGGTGCCCCGCAGACCGTGAGGAGGACCGCTCTCCTTTTTGTAATGCTTCCTTCTCCGTCCAGCTGGTTGGTTACAAAGTACTGGTCTAGCTGTTTGACATAGGCTTCCCAGTCCTCACCCTCCGAGAACTTCTCCAGGATGTCCACAGTTTGCTGCATCTTTGCGTTGGATTCGTAGACTCATCGCCAGTTATTATGTTCCTAACACAGATGAGACTGCACACAGGGAGGTTAAAGTAACAGTGACCTCAGTCTTTATTAAGACACTCCAGAATGAGGAACAGGCCTTAGGGGCCGGCTTATGTTCAGTGCTCCCAAGGGATGCTGGGATCCCTTGGGACTTCAGGGGATGCGCTCCCTGGTGGCGGAACATGGGAGTGCATGCTTTACAGATACACAACAAACTGAATGGTGACAGATTAGGAAAAGGGGAGGTGCAATGGAACCTGGGTGTCATGGTACATCAGTTTGGCATGCAGGTACAGCAGGCGGTGAAGAAGGCAAATGGCATATTGGCCTTCATTGCTTGAGGATTTGTGTATAGGAGCAGGAAGATTTTACTGCAGTTGTACAGGGCCTTGGTGAGGCCACACCTGGAATATTGTGTTCAGTTTTGGTCTCCTAATCTGAGGAAGGACATTCTTGCTATTGAGGGAGTACAGCGAAGGTTCACCAAACTGATTCCCGGGATGGCAGGACTGACATATGAGGAGCGTCTGGATCAATTGTATCCACTGGAGTTTAGAAGAATGAGAGGGGCTCTCATAGAAACATATTCTGACTAGATTGGACAGGTTAGAGGCAGGAAGAATGTTCCCATTGCTGGGGAGTTCCAGAACCAGGGGTCACAGACTAAGGATAAGGGGTGAGCCATTTAGGACCGAGGTGAGGAGAAAGTTCTTCACTCAGAGAGTGGTTAACCTGTGAATTCTCTACCGCAGCAAGTTGTTGAGGCCAGTTCGTTGGATATATTCAAAAGGGGGTTGGATATAGCCCTTACGGCCAAAGGGATCAAGGGGTATGGAGAGAAAGCAGGAAAGGGATACTGACGTTGAATGATCAGCCATGATCTTATTGAATGGCGGTGCAGGCTCGAGGGGCCGAATGGCCTGCTCCTGCACCTAATTTCTATGTTTCTATGTTTCGATGAAATAGATAATTACAGTGGGGACAAAATTGGGCTCTGTAGCACATTTTTTGGGTGCTCCAAGGTCTCTTAAACTACAAAAAGGACATCCGCATGCGCACACACACTTCAGTGCGCCGGACGCCATCTTCGTAAAGGGGTTAGCATGTGTGCACTTAACGTGCCGGATGCATGCAGAGCAGGAAGATCATGACATCATCAGCGTGTAACACAGACTTGTCAGCAGCACTGCCATTTTAGATCTCCATGCTTCAGTCTACACCCTCTCTTAACCTCGCACAACTGAACACAGTGTTAAATGGCATGAAAGGCCCCCAACCAGCACAATTTAAAGGGATAATTAACTACTTGCAGGTTACTTGCTGAATTATTTCTTCTGGCTATTGCTGCAATTCTACACATTTTGGGTACTTTCCATACGTTAAATGTTTCAATAGTACAGGGAGAGGTCTGGCTAATACCTTAAAGGCTTGTGGAAAAACCAGTTGCGTACAGACATGGGTGGCCTAGTAGGGCTTCATAAGAACATAAGAACATAAGAAATATGAACAGGAGTAGGCCATACGACACCTTGAGCCTGCACCGCCATTCAATACGATCATGGCTGAACTGATCATGGACTCGGCTCCACTTCCCTGCCCACTCCGCATAACCCCTTATCCCCTTATTGTTTAAGAAACTGTCTATCTCTGTCTTAAATTTATTCAATGTCCCAGCTTCCACAGCTCTCTGAGGCAGCATATTCCACAGATTTACAACCCTCTGAGAGAAGAAATTTCTTCTAGTCTCAGTTTTAAATGGGCGACCCCTTATTCTAAGATCATTCCCTCCAGTTCTAGTCTCCCCCACCAGTGGAAACATCCTCCCTGCATTCACCTTGTCAAGCCCCCTCATAATCTTATACGTTTCCATAAGATCACCTCTCATTCTTCTGAATTCCAATGAGTAGAGGCCCAACCTACTCAACCTTTCCTCATAAGTCAACTCCCTCATCTCCGGAATCAACCTGGTGAAACTTCTCTGAACTGCCTCCAAAGCAAGTATATCCTTTCGTAAATATGGAAACCAAAACTGCACTCAGTATTCCAGGTGTGGCCTCACCAATACTCTGTATAGCTGCAGCAAGACTTCCCTGCTTTTATACTCCATCCCCTTTGCAATAAAGACCAAGATTCCATTGGCCTTTCTGTTCACTTGTTGTACCTGCATACTATCCTTTTGTGTTTCATGCACAAGTACCCCAGGTCCTGCTGTACTGTGGCACTTTGCAATCTTTCTTCATTTAACTAATAACTTGCTCTTTGATTTTTTTTCTGCCAAAGTGCATGATCTCACACTTTCCAACATTATACTCCATCTGCCTAAATTTTGCCCACTCACTTAGCCTGTCTGTGTCCTTTTGCAGATTTTTCGTGTCCTCCGCACACATTGCTTTTCCTCCCATTTTTGTATCATCAGCAAACTTGGCTGCGTTACACTCAGACCCTTCTTCCACGTTGTTAATATCGATTGTAAATAGTTGGGGTCCCAGCACTGATCTCTGCAGCACTCCACTAGTTACTGGTTGCCAACCAGAGAATGAACCATTTATCCTGACTCTCTGTTCTCTGTTAGTTAGCCAATCCTCTATCCATGCTAATATATTACCCCCAACCCCATGAACTTTTATCTTGTGCGGTAACCTTTCGTATTGGCATTGAGCATGCCTGGGAGAATGAGCAGAAGCCACACAGAGCAGGATAAGCTGCTCGAAGAGGGAGGAGGGGAGAAGGGCTCTCAGCAGAAAGGGAACAAATCTCTTATCTGAACTTCAGCAATGACCAATGATTGAGATTCCTATGCTTCACTAAAGAGGTCATGATTTAAGTCTGCCAACAGCTGCAGCCACAACTCCAAACTTAGAGCTGGACAAGGACAGCATTGCCAGTGGCTGTCAAAGTAACCATGGCTCTGAACTTTTATCCATCTGGCTCCTTCCAGGCTGCTGCTGGAGATATAGGCAACATCTCATAGTTTGCAGTATACTGCTGCTTAAGGGAGGTCACTGAGGCTCTCTATACAGAGAGACACCTTCATCTCATTCTCCCCAGCCAGTGGAGCGAGCACAAGAGTTTGCACCGACTGCAGGCTTCCCCATGATGCAGGGTGCCACTGACTGCATGCACATTGCTTTGCTTGTGCCTTATGTGAACCCAGGCATTTAGCTGAACCGAAAGGGATTCCACTCCCTCAATGTGCAGCTGGTGTGTGATCACAGACAGAGCATCATGCTGGTCAATGCCCAGTATCCTGGCAGCAAACGTTCCAATAGGTAGAACGTCTTTATATCAACTTATCAATCTCCTTTTTCCTAATTGAGTGTTATTAATTAGTGTTGCACAGAAAACGAATGAAAGATTCAAACATTGAATAACATATTTCAAATGCCTGTCCCGAAGATGATTTTCTGACATTTCTCAAAAAGTGGCAATGATCTCAGTCTGAAATAGCTAGATGAAGGTCAGTTCACCCACAACTATAATTTAGGTTTGTTGTCATCTGAATGCATACTGTATGAAAACTGTATATATTTAAAGGCGCTGAGTTGAAAGTAATAAAGGTGATGAATTATAAATAAGCAGAAAGCAAATAAATGGGTGCAAAATGGAAAATAAAATGATACAAAAATGTCATTATTGGAAACTGAGAAGTTCAATTCGTTGTGCGTGAGTCAGCTGGACAATACAAGAACTGCACAAGTTTTCGCAAAGTTTTGATGTGAAGCACCTAGCTGACACACTGTAACCTGGCCCTTCAACATGTTATAGGAGCAGTGTACAAATAATTAACACAGAGGCATTTCTGGTTTGTGTAGTCCCAGTGGAAGCAGTTCATGTTAGCCAGAAGGTGGTGCACTATAATATCTATAAATAGGGGTGCTCTGTCGCATAATGAACGACAGCTGCAAAGCCAATGACAGAGAAACAGATGCACAGAAATAAGTGAGCAGGCTGTGTATTGACAAAAGACATTACATTGAACCTTCTGCATTACATCTCTTTTCTCTTTTGTGCTGTTTTTCATCTCAACATCCAAGGGTATTCAACATTCAGGAAAGATAGAGAGAAACGAAAAGGAGATGGGGTAGCGTTGCTGGTTAAAGAGGAAATTAAGGCTACAGTAAGGAAGGACATTAGCTTGGATGATGTGGAATCTGTATGGGTGGAGCTGCGGAGTACCAAAGGGCGGAAAACGCTAGTGGGAGTTGTGTACAGACCACCAAACAGTAATAGTGAGGTTGGGGACAGCATCAAACAAGAAATTAGGGATGCGTGCAATAAAGGTACAGCAGTTATCATGGGCGACTGTAATCTACATACCAAACTGGTAGCAATACGGTGGAGGAGGATTTCGTGGAGTGTATTAGGGATGGTTTTCTAGACCAATATGTCAAGGAACCAACTAGAGGGCTGGCCATCCTAGACTGGGTGATGTGTAATGAGAAAGGACTAATTAGCAATCTTGTTGTACGAAGCCCCTTTGGTAAGAGTGACCATAATATGGTAGAATTCGTTATTAAGATCGAGAGTGACACAGTTAATTCAGAGACTAAGGTCCTGAACTTAAGGAAAGGTAACTTCGATGATATGAGATGTGAATTGACTAGAATAGACTGGCAAATGATACTTAAAGGGTTGACGGTGGATAGGCAATAGCAAACATTTAAAAATCACATGGATGAACTTCAACACTTGTACATCCCTGTCTGGAGTAAAAATAAAATGGGGAAGGTGCCTCAACTGTGGCTAACAAGGGAAATTAAGGATAGTGTTAAATCCAAGGAAGAGGCATATAAATTGGCCAGAAAAAGCAGCAAGCCTGAGGACTGGGAGAAATTTAGAATTCAGCAGAGGAGGACAAAGGGTTTAATTAGGAGGGGGAAAAAAGAGTATGAGAGGAAGCTAGCAGGGAACATAAAAACTGGCTGCAAAAGCTTCTCTAGATATGTGAAGAGAAAAAGATTAGTGAAGACAAACGTAGGTCCCTTGCAATCAGATTCAGGTGAATTTATAATGGGGAACAAATAAATGGCAGACCAGTTGAACAAATACTTTGGTTCTGTCTTCACGAAGGAAGACACAAATAACCTTCCGGAAATACTAGGCGACTGAGGGTCTAGTAAGAAGGAGGAACTGAAAGAAATCCTTATTAGGTGGGAAATTGTTTTAGGGAAATTGATGGGATTGAAGGACGATAAATTCCCGGGGCCTGATAGTCTGATTCCAGAGTACTTAAGGAAGTGGCTCTAGAAATAGTGGATGCATTGGTGATCATTTTCCAACAGTCTATCAACTCTGGATTAGTTCCTATGGACTGAAGGGTAGTTAATGTAACACCACTGTTTAAAAAAGGAGAGAGAGAAAATGAGGATTTATAGACTGGTTAGCCTGACATCAGTAGTGGGGAAACAGTTGGAATCAATTATTAAAGATGAAATAGCAGCGCATTTGGAAAGCAGTGACAAGATCGGTCCAAGTAAGCATGGATTTATGAAAGGGAAATCATGCTTGACAAATCTTCTGGAATTTTTTGAGGATGTAACTAGTAGAGTGGACAAGGGAGAACCAGTGGATGTGGTGTATTTGGACATTCAAAAGGCTTTTGACAAGGTCCCACACAAGAGATTGGTGTGCAAATTTAAAGCACATGATATTGGGGGTAATGTACTGACGTGGATAGAAAACTGGTTGGTAGACAGGAAGCAGAGAGTCGGGATAAACGGGTCCTTTTCAGAGTGGCAGTCAGTGACTAATGGGTTGTCGCAGGGCTCAGTGCTTGGACCCCAGCTGTTTACAACATACATTAATGATTTAGATGAAGGAATTGAGTGTAATATCTCCAAGTTTTCAGATGACACTAAGCTGGGTGGCAGTGTGAGCTGTGAGGAAGACGCTAAGAGGCTGCAGGGTGACTTGGACAAGTTAGTTGAGTGGGCAAATTCATGACAGATGCAGTATAATGTGGATAAATGTGAGATTATCCATTTTGGGGGCAAAAACACGAAGGCAGAATATTATTTGAATGGTGGCAGATTAGGAAAAGGGGAGGTGCAATGAGACCTGGGGGTCATATTACATCAGTCATTGAAAGTTGGCATTCAGGTACAGCAGGTGGTGAAGAAGGCAAATGGTATGTTGGCCTTCATAGCTAGGGGATTTGAGTATTGGAGCAGGGAAGTCTTGCTGCAGTTGTACAGGGCTTTGGTGAGGCCTCACCTGGAATATTGTGTTCAGTTTTGGTCTCCTAATCTGAGGAAGGACGTTCTTGCTATTGAGGGAGTGCAGCGAAGGTTCAGCAGATTGATTCCCAGAATGGCAGGACTGATATATGAGGAGAGACTGGATTGACTGGGCCTGTATTCACTGGAGATTAGAAGGATGAGAGGGGATCTCATAGAAACATATAAAATTCTGCCGGGACTGGACAGGTTGGATGAAGGAAGAATGTTCCCGATATTGGGAAAGTCCAGAACCAGGAGGCACAGTCTAAGGATAAGGAGTAAGCCATTTAGGACTGAGATGAGGAGAAACTTCTTCACTCAGAGAGTTGTTAACCTGTGGAATTCCCTACTGCAGGGCTGTTGATGCCAGTTCATTGGATATATTCAAGAGGGATTTAGATATGGCCCTTACGGCTGAAGGGATCAAGGGGTATGGAGAGAAAGCAGGAAAGGGGTACTGAGGTGAATGATCAGCCATGATCTTATTGAATGGTGGTGCAGGCTCGAAGCACCTATTTTCTATGTTTCCATGTTTCTATGTTTATTGTTATCTGTGCTATGTTTCTCTCCGTGTTGTTTCAACTTAACTTTCAAGATAAAAAGCACAATACTTATCCTGTTATGCTCTAAGTAGGCCATGTAGCTTTTGCTAGGCACTTCCATTCTTAGTAAGGCAGAATATTCATTTGTGTATGTGCATCACATTGCAGCTATTCCAACCTTTGCCCCTCTCAGCTCTTTGGTGGTCATTCTTTTCACTGGCGCTGCCTCACTGGAGAGGAATAACATTCCATTCCTTTTATTTCATTTTGTTTCTATACTGGATAAGCCCACTAGCATTCTGCTCTTTATGGAGCCCCAGGCACATAAAAAACATCAAATGAGACAAGCAAAAATAAAAAAGTATATTTCACATGCCTAACTAGATATATCGTTCAGTAAAGCCCGAGAAGTGATTTTAATTTGACTTGAAAAGCCATTTCTGTGTGTGCTTTCCATATAGTCACAAAACACAGCACAAGCAAGACTAGCAGTCCCAAAGCTCATATAGTTCTTTGACTATAATGTGCTTTAATTAGATAACATTGTGTTAAAAGAGAAGATAGCTCTAAAGTCAAATAGTTGCACTCTGGTGACACCAGCCAAGGGGATACCTGCAGAGCACGCCTGCTCTCGAGCATTTGTTAATCAGCATAGTTTGTTGTAGCAGAGTCTGATTCCTAAATGATGCGAGCCATCCTTTTTATCTCAGTCCCAGTGGAATTTTCCTGTGTTTAACAAAAATCAGCAGATCCTAAATATTAAAAAGACAGGTCAACTTTTCGTCAGACAATTACAACCGACTACATTCTTGGCAGTGCTGGGGAACGCACGCGCACAGTCAGAATCCCTTGGCTACTGTCATTAGAGCACCACTGCCTCATGAATGAATCATATGTCTCCAGTGCTCCCTGCAGTAGCCTTTCAAAAAGACATTTTCTGGAAAAATGCAGAAAGCAATTATAACATTCAAAACAGATATCAGAATAGGTTGGGATTCAAATGTGACATAAGACACAACCTTTTAATTTAAATTTGCCTTTTCTAAAATTAGGTAAAATATGGTTTGCTAAATGATATTTTTTGAGAATTCATCCATATCAACATTTCATGGATTTTGCTTGTGAACCAAAACAAATGACTAAACATGTACACGGCCACTTGATTATATGAAGCGATAGTACAAGGCACAAGAAATAAAATTGTATGTATGAGTTTACCTTGATCCCTCAGCATTTTCCACATTCAAACATCATTGTATCATCCACAGATGGTAGTCCTCTGTCTCAGGATGATTGTTGCAATGATACCATTCTCAAACTGATTCTTGAATACTGCAAAACTGGAAGGTGATTTGGGAATGGGAACAAAATCCCATCTTAAATGTGTATCACCACCCTATTGGAACTGTCTTTATATTAATAATTTTTTAAAGGTTCTCAGAATCCAGCATTGTCATACTGTGCCATTAATGCAAGGGATATATCGAACGGACATTTGATTTTATTTTTATTCAATGGCTGTGGCAATCATATACTGGTAAGAAATGAAGGTATGAAGGCCATCAAGCATGCTTCTTTCACAGAGTGTGTATAGTGTACCTTATCATAGTTACTACCCCACTTATTTAACTTGCTCTGGGAAAGTTCTGCAAATATACTCCCTCATACACAACGGTAATAAAGCAAAAACATCAGAGTATTCCTTCATTCTCACATCTCCACTTTTCAAACCTGCTTTGCTCCCCTCCACAGACAACATATTCTATTCACATGGCCTGGGAGCAGCAGAGAGCCACACCTGAAGAAGGAAAAATCAATCATGGTTCCAGCTTCTCATTGCTGTGCGATTATCTGGATGCCAGCTAAGGACAAGACAAGATTGCAATCGGCTGTGATGTCCCAACAATTAAATAGCTGATTGACATCATTATCTAGCCTACTATGTGAAGAATGACCACTTGCAAAAGCTCTAGAGGGTAGCAGGCCTACAGGACCATACAACAAGATGAGCGAGCACTTCAGCAGAGGAGAAGCAGAAAATAAAATCTTATAATAGATTATTGTTTTAACTCAAAACAGGGACATTTCATGTTTCACTCCTTCCCTTCGTTTCCACAGGTGTTAAAATTTTGTAATTTTAAATAGTAGCAGTCCACACACTGCTAGCCAGTGTTACAGAGAGGTAGCAGAAACAGCAGTAATAAAAGTCAGGTGCTTTAAAGTAAGGTTAAATATAGCATGATGGGACGTGAATTATTGCATGAAGAAACCCGATGTGAGGTGGCACATGTAATGTCTGTAAGCTTGTAATGTTTGTAGCTCTACACTGTGGATATGGACGTATTGTGTACTGCAACTACAAAGTTAGTAATAAACAGAAGCAGGCATGTTCCGGAAGCTTCCAACAGAGCTGCCTGCCATGTTAGAAGCTGTGTGTGTGCTGTGCTCTGTGAATATATCACATTTGGCGATGAGGATGGGATTTCTCGGATAATTTAAAGCTGAAATTTTGTTGGTGAAGGATTCAGCCAGCCGACAGAGAGACTTTGGGGGCTTTTCTGTCTTTAGAAAAAGCTACAAAATCCGAGGTAAAATACAGCACACTGTGTGAACAGCTAGAAATTAAAATGGCAGCACCTGCAGGTGTAATGGGACATTTGGGTGAATATAGACATGACCGGGAATGTTTTAAAGCGTATGTGGATTGGCTAGAAATGTATTTCACTGCAAACAACATAATCGAAGTTCCAGAGAGCGCAGTCCAGAATCAGGCGATATTGGAATGTAAGAGAGCAATCTTCTGATTGGAAGCTGGTCCGGCATTGTATGAAACACTGATAAATCTGCTTGTGCCTGCCGAGCCAAAGGATGCAACACTTAAAGAGATTTTAATGAAGCTGGAGCAGCACTATAACCCCAAACCGTTAGAAATTGTTGAAAGCTATCGTTTCGGTATACGAAATCAAAAGACTGATGAAGGTATCAGTGATTACATTGTAGCATTATAAAAGCTATCTATTCACTGTCATTTCAGAAATTTTCAAAACCGAGCATTATGGGATCGTTTTGTTTTGTGGGGTGAAAAATGATGTGATCAGAAGAAAGTTATTGACGACGGATGACTTGATTTTTGAGATTGCTTGTCAGACAGCGAGGTCAATGGGCATGGCTGAACAATATTCACGAGAATTTCATAATAATTACGGTCGTCAGTCAGCCGAGGTGAATCGCCTGCAGATTCAAAGTAAAAGTCGGCGGGGTCCCAAAATCTCAGAAACTGGAAATTGTAACAGAGCGTCGAAGTCATGCTATAGGTGTCTGGGGCAACACGTTGCTCAAAGTTGTCTATACGTGAAGGCAGAGTGTTTCTTCTGCAGAAAGACTGGGCATCTTGCGAAGGCATGCTGACTGAAGGGTAAACCAGCTTTTAAAGCTATGAGTCCAACGTTAAAAGCTATGAGTAGAAATCCCGAAAGACTACATAACATGGAAGAACAACAACAGGATGTGGAGATGTTAGAATTACATGTCATCAGGAGCATGAGGTTAATGGACAGCGATTCAGAAGGTATCAAAATCCACATATATGTTGCGGGATTCAAGATATCAATGGAAATCGACACAGGTGCATCCGTGAGTGTAATTCCGGAGTTGCTAGACCGCGACAAATTGCATGATTTCCAACTGGAGAAATCCAAGATAGAGCTGCGAGGCTACTCGGGAGAGAAAGTTCCTGTGGTAGGTTGTATCACCGTACCGGTGAAATACAAGGATCAATTTCAGGACTTGCCTCTAATCATGGTGAAAGGATACAAGTCTGCCTTACTAGGAAGAAATTGGTTGAGATCACTGAAGCTGGATTGGAGTGAGATTTTCCGTGTGGAAGCGAGATTTGCATCAACGGATGATGTTATCAAGAAGTAGTCGAAGGTGTTCTGCGAAATGGGCAGTCCGATCCAAGGCTTCAAGGCGAGTGTCAGGGTACAGAAGGATGCTAGATCAGTTTACTACAAGCCACGTTCCATACCATATGCACTCAAGGAGAAAGTTGAGCAAGAACTCAAAAGACTAGTGACTGAGAACATTATTTGTAAGATAGATTGATGTAATTGGGCTACATCCATTGTTGTTGTACCTAAGTCCGATGGTAAGGTAAGATTGTGTGGTGATTATAAAGTAACCGTAAACCAGGTTCTAGAGGGTAATGTCCCCAATACATTGCCGAATATAGAAGATTTGTTCACAACACTGACAGGTGGTCAGATCTTCTCAAAACTGGATCTTGCGAATGCCTACTTACAGCTTGAACTAGATGAGGAGTCCAAGTCATGTTTGACGATAAATACTCATCTAGGCCTATATCAATTTAATAGGCTACCGTTTGGAGTGTCTTCTGCCCTGCCATATTCCAAGCGGTGATGAACCAGATTTTGCAAGGTATTGAAGGGGTAGTATGTTATTTGGATGACATACTAATTTCACCGCAAATAGGCAAATTCATAATAACATATTGAATGAAGTCCTCAAATGGCTAGGGAAGCACAGAGTACGAGTGTCTGCTTGTAAGTGTGAGTTATTTAAAAACTCAGTGGAGTATTTAGGGTACAGAGTCAACAAAGATGATTTACATCCAACCATGGGAAAGCTGGATGCAATCAGAAATGCACCCACTCCCAGGACTGTCACTGAACTTTGTTCATTCTTGGGTCTTTTGAACTATTATGGGAAGTTCCTACTAAACTTGGCTACAGTATTACATCCACTGAATGAACTATTGAAAAAATAGGTCCATTGGAAGTGGTCAAAAGAATGCAATACAGCATTCAAGAAGTGTAAAAGCAAATTGGTAGAGAGCACCATGTTAGTTCACTATGACATATCTAAGGAGATTAAGCTAGCATGTGATGCCTCTCTGTATAGAGTTGGGGCAGTAATCTCTCATGTATTACATAGTGGGGAGGAGAGACCAATTGCTTTTGCTTCACACACTCTCTGTGCCAGTGAGAGTAATTATGTGCAAATTGAAAGGAAAGCTTTGGCATAAATTTTTGGGGTCAAGAAGTTCCACAAATACTTGTATGGTCGTAAGTTTACCTTCGTTACTGACCATAAACCCCTGACAACAATCCTCCATCCAAAGTCCCCAATTCCAACATTAGCTGCAGCCCGAATGCAGAGATGGGCTTTGATTTTGTCAGCATCTACATATGATATTGAATACAGACGATCAGCTGATCACAGTAATGCTGATGTTATGTCTAGATTGCCTTCCCCATCACAAGTTACACCCGATAGGGAAGAAGTGTTTTATTTTTCATACATTGATGAACTGCCAGTTACAGCTGAAGAGATTGGTAGAGCAACCAAACATGACTCAGTGATCTCAAAGGTTATGATTATATTGCAAATGGATGGCCAAACCAGGTATCAGACAAGGATATTCATCCATTCTTCATTCGAAGGAATGAATTATCAGTCGATAAATATTGTATCATGTGGGGTGCAAGAGTGGTTATACCAAATAAATTCAGGTCCAAATTATTAGGAGACCTCCATGACCAGCACCTGGGAATGTGCTTGACCAAGAGTTTTGCACGCAGTTATTTATGGTGGCCAGGTCTTGATAAAGATATAGAGTACATCGTGAGTCAGTGTACAACATATCAATTGGTAAGCAAGCAACCACCATCAGTACCATTACAGCCATGGAAATGGCCTCCCAGGGTGTGGCAAAGGCTACATATTGATTTTGTTGAGTTAGAAGGACAATAATTGTTCATTGTGATTGATAGCCATTTGAAGTGGGTTGAGGTGTTTCCAATGTGGAAAATAACAACAAGTAAAACATTAGATATTTTGCAAAATTTATTTTCTTCATTTGGCCTCCCTACAGAAATTGTTTTGGATAATGGACCACAATTTCATTCCGAAGCATTTGCACAGTTCACGACCAAAAAATGGTGTGAACCATACCAAGGTTCCACCATACCATCCCGCCTCAAATGATGCAGCAGAGCTCATTGTACAAATTGTTAAACGTGCCCTCATAAAACAAATATTCGATCCAAAATCCAAAAAAATGACAGTTGTTATTGAATCACAAATTATCTAATTTTTTGATTACGTATCCTAATACTCCTCACACAACTACTGGTAGAACACCAGCAGAGTTGTTTCTCAAACGACAGCCATGAACCAGATACTTGTTGGGAAAACCAAATTTGACGCAGTCCGTAGAAGAGACACAATTAAGACAGAAAGAGAATCATGTTAAAGGTAGAGTAAAAGAGTTAAGTGTGAAATTAAACCAGAAGGTGAGAGTGAAGAACCATCACCATAAATGGTTAAAGTGGTTACTAGGAAGAGTAGTGAAGATATGTGGTCCTCGCACATATTTGGTAAAGATGTTTGATAATGAACAGGTTAGGTTTGTTCATATTGATCATATTTTACCTACAGACATGGAAGGAGTTGAAGGTGGGAATGATTCAATTATTTCTGACTCATCAGATAGTTTTGATGTATCAGTAGCATATCCTACATCCAGTGTACTGGAAACAAATCCAAGAGAAAATCAGAATGTAAATCTGAGTCCGAGTCAGGAAAACAAACAGCCTGAAGTTAGAGTGAGTTCAAATGAAAATCAAGGAAATTCCGTGGAGGAAAACATTCCTCAGGATGAGCCTCAAAGGAGTTTAAATTCAACACCATGTTTGGAAGGTTCTGTTCGAGAGTGAAGGTATCCTCTTCAAAACAGAAAACAAGTGGTGAAGTTAAATTTGTAAATATGGAAAAAATGCGTCTGTATCCTGTGTTATGTATAAACATGCAAGTTATGTATGATGTTTGCTTTAATAACTTCTTCATTAAGGAGGGAGAAGTGTAATGTCTGTAAGATTGTAATGTTTGTAGCTCCACACTGTGAATGTGGACATATTGTATACTGCAACTACAGAGTTAATAATAAACAGAACCAGGCATGTTCTGGAAGCTTCCGAAGCTGTGTGTGTGCTCTGTGAATATATCACAGAACAGGAGCCAACAGTTGTCCATGCAGAGACAGAAAGTTATTTCGCCTAATTGGGAGGAGCTGAAAGCCATTTCATTCTTTTTTATTTGTCTGCACGTGATGCCTGCTACTTTTGCAATTTTACTGTTTCATTGTGAGACTCTGTAGAAAAGCTAATGCCTCGAATTCGTGGTATGTTGTGTCTTCCTGCACATCAGAAAATATTTGCATGGAGGTTTTACTATACTGTTATCCTCAATGCATGCAGAATTCCGTTTCATTCTAACAATGAGCGAGGAATCAAACTTCAAATCTGGAACTGCCCAAACTCAGCTTATTGTATTTTCATTCCAGATCCCTCTTTTACTAAGTTTAGCTTCAGATTTGAGAACTGATTTTCATTGTCAGAGTGAAAAGAGTAAACGTAACTAGAAAAGGAAGGTATTGGCCCTGAAATTGCGGTCGGAGGGCAGATGCTTCCAATCACAAAAATATTTACAAATGTACCTGATGGTCCCGAAAGAACCAACACTTGCACTCCAGAGGCCTCCATGCGCAGCCCAGCTCAGAAGCCCATGTATTCCAGGAGCGTATGTGCATCCTGGGATTATGTGGGCTGGACCAATCAATGAAAATGGCGTATCCCCATTCACAGCAATGATGAATTCCATTTTTACGGAGATCACCATTTCTATGAATGGGAATGCCCTCAAAAACACATAAACATTTTAAATAAATAAGAAAAACCCTTCACATATTTAAAATTAATTGAAATTGAATTTAAATGTTTTAGACAAAAATGTATTTTTTTGAAATATTTAAAGTATGTTTTAATAGGGGTAAAAATAAACTTACCTTAATGATAAGGGATTTTAATATAAAAATTTTTGCTAAGATTTTATTTTTCTATGTTTTAAAGCTCTTACGCTGGTAAAAGCACGCCTTACATCTGCTTTTACCAGTTGTAAGAGTTTTAAGGACATTCGCTGGGCAAGAATTGGGCAAAGAGCCCAAATCTCTGCCCGCGAAGGCCCTTTTCCCAGGGATGCATTGGAACTGTCAAAAGACATTTTGACAGTGTGCAAGTGCAGGGTTTTGCGTGCCTAAACCCTGAACTTGTGGGGCCTCTTCAGGCGCGTGCGCACATCATAAGCACTCGGAGAGGCCGCAATTTCAGGGCCATGATCTCAGCTCAAGTAGGAGCTGAGCTGACTTTGGATTGAACTGCACTGACCCGCTGGACACATTTCATATCAACTGTTTGGGCCCATCTGTGATGCTACGTAAAGCTAAGTGTTTGCGGCGCGCAAAAATTTATTGTCCCGCCCTCTAATTTCACTGAGATCATGAGGTCAATTGTTGTGCAATGCTCCGCTAGCTCTCCAGATGCAAAATTAGGTCCTAACGCCTCACTATACACCCACCCCAGGAAACGCCTGAAAAAACAGGTGTTCCCACAGTCCAGTAGGCAGTATTTGCGGCGTTTCTAAATTGAGGGACGAGGTTCCTACTTCACAGGCCACATTAACTGCAATGTTTGCACACAGCCCACTGAGTAAATGATACTTTTATCTGCGAATACAATTTCCTTACATTCTCACTGAAATAATTAAATGGGGGCATTGCTAATTCACCATTGTTTCATCCTTCATGCTATTGGTAGGCAGCGTCAGGATACACCAAGGGCTCTTGGCCATGTCGGCTCACGGATGAGGAGAAGCCGAAGACATTTGGGGAGGAGGGCTTACCCCTCCTCCAGGTTTACAGGCACCAATGCTGATACCTCCAGCTCTCTGAGGAGCAGTGCGTGAAAAGGTACCACACCCATACCATCTGGGCAAAGACTCCACATCGAGGTCCTCATCAGAGTCCTGCTGAGCAGAACTCTTGTGCAAACACAGCCTCCAGGGAGATGGCCCCCAAGCTTCCCTTTCCTCTTGGTATTGCCACATGCCATTGGGTCCTGAAGCATCACCCACTTCAAAGCCCTCGAACATGGTTTCCTCCAGTGATGTCGTCGCCTCAGTGTCTGAGCCAGCTTGCTCTGTCTCATCTCCTTCCTCTTCCTCTCCCATGCCCCTGCCAGTGGGAGGCTGAGAGAAGTGTGCGATGCTTGATTTAGCACTCCATTTCCCTCTTGGGGCGCGAATACTGAAGTTCGAGGTCGCCAACGCTAATTATCGTCAGGCGCTAAACTTAACAACAAACGATGTTCACGCCTCAAAATGGTCGCTCACAAATTTTTCCCCCTAAGTTTCTTTTCTTTAGATTTCTTCCAGCCCTCTTTCTCCTCTATTTCAATTTGTTTTGAAGATCTGGACTCATTTTTGGACTCTTTTCTATCTCTTATTTTGAATTGCTGAATGGTTCTCAAACGCCTCTCCCTCCCAATGCTGACTCCACTCCTCCACTTCCCCTTAATAAAAGATCAGTGGGAAAGCGGGTTGTGTAGAGGACACAGAGAGGTGGAAAAGAGATTTAGATAGGTTAAGCAAATGGGCTAAGGTTTGGCAGATGGAATATAATGTCAGAAAATGTGAAGTCATCCACCTTGGAAAAAAAAAACAGTAAAAGGGAATATTATTTGAATGGGGAGAAATTACAACATGCTGCGCTGCAGAGGGACCTGGGGGTCCTTGTGCATGAATCCCAAAAAGTTAGTTTGCAGGTGCAGCAGGTAATCAGGAAGGCGAATGGAATGTTGGCCTTCATTGCGAGAGGGATGGAGTACAAAAGCAGGGAGGTCCTGCTGCAACTGTATACGGTATTGGTGAGGCCACACCTGGAATACTGCATGCAGTTTTGGTCACCTTACTTAAGGAAGGATATACTAGCTTTGGAGGGGGTACAGAGACGATTCACTCGGCTGATTCCGGAGATGAGAGGGTTACCTTATAATGATAGATTGAGTAGACTGGGTCTTTACTCATTGGAGTTCAGAAGGATGAGGGGTGATCTTATAGAAACATTTAAAATAATGAAAGGGATAGACAAGATAGAGGCAGAGAGGTTGTTTCCACTGGTCGGGGAGACTAGAACTATGGGGCACAGCCTCAAAATACGGGGGAGACAATTTAAAACCGAGTTGAGAAGGAATTTCTTCTCCCAGAGGGTTGTGAATCTGTGGAATTCTCTGCCCAAGGAAGCAGTTGAGACTAGCTCATTGAATGTATTCAAATCACAGATAGATAGATTTTTAACCAATAAGGGAATTAAGGGTTATGGGGAGCGGGCGGGTAAGTGGAGCTGAGTCCACGGCCAAATCAGCCATGATCTTGTTGAATGGCGGAGCAGGCTCAAGGGGCTAGATGGCCTACTCCTGTTCCTAATTCTTATGTTCTTATGTTCTCCCTGTAACTCATCTCACCTCCTTGCCTCCCTAACTCTCCCCTTCTATCTCTGTTTTCTCCACTTCCCTTCTTTTTCCCCCTCATCTCTCCTCCAACCCTTCTCCTTTCCATTTCGTCCCTCCCTTATAATTCTGCCTCTCCCTCTCCACCGCACCTCCCTCCCCACCCATCCTCTCACTTCTTTCCCCACCTCTTCTCCCTTCCTTCCTCCCCCTTCACCTGTGCATTTAAACCAGCTTTATCTCAGGATCAGCCTCATACCCCGCGCACAACACCACAGAAGCTTGACGGTAATTTAATATATTTCTGCACTTTCAGATACGATAGTAGATGTATGACAAATTTGCAACACATTGGGTACTTGGATGTGCACTTGAAGTGCTGTAACCTACAAGGCTACGAACCAAGAGCTGGAAAGTGGGATTAGGCGGGATAACTCTGTCGATGGGCACGGTCACGATGGGTCAAATGGCCTCCTTCTGTGCTATAAATTTCTATGATTCTATGATTGGGGGAAATTTTAACCCCCAAGAACAGGTGGGCTGGGAGTGGATGGGGGTGGTAAAATGTTTAGATTTTTCGAGTGCGGCTCCAACTGACCACATGCAGGTTGAATGGCAGAGCATTCGTATGTCAGCGAGCAACCTTCGCGCCAGTGTCGGGATTTAATAACTGCAGGTGGGCGGGTACTTATTGGCCCAATTAACATCGTTAGCGGACATTAATGAGGTCTTTGCAAATTGTGTGCAACTTGGCTCCAAATTTTACTTGAGCAGAACGTGTTTCCCGGGATTCGGGAAACTGACCAGGGAAACGGAGGTGAGATTGAGCAACAGTTCAGGTGGGTATTTAAACTTGCCATTGTTCCCTCTGAATAAAAGCTCAATGATGTCTCAATTCCCTCTGTCAAACATTTGGCAGAGAGTGCTTGTGTGGATACAGATTTTTCAACTTTAAAGGCTTTCAAAATGACAAGATCAGTATGGGAGGTGTGTAGGATGTATTTGACAGATCAGAAGGGGAAAGGAAGGCCATCAATATTCGCGGCAGTGACGATCTGCTGTGGTGGGTTCAGCACGTGAACAGGGGTGAGGGGCACAGGAGGGAGGTACACAGGAGGGAGGTGCACAGGAGGGAAGTGCACAGGAGGGAGGTGCACAGGGAGAGGTGCACAGGAAGGAGATGCTGAGGAGGGAGATGCACAGGACACAGGGGCACAGAAGGGAGGTACACAGGAGGGATGTGCACAGGAGGGAGGTACACAGGAGGGAGGTGCACAGGAGGGAGGTACACAGGAGGGAGGTGCACAGGAGGGAGGTGCACAGGAGGGAGGTACACAGGAGGGAGGTACACAGGAGGGAGGTGCACAGGAGGGAGGTGCACAGGGGGAGTTGCACAGGAGGGAGGTACACAGGAGGGAGGTGAACAGGAGGGAGGTGCACAGGAGGGAGGTGCACAGGGAGAGTTGCACAGGAGGGAGGTGCACAGGAGGGAAGTGCACAGGAGGGAGGTACACAGGAGGGAGGTAAACAGGAGGGAGGTGCACAGGAGGGAGGTACACAGGAGGGAGGTAAACAGGAGGGAGGTGCACAGGAGGGAGGTACATAGGAGGGAGGTACACAGGAGGGAGGTGCACAGGAGGGAGGTACACAGAAGGGAGATGCACAGGAGGGAGGTACACAGGAGGGAGGTAAACAGGAGGGAGGTGCACAGGAGGGAGGTACATAGGAGAGAGGTACACAGGAGGGAGGTGCACAGGAGGGAGGTGCACAGGAGGGAGGTGCACAGGAGGGAGGTGCACGGGGAGAGGTGCACAGGAAGGAGATGCTGAGGAGGGAGATGCTCAGGAGGGAGGTGCACAGGAGGGAGGTGCACAGGAGGGAGGAGCACAGGAGGGAAGTGCACAGGAGAGAGGTGCACAGGAGGGAGGTGCACAGGAGAGAGGTGCACAGGAGGGAGGAGCACAGGAGGGAAGTGCACAGGAGGGAGGTGCACAGGAGGGAGGTGCACAGAAGGGAGGTGCACAGGAAGGAGATGCTGAGGAAGGAGATGCTCAGGACACAGGGGCACAGGAGGGAGGTGCACAGGAAGGAAGTGCATGAGAGAGGGGCTGAGGTCGCAGAAGGCACTACCCACATCAAAGGGTTTACAGACGGAGGCTCAGTTTCCTTGACCTCTCGGAAGAGCAATGCTTCTGCAGGCTGAGGTTGTCATGTCAGATGGTGGCAGACATCTGTAGCCTCCTATAGGAGACCTGCTCCCTGCTGGACCTGGTGGCCATGCTTTACCAATGGCTGTGGAAGTCACCACCGCCCCCCAGATCATTCCAAAGTGCTACCGGAAACATATCCAGGATCTCCCAGTTGGTTGCACATAAATGCATATGGCAGGTCATTGATTGAATGTTTGCCAGAGCCTACAATTATGCACATTTCTAGGAGACGAGGCAGCATATTGGGTACTGGCTGAGGGAGGACAGGGGCGAGCAGCAACGTGTGAGACGTGGGAGAACTTTGAGTGGAGCTCCCACTTTCATGGCCCCTTTTGCCATCATCCCTCTCCTGGTCAAGTGCTACTTCACTCCTCCCACTCTGCTGCTGACCAGCTTGGTGGAGATTAGTGACACGATATAAGAGCACAGATATCGATCATCTTGTTTAAGGCAGTAGATATCTCCTGCATGGCTGTGGTCATGGTCTGCATGGACTCATTTGAGAGCCGTCCTTGAAGCTCCATGGAGGCGACCACTCTCTCCATGGCAGACGTTCTCACAATTCCCTGCTCCACCAATCCCCTAGTAACTGAGTTGGATTCCTCCTTCCTCTCCGTTAATGTGACACATCTGTCAGCACCTGGCTAAGCTGCTGATGCACGACTAGCATTCTCCTTCTCAATGATAGCCCCCGGGATTCAACATCTGTGTTCAGCTGAGTAGAGTTTGGTGAGCAATGTGCCTTCCAATGCTGACTCTCCACAGCTGTCCCTGCCACCAGTGTCTGCTCGTGCTCACTTGTGATTTGTGAATCACCAGGTGAAAACCCAACTAACTGTCTAAGTGGATCCACCAAAGTGTGCGCTGATTCATGGCTGTATGTCCTGTGATGGTTTACCTTCAGAAGAAATGAAGTCCTCTGAGGAATCATCCTCATCGATGTCCTGCAACACTTGCTGCATGTGTGAAGTCCTTGGAAGACAAAAGAAAGGGATATGACTTAGTTGTGGCAAAGTCACAATCTTGACAATCGCCATACTCAGTCTTCTCGTCATTCAGTCTTTGATGAAATAAAGTTAGTATATGTGTGTCAGAGATATTTGTATGTCTGTCACCAGCTATCTTTGAGCTCCCTGTCTCTCCATCTTCAAATGAAAGGGGTGTAGATATGTTACTTATCTCTAGGACATCCTTTGCATTTGTTAGCTGGACTACTTGTGACGGCCCACTTCCAGTCCTCTCCATCTCCCTTGCATTTTGTGCTCTCTTCTCCGACAAGGGATGAATAAAATAGACCTGCGAGTGAATGAAGATCTGGTATTCACCTGATGGATGCAGTGCTTTCAGTGAGTGTGACTATGAGACAGATGCAATGGTCGATGGATAAATGGGGATGTGATGAAGTGCATAGAAAGTGAAGGCTGGGTAATGCTGAGTGTTGAGTGGGTGTGAGGAATGATGTGACAGAGAATGTTTAGCAAGACAGAGTGAAAGAGGTGGGAGCTTAAAGCAAAGTATGCAGTTGAATCAGCAAATATACTCACTTTTTTGACCTGATTAGATCATTAAACTGCTTCTTACAATGCATCCAAGATGTGGACACAATGCTCCTGCTGCTCACCTCCTCAGCTACCTCCAAACACACCTTCTTGCTGAGTGCAGCAGGTTTCTTCCACCCATTGCTGGGGAAAAGTATGTCTCTCCTGCTCCCAACTGCACCCAGGAGGAAGTCCAGCAATGCATCATTGAATCAGGGTGCTTCCCTTGCTCTATGTCCACCATCCATCTCGAACACCTCCAACTTCTATGATGCCCTGCCCCTTTAAATACAGCTGAGACCCTGTCATGCGTGTGCGTATCAGCCTACTGCAATGCTTGGAGGCGCAAAATCCGGAAGTCAAAATTAATTGGTACAATTGAGTTGAAATTGCAAATTCCAATCCACTTAGTTGAGTTTTGTGTTTCGCCCATGCAATTCCACAGCACCCCTCCTCCACACCGCTTGGAAGCCATCTTCATTTTAATATTGGATATCTGACTCAGATATTGACAATAGATTTGCTTTTCTACCACCAAACAAAAGAAGAAGATTAATATCGGGGCCATTGTTTCATTTGGTGGGACGAAACTAAGTACTATTTCAAGTGGGCTTTTATAGTACATATGTTTAGTACCCAGAAAGTGAGGTTTTGTTTACTTGGCATAATTTAGTCTATTCTGCTCCTTAATTATTAGAGTAATTTGGTCATTTTCTACTTGGACAGTAATGCGTAATGCCTGCTATTAATTCACACTACAAAATTTGCCTCCATCGCACGAAGTCCTCAAATATTTGATGTCCAGTATGCAATTTCACATCTGGTGCCAATTGCACATTATTGTGAGGCTGTACCCCACAAAACAAAAAGTCTAATTCCACTGTGGCCAAGCCATCCCTATCCTTAAGCCTATGAAATTACAAGCTGCATTTTTTAATGATTGGAGTTCACAGGCTCTGCAGCTGAGACCTAAGCAGGAGCAATGTGGCTTTTCCATCAAAACATCTAGTATTGGGAAGAGGCAATAAAACCCATTGCCCATTGCTCCAATGTGCTAAGAAAAAAAATGAAAGCTTCATCCATTAATCATATATATGAGCACAAACATTGTGAAAACCTTTCTGAATTTTGCAAGGAACAGGTGCAATATAAATGCAAATAAAGCATGAGCGACCTTTGAAGTAGCAGAAGTTTAGATTTGCTATAGCAGTCAGTAATGTCTCTGCAGGGTACTTCACCTGGTATTGCCCCTTCACTTCAAATATATTTAAATCCTCTAAACTAGTGGCTAATTTTCTTCAACTATACCACTATATTCCAAGTACAAAGTTAGTGTATTCAAACCTTTAGTTCGGACTTATTTTACAATATCTGGAGATTCCTCCATCCAAGGTATTTAAAACAATAAACATAGTTTATTATTGGAACCGCTGCTAGCTGGATTACCTAAGACATTTCCTACCTAGGACACAAATATGCCATTCAAAGTATACCTACTCGAAAAATGCTGTTCATTTTACAAAATATTCAACATGTAAACCTCTGGAGATATGAGTGGGCATATTTACAATTATGTGCTGGCTGCTTTGAGAATTACGACAACTTGTATTTATACAGCAACTTTAATGTAATAAAACGTCCCTAGGCGCTTCACAGTAATGTTTTAAGATAAAACAAATAAATTTGTCACTGAGCCACATAAGAAGAAATTACGGCAGATGACCAAAAGCTTGGTCAAAGAGGTAGGTTTTAAGGAACGTCTTAAAGGAGGAAAGAGAGGTAGAGAGGCGGAGAGGTTTAGGGAGGGAGTTCCAGAGCTTGGGACCTCGGCAGCTGAAGGCACGGCCGCCAATGGTTGAGGAGTTATAATCAGGGATGCTCAGGAGGGCAGAATTTGAGGAGACCAGACATCTCGGGGGGGTTGTGAGGCTGAAGGAGATTACAGAGATAGGGAGGGGGAGGTCATGGAAGGATTTGTAAACAAGGATGAGAATTTTGAAATAGAGGCATTGCTTAACTGGGAACCAATGTAGGTCAGCGAGCACAGGGGTGATGGGTGAACGGGAATTAGTGTGAGTTAGGACACAGCCTGCCAAGTTTTGGATCACCTCAAGTTTACGTAGGCTAGAAAGTGGGAGGTCAGCCAAGAGTGCATTGGAGTAGTCAAGTCTAGAGGTAACAAAGGCATGGATGAGGATTTCAGCAGCAGATGAGCTGAGGCAGGGGTGGACCTGGGCAATGTTACAGAGGTGGAAATAGGCGGTTTTAGTTATGCAACGGATATGTGGCTTGCAGCTCATTTCAGGGTCAAATATGACACCTAGGTTGTGAACAGTCTAGTTCAGCCTCAGACAGATGCCAGGGAGAGGGATGGAGTCGGTGGGTAGGGAACGGAGTTTGTGGTGGAGACCAAAGACAATGGCTTTGGTCTTTCCAATATTTAATTGGAGAAAATTTCTGCTCACCCAGTCCTGGATGTCGGACAAGCAGTCTGACAATTTAGAGACTGTGGAGGAGTCGAGAGAAGTGGTGGAAAGGTAGAGCTGGGTGTCGTCAGTGTACATGTGGAAACTGACACTGTGTTTTTGGATGATGTCGCCAAGGGGCAGCATATAGATGAGAAATAGGAGGGGGCCAAGGATAGATCCTTGGGGGACACCAGAGGTAACAATGTGGGAGTGAGAAGAGAAGCCGTTACAGGTGATTCTCTGGCTATGATTAGATAGATAAGAATGGAACCAGGCGAGTGCAGTCCCACCCAGCTGGATGGTGGTGGAGAAGCGTTGGAGAAGGATAGAGTGGTCAACCGTGTCAAAGGTTGCAGACAGGTTTAGAAGGACAAGGAGGGATAGGTTACATTTGTCCCATTCACAAGAATGTCATTTGTGACTTTGATGAGAGCCGTTTCGGTACTGTGGCAGGGACGGAAATCAGATTGAAGGGATTCAAATATGGAGTTCCGGGAAAGATGGGCGCAGATTTGGGAGGCGACAACATGTTCAAGGACTTTGGAGAGGAAAGGGAGGTTGGAGATGGGGCAGTTGTTTTCAAGCACAATGGGGACGAGGGTTGTTTTTTTGAGGAAAGAAATGGCAGACCAGTTGAACAAATACTTTGGTTCTGTCTTCACGAAGGAAGACACAAATAACCTTCCGGAAGTATTAGGGGACCGAGGGTCTAGAGAGAAGGAGGAACTGAAGGAAATCCTTATTAGGCAGGAAATTGTGTCAGGAAAATTGATGGGATTGAAGGCCGATAAATCCCCGGGGTCTGATAGTCTACATCCTAGAGTACTGAAGGAAGTGGCCCTAGAAATAGTGGATGCATTGGTGATCATTTTCCAAAAGTCTATCGACTCTGGATCAGTTCCTATGGACTGGAGGATAGCAAATGTAACACCACTTTTTAAAAAAGGAGGGAGAGAGAAAATGGGGAATTATAGACCAGTTAGCCTGACATCAGTAGTGCGGAAAATGTTGGAATCAATTATTAAAGGTGAAATAGCAACACATTTGGAAAGCAGTGACAGGATCAGTCCAAGTTAGCATGGATTTATAAAAGGGAAATCATGCTTGACAAATCTTCTAGAAATTTTTGAGGATGTAACTAGTAGAGTGGACAAGGGAGAACCAGTGGATGTGGTGTATTTGGACTTTCAAAAGGCTTTTGACAAGGTCCCACACAAAAAATTAGTGTGCAAAATTAAAGCACATGGTATTGGAGGTAATGTACTGATGTGGATAGAAAACTGGTTGGCAGACAGGAAGCAGAGAGTCGGGAGAAACAGGTCCTTTTCAGAATGGCAGGCATTGACTAGTGGGGTGCCGCAGGGCTCAGTGCTGGGACCCCAGCTATTTACAATATACATCAATGATTTAGATGAAGGAATTGAGTGTTATATCTCCAAGTTTGCAGATGACACTAAGCTGGGTGGTGGTGTGAGCTGTGAGGAGGATGCTAAGAGGCTACAGGGTGACTTGGACAGGTTAGGCGAATGGGCAAATGCATGGCAGATGCAGTATAATGTGGATAAATGTGAGGTTATCCACTTTGGTGGCAAAAACCCGAAGGCAGAATATTATCTGAATGGCGGCAGATTAGGAAAAGGGGAGGTGCAACGAGACCTGGGTGTCATGGTACATCAGTCATTGAAAGTCGCATTCAGGTACAGCAAACGGTGAAGAAGACAAATGGTATGTTGGCCTTCATAGCTAGGGGATTTGAGTATAGGAGCAGGGAGGTCTTACTGCAGTTGTATAGGGCCTTGGTGAGGCGTCACCTGGAATATTGTGTTCCGTTTTGGTCTCCTAATCTGAGGAAGGATGTTCTTGCTATTGAGGGAGTACAGCGAAGGTTCACCAGACTGATTCCTGACTGACCAGGACTGACATATGAGGAGAGACTGGATGGGGCCTGTATTCACTGGAGTTTAGAAGGACATAAAATATATTTATCAACATATAAAATTCTGACGAGACTGGACAGGTTAGATGCAGGAAGAATGTTCCCGATGTTGGGGAAGTCCAGAACCAGGAGACACAGTCTAAGGATAAGGGGTAAGCCATTTAGGACTGAGATGAGGAGAAACTTCTTCACTCAGAGAGTTGTTAACCTGTGAAATTCTCCACTGCAGAAAGTCTTTGATACCAGTTCATTGGATATATTCAAGAGGAAGTTAGATATGGCCCTTAAAGGTATCAAGGGGTATGGAGAGAAAGCAGGAATGGGGTACTGTGGTGAATGATCAGCCATGATCTTATTGAATGGTTGTGCAGGCTCGAAGGGCCAAATGGCCTACTCCTGCACCTATTTTCTATGTTTCTATGTTTCTATGTTTCTATGACTGCAGATTTGAAGGAGAGGGGGATCGTACCTGAGGAGAGAGCACCGTTAACAATGTCGGCTAACATGGGAGCCAAAAATGGAAGTTTGGTGGTCAGCGTGTTTAGTGGGAATAGGGAGCAGGAAGTGGGTCTCATGGACAAGATAAGTGCGGAGAGGTCAAGAGGGGAGATCAGAGAGAAACTGGAGAGAGATGCAAGTTCAGGGCTAGGGCAGGGGAAACCTCAGAGGAGGTTTGGCCTGGTGGGCTAGGGGAAGGAAGGGAAGTGGCAGTGGCAGCTGATCAGATGGTCTCAATCTTTGAGACAAAGAATTCCATGAGCTCCTCACACTTGTTGTTGGAGGTGAGTGTGGTGGAGACACAGACGAGAAGTTTAAGAAGATGGTTAGCAGTAGAGAATAGTAGCCAGGAGTTATCATTGCATTCCAGAATGATCCTGGAAAGGTGAGCAGTTTTGGCAGACAAGAGTAGGACCCGATAATGCTTTATGTGGTCCAGCCAGACCTGGCGGTGAATGGCTAAACCAGTTGTCTGCCACATCCGTTCAAGTCTGTGTCCCTTGGACTTGAGGGAGTTAGGATGAGGGCTGTACCAGGGGGAACAGCCAGGGTGAGGGAGAGTAATATTTTTAATAGGGACTAGGGCATCAAAGGTGGCGGTGAGGGTGTGGGTGAGCAAATCGGTGGCTGCAGAAATGTCATGGTGAATGGAGGGCCAAAGGCTGGACAGTTTGGAGTTGATAATTGCAGTTGTGAGAGAGTTTGGAAAGAACTTTTAACAGGGGTTAGAATTAGTTTTGGGTAGGGGAAGAGGGATGTGGGTGGAGAGTGATACAAGGAAATGGTCAGAGATGGCCTTATCTGCAATTTGTCAAGGTGGGAATAGCGAGGCCACGAGAGATGGCAAGGTCAAGGGGGTGGCTGTGAATATGGGTTGGGATGTTCACATGAGGGAGAGATTAAGGGAGGATAGGAGGGTAGTGAACTCAGAGGAGAGAGAGCATGGTGAATTGAGATGGAGGTTGAAATCACCGAGGATGAGAAATCGCTCGGTGCAGAGGCAGAGGGAGGAAAGTAGTGAAGATACCTCTTGGGTGGGTGGTAAAGAATGAGAATTTTAAATGAGAGGTGAGAGGGGTGGAATAAGCTGAGATGTTCAAAGGAGGAGAAAGTGCCAGAGGAATAGAGTGACAGACTAAGATGTGATTTGGTGATGAGAGCCACACCGTCACCACGACGGTCTGAGCGGGGCAAGGGGTGGATGGTATAGCCAGGCGGGGAGTCTTTGTTTAAAGGTAAGGTGTTATCGCGCCTCAACCAGGTTTCCATCAGGGCCATGATGTCGATGCCATCATCCACGATAATGTAAATTCCTGTCCCCTCAGTACAGATTCACACGAGGCATGTAGTGAAGTCAAGGTCACTCTGGACCTGCACCTTTATTTCACAGCGCTGGAATGCTGCACTTGCAAGAGACAGGTATATAAGGATAGGTCTCAGGCAAGTGCAGCATTCCAGAGCTGTGAAATAAAGGTGCAGGTCCAGAGTGACCTTGACTTCACTACATGCCTCGTGTGAATCTGTACTGAGGGGACAGGGCTTTACAGTGGCGACGAGTTACGGGATTACAGAATCCACAGAATGGCGAGCAACGGATCAGATGAAAAGTACAATGCAGGAGACAATTGGGAGGACTTTATAGAAAGGCTCCAGCAAAGCTTTGTAACCAAAGACTGGTTCGGAGGCGACAAAGCACTCAAGAGAAGAGCCCATCTCTTGACCTGCTGTGGCTCGAAAACATACGCTTTAATGAAGGATCTGCTGGCACCCGAGAAACCAGCAAGCAAGTCATTTGAAGAATTGAGCACACTGGTAAGAGACTACCTGAAGCCAGCGAGCAGCCTATACATGGCCAGACACAGGTTCTACAACTACAGACGCTGTGTGGGCCAGAGCATACCCGACTTCGTGGTGGAACTTCGGAGGTTGGCTAGTTTATGTGAGTTCTCCGATGAACTGAGGAGAGAAATGCTGAGAGACTTTTTCATTGAAGGAATAGGCCACGCAGGCATATTCTGAAAGCTCATAGAGACCAAGAACCTGACCTTAGAGGCAGCAGCACTGGTTGCACAGACATTCTTGGTTGGGGAAGAAGAAACGAGGTTGATTTACAATGCAGGTACGACAACTAACGAAATATCAGAACAAGAAGTTCACAGCATTAAACAAGCTGCTACCCCGACACACAGACAAAACTGGGAGAATAGGCTCTCGACAGCAGGCAGTGGCGCCAGAAGCCATCAAGGGCCACAGGAACGGCCATTCACATCTCATCAACCTACAATGAGAGCAATCAACTACGCACTGAGAGAAGCTCAAGAGAGATCAGCCAGAAGCAGTCTGTGCTGAAGGTGTTGGATTGGGCACTCATCAAGGGGATGTCGATTTCAGCAGGCTGTTTGCAGGAACTGTGAATATATAGGATATTTGGCCCGCATGTGCAAATAAATGGCAGCTTGACTGGTATACGAATCGGATGGGTCGGAAAGCGGACCAGAAGACGGTGGGGACAGTACCCGAGACACCGATGTACAGCGGGTCAACACGATCAATGGCCACTGCTCCTACGACAGGATGCCTCCTATAATGATGAGGGTCCTACTTAACGGGATATCTGTCAACATGGAGCTGGATACGGGAGCGAGTCAAGCTCTTATGGGCGCTCAACAATTTGAACAACGGTGGCCGCATAAAGAGACAGATCAAGACTCACAAGGGTCGACATCAAACTAAGGACCGAGACCAAAGAAATTGTACCAGTCCTCGGCAGCGCCATGCTCTCTGTCACACACAAAGGGACAGTGAACCGACTTCCCCTGTAGATTTTCCCCAGAGAACCCCCAGCACTGCTGGGGAGAAGCTGGCTGGCAAAACTAAACTGGAAATGGGATGATGTCCATGCCATGTCATTAGAGGAATGGACCTCCTGCTCAACAGTTATAAAGCGATTTGAACATCTCTTTCAGCCAGGTGTGGGCACTTTCAAAGGGGCCAAAGTCAAAATCTACATCACACAGGATGCTAGACCAGTCCATCACAAGGCCAGAGCTGTACCCTATGTGATGAGAGAAAAGATTGAACATGAGCTAGACAGGCTTCTGTGGAAAGGCATTATATCACCAGTGGAATTTAGCGACTGGGCAAGTCCCATCTTCCCAGTCATGAAGCCTGATGGATCCGTACGAATCTGTGGGAACTACAAATCTATCATAAACAGAGTCTCCCTACAGGACCAGTATCCGCTGCCCAGAGCGGAGGACTTATTTGCCATATTGGCTGGAGGTAAACTTTTCTCAAAACCAGACCTCACATTTGCGTATATGACGCAAGAATTGACCGAGGAATCCAAGCTACTCACCACCATCAATACACATCGAGGCCTTTTCATGTACAAACGATGCCCATTCGGCATCAGGTCGGCATTTGCCATATTCCAACGCAACATGGAGAGTCTGCTCAAGTGCATTTTGGGGACGGTTGTATTTCAAGACGACATACTTATCACGGGCAGGGACACCGGCTCCCATTTCCGTAATTTGGAGGAAGTACTAAAGCGGTTGGATCGGGTAGGCCTACGAATCAAGAAATCCAAGTGCTTGTTTCTCGCACCCGAGGTTGAATTTTTGGGCAGAAGGATTGTCGCTTATGGAATCCGCCCAACAGAGTCCAAAACAGAAGCAATTCGCCTGGCACCCAGGCCCCGGAATGTCTCAGAACTGCACGCCTTTCTCGGGCAACTCAATTACTTTTGGAACTTTATGCAGAACTTAAGCACGCTGCTGGAGTCTCTCCACGTGCTACTCAGGAAGGGGTACGATTGGTTTTGGGGGGACACCCAGGAACGCGCCTTCAATAAGGCACGCAACCTTCTGTGTTCCAACAGTGTTTTGACTTTCTTTGATCCAGGTAAAAAGCTAGTTGTCACATGCGATGCGTCAGCGTATGGGGTCGGGTGCATTTTGCAACATGTCAATAGTGCGGGCAAATTACAACCCATAGCTTATGCCTCCAGGTCACTTTCGCGGGCGGAGCGCGGGTACGGAATGGTAGAGAAGGAGGCGCATTGTGCGTGTATGGTGTCAAAAAGATGCACCAATACCTTTTCAGGGCCAAGTTCGCGTTAGAAACCGACCACAAGCCCCTTACGTCCCTCCTATCCGAGAGCAAGGCAATAAACGCCAACGCCGTGGCACGAATTCAACGGTGGGCATTGATGCTAGCGTCCTACGACTATACCATAAGGCACAGACCAGGCACAGACAACTGTGCCGACGCGCTCAGCAGGCTACCCCTGGCTACCACGGAAGAGTCTGACGAACAGGACTGTGAGATAGTCATGGCAATCAATGACTTTGAGTCCACAGGTTCGCCCGTGACGGCTCGCCAAATCAGAGCCTGGACGGCCAGCGACACCACGTTATCCTTAGTAAAAAGATGTGTCCTAACCGGTGACTGGGCAGAGGCTTGCGATGCCTGCCCCGAGGAATTAAAACCCTTTCACAGGTGCATACATGAGCTATCACTATAAGCAGACTGCCTGATGTGGGGCAGCCGAGTAGTCATGCCTCTGCGAGGCAGAGAGGCATTTGTCCGGGAGCTCCACCGCGAGCACCCGGGGATCGTTCTCATGAAGGCCATTGCCAGATCCCACGTCTGATGGCCTGGTATTGACGCGATCTTGGAGCTCTGTGTCCGAAGGTGCACCATTTGTGCCCAACTTCGCAATGCCCCCAGGGAGGCTCCCCTGAGCCCCTGGCCCTGGCCTACCAAACCATGGTCGCGGGTGCACGTAGACTATGCGGGTCCATTCATGGGCAAAATGTTCCTCGTAGTTGTAGATGCATTTTCAAAGTGGATCGAATGCACCATTTTAAACTCGAGCACAACCTCCACCACTGTGGAGAGCCTCGCAACCATGTTTGCAATGCACGGAATCCCTGACATATTGGTCAGTGACAATGGTCTGTGCTTCACCAGCGCAGAATTCCAAGATTTTATAATTGACCGCGGCATAAATCACGTCAAGACGGCACCGTTCAAGCCGGCCTCTAATGGCCACGCGGAGAGAGCAGTGCAAATCATTAAACAAGGCATGCTTAAAATCCAAGGTCCCATGCTGCAGGGTCGCCTGTCGCGACTGCTGCTGGCATACAGATCTCTTCCGCACTCATTGACTGGGATCCCCCCCATCGTGCAACTGTTGATGAAAAGGACTTTAAAAACAAGGCTCTCATTAATCCTCCCAGACATGCACTAAATCGTTGAGGCAAAGCGCCGTAAGCTGACTGAGTACCATGACAGAAATTCGAGGGGGAGATGGAATGAGATCGGAGACAAAGTGTTTGTGCTAAACTATGGCAGCGGTCCCAAATGGCTTGCAGGGACAGTAACGGGCAAGGAAGGATACAGGCTACTGGTAGTACAAATGGACAATGGCAAAACCTGCTGGAGGCATCCTGTCTCTTGCAAGTGCACCCCTGGTGTTAAGGTATGCTGGTGGTTGCAGGTCATATCTTATTACAGTCATGTATAGCATGTTAGGATACAGTTATATATAATAATGTAAGATACATTGCAGATAAGCTCATGGATAGCAAGAGCCTTGTTCGCAAGTGAATGGACATTCTGCAAGGAGGTGCGGAGAGACTCGGTGATGGCTGATCCTCTGCCAGCCTCCACAGGGTCAGCGCTTGGAGGGATCAGTTGGACAAGGAGGAGATTGGCAAGGTTAGCCTCCCGCGGGCAACCTGGGAGGCAAGGTCAGTGAGAGAGTAAGATGGGACATTTTGGGTTGCTACTCGTAAGGAAACAGTGATGAGTGCCACGGTGGGCCCTTCAGAGAGGCACAGAGGGAAGCTGTAGCCTTATCCAGGAGGGAGTCAAGCCTGGAATGGCGGCCGGAGAGTAGGAAGGTCGAAGAATAATGAAGGATTGGGGTAGGAATTTGGGAGGACAGAGTATCCGAGAGAGGAGAGATGAAAGGAGGCATGACGACAGGAGAGACTGGTCAAGGAAGGAGAAAGAGAGAAGAAAAAGTGGGAGAAAGAAGTGGAGATAGAAGTTGCTCAGGTCCGAAATGCCAAAATGCGCACGCAAAGGGACACAGGGAAAAGCTCATGTTACATCGGCCTGGTTATGTAGCAATTATAGGGATGCATATTTCCTGGTAGTAACAGGGAATAGGTTGGTGACAATAGTAAGAAGTCCAGAGTTAAAGTTGGAGGTCCCGTGGAGGGCAAAAGTTGAATAGGTTCATGATTAAATATTAAATTAGTACCAAGTAGCATGAATAGCCTTTTCGCTGTATGACAATACAGGTTTAATCCTTTTGAAGCTGTGTTCCCAAACGTCTGTTAAATGCAGATCAATTTTGCGAGTTCAAAATCAATCAACTGTGATCTCCTGACTACTGATGCTAATTTAAGAATACCAGCTTCAAAAAACAAATTACATCAACTACATTTAAATAATTTTAAAAGGGAAAATACCATATTTTTGAGAAACCCAGGTCAAAGGCAAATAGTGAAGGAAGTCCCATTGGGAAGGATACTGCCAAATAATAGGGAAAGGAATGAGCTGCAACAAGACTAACAGGCAAATGATGTTGAGCTTGGATTTCAGACAAAATTGGAAATTTTGAGGTCCTGAAAAAAAATCAGTTGGAGCTTCTCTCTGGGACATGGAGCTTCAGTAATACTCCTTACCCTGAGATTTTGTTTTTCAGATTGCCTTCCTTTCTAATATTTTTTGGATATCTGCATATTTGTGACAAGCAAAATTTAGCACTGTGAGATGTTATTATTGGTTAATGTTTATATACTTTGTATGATATTATAAATGGTCATGGCATCTCTATTTCTTTTATATACCCATACAGTACTGACGCTCACACATGTAACATGACCACTTGTATGAGCTGGAGGGCTACAACTAAAACAACAACAACTTGCATTTATATAGTGCCTTTATCGTAATCCTTTGAATCAGGGGCAGCACGGGCCAGTCCACACTGCGATATGTGTGTGCACTAGGTCTGTGCAGCAGAGCAGGTCTCCAGTCGTCCTGGTTTACCCTTGTCACTGGATAAAGGCCTAGCTCTGTCAAGCCCGTATGGTGGCTGATGTGCAACGGTTAGCACACGTTAAAAAAATCCACACATAGGTATCTTCCACCCCTGGACTTCAGGACTGGAATATCGGGTCCTCCATTGAAACATCTGTGAACTCATCCCTTTTGGAGTGGAAGCAAGTCATCCTCATTTGAGAGACCGCCTATGATGATGATGATGATGATGATGAATCATCGATACCTCAACAACAGACACTGTCTTCAGGAAAGAAGGCAAGAAAATCGAGAGAAAGGATCCAGCATATATGAAGTTGACCATATGAGATTAATTCAATAATACCATTGAACCAATGATATGCTAGGGAGTCAGTACTTACTGTATTGAGATTAATTTATCTCCAGTCTTTCAAATAATCAGGATCGAGTGCAAACCAATATGGTGGGTATATTGTGTTTAATCAGAGTTTAGGACGGAATATAACATACTAATTATACAGTAAAAACATATGACAAGTAGCTGATACCAGGCGCAATCAGAGAGATGGCTGGTGTGCACAAACAATTTGATTGAACTTTTTGAGGAGGAACAAGGAGGGTCGATGAGGGTAGTGCATTTGATGTAATATATATGGATTATAGAAAGGCTTTTGATAAGGTCCCACATGGAAGACTGGTCACGAAAAGTGCCAGAGGACTGGAGGACTGCTATGTTGTACCTTTGTTTAAAAAGGGAGAAAGGGATAGGTGGTCAGGTGGGTAGGACAGTGGTGAATGGAATTCAATCTGGATAAGTGTAATGCATTTGGGGAGGTCTAACAAGGCAAGGGAATACACATTAAATGGTACAATACTGAAAAGTGGAGAGGAACAAAGGGACCTTGGAATGCAGGTCCACAGACCCCTAAAAGTAGCAGGCCAGGTAGATAAGATGGTTAAGAAGGCATATGGAATACTTGCCTTTATTAGTCGAGGCATGGAATACAAGAGCCCACCTGACCACCTATCCCTTATGCTTGAACTGTGTAAAACACTGGTTCGAACACAGCTGGAGTACTGTGCACAGTTCTGGTCACCACATTACAGGAAAGATGTGATTGCACGAGAAAGGGTGCAGAGGAGATTTACAAGAATGTTGCCTGAACGGGAAAATTTGGGCTATGAGGAAAGATTGGAGATGCTGGATCTGTTTTCTTTGGAACAGAGGGGACTGAGGGGAGACCTAATCGAGGTGTATAAAATTATGAGAGGCCTGGATGGAGTGGGTAGGACGGACCTGTTTCCCTTGGCAGAGGGGTCAACAACCAGGGGCTATAGATTTACAGTAATTGGGGGGAGGTTTAGAGAAGATATGAGGGGAAAATTTTTCACCCACAGGGTGGTGGAGGTCTGGAACTCACTGCCTGAAAGGGTGGTAAAGGCAGAAACCTTTACCGCATTTAAAAAATACTTGGATGTGCACTTTAAGTATCATAACCTACAGGGCTATGGACCAAGAGCTGAAAGTGGGGTTAGGCTGGATAGCTCTTGTTCGGCTGGCGCAGACACGATGGGCCGAAATGGCTTCCTTCCGTGCTGTAAATTTCTATGATTCTATGAAAGTAAAAGGCCTGGAGATCTAGGGCAAAGTTGCAAGTTGGATGCAAAATTGGCTCAGAGGCAGAAAGCAAAGGGTAATGGTTGATGGGTGTTTTGTGAGTGGAAGGCTGTTTCCAGTGGGTTTCCACAGGGCTCAGTACTAAGCCCTTTGCTTTTTGTGGCATGTATCAATGATTTTGATTTGAATGTAGTGTTATGGTTAAGAAGTTTGCAGATGATACTAAAATCGGCTGTGTGGTTGATAATGAAGTTGAAAGCTGTAGACTGCAGGAAGATATTAATGGACTAGTCAGGTGGGCAGAACAGTGGCAACTGGAATTCAGTCTGTAGAAATGAGAGGTAATGCATTTGGGGAGGGCAAACAAGGCAAGGGTATAGATATTAAATGGTCGGACTCTGAGAAGTGTAGAGGAACAAAAGAACCTTGGAGTGCATGTCCACAGATCCCTGAAGGTAGCAGGCCAGGTAGATAAGGTGCTTAAGAAGGCATACGGAATACTTGCCTTTATTAGCCGAGGCATAGAATACAAGAGCAGGGAGGTTATGTTTGAACTGTATAAAACACTTGTTAGGCCACAGCTAGAGTACTGCGTGCAGTTCTGGTCACCACATTACAGGAAAGATGTGATTGCACTAGAGAGGATACTGAGGAGATTTACGAGGATGTTGCCTGGAATGGAGAGCTGTAGCTATGAGGAAAAATTGGATATGGCTGAGTTTGTTTTATTTGAAACAGAGAAGGCTGAGGGGAGACCTTATTGAGGTGTATAAAATTATGAGGACCCTAGATAGGGTGACTAGGAAGGACCTATTTCCCTTCGCAGAGAGGTCAACAACCAGGGGGCATAGATTTAAAATGATTGGTCGGAGGTTTAGAAGGAATTTGAGGGGACATTTCTTCAACAAGAGGGTTGTGGGGGTCTGGAACTCACTGACTGAAAGGATGGTAGAGGCAGAAACCCTCACCTCATTTAAAATGTACTTGGATGCGCACTTGAATTGCCGTAACCTACAGGGCTACGGACCAAGAGCAGGAAAGTGGGATTAGGCTGGATAGCTCTTTATCAGCTGGCATGGTCACGATGGGCCAAAATTGCCTCCTTCCATGCTGTAAATTTCTATGATTCTATGATTCTAACTCGTCTTATTCCCCTCTCTACCTGAACTACCCAAGAGTATTACCGAAGCCAGCATGATATCCACCCTTAGGAGTCCTTCCTTCACGGTCTGCCCTGAGGACTTTGCAGGTCTTGCTTTTATTCTCTTTTTAGGAGTGGGCCTGAGGTAGAATAGTGGACAGGACCATTTAACTGATAGAAGTGTTGAATTCTTTGTCTAATCTTACAGATGAAGACCCTCCCTCAGGTTGTGATCTTCACAACCATTACACATGTGTTCTTGTTTATACATTTTGAAGGCCAATCCATCTGGATCTCCCCTTTTCTCATCCAGCCCTCTCCTCTCAAAGCTATGGGGCTAGAAATTTGGTATCACCCATTTTGACACGTTAATACTGTCGGGGCGGTAACTATAGCACCCGCTGAAGGTTTGCGCTGCGTACCGCGAAATTAGGTTTCATCACCCCAAGAGAGAAAGGGAGTGCTAAATCAGTCATTGCACAATTCTCTTAGGGCAACGGAAACGAAAATCTCAGTGATAAATTTCCACAATGAATGTGGATGCTGCGAAGGCCGCTATACTTCCACTGGACAGCCAACTCTTAAAGGCGTGATAAGTGTGTGCATGTGCAGTTCCAACTTCTCAGTCTGTTCAGAGCAGGAAAATGGAGGAGGAAGCAGGTCACCAGCGGTTGCTCACAGCTTCTCGCCCATGCCATCGAGACATTAGTGGAGGCAGTTGGGAGGCGGTGGAATGTGCTGCAACCTTCCAGTGCAAGGAGGCCCGCTCCTTGAATCTTCAGGAGGCTATTGAGGGAGGTGGCCCAACACGTCTCTGCCAGGAACATGGTGGCCAGAATTGCGACACAGTATCGCAAGAAGTTCAATGACCTCATTAGGATCGTCAAGGTGCGTACCCTTTCTATTGACGTTGCAATGCCATAATGTGAACCTCACTGTCTCACACAATGTCAAGTCTTTGCAGTACCTGCTGTTTCACTATGAGTACCAGGCCATGGTCCTCATTGGTGAAGCCACCATGAAAGTTCAGGCTCAGTACAACAGCCATGCCCTGGCCATCCAATCGTCGCTGACATTCTTGTTCCCGACTCAGCCTCACCCCTCCTCGTACTAACAATTTTACTCTTGATATGCGTTCGCTAAACTTCAGCCTCATCCTTCATCTTAGGTTGTTGCCACCTAAACCCAGACAAAAACAGGAAATTATAGACCAGTTAGCCTAACATCTGTGGTTGGGAAAATGTTGGAGTCCATTATTAAAGAAGCAGTAGCTGGACATTTGGAAAAGCAAAATTCGGTCAGGCAGAGTCAGTAGGGATTTATGAAGGGGAAGTCAGGTTTGACAAATTTGCTGGAATTCTTTGCGGATGTAACGAACAGGGTGGATAAAGGGGAACCAATGGATGTGGTGTATTTGGACTTCCAGAAGGCATTCGATAAGGTGCCACATAAAAGGTTACTGCACAAGATAAATGTCCACCGGGTTGGGGGTAATATATTAGCATGGATAGAGGATTGGCTAATGAACAGAGAACAGAGAGCCGGGATAAATGCTTCATTCTCCGATTGCCGACTAGTAACTAATGGGGTGCTGCAGGGAGCAGTGCTGGGACCCCTACTATTTACAATCTATATATCCAATAACATCCAATAACTTGGATGAATGGATCGAGTGTAATGTAGCCAAGTTTGCTGATGATACAAAGATGGGAGGAAAAGCAATGTGTGAGGAAGACACAAAAAACCTGTAAAAGGACATAGACAGGCTAAGTGAGTGGGCAAAAATTTGGCAGATGGAGTATAATGTCAGAAAGTGTGAGGTCACGCATGCACTTTGGCAGAAAAAAATCGAAGAGCAAGTTATTATTTAAATGGAGAAAGATTACAAAGTGCCGCAGTACAGCAGGACCTGGGGGTACTTGTGCATGAAACACAGAAGGATAGTATGCAGGTATAGCAAATGATCAGGAAGGTCAATGGTATCTTGGCCTTTATTGCAAAGGGGATGGAGTACAAAAGCAGGGAAGTTTTACTACAGATATATAAGGTATTGGTGAGGCCACACCTGGAATACTGCGTGCAGTTTTGGTTTCCATATTTATGAAAGGATATACGTGCTTTGGAGGCAGTTCAGAGAAGGTTCACTAGGTTCATTCCGGGGATGAGGAGGTTGACTTATGAGGAAAGGTTGAGTAGGTTGGGCCTCTACTCATTGGAATTCAGAAGAATGAGAGGTGATCTTATCAAAACATATAAAGTGGATGCAGAGAGGATGTTTCCACTGATGGGGGAGACTAGAATTAACGGGCATGATCTTAGAATAAGGGGCCGCCCATTTAAAACAGAAATAAGGAGAAATTTCTTCTCTCAGAGGGTTGTAAATCTGTGGAATTCACTATGGAAGCTGGGACATTGAATAAATTTAAGACAGAAATAGACAGTTTCTTAAACGATAAGGAGATAAAGGGTTATGGGGAGCGGACGGGGAAGTGGAGCTGAGTCCATGATCAGATCAGCCATGATCTTATTGAATGGCGGAGCAGGCTCGAGGGGCCGTATGGCCTACTCCTGTTCCTATTTCTTATCTTCTTATGTTCTTATATAAACCCACCATTCACACAGCCATGCAGATTCAAATGGAGATCTGCACACTTCCATACAATAGCAGCTATTCAACTATGGAAGGGACACGTGGCACATGATGAGCTGCACACCCACTCACACCTTCTCGTGTTTGTTATTGCAGTCGAAACTGGCACACAACAGGCATGAGCAGAGGCACACCAAAGGAGGGGAGCCTGACATCCAGGACATCATGGAGGTGGAGAAGCGAGTGTCCGCCCTCGTGAGCACTCCAGTTGGTGCGGTAGCAGTCGGCAAACTGAGCCCCTTGCGGACAGTGATGGTATGTTAATGGCCTTTGCATTTTATGTGAGGCTCTTTTCCCTTGATACCAAAGCCTTACCCCACTTTACATATAAATGTCCAATGCCACCTCCTTCTTCCCTTCCTACCCCCTCTCCTGCTGCTAACCACAGTTGTGTTGCTTTGTGCTTACAGATAATGAGCAAGACACACAGCAGTCTGCCCGTGAGCCCTCCACATCGAACAACAAGGGAGACAAGGAGAAAGGGGACAAAAGAGTTGCGACATAGCAGGGCCCTCCATCAGCTGCAACGAGTGGGGACACCACCTCAGTGGAAGCCATGCCATTCCTGGCCTTTGAAGAGCCTGAGGCTCCAGGCCCCATTGGCCTGCCGAAATGCGTGTGAGGGGAAGCTCAGGAGCCAGCTCCCCGGAGGGTGAGTCGACCCACGAGTCCTGCTTAGAGACACTCAGATGTGGACCTGGATTTGGAGGCTATGTCCAGGGAGACCATGGTGATGCACCGCGAGCTTATGGGTGTATTGGAAAGGGTCCTGCAGAGCATGGATGCACTTGCTCTGAGGTTGGGGGAGGCCGCCTCAAGCATTGCCCGTGCCTCGCAGCAGCCCAATGAGCCCATCCTTGATCGGCTTCAGAGGGAGGTGGACTCAACGAGCGACAGTGGAGTCCCAGAGGTGATGGCAGCAGCTATCACATCACAGGCCAAAGCCACTCAAGGCCTTTGTGATATGAGGCAGTCAATGGTTTCTGGCATCAACTCTTAGACTGCTGCATTTCAGACTCAGTGTGCTGTGAGTCAGTCTCAGATTGATGCCATGCAAATACTGACTGCTGCCATTCTCACTGTGTTACCCATAGTCCAACGGGGACATGACGGTGTTGAAGCAGGCTAACAACCTGTGCTCCCACAGATGCTGAAGCTCTGCCCGGGGGGAGTGATAGTGGGCTGCTGAAAATGGAAGGTGCTGTGCGTACCCAGGATGACAGCACTCCGGCTCCCACCACTGCCATTCCACCTTTGCACCTTCCATGGTCTGCACCCCAGCCACCGAGACTGCTGCCACCGATGCTGAGGCAGTGCAATCAGCAACCAGGTCTTCCAGGCCCAGAGCTTGTCCAAGGTGTCCTGCTAGGCCATCTGTAGTGACACAGCAGCCTCCAAGCAGTCTTGCTGCACTATGGCCACATTAAGGAAAAGCAGTAGGCATGGGAGCAGGGTTAAGGAAAGGGGTGGGAAATTGGAGAGCAAGTCTCAATAAAGACTGCCCACCATGCACAGATGTCCTCATCCTGTAAATATCATTGCAAATATCTTGTTGCTATTGTTTGAAGCCTGCTATTGGTGTATGGGTCTGGGCCTAATATGGCACATGGAAGCTCGTGTGGAATTACAAGTAGAAGGGGCGTTTGTACACATATTGCTGACGTTGATTGTGTGTTATGCTGTTTCATGGGGCATTTGTTACATTTTTTATTCGTTACTGATGAGGGGTTTTTGATGCGCTGTCTGAAGCGAGACTTTCGATGCAGTTATTAAAATGTTCATTTGACCGTTTGCCTTCCTGCCTTGTGTATTAATGTGGAATTTCATGGAGATGTGCAATTATTGTAGCGGTCAATATCAGCTGCAGCCGTCAGCTTCCTCCATTCAACAGAAGCGATGCATTATGAGCCGCTGATGTATGGGACTTGCAGCGACAGCATTGCCATGTCCTCCGTGAATGCTGCTCCTCCTCCTCATCTTCCTCCTCCTCTTCCTCTTCCTCCTCCTCCTGAGGTGGGGCTGCAATCCCCACTGGCAATGCCTAGGCCCTCATTATGGACAAGTTGTGCAGTATGCAACACACCACAATGAATAGCGACACCTGTTGAGGGCAGTATTGAAGGCTGTCTCCAGAGTGGTCCAGGCATCAGAAACATTGCTTCAGCACTCCTATTGTCTGCTCGATTATGTTACGGGTGGCTGCATGGCTGTTGTAGCGATGCTCTGCTTGGGTGATGGGGTTGCAGAGGGGGGTCATTAGCCAGGTGGTTAGGCCATATCATTTGTCCTCGAGCAGCCAACCATGCCCTTCCTGTAGTGGCTCAAACATTCGTGACACGTTGGTCTCACGCAGGATGAACGCATCATGTGCGCTGCCAGGATAGCGAGCATTCACTGCGAGGATGCACTGTGTGTGATCGCACATCAGCTGCAGATTCAGGGAGTGGTATCCCTTTCGGTTTTGGAAGACCTTGGCATTCTGGAATGGTGCTCGCAAGATTATGTGTGTGCAGTTAATGACTCCTTGAACCATCGGGAAGCCCGCTATCCTGGCAAACCCACATGTCCGCTCATCCTGTTTATCCCTGCTCATTGGAAATGTTATGAACTCCATGCTCCTTCTGTACTGAGCCTGTGTCACATCATGGATGCAGCAATATGCAGCGAATTGAGAGAGTCTGCATATGTCCCCTGATGCAGCCTGGAAGGAGCCGGAGGCATAGAAGGTGAGTGCCACAGTGGCCAGCGCAGTCCTAGTGCCGATGTGAGGCTGCAGGAGATGGCATATCTCTGTCAGCACTTCTTTTTGGAAGTGCAGCCTTCTGACACACTGTTCCTCCGACAGGTCGAGGTATGAGCTTTGCTCCCGGTAAACCCGTGGTGGGTAAGACCTCTTTTCTCAGCTTCTATGGAGTTTCCTCAGTCGTGGGCCAACATGGCCAACAGACCTTCTATCTTGACACCACCTAACAAGAACATGTAGAAGGTGACACTGGCACCTCCAGGCAACTATTTAATTTTCAAAGTCAAGTTGCTAGGAACCTGGAAGGTCAGATAACTGCCACTGCAAAGTAAGGGGTTCACGCACTGTGCTCTGTCGAAACATTGCACTCACTGTGACCTCCGATTAATCCGGTTACTCCTCCCTTCAAATAACCTCCAGGTATTGCCCAAAAAAGATGGGACCGCCTGGTTTCTCTGGCGTGTTCAGTGGCAGACACTAAATGAGGCGGACACACCTAATTTTGCGAGTGGAGCGCTAGCGGTTCATTGCACGTGTCCTGACTGAAGTTAGACGGCGAGGCGGGTATGTTTTGCGCCGCTGGTAAACCTGAGCCAAATTTCACGGTGGGGCACTACAATCTGTGCAGCCGGGCGGTAAGCCATTCGAGGCACATTAACGAGCTGCTACACAACCAAATTTCTCGCCCCTTAGTCTCTTATCTCATCCTATCTTGTCCCCCTGGTCAGGAGTCAATTGCCCATACACACCAAGCTTGGCCTTCAGATGTTTTCAATCAGACACCTCATTGTTCGTAACTGCTTATTATCAGTTTATGTTCATGCAGCTGGTCGTGTACACTATTTTATTGAATTATCAGACTATTGTACCATGAAATGATCATTATATTCTAATACAAGTTTTCCAGGAAACAAAACTTACACAATTCCAGTAAGACACAACTTATACAGAAGCAAAATACTGTGGATGCTGGAATCTGCAATAAAAACAGAAAATGCTGGAAATCTCAGCGGGACAGGCAGCATCTGTGGAGAGAAAAACAGAGTTAACATTTCGCGTTGAGCTTCATTGGAACAGTGTAGGAGGCCGAGGACAGAGATATTAGAGTGGGAGTGGAGTGGAGAATTAAAGTGACAGGCGACCGAAAGCTCAGGGTCACACTTGCGGACTGAACGGAGGTGTTCCGCAAAGCGGTCACCCAATCTGCACTTAGTCTCCCCAATATAGAGGGGACCACATCGTGAGCAGCGAATACAATATGCTAAATTGAAAGAAGTACAAGTAAATCAGTGTTTCGCTTGGTCATTATTCCGTCATTCATACCCTAACTTGACTAATCTTTTTCTAACTCCTGGCATTACCATTTCAATTTTACCCATCATCCCTTTTGTCTCTCTAATCTCTCCTGCCTTCCACTCTATCACAGACCTTCCAATTTGTTCTTTCTTCCCCTCTCCCTTTCAGTGCTTCTTAAGAATGTGTTCTTTAAGAACACTTGCCAATTCTGATGAAGGGTCGTCAACCCAAAATGTTAACTGTGTCTTTCTCTCCATAGATGCTGCCTGACCCGCTGAGATTTCCAGCATTTTCTGTTTTTATTACAACTTATACATTAACCCCTTACTTGTCTCGAGCACTAATATAGTCATTTAAGCACAGTTTCATTTGCATAACCATATACATTTCTAGGCACCTCTGATTTCTAAATGGTGGCAAGGCACTTTACCTCCTTACATGACTTCCAGAAGTGATCAAATCAGGCATAGTATGGGTGGAAATTTAACATTTGTAAATCATAACTGTGGTTTGGATTAACCAGAATGCATGATTTTTATATTAAAAAATATCAACATTTCTGAGGGGCTTTATATCCCTGGACCCCTTAGAAATGCACCATCAAACTTGTGCCTTCGATATTTGTATTTCACCCTTCAGACATTCTTATTCCTATATTTTTACTCTCCATTGCAAGTGCACGGATCTTGGTTATAGCTACAACTTAGGTCACAAAGCGCAGATAGTATAATATAATGCTTGTCATATGTCATAGGATTATAATAAAGTTCTTGCTTGAGTTGTCCCTTTTTGTCCCTTTTTGGACACTTTTGCTAATATTCCAGGTTAGCATATGTGGGACAAATAGATGGGAGATCTTTTCAAGTCTTATATTTCTTTATCGTAGCTATGAAAACCAGACCATTATCAAACAAGACAGTCAGTGCCTCACATTCTAGGTAAGGAACTGCTTTGATCAGAATCAACTGCAATAGATATTACTTTTGCTAAAAATATGGCAGCAAAAATCTGTGTTTTATACCAGAAAAACGGAAGAGTCTTTTTCCTTCATGACTCATGCATGATCTCAGTGGCTGGCAAGGTGCTGAGCCTGGAGCTGACTGTTCCAGGTCCAATCAACCCTTGGGTAGCATCTGTGAGCAACACAACAAGTGATCCCTTAGTAAATTAATGTCTATGTTCATAGCAAAGTAAAGTAAATCAGAAATAGGACAAATATGTTGTTTAACAGTTCAACATGCTATTTTCAGTGATAACAACCATTGAATAACAGATTGAAATAATATTTGGATATTCTGAAGGTCTATAAATGGACTACACACTGCTGTTTCTGTTTACATAAGATTACATTACACTGGATATACGTCACAGAAATAGGCCATTCGGCCCAACCAGTGCATGCTGGTGTGTATGCTCCACTCAAGCCTCCTTCGTCTTTCCATATCTAGCTCTATCAGCATAACCCTCTATTGCCTTCTCCCTCACATGCTTATCTAACTGCCCCTTAACTGCAACTATACTATTTGCTTCAAACATTCCATGTGGTAGCAAGTTCCACATTTTCACCACTCTCTGGATAAAGAATTTTCTTCTGAATTCCCTATTGGATTTATTGGTGACTATCTTATATTGATGGCCTCTAGTTTTGCTCTTCCGCATAAGTGGAAAAATTCTCTCTGCATCCACTCTATCAAAACCTTTCATAATTTTAAAGACTTCTATTAGGTCACCCCTTAGCCTTCTCTTTCTAAGTTTGTCACTGCACTATTTGTTAAGTCAAATATAAGATGCTGTGTCATTTACTTTACACATCATTTAACAACTACTCATTGACCTAGAAATTCGATCATATAGCACCTGTTTTGCAGGCCGAAAATGGGTGCCTCAGGGTCCAACATGGTGAACCCTCATTACAAACCACAGTGGATTGGGCTCCTCTGTAGTCGTCAAGGGCACATTCTGGAACTACAGGTTGAACCTCCCTCATCCAGAACTCCCCTATCCAGAACTACCCCTTGTCCAGAACCATTCCCGGCCACAGGGTGGCGCATGCGCAAAGCTCTGACTTAAACAAATTGAAGTCCTTCCTCGCTGCCGACTCCCGCAATCGCTGGCCTGACACCACGATCCACCCCACCCCTCCACCCCAATGATCTCTCTGCTGCACTCCCAGCCCCAAGTAAGCCAGCCCTAATATCCCCTTGCTCAGTATCTATACCATCCAATTTAATGTGACCACCCTTCGTCCAGAAAAATGCCTTATCCGGAACAGGCCAGGTCCCGAGTCTTCCGGACAAGGGAGGTTCAGCCTGTATTAAAAAATGTTCATTATAATATTTAAATGAGTCCTACGAACCATCTGTGCAATTAAAAAAAAAAGACTTGCATTTATATCGCGCCTTTCACGACCACCGGGCATTCCAAAACACTTTCCAGCCAATGAATTACTTTTTGAAATGTAGTCACTGTTGTAATGTGGGAAATTGATCTGCCCCAGCACTTGACCTGCCACCTGATAAACTCACCCAGCAATTCGTGGTACTAACAGACACCAGCAATATCACCCACCAGACAGTCGGCATGCTCAATCAGCACGCCCGCTGTCTGGACCGTTCGGGTGTAGATCAGCAGTACACCCCTGACTGTATGACCAGGCTTGTGATCATGTGCTGCACGCTGCATAACTTCACAATAATAAGAGACCAGACTTAGTGAAGCCCAACTTTCTGCCCCCTCACACAGTCACACAGCCAATAAGCAGAGTGGAAAGCGGTGGCTGCAAACTTCACTCATTATAATGAGCTCTCGGCATAAATTTCACACTGTCCTCGTGCCCATGTAGCACATGCCCATTTTCAGGTGCGATCGTCCATTTTCTCTTATTTGCTTATGCTGGTTGCTTTAATAAACCTCTGCAGTAGTCAAATAGATTTTCTTTGCAGTATTCGCTGTGTATAAGTAAACAGTTGAATTTAAAATCCACAAGGACAATACCGTTTCTGATTGATAGCCACTGAAACTCATTAGAGATGGTATTTTTTATAATTTGCCTTGACCCAATACTTTGATCTTACTTGACATCACCAGAATTAATTTGTATTAACAGATTAGAATAACTCCGAAAATTAATTTGCATGGCTGAATATATTTGCATATAAATTTGGAGATAAACAGATCCTGCTTTTAATGTGAAAAATACTGAAGTATTCTCCAGCACTGGTTATAGAATAGCTCCCTTCACTAAATATTTGTAGAAATGATTAATGCTCTGCCATTATGGTTGCATTAGAATAGAAATGGGGTGAGAAGGAAAAATAAATCAACTCTTGGTGATAGCTTTTGATCGTTTTTCTGTGAAGCCTGCATATTTTATAAAGTATCAATTCCTGTATCTAAAAGTTGATTTGAGTGTCAGAGGTATGAGCAAAGTTGCACCTGCACATTATTCAGTTTCTTTCTCTACTATCAAAAAATATTTCCTATCTGCTGAATCATTTGCACATGATTCTTTTTAGTATTTGATTATTTTAATCAACATGCTGAGCTATGCCCTTAATTTATAGGGTTATAAAAACTTTCCCGAAACCTGTGGAAATGAGTGCAACATGAGGACAGTGCACAAAAGTAGCACTGTGTCCGATGTCCCGAGTGTCTGCTTGATTCCACCTTGGGACTCAAGGCATGACGTAGAGCCATTCTATCGGACAAAGTGATGATGGCCGAGGAAATAAAAGTGAAAATGCAAGCCTTAAAGGCCAGTACATTCTTAAAGAGGCAGGTTCGTCTTGGGGCTGTGGGAGAAATTGTGGAGGTAACTGTTATATATGCAGACTATAGATATACTCTCTGTGTAGTCACTGTATAGTTGCATAAGATGGAGACTTGTTTGCCTGATGTACTGTCAATAAGGTTTACAATTGTGTATATACTATGATGGCACTACTAGAGGGTGCAACTGGTGGAGACCAGGGTTTACTGCCCTGGTGGCAGGGGCTGTATAAAAGGGTAGCCACCATGCAGCTACCTCATTCTGGAGTTAGGAATAAAGGACCAAGGTCACTACAGTTTGAGTACAACACATTGCCTCGTGGAATCATTCATAGATACATTACAAACATAATAACTGGCAACAAGAATAAGGACTTTCACGCTATATTATGGCTACCTTTGGCACACTATAAGACTTTGCAGAGGGTGATGATTGGGATGCCTTCTCGGAAAGGCTTGAGCTATATTTCGTGGCAAACCTGGCATGGGAGACGGACACGTTGGCGAAGAAGTGCAAGGCTATACTGCTGACCAGTTGTGGGCCCGAGGTCTACCGCCTCGTCAGGGAATTGCTGGCACCCATGAAGGCCAAGGATAAGACATATGATGAGCTGACTGAACTAATTCGTGACCAACTTAAACTAAAAGAGAGCGTCCTCATGGCCAGGCACAGATTCTACACTCACCGCAGACCTGAGGGCCAGGAGATTGCAAAATATGCAGCCGACCTCAGGAGACTTGCGGCACTGTGTAATTTTGGCACGCACCTCAACGAAGCACTGTGAAACATCTTCGTTATGGGAATTGGCCACGAGGGCCTCCTTCACAAGCTATTATCTGCCGACACCATGGTCAACCTGCAGAAAGCCATCAGCATCAGTCAGGCGTTCATGACCTCGACCTGCAGCACCAAGAAAATTATTCATCCTATGGACTCAAACCCAGCAAGTACTGTACACAGAATGGTGCCTTTCACAGACAAGACTGTAGAACGTGACTCTGCCCAGGGCAGAGAGCACAGACCTCAGGGTTCCAGAACTCAGAGTCCGCCGAGGGGTGCTAATCGAGTAGCACCATGCTGGCGTTGCGGAGGAAACCATAGGGCTCACCAGTGTCGGTTTGCTGAGTACGTATGCAAAGCCTATAACATGAAGGGCCACCTCCAGCGTATGTGTAAAAGAAATACGACTCACCGTCTAGCAGAGGAATCGGTAGATAACTTTGAATCCAGCGGGAATAATGATGATTTGGCCTGAGAGGCAGCTCAGCCCCAAGAAGAAGTGTATGGAATGTATACCTGCACCACCGATTGTCCTCCAGTGAAGATGGAAGTCGAGATAGACGGCGTTCCAGTCTTCATGGAAGTGGACATGGGAGTGAGCCAGTCAGTGATGAGCCAGAATGCCTTCGAAAGGCTATGGAATGAAAAATGACTCGAGCTGGTTCCAGTACAGGAAAAGTTGTGCACCTACACCAAGGAGCTGATCCCAGTCCATGGTAGTGCGGATGTAAGTGTAATCCATAATGGCGTGGTGCATAAGTTACCTCTGTGGATTGTTGCAGGTGATGGTCCAACGCTACTCGGAAGAAGGTGGATGGGGAAGATCCAGTGGAAATGGGAAGATCTCTTCACTCCAGCAATCGATGTCCCCCGTGCTCAGAGGCAGAGCAAAACCTCATCCTCGCTTGGGCTAGGCACCAGAGAACAGACCAGCACAGCACCTGAGGCACAGACCATCCATCATGACTGCGTGGTAATGATCCGACTGGAACAACCTAAAAGTACCTTCCCAGCTCCAGTGGCAGGACTCCTGGGGAGGAAGATCGAATACACAGGCACTCTTCCAGCTTTTGTGGCAGAATCGCAGGAGAGAAGGATCAAGGCGGGTCAACCTCAAGGACAGAGGCAAGATGGTGCTCCTGCTGTAGTGAGGAGCAGCATGGCATGGCAGGGTTCTCTTAAAGGAGACCTACAACCAACTGAACTTAAAGAGACACTGTATGCATGGCAATCAATGTAATGAACCGATTAATAATGTAAAGAACAAAATGTTGCGAGATGTCGGGAACAGAGTGTGCCCAAAAGTAGCAAGTGAGCGAATTTAGGAGGGTAAAGATGCCCTGCCCCAGGTCTCCCCACAAGTTATGGGCCAGCGACCTCAGGAGGGTGAAGGCACTGATCCTGATACCCTGCCCCAGGTCTATCCCACACTGCAGGCAGCCGATGGCACTATTCGCCACGGACCTGGAAACAAAAACGGTGCCAATACACACAGTCGGCCGCCGTTGCCCACCACCTGGGTGGAGATGGTGCAGCCCCCAGACCCAGTCACTACCTTGGCCATGTCTGGGAGCGAAAGGTCAAAATCAACGAGTTCCCCAAATGGGCCCTGGAACAGCCAGGTTCCCAACACCGTTAGAGAGCAGGCACAAGATTCTGCAGCCCTCAAAGGAGGACAGGGAGGCCACACACATCTGTGGCTCTGCCCACCACTAGGCAACAGCAAAGGCCCTGTGTCCTGGCAAGGTGAGTGAATCAAGCCCACCTCACTAGCAGGGGGCGCAGCGCAGCCATCAGACGACTAGGACCCTGTCCGGTTGCTCTAGAACTAGCGTCCTCGCATACCTGTACTGCTACCTCAGTATTGACCATGACTGAACTAATTATGCAATCTACCCAATCCTGGCGCACGGCCGTAAAACGTAACAAATGTATGTCACTGAACCAAGGTGTCACAATACAAACTGTGAAACAAAATTTTTTTTTCTTCCTTTCTTTGTACTTGCACTGTGTCTGATCCTGTATGTTTATGTAACGGGCCAGCTGCATGATCTCACTGTTGGGGGGGAGGGGGCGGTGGGGAATGGATGTATGTAGCCATGAATACACATATGAATCACACCCAGAACCCTCTGGAACCTCCACTGCATCATCGAACCATCCAAACTGGTAACCACTACCCGATGTTGTGGCAAAAGGACTTGAGGGTTAACAAGGAGAGCACCAAGCCAAAGCACAGCCAAGATGCAAGGGCTATTGGCACTTAAGTCTTGGGAGAGTTAAGCCAGAGCACATAGTGCAAAGGTAATTGGCACAAAGGACTTGGGGGAGAGTGATGTTATATATGCAGACTATAGCTATAGTCTCTGAGTCTCTGTGTAGTCACTGTATTGTTGCAGAAGATGGAGACTTATTTACCTGATGTACTATTAATAAGGTTTACACTGTGTATATACATGCTGGCACCACTAGAAGGTGCAACTGGTGGAGACCGGGGTTTCCTGTCCTGCCCTGGTGGCAGGGCCTGTATAAAAGGGGAGCCACTATGCGGTTACCTCACTCTGGAGTTAGGAATGAAGGACCAAGGTCACTACAGTTTGAGTACAATACATTGCCTCGTGGAGTCATTCATAGGTACAGTACAGACATAATAGAAACCATGAATTCTGAGCATTGATGAACATTTTGGAAGGCGGGTGAACATTTTACAAACCTGCAAACTGCACTGAAATATCCTGCAGCACTTCTGTCAACTTATTTGTGCCAGCAGATCATTTTACAGTTGGCAGTGCCAAGGAGAAAGAAGTGGGAGAAGCAGTACCAAATCAGTAGAGTGGCAAGGTCGCATAAGAACACTGTGCTTTGATGATAAGCCAATTGAGTAGTTGCTGCAGGAAGTGGGGAATAGGAGGGATACACAGTTTTCCCTCGAAAGAAGGATTCTATTTTCTGGAAGTAAGGTCCTGAAAGCAGTGGCACACAGAGAATGGCAAGAAGACAACAGCAGCAGCACCGTGAGAGCATTGCCAGGAAAGGATCAATGACCTCACCAAGAGGGAAAATTCTGAACATTTACACAGATAGAAAATCGTTCCTTTGCCCTGTGACTGTGCCATTGAATTTCCTGTGACTCGCTGTTTGTTGCTCAGTGTTATACCATTTTGATAACATGGTATGGATATAGGTCAACCTAGGAAACACTTCTTGATCACAAGCAACAGAAACCCCACCTAAGTCAATGCAAGGAGGTAATGCACAAAAGAGCAAAAGCTTAGCACCATATGCACACTCACTGCTATTCATTCTGAATGAGTAGAGGGAAAAGGACGTGCAAATGTTGTGAGGTGTCCTGATACTACAGATCGCAATAGAAGTATAATACTTCCCTGTAGAAGGAAACAGGCAAAGCACAGGTGCTGGAGGAGGCTCGGCTGGAGTTCAGCAAGTCATCCAATTTGAAGAAAGGACAATAGAGCACCGGAACACATCTTGAGAGAGGCCCAGGAATGTCCAACCAATTCCGTTGACCATTTCAGCTAAGTGCCTTCGAGTTAGCACCCCTCTCTTATGGTGTTGTCTCAAAGCCCTTGCATCCAGAAGTACTTCCTGCTCATCCTCCTCCATATATGTAAAAGGAGATGTAAGAGAGCACACCCATCCTTCACCTTGCACTGGCATACTCCCAGCAGCGAGAAATAACAGGGTCAAATATCCAAACAAAATTCTTCAACAAATTCTTTAAAATACTTTTAAATTCAGCTCAAAGTTCCTGCACCAGAATACAGATTGCACCTCACCAAATCCGCCAACTCAGACCTCACAGTATCCCTATTGAATATGTGCCATCCGTGTTACTAACTGAAAATCCAATCCTGTCGATTTCACTTATTTTTTCCAGTTACCACTGAACTGCATCATTTAAATGAAAGTGTTAAATGTATTGTGTAAAGTTGATTACATCTGTACTCTGCCAGTGGCACAAACATGTCATAAACTGGAAAAAAAACAGAGTTTTTTTATACCTTGCCTGTGTTCTGTAACAGCTGAAATTGGCAACATGAAACTTTCATTATCATATTCAAACTCTCCACTTAAACAAGTAGACTTTTGGCATCTGGCTATTTCATCGCTTCATTGATTTATAAGCCAAGTTTGCTGTTGTTAGTGTTACTAAAACAACAATCCAACTCGGGAGCAGCAAAACAGCATTACAGACGGCTTAAGGCCGAGGTTCAACAAAAAACCCGCCACCTAAAGAATAGATAGTGGGTGGAGAAAGCACAAGAGATTCAGCAGCGAGTGGACAGCCATGATGTGCGAGATTCTTCACTGCAGCCACGGCCCAAACACCCAAGGCCCTACCCCACTGCTGGCCAAGAACGGGGAGACACTCATCAAGGATACCGAGGCAATCAGGACCCGCTGGAAGGAGCACTTCAAAGATCTCCTTAACCAAGACCCTGCCTTTGACTTGAGTGTCCTCGACTCCATCCCGTATCATGCTACGCGCCACCATCTCAGCAAAACCCCAGCCCTGCACGAGGTAGAAGAGGCCATCCACCAGCTTAAGAACAACAAGGCAATGGGAGCAGTTGGAATCCCCGCTGAGGCACTAAAGTATGGCGGAGAGGCACTTTAGGCTCGAATGCATGACCTCATCTCTCTCATCTGGAAGGAGGAGAGCATGCCGGGAGATCTCAGAGGAGCAGTAAGCTTGACCACCTTTAAAAAAAGGGGACAAGTCCGACTGCGGCAACTACAGAGGAATCTCCCTGTTATCGGCCACTGGGAAAGTCGTCGCTAGAATCCTCCTCAACCGTCTTCTCCCTGTGGCTGAGGAGCTCCTCAAAGTGTGGATTTCATTCTCTATGGGTATGATGTGCGAAGACATGGTTTTTACATTGCAACAGCTGCAAGAGAAATGCAGGGAACAGCACCAACCCTTGTACATGGCCTTCTTTGACCTTATAAAGACATTTGACACTGTCAACCGCGAGGGACTATGGAGTGTCCTCTTCCGTTTCGGCTGCCCCCAAAAGTTCATCACCATTCTCTGCCTGCTCCATGATGACATGCAAGCTGTGATCCTGACCAACGGATCCACCACAGACCCAATCCACATCCAGACCGGGGTCATGCAGGGCTGCATCATCGCGCCAACCCTCTTCCCAATCTTCCTCACTGCAATGCTCCAACTCACACTCAACAAGTGGAAGTAAACTACAGAACCAGTGGGAACCTATTCAACCTTCGTCATCTCCAGGCCAGATCCAAGACTCTCCCAACCTCTGTCGTCGAGCTACAGTACGCGGACGACACCTGCATCTGCGCACATTCAGAGACTGAACTCCAAGTCATCATCAACATCTTCACTGAGGTGTACGAAAGCATGAGCCTTACACTAAACATCTGTAAGACAAAGGTCCTCCACCAACCTGACCCCACCACACAGCACTATCCACCAGTCAACAAGATCCACGGTGCGGCTCTGGACAACGTGGACCACTTTCCATACATCGGGAGCCTATTATCAACAAGGGCAGATATCAACGACGAGATTCAACACCTACTCCAGTGCGCCAGCACAGCCTTCGGAAAAGAGTGTTCGAAGATCAGGCCTTCTAATCTGCCACCAAGCTCATGGTCTACAGGGCTGTAATGATACCCGCCCTCCTGTATGGCTCAGAGATGTGGACCATATACAGTAGACACCTTAAATCGCTGGAGAAATACCACCAACAATGTCTCCACAAGATCCTGCAAATCCCCTGGGAGGACAGACACACCAACGTTAGGGTCCTCGACAGGCCAACATCCCTAGTATCGAAGCACTGACCACACTCGACAAGCTCTGCTGGACGGGCCACATTGTTCGCATGCCTGACACAAGACTCCCAAAGCAAGCGCTCTACTTGGAACTCCTACACAGCATGCAAGCCCAGGGTGGGCAGAGGAAACGTTTCAAGGACACCCTCAAAGCCTCCTTGATAAAATGCAACATTCCCACCAACATCTGGGAATCCCTGGCCAAAGACCGCCCTAAGTGGAGGAAGTGCATCTGGGAGGGCGCTGAGCACCTCGGGTCTCATCGCCGAGAGCATGCAGAAACCAAGCGCAGGCAGCGGAAAGAGCATGCGGCAAACCAGTCCCACCCATTTTTTCCTTCAACGACTGTCTGTCCCACCTGTGACAGAGATTGTAATTCCAGTATTAGACTGTTCAGTCACCTAAGAATTCACTTTTAGAGTGGAAGCAAGTCTTCCTCGATTTTGAGGGACTGCCTATGATGATGATGATGATGACTGTTGGTAAATAGAATTTTTATTTGGGATTTTTTAAAAGAAACACATGCCATGAAGTTAACAAATACAGAATTCCCTTGTTAGTGTCCATCTGTAGGACACTTACAGCACTGATATTAGTAACCACACAAGAGCTGGGAATATCCTTTAGCGTTCTCTATCTAAGCAACACTGTAAATATGCTTTGAATCCACCATATTACTTGAACCTTGTTAGCATCTTTCTGCTGCCAGCACTGAAGAATAGAACAAATTTAAAGCTGAGTAGGAGTGCATTGCCAGCACTTCTAAGATACCAGTAGTACAGATGGATCTCCTACCATCCAATACCGCCAGTGGGAAAATGCAGCTCACTATGGACCTGAATTTATATTTTTGGTTTTGTTTTGACATATAATTCATTGTTGACTACACTGATGATGCAATTGTACCCAAAGAACACTGGAGTTGAAGCTCAGTGAGGTTTCTCCTGCCCGTCATTGTACTCTCGGGGGAAGGTCTGCGGAAATTCTGGAGAAATGTTGTGAATACCGTTAATTTTTTCAGCCACTTGTGGTATGTTAATATGCTTAAGAGGTCCAGGTCCTTCGTTCCCATGGTCCACTATGGAAGAAATTACTGATTATGTTAAAAATATTAAAGAACAGTTCGCTCAGATCATTTTTCAAGATGTTTAGGCCTAGAAATTCGGGTGCGCCCCGTTAGGGGGCAGTAACACTCGCGAGATGCGAGACATTGCGCCAGGCACAGAAGTCTCGCCTCTCGCGAGAAATTGGCGTTACTGTCCCCGAAAGGAAGTGGAGCGTTAAATCAAGCATTTCAATTCCTTTCTGGGGCAGTAGCAGAGCGCAGTGCACGGCTCAGCAGCGCACTCACTGGGCCTCATACCACTGGCACAAAGGAGGGGCCCTTCCCTGAGTAAAAGGGAAAGGCCCAAGCTGCATACTCTGCAGAATAAAAAGGGTTTCACCCCAGCAAGGGTCTTACCTGGACCACTGGACACCACGTCCTAAGCAGCAGCGGTGGGGAAAAAAATCAGCCATTTTTTTGATGAGCAGCCGGCCACCTCCCCTTTAACTTTCGCCCCACTGACGGACGGCCACCTGAAACTGTCGCTGTCCTCACCCAGTGCAGCTTCAAGGGGCAATACCCAATCTAAGGTCTGAGGTGCTATTGGGGCGCTGTGCACGGCGATGACGTCACGATCTCCGGGCGCAGGAAATCGGGGCACAACACTGTAGCACCGCTGCTAAACTCCCACCTCCCGTTAGCACCCCCGGGATGCTAACGGTAGGCGCAAATTATCCCAATAAGGGCCCCAAAATTGCGTACCGCCCCATTTGGGAGTGGTAACAGCTGTAGGCCGTGAGTTCCTGCGCCAGGCGCGGACGTCCCGCCCTGCAACCTATATTTAGCTTATTGCCTCCAAGAGGAAGTTTTGCCCAAAATATCGCGGGGCGCGTGCAGGGCAGAAAGACTCTGCAAAGGGCGTGGCACTACACGGTTCGACGTATAGTGCTCCCCTGTAGACAGGGTCCTCCCCTTCATTAAAGAGGAGGGCCAAGCTGCGGTAGGAAGCGGGGCAATTCCTGGACCATAGGGAACGCGGTGGCATGGCAGCAGCTCAGCACACAAGCAGCGTGCCGGGCGGCAAGATCACAGCACGGACCCCACGATCGACGAAGAAGGTCACGACTGGTAAATCATCCATTTTATTTTTTTTACGTTCCCCACCTCCCCTTTAGTTATCCCTCAGTGAGTGGCCTATAGCCTGCGACAGCTTCAAGGGGCCCTACCGAATTTTCGCTCCTGGGCGATAATGGTCGCAGCGGAGCAGGAAGCCATTGGTTGGAATGGGCCGCCACTGGTTATCGCCACCACTAAGCTACCGCGGAATTTCACGGGAGTCGGTAGCGGCGCTGCGCCCAGCCGAAAAGTCATGTGCACCTGGTTAGCACCCCCACTAATGGGAGGCGCAAACGCCCCGAATTTCTCCCCCAAGGGCTCTTAACTGTTCAATGATAGCAGCCCGTTTCATGATCATTTCTTTTACGTAATTACATTTTAGTGACATCGGTCTGGATCTTTGTTGCTTCTACTTTGCTCAAACTCTATAAATGTATAAAATATCACCTTGTATATTTGCTGTGCTAATGAACTACCCAGTGCTGCAATACAAGGTTCCGGTACTGGGAACTAAAATTAAGTCTGTAACAGCCTTTTATTTCACCCCAGCAAAAATCCTGATCTGTGCCAATCACCAGAGCCCAATTCAGTCTTGTACCAGTACTAAAAATGGAACCAAGCATCCTAGATGTATGAAATCAGTCAAGGCTAATGGCCTTGAAATCCCGGCCTCCCCGGGTCCGTCCAGAGTGTGTACAGACCCAGGAAGGCATCGCAAAAGCTAATTTTCGGCACACAATACGCATGCACCGAAAGCCGGCTTTTCCGATCTGTCAAGTTTCTGGCTTGACAGATCGCACACATCTCAGGGACAAGGGCATTCCCACAGCAGAGATTGGGCTATTTTCCCATCTCTTGCCCTGCGAATGTCCTTCAAACTCTTGCGCCTGGTAAAAGCAGGCGCATAGCCTACTTTCACCAGTGTGTATTTTAAAACAATGGGCCTGAAATTGCGCTCCCCACAGGCGCGAACAAAGTGCACACGTGCCCATGGGGTTGCCACAAGTTCCGGGTTTAGGTATGTGAAGCGCATGCACCTAAATCCTGCACTTGCGATCTTTCATAAATCTTTTGACAGACGGCACGCATGCAAAGGAAAAGGGCCATCCGCGGGCTATTTGCCCAACTCCTGCCCTGCGAATGTCTTTCAAATTCTTACACTGGTAAAAACTGGTTTTAAAAAAATAAAAAAATAAAATGTTATCACTCATTTATATATTAAAAACCCCGTGCGTTAAGGTAAGTTTATTTTTAGCCCTGTTAAAACATATTAAAAAAATATATATTTTTATAAAATATTTAATTAAATTGCATTTTAATTAATTTTAAATATGTAATGTGTTTTTCTTCAATTTATTTTCAGTGTTTGTGTGTTTTGGGGGGTATGTCCATTCATACGTATGTGAGCTCCATATATATACAGAACTCACATAAATATGAATGGAGATCCCCCTACTCTGATAGGTTGGGCCATCACACATGATTCTGGGATATATGGGCCCTTACGCTGGCCTTCGTGTCGAGCCCCATGACCGCAAGTCGCCGAACCTCCGGGATCACCAGGTACTTTTGTAGAAATTATTGTGGTCGGAGGCATCTGCCTGCGGGAAGCCTCCGACCGCAATTTCTAGGCCAATTCAAAAACATATAAAAATAAAATTTTAAAAATACATTTTCATGTTAAAAATCCTGCCCACGAAGGTAAGTTTATTTTAAACCATAATTAAAACTTTTTTTTAAATTGCCAAATATTTTTTTTTCAAAAATATTTATATCAACTTTAATTTTAGTTGATATTAAGTTAATACATAAACTTTAATGTATTTATGTGAGGTGATTTTTAAATTTTTTATTTAGTGTTTGGGTGTTGGGGGTGTTTCTCATTCATAAGCCTTGAAATTCCGGCCTCCCCAGGTCCGTACGGAGTGTGTAAGGACCTGGGAAGGCATCGCAAAGCCGGTTTTCAGCATGCAATTCGCATGCACGGAAAACCGGCTTTTCCAATCTGTCAAGTTTCTGGCTTGACAGATCCTTCTCATCTCTGGGAGAAGAACATTCCCACGGCAGGGATTGGGCTATTTGTCCATCTCTTATCCTGCGAATGTCCTTCAAACTCTAGCCTACTTTTACCAGCATAAGAGTTTTAAAACATACAAAAACATATAAAAATAAAGTTTTAAAAATACATTTTAATTTTAAAACCCCTGCCCATTAAGGCAAGTTTATTTTAAACCATAATTAAAACTTTTTTTAAATATCGGCTAATATTTTTTTTCCAAAAACTTTTCTATCAACTTTAATTTTTATAATGTATTTATGTGAGGTATTTCTTTAATTTTTTTACATAGTGTTTGGGTGTTTGGGGGTGTTTCTCATTCATAGTAATAAGAGTTTTCAACTTGTGAAACTCCAATTACTATGAATGAGAAAATATTTTACCGTGATTGGGTGTCCAGGCCCACGTGACTCCTACGGATGTCCCAACGTGAACACGCTCCGTTGTGCAAGAAGAGGAGACCTCGAGTCCAGGATCTCTGGTGGGTGAAGCAGGAAAAGGTAGGTGTGGATCTTTTTAGACATTTTCTGGCGAGCGCCAGTGGGAAGCAGAGGAGCAGGATTTCAAGGCCATTGTTTGCAGTACTCGTCAGCTGAACTTAAACCAAGCTCTTTCGTGATATTCTCATTGCTAATCCTGCCTCGCCATAAGTTCCAACCTGCTTTTATCGCAAAGTTCGAAAACCTTATCTCACCTTTGACACATATTTTCTTTTCTTCGCCAATTTTCTCCACAATGTGATGGAAGAAGAAAATCAATGGAGTTGGATGGTGCTGACAGCTAATCGAACTACATGCTGCAAAGTTCTTAACTTCTCTATTTTTTCTCGCTCCCTAATTTCTTTTTATTTATCTCTCTGTCCTCCCCCTTTTCTTTTCATATCTTCTTTTTCTTATTAATCTTACAAATATTGATAACTGTATAAATGTAATTTTCACAGTGCCGATCTTGGTTTCGTTTCATATGTTTGCTTCAAATCATTGCATCTTGTGTGAAATGAAATACTGTGCATATTTACCATTTATATGATCTGTATGTGCCATGCCAAAGAGCATTGCAATAATTGTAACAAATCCGTTACCAAATTTCCATATTTTCCATACTTGGTGGAAGAGGTGTATTGGGGAGGAAATTGAGAAACTCTGAAACAAAAACTCAATAGTTGATGGAAATAGAAGGAATGAAACCTAATTTTTCATACGCGTACTAAATTTTAGTTACCTAGAGAAATATAGCTGTTCTATTATTATTGCCTAAGAATGCCTTTGAAGTTGACTTGTGCTGCAGAACCTATCCTTTTGAAAGTGACCATATACGAAAGAAGGCAGGTGAGGTATCTTGAAGTGCTAGTTTGCTCCTCATCCAGATCAAGATTGATGCCTAACAGGCAAATAATTCTAAAATGGACTGATGGAGGTGAAGGAAGGATGGGCCCACCTAAGCTGCATCTTTAGCTTCATGCTAAAGTAAACCCCGCAGGAGTGGGATCCTGCTCTAATCTAATTGGGAGAATGATCGCCTGGTTCACCTCGTTGTCTTAAAAATGCTGAGTTATTTTTTATTTTTAGCATAACTAATATTTAACGGGCTATTATTGAGGTGGAAATTTGAAGTTCTGCCAGTGAGAGCATGCATTTAAATTTAGAATGGTGGTGGGGGGGGGTGGGATGGTGGGAAGCCGATAAATTTTATGGACCTGATGGCTTATACCCAAGGGTTTTGAAAGAGATGGCTATAAAGATAGTGGATGCTTTGGTTGTCATCTTCCAAAATTCCATAGATTCTAGAATGGTTCCTGCAGATTGGAAGGTAGCAAATGTAACCCCACTATTTAAGAATGGAAGGAAAGAGAAAAACGGGGAACTACAGACGTTTTAGCATGACATCAGTAGTAGGGAAAATGCGAGAATCAATTATTAAGAATGCGGTAACAGGACACTTAGAAAATAATAATAGGATTGGGCAGAATCAACACGGATTTATGAAAGGGAAATCATGATTGACAAATCTGTTAGAATTTTTTAAGCACCGTATCTAACCAGGCATCCTAAGCTGTAACACTCTGGAGTTAGAATAAAGAGACTAAGATCACACTTGCTCACATCTACAGTACTCAATCACGTTACTTTATTTGGGACATAAAAACTGGCGACGAGATAACGAACCATCACGCGAAAATGCAGAGAACTATTTGTATTCTGGAGAAATTCTCAGAAGGGGACGATTGGGAGGCCTTTGTGGAGCGACTCAACCAACACTTCAAGGCCAACGAGCTGGAAGGGAGCATGAATGCTGCCAAACGAAGGGCGATCCTTCTCACTATCTGCGGGGCAACAACCTATGGCCTCATGAAGAATCTTCTTGCTCCGGTGAAACCAACAACCAAATCATATGAAGAACAGTGTATGCTGGTCCGGGAGCACCTAAATCTGAAAGAGAGCGTTCTGATGGCAAGGTATCGATTCTACACATGTCAACAGTCTGAAGGCCAGGAACTGGCGAGCTACGTTGCCGAAGTAAGGCACCTTGCAGCACATTGCGAATTTGATGGATTCCTGGAGCAAACGCTAAGAGACATTTTTGTGCTTGGCATTGGCCATGAGGTTATCCTTCGCAAACTATTGACTGTTGAAACACGGAACCTGAGCAAAGCCATAAAGATAGCCCAGGCATTTATGTCCATCAGCGACAACACCGAACAAATTTTGCAGCATAAATATGTTTCGGCAAGTACTGTACACAAAGTAACATCATTTTCAGGCAGGAACGCATATGGCAAAATGTACATGCCTGCAGCTGCACAACCTCAGATGACTCAGAGTCCACCATCAAGCGTTAATGCGAGGCAGTTAACACCTTGTTGGCGCTGCGGAGGCGATTATCAAGCCCATCAATGCCGCTTCAAACACTATGCATAAAAAGGCTGTGGAACAATGGGTCACCTCCAGCGAATGTGCAGACGAGCTGCAAACCCTGCAAACCAGCACGTTGCCGAGGAAGACCGATCCATGGCGGATCAAACTGAACTAGAGACTCAAACCGAGGAGGCAGAAGTGTACGGGGTACACACCTTCAATACAAAATGTCCACCAATCATGTTAAAATTTGAACTGAACGGAATTCCAGTATCCATGGAATTGGACACGGGTGCGAGTCAGTCCATCATGAGTAAAAAGGCCTTCGACAGACTGTGGTGCAACAAGGCACACAGGCCCACGTTGAGCCCCATTCACACCAAGCTGAGAACTTACACTAAAGAGCTGATCCCTGTAATTGGCAGCGCAGCAGTAAAAGTCTCCTATGATGGAGCGGTGCATGAACTACCACTGTGGATAGTACCAGGAAATGGCCCCACACTGTTTGGCAGAAGCTGGCTCGGAAAAATCCGCTGGAACTGGGATGACATCCGAGCACTTTCGTCTGTCGACAACACGTCATGTGCACAGGTTCTGAGCAAGTTTCCGTCGTTGTTTGAGTCAGGCATCGGAAGCTTCTCAGGGGCGAAGGTGCAGATCCACTTGATTCCCGGTACAAGAACCATCCACTACAATGCATTGATGGTGCCATATATGATGCGAGAGAAAGTGGAGATCGAGCTGGACAGGCTGCAATGAGAGGGCATCATCACGCCGGTGGAGTTCAACGAGTGGGCCAGTCCAATTGTTCCAGTTCTCAAGGGCGATGGCATGGTCAGAATTTGCGGGGACTATAAAGTAACAATTAACCGTTTTTCACTGCAGGACCAGTACCCGCTACCCAAGGCAGATGACCAATTTACGATGCTGGCAGGAGGAAAGACATTCATCAAGTTGGAACTGACCTCAGCCTACATGACGCAGGAGCTGGTGGAATCTTCCAAAGTCCTCACCTGCATCAACACGCACAAAGGTCAAAGGTCTGTTCATCTACTATAGATGCCCGTTTGTGATTCAATCGGCCGCAGCTATTTTTCAAAGGAACATGGAGAGACTGCTAAAGTCGGTTCCGCACACCGTGGTTTTCCAGGACGACATACTGGTCACGGGTCGGGACACCATCGAATGCTTGCAGAATCTAGACGAGGTTCTAAGTCAGCTAGATCATGTGGGACTCAGTTTAAAACGCTCAAAGTGTGTTTTCCTGGTGCCAGAGGTCGAGTTCTTAGGGAGAAGAATCGTGGCAGACAGCATCAGACCCACCGACGGCAAGACAGAGGCCATCAAGAATGCGCCGAGACCATAGAATGTGGCAGAGCTGCGGTCGTTCTTGGAAATGTTGATAATTTCCTACCCAGGTTAAGCACCTTGCTCGAACCTCTACACGTGTTGCTCCGCAAGGGAGATGATTGGGTATGGGGGAAATCACAAGAGACAGCTTTTGAAAAAGCCCGAAATCTGTTATGTTCCATCAAACTGCTTGTCCTGTATAATCCTTGTAAGTGTTTAGTGCTAGCTTGCGATGCATCTTCGTATGGGGTCGGGTGTGTGTTCCAACAAGAAAGCGAATCGGAAGCATTGCAACCGGTCACTTATGCGTCCAGGAGCTTGTCCAAGGCCGAAAGGGCCGACAGCATGATTGAAAAAAAAGCTCTGGCATGCGTTTACAGGGTAAAAAAATGCATCAGTGACTGTTTGGGCTTAAGTTCGAGTTAGAAACTGACCATAAGCCACTCATATCGCTACTCTCAGAGAGCAAAGGTATCAATACCAATGCCTCTGCTCGCATCCAAAGGTGGGCTCTCACGCTGTCTGCATATAACTATGTAATTCACCACAGTCCAGGCACAGAGAACTGCGCTGACACCCTCAGTCGGATGCCATTGCCCACCACCGGGGTGGAAATGGCACAGCCTGCAGACTTGCTCTTGGTGATGGATGCATTTGAAAACAAAAAGTCACCCGTTACGGCCCGCCAGAGATCAGGACCTGGACCAGCCAGGATCCTTTACTGTCCCTTGTAAAAAAACTATTTCCTCCATGGGAGCTGGTCCAGCGTCCCGGTGGAGATGCATGAAGAGATCAAGCCATTCCAGCAGCATAAAGACGAAATGTCCATACAGGCGGACTGTCTTTTGTGGGGTAACTGCGTGGTTTTGCCAAAGAAAGGCAGGGAAACGTCATATGCGACCTACACAGTACCCACCCAGGCATAGTAATGAAAGCTATAGCCAGATCCCATGTGTGGTGGCCTGGTATCGACTCAGATTTGGAGTTTTGCGTGCGCCAATGCAATACTTGCTGTCAACTGAACAATGCACCCAAGTTTCTGGTCATGGCCCTCCAAATCGTGGTCGAGGATCCACGTTGACTTCGTTGGCCCATTTTTAGGCAAAATGTTTTTGGTTGTTGTGGATGCTTATTCAAGGTGGATTGAGTGTGTAATAATGTCTATCAGCATGTCCACTGCCACCATTGAAAACCATGTTTGCCTCGCACGGCCTGCTTGATGTCCTTGTCAGCGACAACGGGCCGTGCTTCACCAGCACTGAATTCAAGGAATTCATGACCTGCAATGGTATCAAGCACATCACATCTGCCCCGTTCAAGCCCACATCCAACGGCCAGGCAGAACGGGCAGTCCAAACCATCAAGCAAAACTTGAAACGTGTGTCAGAAGGCTCCCTGCAAACCCGCCTGTCCCAAGTCCTGCTCAGCTACCGCACCAGACCCCACTCGCTCACCGGGGTTCCCCCAGCCGAACTGCTCATGAAAAGGGCACTCAAAACAAAGCTCTCTCTCGTCCACCCTGATCTCCATGATCACGTCGAAGGCAGGCGGCATCAACAACGCAAGTACCATGATTGCACAAATTTGTTACGCGATATTGAAGTCAACGACCCTGTATTTATACTCAACTATGGACATGGTCCCAAATGGCTTGCTGGCACTGTCGTAGCCAAAGAAGGGAGTAGGGTGTTTCAGGTCAAACTTGCAATGTTGAGTATAAATACAGGGTCATTGACTTCAATATCGCGTGACAAATTTGCGCGACCATGGTACATGCTTTGTTGATGCCGCCTGCCTTCGACATGATCATGGAGATCAGGGTGGACTGGAGAGAGCCCTGTTTTGAGTGCCCTTTTCATGAGCAGTTTGGCAGGGGGAACCCTGGTGAGTGAGTGGGGTCTGGTGCGGTAGCTGAGCAGGACTCGGGACAGGCGGGTCTGCAGGGAGCATTCCGACACGCGTTTCAAGCTTTGCTTGATGGTTTGGACTGCCCGTTCTGCCTGGCCCATTGGATGCGGACTTGAACGGGGCTGATGTGACGTGCTTGATCCCATTGCGGGTAATGAATTCCTTGAATTCAACGCTGGTCAAGCATGGCCATTGTCGCTGACAAAGACATTAGACAGGCTGTGCATGGCAAACATGGCTTGTAGGTTTTCGATGGTGGCAGTGGACGTGCTTACAGACATTATTACACATTCATTTCAACTTTGAATAAGCATCTACAACAACCAAGAACATTTTGCCGAGGAATGGGCCAGCGAAGTCAACGTGGATCCTAGACCACGGTTTGGAGGGCCATGACCAGAAACATAGTGGTGCCTCCCTGGGTGCATTGCTCAGTTGAGAGCAAGTGTTGCATTGGTGCATGCAAGACTCCAAATCTGAGTCGATGCCGGGCCATCACACATGGGATCTGGCTATAGCTTTCATCATTACTATGTCTGGGTGGGTACACTATAGGTCATGTATGAACGTTTCCCTGCCTTTCTTGGCAAAATCACACGATTACCCCACAAAAGACAGTCCCCATGTATGGACATTTCGTCTTTACGCTGCTAGAACCACTTAATCTCTTCATGCATCTCCACTGGGACGCTGGACCAGCTCCCATGGAGGACACAGTTTTTTACAAGGGACAGTAAAGGATCCTGGCTGGTCCAGGTCCTGATCTGGCGGGCCGTAACGGCTGACTTTTCAGTTTCAAATGCATCCATCACCAAGAGCAAGTCTGCAGGTTGTGCCATTTCCACCCCGGTGGTGGGCAATGGTAGCCGACTGAGGGCGTCAACGCAGTTCTCTGTGCCTGGCCTGTGGCGAATTACATAGTTATATGCAGACAGCGTGAGCGCCCATCTTTGGATGCGAGCAGAGGCATTGTTATTAATACCTTTGCTCTCTGAGAATAGCGATATGAGCGGCTTATGGTCAGTTTCTAACTCGAACTTAAGCCCAAACAGTTACTGATACATTTTTTTTACCACGTAAACGCATGCCAGAGCTTTTCATTCAATCATGCTGTAGGCCCTTTCGGTCTTGGACAAGCTCCTGGATGCATAAGCGACTGGTTGCAATGTTCCCGATTCGTTTGCTTGTTGTAACACACAGCCGGCCCTGTACGAAGACGCATCGCAAGCTAGCACTAAATGTTTACAAGGATCACACAGGACAAGCAGTTTGTTGGAATATTACAGATTTCGGGCTTTCTCAAAAGCTGTCTCTTGTTATTTCCCCCATACCCAGTCATCTCCCTTGCATAGCAACACGTGCAGAGGTTCTAGCAAGTTGCTTAACCCAGGTAGGAAATTACCAAAATAATTGAGGAGTCCCAGGAATGACCACAGCTCCGTCACGTTCTGTGGTCTCGGCGCATTCTTGATGGTCTCTGTCTTGGCGTCGGTGGGTCTGATGCCGTCTGCTGCGATTCTTCTACCGAAGAACTCGACCTCTGGTGCCAGGAAAACACACTTCGAGTGTTTCAACCTGAGTCCCCCACGATCTAGCCGACTTAGAACCTCTTCCAGATTCTGCAAGTGTTCGATGATGTCTCGACCTGTGACCAGTATGTCATCCTGGAAAACCACGGTGCGCGGAACTAACTTTAGAAGACTCTCCATGTTCCTTTGAAAAATAACCGTGGCCGATTGAATCCCAAATGGGCATCTATAGTAGATGAACTGACCTTTGTGCGTGTTGATGCAGGTGATGCCTTTCGAAGATTCCGCCAGCTCCTGCGTCATGTAGGGCGAGGTCAGGTCCAACTTGGTGAATGTCTTTCCTCCAGCCAGCGTCGCAAATAGGTCGTCTGCCTTGGGTAGCGGGTACTGGTCCTGTAGTGAAAAACGGTTAATCGTTACCTTATAGTCCCCACAAATTCTGACCATGCCATCGCCCTTGAGAACCGGAACAATTGGACTGGCCCATTCATTGAACTCCACCGTCGCGATGATGCCCTCTGGTTGCAGCCTGTCCAGCTCGATCTTCACTTTCTCTGGCATCATATATGGCACCGCCTGTGCCTTGTAGTGCATGGGTCGTGTACCGGGACCCAAGTGGATCTGCACCTTCGCCCCCGAGGAACTTCCGATGCCTGGATAAAACAACAACGGAAACTTGCTCAGAACCTGGGCACATGAGGCATCGTCGATGGACGAAAGCGCTTGGATGTCGTCCCAGTTCCAGCGCATTGTTCCCAGCCAGCTTCTGCCGAACAGTGTGGGGCCATCTCCTGGTACTATCCAGAGTGTTAGTTCGTGCACTGCTCCATCATAGGAGACTTTTACTGCTGCGTTGCCAATTACAGGGATCAGCTCTTTAGTGTAAGTTCTCAGCTTGATGTGAATGGGGCTCAGCTTGCGCCTGTGTGCCTTGTTGCACCACAGCCTATCAAAGGCCTTTTTGCTCATGATGGACTGACTCGCACTCGTGTCCAATTCCATAGATACTGGAATTCTGTTCAGTTCAACTTTTAACATGATTGGTGGACATTTCATGCTTAAGGTGTGTACCCCGTACACTTCTGCCTCCTCGGTTTGAGTCTCTGGTTCAGTTTGATCTGCCATGGATCGGTCTTCCTCTGCAACAAGGTGGTTTGCAGGGTTTGCAGCCCGTCTGCTCATTCGCTGGAGGTGTCCGATTGTTCCACAGCCTTTGCACACATAGTGTTTGAAGCAGCATTGATGGGCTCAATGATCACCTCCGCAGCGCCAACAAGGTGTTAACTGCCCCGCATTAACACTTGATGGCAGACTCTGAGTCATCTGAGGTCATGCAGCTGCAGGCGTGTACATTCTGCAATGTGCATTCCTGCCTGAAAACGACATTACTTTGTGTACAGTACTTGCCGAAACATATTTATGCTGCGAAATTTGTTTGGTGTTGTCGTTGGTGGACAAAAATGCCACGCTATTGTTATGGCTTTGCTCAGGTTCGGTGTTTCAAAAGTCAATAGTTTACGAAGTATAACCTCATGGCCAATTCCAAGCACAAAAAAGTCTCAGTATTTGCTCCAGCAATCCATCAAATTCGCAATGTCCTGCAAGGCGACTTAGTTCGGCGATGTAGCTCACCATTTCCTGGCCTTCAGATCGTTGACATGTGTAAAATCGATACCTTGTCATCAGAACGCTCTCCTTCGGATTTAGTTGCTCCCGGACCAGCGTACACAGTTCTTCATATGATTTGGTTGTTGGTTTCACCGGAGCAAGAAGATTCTTCATGAGGCCATGGGTTGTTGTCCCGCAGACGGTGAGGAGGATCGCCCTTCGTTTGGCAGCATTCATATTCCCTTCCAGCTCATTGGCCACAAAGTATTGGTCGAGTCGCTCCACAAAGGCCACCCAATCGTTCCCTTCTGAGAATTTCACCAGGATACCAATAGTTCTCGGCATTTTCGCGTGATGGTTCGTTATCTCGTCACCAGTTTTTATGTCCCAAATAAAGTGATGTGATTGAGTATTGTAGACGTGAGTAAGTGTGACCTTAGTCTCTTTATTCTAACTCCAGTGTGTTGGTACAGCATGGGAGGATTGCTTATATACAGTGCTTCCAGGGATGCTGGGATCCCTTGGGACTCCAACAGATATGCCCTCTGGTGGTGGTAGAATGCTGGTTACATAAGGTTGCATACATAACAGTGTCGATGCAAATGACCCTTTTGTAGGGGTTTGTATTCTCGGTTTGATAGTCCCACATAGATCGTAGTGATTTATACTAGGGAGGTAGTTGTGTGTATGTTCAATAAAACAAACAAATCTTTGTTGAGCCAAAACCCTGTGCCGTGTATAATTTTGTTCTTATAAATCCTGACATCAAAGAACTGTGTAACGGGGGACTCGGTATTTCGGAACCCTTACAAACATCTCCAGCATCAAAGCACTGACCACGCTTGATCAGCTCCACTGGGCAGGGCACATCGTCCGCATGCCTGACACGAGACTCCCAAAGTAAGCACTCTTCTCAGAGCCTCAACACGGCAAGCAAGCCCCAGGTGAGCAGAGGAAATGCTTTAAGAGCACTCTCAAAGCATCATTGATAAAGTGCAATATCCCCATTGGCACCTCGGAATCTCTGGCCCAAGACCACCCAAAGTGGAAGAAGAGCATCCGGGAGAGCGCTGAGCACCTCCAGTTTCATCGCCGAGAGCATGCAGAAACCAAGCGCAGACAGCAGAAGGTGCATGCGGCAAACCAGCCTCCCCACCCTCCCTTTCCTTCAACCACTGTCTGTCCCACCTGTGACAGAGACTGCATTGGATTGTTCAGCCACCTGAGAACTCACTTTTAGAGTGGAAGCAAGTCATCCTCAATTTCGAGGGACTGCCTTTGATGATCTTACGCGTGCTTAACCTGCGACTTCGCCTCAGTGTCTCCTCTGTGGTTGCCTCATGGGTCTGGGAAGGCTGCTGTGTTCCCCGTGTGAAAGTTGCAGTCTTTCTACGATGCCCTCGACAGCTTTGGGCCTGGAAGGGCCGGCTGGAGACTGGTTAACACCCTCCTGGGAGGGTTCAGTCTGGCTTGGCTCAGGCGAGGCCATGCGTGGAGGTACTGGCGGAGTGACAGGTCTGGGGCCAGGGATGCTGCGAGCCGGAGGGAGTGCATCATCCCTATCCTGGCCCAAGGAGCCTGAATAACTCACCAGGGTCGGCACAATACCACCACCACCAATCTGAGGGAGCTCAGGTCGGTGCTCCGGTGCCACACCGGAAGGTCCCCTGTTGCTCGTGGTGGACCAAAGTAACACTGTGGTTTCGGGGGGCATCCAGCTGAGTCTGCATGCGAGCAGCCACAGTCTGCAAGTCACCAGATATGACAGCACTTAGACACTCCATTGAGTCTTGCAGAGCCACGGCCATCCTCTCCAAAGCAGCACCGATACGCTCGTTCCCTCATGCCTGTGCTGCAATAGCAGCTGCCACATCACCCTAAGGGTGAATTTCCCATTGGAATAACGCCCCAATTTTAGTTTTGAAGGGCAAATAAGACTGGAACACATTTTTGTGGTCATAAAGCTGAATTTGGATCCAAAGGCCACCGCAAACTTTGCGGCACTAATCGGGGAAAAAAGGCCTTAACACCACCAGCTTTCTGGCTGCACTGAATTTCGGTCCCAAGAAGTCGTACTGCAATTATATAGCACCCTGGTGAGACCGCACCTGGAATATTGTGTACAGTTTTGGTCTCCTTACCTAAGGAAGGATATACTTGCCATTGAGGGAGTGCAACGAAGGTTCAACAGACTGGTTCCTAGAATTGGGGAAAGTGTCCTATGAGGAGAGATTGAGTAGACTAGGCCTATATTCTCTAGAATTTAGAAGAATGAGAGGTGATCTCATTGAAACGTACAAAATTCCTACAGGGCTTGACAGGGTAGAAGCAGGGAGGATGTTTTCTCTGGCTGAGGAGTCTAGAACCAGGGGTCCCAGTCTCAGAATAAGGGGTAGGCCATTTAGGACTGAGATGAGGAGAAACTTCTTCACTCAGAGGGTGGTGAATCTCTGGAATTCTCTACCCCAGAGGGCTGTGGAGGGTCAGTCTTTGAGTATATTCAAGACAGAGCTCGATAGCTTTTTGATATTAAGGGAATAAAGGGATATGAGGATAGTGAAGGAAAGTAGAGTTGAGGTGGAAGATCAGCCATGATCTCATTGAATGCAGAGCAGGCCCGAGGGGCTGAATGTCCTACTCCTGCTCCTAATTCTTATGTTCATATGTTATGTTCTTAGTTCTTTATTTTTGAGCAGTAAGTGGTGCGTACATGGTATGGTGTGATGGGAAAAGGAGCCACTGAGATTTGCATTTTGGTTGGGGTTGATGGACAATGGCACTTGCAGCCCTCAGTGGCTTCTTTTTCATCGCCATCGTTTGTGATTTTAAAAACCCTTCAAATTTTGATGAAGAAATGCTGCTGCTAGGTGCCACCTAAGGGCCAGTGTCATAAGATGTGATTGGTTGCTGCTTAGTTGTTTTCATATCTTCATACTCTTCGCTTGGAGAATAATGTGTACTAGTGGAAGGATTTTCAGGGCCGATTGATAGTCTGAACATGACATAAATGTTTTTTCTATGACCATAACCATTTTTATACCAACTGATAGGATGGTTAGTCCTATATGGCGGGAGGTTTTTATCAGCTCCCACAACCCATATGATGAGGTAGGGGTGAAGTGAGTATCTCACTGGATGTCAACCCAGAATTCAGTGCTGAAACTCTCATTTCACTCGCTGGGGTCAAACCATAAGTGGGAATGTTACAGCTAAGTCAAAGGATTACTCTTTGCTAATTAGCACAAGAGAATCTTGGGATTGAGGTGGGCAGCAGCTCATGACAGCTGAGTCCTGGGAAGAATTCATTGTGAGCTGCATTTCTTGTGTGACTGGTGAAGCAACCTGGTTTTGCCTTCCATGTATTCATTGAGCTGGCATCTGAAGGCTAGATTGGAAGTCTAACCTATCCTGAGAAACAGCAGCCTCGTGTCGGTTGAATCTAGCGATGCCAATAATACAGGGCACAGATTCTGGGTGGCAACTTATCAACACGATGGACAATCTATGGTTTGCGGATACAGTTTCATTCATACCAGTGTCTGTCATGTTAATTATTGCCTTGTTTTTCCCACCAACCCCCTTCCGCCAACAAAAAACAGGCAAGGGAGAGGATGTAAAGCAGCATGGAGGGATGGGAATGATGGCTGCGCTGAAAGAAACCAAGGTATGAATTTGGCAAACTGACATGAGAGCTGACACAGAGGAGGGAGTCAGAGCCTGAGGAATAAAAACCCAGGAGTCCATTATTTATTCATACTTTAATATTTAACTATACAGTAGAGTAAGAGCTACTTCATTTAGAAAAAAATAAGAATGAATAAACATGAGGCAAGGGCAACAACCTATCAGCCAAAAAATAAATAATTAAATAGGAACTGCTGTCACCAATAGATGTGATAGACAGACTTGGATTGATATAGTGCCTTTCATGATCACTGAATGTCTCAAAGCGCAAGTTTTGCCAAGTTAAATAAACTAAACTGAGAATAGAAGTAACTAAAATAAATTAAATTACATCTATCTATTGATAATTTAGTATTAAAGGAAAATCAGTTAGCACTAGAATGGATAAATAAACAACTGCTGACTAATAGTTGAATAAATATATAGATAATGGCAGCACAGGTTGTGTGACGGGACTGCAGATTGTGGGAATTTTGGACAGTGAGATTGTCTCAGATGGCCACACCTATGGGAAATCTTGAATCACTCCAGCTCAGATTCATTGAGCTGGAGTATGAGGGAGAGACACTCCAACACGTAAGGGAGGGAGAGGAATATCTGGATAGTTCACTCCAGAACAAGGGGCTCAATTTTGCCCAAGCCCGTTTTCTGGTGTACTGCCACAGTTACGTCTGTTTTTTTAGGCCAGAAATGCACAGGAAATAATTTGCCAAAGATTCCCCGATGTATAATTTATATTTGGCGCAGCGTGTCCAGTTGCCTCAGGAGGTGGAGCCTGCTGCCTGCACATAAAAACGATGCCGCACCTTCTATGCATATATGAGAAAAAAAAGTTACGTTTCTGACGTCATTGCAATGGACACGCATGCGCAGTACAGCTCCAAGTTGGCAATCGGCCATTTTTAAAGAGCCAGTTGTGTGCTGTGAGAGAGCATTAGAAAAATTGGATCTGCAGCAATACAAGATGCAACACAGTGCAAGGACCAAGAATTTCTTGCAGGAAGAAGTGGAGGCACTAGTTACCGTGATTGAGAAAGTTGACAGGAGCTGGACACCAGCAGAGGTCACATAAAGGTTCCACCCAAAGGAATGAAGAAACACTGGAACCGAGTTGCAGAAGATTACTGTGCAATGGTGACCACCACGAGATCTGGAGGCCAGTGCAAAAAGAAGTGGCAGGATCTTGGTCAAATAGTTTGTGTAAGTAATATTTTAATTTATTCAATGGAATTGCAATTGTAAATGTGACCATCTATATGTCCCACCCAGCAGAAATACACTCTCTTTAAAATGTTAGGTTTTCATCTTTGCAGAGGAAGGTAGCATATAATAAAAGGGAAAGAACACGAACAGGAGGAAGCCTGGAAAATCTACACCCACTGACACCCTTGGAAGAGAGGGTCGCTGCTTTGATGGGCCCTGCCTGGAAAAAAGCAGTCAGTACTGCACAAACTGGGCCAACACTTGAGGGAGAGGGTAAGTCCTTCAAATTCATTGTGGTCCTTCAAATCAACCTGCTGCCTGACCTGCGATGTGTGAGCCTACTCATGCCACCCACCATGCCCCTTTCTCTGCTGCTAACCATTTGACTGTTCTGTTATATTTTGCAGAACTTGAGGCCAACCCTGACGAAGCAGAAGAAGATTCAGGTGCGGATGAGCCTGAAGAGGAGAACGTCTTCCAATCCATCCATGGGGGTGAGGGGAAGGGGAGGGGATGGAGCAGGATGAAGCTCCCACTGTTGTATTGACTTTGGAGGAGGTGCCGCTCACGGAGGTGACAGCCCTTTCCGTGACTAGTGGTTTGAGTGCTGGTGGGACATTCCATGGTTTCACACCTTCTGAGGTTGCAGGTCCCAGTGGTGGGGTGCAGAGAGGCACATCCAGGGCTCTACCTTCCGAGGTTGCGGGTCCCAGTGGTGGGGTGCAGCGAGCCACACCCGTGAGGAGGAGGAGAAGGAGAGCTCAATCGCACTCTCCTGAGGTACAGGATCTAACAGATGTGGTTCAGATGATGTCATTGAGTGCAGAGAACATTGACCTTACCTGATCACTCTTAGACACCATCAATGGGGTGAGTGATGAGGTAACGGAACTGTCGCGAGAAGTCACATCAATGACACGAGAAATGGGAACGATGTCCGGGACAATTAGTGAGGGAATAGTGACCATCAGGGAGGGATTGTCAGAGATAGTGAAAACACTGTCACTGACCATGAGGGAGGGAATGTTGCAGATTGTTGAGACACAATCAGGGCTCATGAGAGACGGCATGTCGGAGTTAGCTGCTGCAATAAGTGAACACACACAGACCCTGCGCTCATTGACAGAATCAACTGTCACTCCAATCCCCACACCAGCCTCTGAAGAGCTCAAAGCCGGGCCCTCTAACTTGCCGCCTGGGCCCTCCAACTTGCCGCCTGATGCCGACGCCCCGCCCCGCCCACTGCCCCGGCCCCTCAGCAGGTGTGCAGTACCCGAGATTTTAGAAAGAGTAAGCTTGGTACCAAGCCCTGAAACACTGCGCCACCGCCTGCGGGTAGGAGTGATGGAGAGTCCAAGACCAAGCACAGCGGGTTGTCTTAGAATAAGTGGGAGGAGAGATGGGTGGGTGCAGGCTTTCTTTGCTGCTGTTGATGTTATTATTGTTTTTACTGTTGTAACTGTTCTCAAGTTAAAAGTTTTGTAAGTTATGTAAATTTACAAGTTTAAAAGTTTGTAAATGATCTTAAAGTTTTTAAGTGATCTTAAAGAGTGATCTTAACGTAAAGTTTGATACAAGAATTTTATTAAAGTTAAGTTAAGTACAAAAGAACTGTTTGCGAAACTTTTGAATAAAATATATTTTACATTACAACAGAATCATGTTCCATTAACACAACACAACATGAAGGAACAGCTCCAAACAGTAAACATGATCCATGTGGAATAGTTGTCACTAAACCCTCAGGCATCAGTAAAGCATTTGTCATGTATTCAACCAGCATTGTAACCCATGTATAATCTGACCTATGTTGTACACTGTGAGAACACTGACCACTAGGTGGTGAACTTGTGGGAGATACTCCTAACCGAGACCTTCAGATATAAAAGGGGAAGCTCCACCCACTTCCATCACTTGAGTGCTATGGAATAACGGACAGGTCACAGACTGACCTTCTCTCAAGCATGGGCCTCGTGTGCATTTATACTGTATAGTAAGGACGTATCAATGGCGACAAGAAACTGGGATTTAAACCATGCGAGCATGGCCACAAGCAGAACAGATGAGAGGTACTGTGTTAACGAATGGTTGGGACAGAGATTCAACATTGTTAAAGCAGCACACAGTTCTCCAGGCTAGACACGGGGGCCAGCCAGTTCCTGATGGGTATCAAACAGTTCGAAAAGTTGTGGGCGTCCAAGACCAGGAGGCCAAAATTATCACCGATTGACGCACAGCTACGGACATACACAAAGGAGATCATTCCGGTGCTAGGCAGCGCCACGGTAGTCGTGGTCGACAAAGATTCGGAGAACAGGTTGCCACTCTGGGTTGTCCCGGGAGATGGTCCCGCACTACTGGGGAGGAGTTGGCTTGCTATCATGAATTGGAAATGGGGCGATGTCAATGCAATTTCCTCTGTGGAGCGAGTATCATGCTCACAGATCCTGGACAAATTTGACTCATTATTTCAACCCGGCATTGGCACTTTCATGGGGGCCAAGGCAGTGATTCACATAAACCCGGATGCCAGGCCAGTACACCACAAGGCCAGAGCGGTGCCGTACGTGATGCAGGAAAAGATAAAAGGCGAATTGGACTGCCTGCTGAGGGAAGGCATCATCTCGCCAGTCAAATTCAGTGACTGGGCGAGCCCGATTGTGCCGGTGCTCAAGGCGGATGGGTCGGTCAGGATATGTGGTGATTACAAGGCCACCATCAATCGGGTGTCACTCCAAGACCAGTACCAGCTACCGAGAGCGGAGGACCTCTTTGCGACGATATCCAGTGGCAAACTTTTTTCAAAATTGGACCTGACCTCAGCTTACATGACCCAGGAACTGGCGAGTGAGTCGAAGAAGCTGACCACCATCACGACACACAAGGGGTTGTTTGAGTACAACAGATGTCTGTTCGGGATTCGCTCGGCCGCCGCGATCTTCCAACGAAATATGGAAAGCCTCCTCAAGTCGATTCCAGGGACGGTGGTTTTTCAGGACGACATCCTCATCACAAGTTACGATACTGAAGAACACCTCCACAACCTGGAGGAGGTGCTACGCAGACTGGACCGGGTAGGGCTGCGACTGAAAAAGGCGAAGTGCGTCTTCCTAGCTCCAGAGGTAGAATTCCTGGGGATGAGGGTAGCAGCAGACAGGATCAGCCCTACTGCGTCCAAGACGGAAGCGATCCAGAGAGCACCCAGACCCCATAACATGACGGAGCTGCGTTCATTCCTGGGGCTTCTGAACTATTTTGGCAACTTTCTTCCCAAATTGAGCACGCTGCTAGAGCCACTACATGTGCTGCCATGCAAAGGTCGTGAATGGTTCTGAGGGGACAGCCAGGAAAGGACTTTTTATAGAGCATGCAATTTGTTATGTTCCAACAAACTGTTAATGCTATATGACCCATGTAAGAAACTTGTGTTAACGTGCGATGCGTCGTCCTATGGTGTCAGGTGTGTGTTGCAGCATGTCAATGCCAAGGGTCAGTTACAGCCAATAGCTTATGCCTCCAGAAGTCTGTCCCAGGCAGAAAGGGGCTGCGGGATGGTAGAAAAGGAGGTGCTCGCATGTGTATATGCGATAAAGAAAATGCACCAGTACCTGTTTGGCAGAAAATTTGAGCTGGAGACAGATCACAAACCCCTAACGTCCCTTTTGGCTGACAAAAAGGTCATAAATGCAAACGCATTGGCCCGCATACAGAGCCGCCTATGACGACACAATTCGGCACAGACTGGGCACCGAAAACTGCGCCGATGCACTCAGCAGGCTCCCACTAGCCACCACTGAGGGGGCTACCGAGCATGCTGCTGAGATGGTCATGGCTGTTGAAGCTTTCGGAAGCCCGTCAGATTAAAGTCTGGACAAATAGAGACCCGCTATTGTCTCTAGTCAAGAAATATGTATTGAATGGGGACTGGGCAGCCACGTACAGGGCATGCCCTGAGAAATTTAAACCATTTCACAGGCGCAAGGATGAACTCTCGATTCAGGCCGATTGCCTACTGTGGGGAAACCGCGTAGTCATGCCCCAGATGGGCAGAGAGGTGTTCATTAGAGAACTCCACAATGAGCACCTGGGCATTGTCACGCTGAAGGCAATTGCCAGGTCACACGTTTGGTGGCCAGGGATAGACGCAGATCTGGAACTTTGTGTTCTCAGGTGCAACACGTGTGCCCAGCTGGGCAATGCGCCCAGCGAAGCCCCCCTTAGCCCCTGGCCATGGCCCACCAAGCCTTGTTCATGCATCCATGTGGACTACGCAGGTCCTTTCATGGGAAAAATGATTTTGGTTGTAGTAGACGCCTACTCCAAATGGATCGAGTGTGACATTTTAAATTCAAGCACATCCTCTGCCACAGTAGAAAGTCTACAGGCAATGTTCACCGCCCACGGTCTACCGGATATCTTGGTCAGCGACAATGGCCCGTGCTTCACAAGCACTGAATTCCAGGACTTCATGGCAGGCAATGGAATTAACCATGTTAGAACGGCACCATTCAAGCCGGCCTCAAACGGCCAGGTCGAACGAGCAGTGCAGATAATCAAACAGGGGATGCTCAGAATCCAAGGGGGTTCCCTACAAAGCCGCTTATCATGTCTCCTGTTGGCCTACAGATCCCGACCACACTCGCTCACAGGGGTTCCACCTGCAGAGCTGCTAATGAAAAGGACGCTCAAAACCCGGTTATCCCTTATACAATTGTCGAGAGCAGGCGCCAGTCACAATATGACTACCATGACAGGAATGCGAGGACGCGATGTATTGATGTAAATTGCCCTGTTTTTGTCCTCAACTATGCTGCAGGGCCCAAATGGCTCGCAGGCACTGTGGTTGCCAAAGAGGGAAATAGGATTCTGGTAGTTAAACTTACCAATGGACAAATCTGCCGCAAACATGTGGATCAAACAAAAAGGAGATTCAGCAACCCCATAGAAGAAGCAGAGGAAGAACACGATGTGGAGTTCACTTCACCACAGGTGACCGAACACAGGAACCAAAGGGAGGAGAGCCCAGTCACTGTGGGCAGTCCGGACAGGCCTGAGGCACCGCAAACAGCAGACACTCAGGCCAGCGCCCAACAACTGGAGCCCCAACTCAGGCGCTCTGCAAGAGAGTGTAAACCACCAGAGGGACTCAACCTGTGATCCCAATAAGACTTTGGGGGGGGGAGGTGATGTCATGTATTCAACCAGCATTGTAACCCATGTATAAACTGACCTAAGTTGTACACCGTGAGAACACTGACCACTAGGTGGGAGACTCTCCTAACCCCGACCTTCAGATATAAACGGGGAAGCTCCACCCACTTCCATCACTTGAGTGCTAAGGAATAAAGGACAGGTCACAGACTGACCTTCTCTCAAGCATGGGCCTCGTGTGCATTTATAGTAAGGACATATCAGCATTCACGGATGAACTGCTGCTGTAAGGCTCAAGCAATCGTTAAAGGGGCACAATGGCCCACCCTCCTCCGCCGTCGTGCTCCGGCCTCAGGCACTTGCATGGCTTCTCATCCTCGTCATCCTCCTCCTGCTCGTCATCTGCATCTTCCACATCATTATCATCAGCCATTCTCACCACAAGTGGGTCTGCCACTATCAGGTGCTGCTGCCTCATGATGGCTAAGTAATGCAGCATGCAACACACAACAGTGAACTGACCAACAATCTCAGGGGAGTACAGCAAATAGCCTCTGGAATGGTCCAGGCATCGGAAAAGCTGTTTCAAGATGCCAATGGTCCTCTCTATGATGCTGCGCGTCGCAATGTGCGACATGTTGTATTCACGGTCAGCTTTCGTCCGGGTTACGCGTAGGGGCGTCATGAGCCAGGTGATGATGCTATATCCTTTGTCTCCTCGTAGCCAGCTCTGCCCTTTTGGCTGCTGCTGCTGAAACATGGCAGATATAACGCTGTTGCGTAGGATGAACGCACCACGGGTGCTCCCTGGGTATCTTGCATCGACTGACATGATATGAGCTGTACATTAATGGAGTGGAGCCTTTTCTGTTCCTGTACATCTCGGAATCCTTCAAAGGTGCTCGCAAGGCGATGTGGGTATAATTAATGCAGCCCTGTACCTTTGGGAAGCCAGTAATCCTGAAGAAGCCCACAGCCCTGTCATGGATTGCTTGGGCAGTCATGGGGAACTTTATGAAGTCATTCCTTTGCGCATACAGTGCAGCTGTCCCCTGCTGAATGCAGACATGTGTTGCATGTTGAGAGATGGTGCACACATCCCCAGTTGTAGCTTGAAGCGAGCCGGAGGCATAGACTGAAAGTGCAGCTGTAACCTTCACTTCAACTGACAAAGCTCCTGATGCTTCTAGATTGCAGATCTGCTGTGACCAACTCACAGAACTCAGTTACAACTTCTTTGCAGAAACGCAGCTTTCTGACACAGTCTGCATCACTCAGGTGGAGGTATGAATGCCTGTCTCAATATACCCGAGGTGGGTAAGGTCTCCTGCCCAGCACCCTGCGGGCTTTGATGTTTCTGATGCGATGACGTTGAATCAATTGTCTCCTACGTAGCACCATGACGTAGAAGGCTCGCACAAGGTATGGCATTGTCAGTATTGCCCCCATATTTAAATGTAATCTTTGAAAGAAGCTCAAAACAACAGGAAAGCAGGCAGGACAGGAAAGCAGTTCTCTCTCTCCCCAAGGTCTGTATGGATGGACCACACCCTAGGACATGTGACTCCCCCTCTCTCCCCCGCTTAACTAATTGCCGTCTTGTGACTTCTCTCTCCCACTCCTTAACTAGTTGCAGTCTTGTGACTTTTCCCCTTCTCTCTCCCTGCCTCCCCTCCCCCCCCCTCCAACCCCCGCCACCACTCATTGCAGTCTTCAGAAGCCTTCCGATCGACACATTGCTCCCTTGCCTCAGTGCAGAAGGCTTCTGATCGGCATCTCACTCCCCGGGCTCGAAGCCTTCCGATCGGCACCTCACTCACTCTCTCTCCTCTCCCCGCGCCCCCCACGGCTTGTTTTCTAGCCAAGCCCTGATCCCACGTTCAGGCACGGGGCCGATTCTGCCAGCCAAAGCTGCGACCCTCCAGCCCTGCTTCAAGACGTTCAGTGGTGGCGTGTGAGTGAGTAAAAAAATGTGAAAACTTCTCAAGTCCAACAAGTTTACATTTACTACGTTGACAGGTTAAAAAAAAGTTGAACTTTATTATTGATTTTGACAGTGTTCCTGACTCCCTCCAAAATCTTCGATTAAAAACAATGGTGTCTTTCAGTGCAGATTTCTCAATGTGCACTGGTTTTTTTAAGTGCCCAGAAGATTTTTCGGGAGTGGCCAAGTACACCGACCTATGAGGAAAAAATATTGACCAAACTGCGAAAAATGATAAAAACCGGCGCAGACATGACGTCAGAAAAAAACTGGCCTAGAAAAAGCATAACTAAGTCAGTTACACCGGCACAGATCGCAGGGGGAAACTTGGAAAAAAATAAAGACACCAGAAAAAATGGCGCGCGCCAAAAAACGCCGCAAATGTCCGGGAAAAATTGAGCCTATAGTCACGCCACATAGAGAGATATAGGTAAAGGCAGAGGAGTGTGTGACTGACAGTAAACATGGTAGTGGGAACCTAATGGAGACAGAGAGGGAGGAACTGCAGAAACTGGTCCAGTCCAACATGTATGATATACTCGCTATCTGTGGGGATAAGGAAGAATGCTGCGAGGGGAATGGCCAGAATGCTAACAAGGGCACGATGGAACAGGAGGCAATTCAATGGAGGGGAACAAAATAGAAAGGTTGTAGTCATACGGCATTCAATAATTAGGGGTCAAAAGGCATCCTGCATCTGCAGTCGTGATTGAGAGCCTGTGTCGCCTACCCGGAGCCAAGGTAAGAGATATTTAAAAACAGTTGGGAAGGAACTTAGCAGGGTGAAGGGGAACGACCCAGTTGTTATTCTCCATGTTGGAACTAGTAATATAGGAAAGAACACAGAGGGGATTCTGCTAACAGAGGATCAGTTGCTAAGAGCTGAATTAATAAAAAGGACCTCAAGGCTGTTAATCTCCAGATTACTACCTCAGCCATATGCTAATTGGATAAAGATAAATAGATCCGAAAAGTGAATGATAAAGAGAGAAATTGACAGTACAAAGTTCAAAATAGTAGATCAGAAAAGAAACAACTATGAGGATGGAGCTAAGGGAGGTTAACGGAAGAAAAATATTGATGAGCAAAGAGGTTTTGAACAACAGTGGGCAATATTTCAGGAAGAAATCAATAGAGTTCAATAGAAATATATTCCACTAAAAAATAAGAAGAAGATAGCCAATGATGAGATGTCATGGATAAACAGAGGTAAGGATAAAATTAAATCTAAAGAAAAAGGCATATGCAAGGTCCATCAACAATAAAGGAACAGATAACAAAAGCCAATATGATAAGCTTAGGAAGGAGGTAAAAAAAAACTTTATAAAGATAAAGAGGAAATATGAAATGAAAATTTCCAAAGAAATAGGAAAGTATTTTTTAGGCATATAAGTAACAAAAGGATAATTCAGATAGGGATGGGGTCACTGTGGAATGAGTAAGATAAACTGACACTGAAATGGCAGGGATACTGAATAAATACAAAAGTAAAATACTGTGGATAGTGGTATTTCTGAAATAAAACCAGAAAATGCTAGAAATACTCAGCAGGTCAAGCAGCATCTGTGGAGAGAGAAGCGATGAAAAGTTCTGATGAAAGGTCATCGACCCGAAACGTTAATGCTGTTTCTCTCTCCACAGATGCTGACTGACCTGCTGAGTATTTCCAGCATTTTCAGTTTACTGAGTAGAAACTCAGAGGCCGGAATTTTCCCATCACAAAATGGGTGGGTGGGTTTGGAGTGTGAGGACAGTTAAATTGTTAAAAATGTGAATCCCGACCTGATCCTGCCTCCAACCCGCCCACTTCCAGTTTTCCCAGAGGCAGGACGGGGGTGGGGGGGTGGGGGGGGGCGGGTGCGGTGGCAAGCAACCAACACACTGCCAGGGAGTGTTACCTCAATTTAAATATTGCAATGAGGCTGGAAGCCTCTATTTTCCCCTCCATTTTGAATTTAACTTCCTGGGAACAGGTTTCACACATTTCGTCAAACACTGCTGTTAAACAGAGGCAGTGACTGCTGCATCCAGGAGGAGTGGCTTTATGCCTACCACCTGGATCCAGGGTCCTGACCATACTCACCCCCCCCCCACAATCGGAGACACCCCCATGAGGTTTTCGATCGCCTCACCAGGCCTTGCCCACCCCCCCTCCCCCAAACCCCAGGCCTCGCCCCCAACGATGATGATGAGGCCTGTCATGATCCTCTGGTGGCCGACCTTGATCCTCCAGCCCTCTCCTGCCGACCCTCGACCCCTTTGATCCATGGCCAACCCCACCCCCATGGCTAACCCCGCCCCACCTCCCCCACCCACTGATCCCAAGTCAACCCCCCGCAATCCTCACTTGCCTGCGGCTCCTTGAATACCCACCATCACCTGCCAATCTCCCCATACAATTCCTTAACCCCCCCCATCGCCTGCCGAACCCCTGCCGATCCTGCAAACTCCCCCCCCCCTCGCTCCCCCCTCCTGATTGCCAGCCCCCCTCCCGATTGCCAACCTCCCTCCCGCCGATCCCAACCCCCTCACCCTGATCCCGAATCCCCTCTCATGATCCCTACCCCAGACCGACCCCTTGAAACTGAGGCCTACCCGCCCGCAGCCAGCCAGCCTCTCAAGCTAGCTGGCTGCGGGCAGGAAACCAAGGCCTCGCATTCAAATCCCATGAGCCCTCATGCCAGTAAAGTCATGAGGACTCACGGGAAACCCAGCCTTGGAACCCCACAATCCCGCCCCAACCCACCTCCCCAAACAAAGTTCCGTCCTCAGATTTCAACGAGGAGGCTAACATATATACATCCTATAGCTTTCTTGCTGGTTCACATAAGTATAAGCATTAACTGCTAACTGAGATTAGCGAGAAGCATCGGTTGGCACTAGAGGGACTGGAGTGCATCATTATAACAGGGAACAGAATTTAAATTTGACTTGTTAAGAGAGTCAGGGAACGAAGTAAGTGATGTCAGTTCAAGGGAAGGAGCTGATTGGTGAGTCGTTGGTGATTGATTTTTTTTAACTTGTAAGTTCATTAATATTAAGTTATTTAATAATCTATTAAGTAGAGGCATGGCAGGGCAACTCGGCCCTGTGGAAGGCACATCTTGAGCTATGTGGGGACTCCAGGACTTTTCCCGTGTCCTGGACAACAACATGTGTAGGAAGTGTTAACAGTTGGAGGAGCTCAAGCTCCAGGTGTGGGAACTTGAGCAGAAGCTGGCATCACTGCAGTGCATCCGCGAGGCTACGTTTCAGGAGGTGATCACTCCGCAGTGCATGAGTGTGCAGGCAGAGAGGGAATAGGTGACCATCAGACAGAAAAGGAGGACAAGGCAGGGAGTGAAGGAGTTCCCTGAATGCATCTCGCTCTCCAACCAGTATTCAGTTAATAGTGTAAAGGGCAGAGAGGGGGAAGAATTCCTCAAGTGTGTTCAGGAGTACTTTCTTGATCAGTATGTTTCCGGCCCAATGAGGAAGAAGGCATTGTAGGATCTGGCTCTGGAAAATTAGGTGGGTCAAGTGTCAGTAGGGCTTAATTTCGGGAACAGTGATCACAGTATCATAAGGTTTAGCCTAGCAATGGAAAAAGATAGGGAGCAATTTAGAATAAAAATAATTAATTGGAGGAAAGCCCATTTCAGCGGATTGAGAATGGATCTAGCCCGGGTAAATTGGAATCAAAGATTGGCAGGTAAAACTGTAATTGAACAATGGGCTGCCTTTAAAGAGGAGATGGTTCAGGTACAGTTGAGGTATATTCCCACGAGTGGGAAAAGTAGGGCAATCAATACCAGGGCTCCTTGGATAACGAAAGAGATAGAGTAAGGTGAAGCAGATGCAGGGGCAATAAGGTAAATGTCAGGTTGAAAATACAAGTGAGAACCAGGTTGAATATAGAAAGTTCAGAAGGGAAGTGAAGAAAGAAATAGGGATAAATAGGGGTAAACAGAGAGGATGAGAATAGATTGGCAGCTAACATAAAAGGGAATCCAAAAGTCTTTGATAGGCATATAAATAATAAACGGGTAGTAAGAGGAGGGGTGTGGCCGATTAGGGACCAAAATGGAGACCTACGCATGGAGGCAGAGGGCATGGCTGAGGTACTAAATGAGTGCTTTGCTACTGTCTTTATCAAGGAAGAAGATGCTGCCAAAGTCATAGTGAAAGAGGAGGTAGTTCAGATATTGGATGGGATACAAATTGATCAGGAGGAGGTACGAGAAAGGTTGGCTGTACTTAAAGTAGGTAAGTCACAGGACGGGATGGGATGCATCGTAGGATGCTGAGGGAAGTAAAGGTGGAAATTGCAAAGGTTCTGGCCTTAATCTTCCAATCCTCCTTGGATATGAGGGTGGTGCCAGAGGACTAGAGAATTGCAAATGTTAAACCCTTGTTCAAAGAAGGGTGTAAGGATAAACCCAGCAACTATAGGCCAGTCAGTTTAATCTCAGTAGTGGGGAAGCTTTTAGAAATGATAATCCAGGACAAAATTAACAGTCACTTGAACAAGTATGGATTAATTAAGGAAAGTCAGCACGGATTTGTTAAAGGCAAATCGTGTTTAACTAACTTGATTGAGTTTTTTGATGAGGTAACAGAGAGGGTTGATGAAGGCAATGCAGTGGATGTGATATACATGGACTTCCAAAAGGTGTTTGATAAAGTGCCACATAATAGGCTTGCCAGCAAAATTGAAGCCCATGGAATAAAAGGGACAGTGGCAGCATGGATACGAAGTTGGCTAAGTGACAGGAAACAGAGAGTAGTGGTGAACGGTTGTATTTTGGACTGGAGGAAGGTATACAGTGGTGTTCCCCAGGGGTTGGTACTAGGACCACTGCTTTTCTTGATATATATCAATGACTTCAACTTGGATGTACAGGGTACAATTTCAAAATTTTCAGATGACACAATACTTGGAAGTATAATCAACAGTGAGGAGGATGGTGATAGACTTCAAGCGGACATAGACAGGCTGATGGATTGGGCAGACACGTGACAGATGAAATTTAACACAGAAAAGTAGGAAGAATGAGGAGAGGCAACTTAAACGAAAGGGTACAAGTCAAAGGGGTGCATGAACAGAGAGACCTGGGGATATATGTGCACAATTTGTTGAAGGTGGGAGGGCAGGCTGAGAAAGCAGTTAAAAAAGCTTACGGGATACTGGGCCTCATAAATAGAGGCATAGGGCTGGATTTTTGGGTTGTTTGCGAACCGGTTTTCGCTGGGTTTTGACCCTCGCGGCGAAAAATGGGTCGGTGAGGTCTTTTGAGTCTGGGCGCGATCCTCCAGTCGGGTTTTGTGGCAGTGCTTAGAAGCACGCCAGGTGTGCAACGGCACCCCAAAACCTGCCCCGCGATGACCACCGGGGAAAACACAGCGGTGCAGCCTTGCCGGCGGCGGTGAGTTGAATAAACTACAAAAAAAGTAAGTTCCAGTTTTTAATTCTTTTATTTTTTTTTTAGCGATTTGTGTTGTAAGGGTTTTGGCAATGTTTTTTGAATGTTTTTGTGAATTATTTTTTTCCCCTCCCAAGGCCTCTCTCGGAGCGCTCCTGGCCTCGCACTAAAGTTGGCAAGGTGCCTGTTTTTGTGCTGCGAAAGTCATACAACACCTCCCTTTGCGCTGCACCCCTGGTGCAAGGGTTAAATGACAAAAGTTGCTCCACACAACACAAACGTTAATCGGGCGGTACATTTCCTGCCTCGCCTCCATTTTCGCCCCAAAAATGGCAAAGCCGAAAATTCAGCCCTTTTAAAGAATACAAAAGCAAGTAAGTTTTAAGGACATTTAAAAAACACTGTTTCGGTCTCAACTGGAGTATTGTGTCCATTTCTGAACATCGCATATTAGGAAGGATGTGAAGGTCTTAGAGAGGATGCTGAAAAGATTTACAAGAATGGTGTCAGGGATGAGGAACTTCAGTTATGTGGATAGACTGGAGAAGGTGGGGTTGTTCTCCTTAGAGCAGAGAAAGTTAAGAGGAGATTTGACAGAGATGTTCAAAATCATGCGGGGTCTAGTCAGAGTAGATAGAGAGAAACTATTCCAATTGGCAGAAGGGTCAAGAACCAGAAGACACAGATTGAAGGTGATTGGCAGAAGAATCAACGGCCACATGAGGAGGATTTCTTTTACGCAGCAAGTGGTTAGGATCTGGAATGCACTGTCTGAAAGGGTGGTGGCGGCAGTTTCAATTGTGGCATTCAAAAGGGAACTGGATAAGTATGTGAAGGAAAAAAATTGCAGGGCCTCAGGGAAAAGACAGGGGATTGGGACTAGTTGAAATGCTCTTGCAAAGGCTCAACAGGCAGAATGGCTTCCTTCTGTGCTGTTACCATTCTATGAAATCTATGATTCTCGGGAGGAATTGAGAGCAATAACAGCCAACTGAGATAAGTAATGGTGAGAACTTTTACAAACTGCAAAGGTACAGGAATGGGGAGGTAGATTGAACATGGTGATGATCATGGGATCTTGGGAGGATAAATCATAACCATACCCATATTTGGCTTTCAGATTTGTAATAGTCAGAAATTGTAGAAGCAAAGTCAAAGGGATGTAGATGTTAAGTTAAAATAATAAAAATGTACAATAGTGAGATAATACAAAGAAATAAAATTGTCAACATGCTGCAAAACAGGTAAGAAAGCATTAAAAGATTTCCTCAAAACCTGTCTCGGTTCAGGTGTCAAGATATTCATAATGGTACTTAAAAGGCCATTCCCGTCCAGTTTAGATCGCAGGCCTGGATGCAGTTAGCCAAGGTGCTTTAAATGAATTTAATTTATTATCGTTAAAACCTCTATTATGATATAAAGTGAACTGACTTAAAAAGAATTGAATAATAAATGGTTTGGCGCCTTGATATACCCATGATAATGAATGACTTATAATGTTTAACAATGCTATCATTAATGGAATCTGCTCTATCAGATAAGATCCCAGTGCGGAAACATGCACAACAGGGCAGCCAGGGTTGTATTCAGATCAAATGCAAACATAGGGGATTGAGTAAAAATGTTTTTTAATTAAATTGTAGCGAGAAAGTAATGATAATAGCAAAGTAAATTCGACCCTTAGAACCGTTCTTGAGAGCCAAGCATTTTGGATTTGATAATGAAGTGCATTCTATAGTGAGTGTTCCATAACATAAAATTAATCTAATAAACTAGAAGCCATGATCCCACAGCCTTATGATAGTGGCTGTTTTAACTGAGAATAATATGGTATGGATGAGTGTTTAAAGCTTTCATTTACAATTATAATTGCCACTATCTAAAGTCAAACATAAACAATTATTTTCCAGTGGTTTAAAAATAAAATGGTGTAAAAACTCCTAAATGTGATTCTGAGTTTGCAACAGTCACTCGTAAACTCCTTCTACCTCACTGATTCTGTTTGCCCACCCATCCCATCCCTTCTTCCCCTGGTTATCATGCATAGACATGGAGCTGGGTTTCGGCTTTTGTGATTTGGGGACGGTTATGTCGGTGGGGCGGTCCTGTTTCCGCCTCAAAAAAGTTTGAGCCCTTGTCTGCAAATTTCGGCAAAAAATGATCTTCCATGATTGGAGACGCAAAATCAGGCAAGGGAGTTTTTGCGCCCCAGCCGAAAATCACAGCGTTAAAAAAATTCAACATGTTACGTATGCACAGACGCGATTCCTGGGCGCAGGCAGTACGTTACGGTGCGGCGGTTTCCTTTGCGCATGCACAGATGATCCGACCCACTTCAAACACAATGGCAGAGATGGCGCAGCAAGAGGGCAGGCAGCATGCCAGGTGATTCTCTCCAGCAGCTGCTGAGGCCTTAGTGCAGGCCGTTGAAAGGAAGTGGTCTGCACTCCATCTGGTTGGGGGAGGGAGGCCATCGCCCAGCATCTTTAGGAGAATTTGGAGGGAGATTGCCCAGGTGGTGTCAACAGGAGGCACAGTGGCCAGAACAGGCACACAATGCTGCAAGAAGTTCAACAACCTCACGAGGGTCATCAGGGTGAGTACCCTTCACATTTATTAGGTCTGCAATGCTTGCAAGATCACTGTCTCACACAATGTCTTTGATGGAGCCGCCCTTCTCAGTGTGTTACAGGCCGTGGTGTAGGTTGTTGAATCCAGCAAAAAGCTAGAGGCTCACTTCTCCAGCCATTCCCTCTGCATTCAGGATGCACATACCCTCTTGTCCCCTAATCATTGCCAAGCCTCTTCACACACCACTTCCACTGTTGATATGCATTTTCCAAACATCACCCTGAACCGCTATGCTACCTGTTCCTCACCTCCTCCCATTCTTTGAAAAACCTCAGTCAATAGACACATAGATTGAACTGAAGATATCTGCACATCCATACAGTGGCAGCTATGGAGGGCACATGTGGCAGAACAGGAAGTGGACCATTACTGAACCCTTCTTATTGCTCTTATTGCAGGCCAAGCTTTCCCACAATAGACGGGAGCAATGTCAGAGGGGGACAGCCAGAGCTGCTGGAGCTCATCGAGGTAGAGCAGCGAGTGTCGGCCCTCACGGGCACCCCAGTTCGCACAGTGGTTGGGGGCGATGCCCAGCCCCCTTTGGGTAGTGAGGGTATGTGAATGGAAACACGCGACTGATGTAACTTCCTTGACCCCTAATATGAAGTGGCCTAGCCCCTTTTCATGTACATGTCCAATGCCACCTTCCTGGTATCACCCTGCCCCCTCCCCTGCTGCTAACCACACATCTGTTGTTTTCTGCTTATAGATGACCAGCCAGAAGTGCAGCAGCCATCTCGGGGGCCATCTGCATCTGGCCATGGGGGAGATGATAAGGCAGCGAATGATAGTCTGCTGCCTAAGCATCAGAGCCCAACAGTCGCACCATCTGGGGACACAAAATCGGGGGACAAATGCGACTTCCATGGATTTGAGGACTCTGAGGCTCCTGTCTCCAGTGGCCTACAGCAATGCAGAGCGGGAAGGGAAGGTCAGAGGCCAGCTCCCCGGAGGGTGAGTCGACACAGTAGTCCTGCTGAAGAACAGGCAGGCGTTGACCTGAACTTGGTGGCAATGTCCAGGGAGAATACAGAAATGCACTGCAAGCTCATGGCTGCATTGGCTCGGATCCCCCAGAGTATAGACAAACTTGCTGAGAGTGTTGCGGAGGCTGCCTCGCGCATTGTCCATGTATTTCAGGACTCCAGCGAGGCCATCCTTGCCCACTCACAGAGGCAGGTGACTTCCAGTAGCGACAGTGGAATTCCAGAGTGTGCGGTGCATGCCATGGGTGACGTTGTAGCAGCGATCGCATCGCAGTCACAAGCTGCGCTCCAGCTTGGTGGTGTCATGCGGTCGCTGACTGCTGCCATTCTCTCTGAATGGCGTGGCTGTGCAATGGGGGCTTCGCCAGGCTCCTCTTCATTGTCCTCCTTCTCCTGAGGTGGTCCTGCAATCCCCGCTGGCAATGCCTGGTCCCTCATGATGGCCAAGCTGTGCAGCATGCAACACACCCCAATGAATTCAGAGACCTGTTGAGATGAGTATTGAAGGCTGCCTCCAGAGCGGTCCAGGCATTGGAAGCACTGCTTGAGCACCCCAGTTGTCTGTTCGATGATGTTGTGGGTGGGTGCATGCTCTCATTGTAGTGCTGCTCTGCTTCTGTGGTGGGGTTGCAGAGGGGGGTCATGAACCAGTGGGCTAGGCCGTATCCTTTGTCCCTGAGCTGCCAGCTATGCCCTTCTCTTTGTTGCTGAAACATTCATGAGACACTGCTCTCACGCAAGATGAAAGCATCATGTGTGGTCCCTGGATAGCGAGCATTCACTGCGAGGATGCGCCAAGAGAGGTCGCAGACCAGCTGCATGTTTAGGGAGGGGTATGCCTTTCGGTTCTTGTACACCTCTGCATTGTGGAATGGCACTCACAAGGCCATGTGATTGCAGTCAATGGCTCCTTGAACCTTCAGGGGGCCCGCAATTCTGCCAAACTCAAATATCTGCTCATTCTGGCTGTCACGCTCATTGGGAACTTTATGAAGTCAATTCTGCGGGCATACAGAACCTTTGTGATTGCCGAATGCAGCGATGTGTAGCGTATTGAGAGATGCTGCATATGTCCCTGCAATTAAAAAGTAGGACCTCAAAAGTAGTAATCACGGGATTGCTATCAGTGCCACGTGCCAGTCAGAGTAGGAATTGTAGGATAGCGCAGATGAATACATGGCTTGAGCAGTGGTGCAGCAGGGAGGGATTCAAATTCCTGGGGCATTGGAACCGGTTCTCGGGGAGGTGGGACCAGTACAAATCAGACGGTCTGCACCTGGGCAGGACCGGAATCAATGTCCTCGGGGGAGTGTTTGCTAGTGCTGTTGGGGAGGAGTTAAACTAATATGGCAGGGGGATGGGAACCAATGCAGGGAGACAGAGGGAAACAAAAAGGAGACAAAGCAAAAGACAGAAAGGAGATGAGGAAAAGTGGAGGGCAGAGAAACCCAAGGCAAAGAACAAAAAGGGCCACTGTACAGCAAAATTCTAAAAGGACAAAGGGTGTTAAAAAAACAAGCCTGAAGGCTTTGTGTCTTAATGCAAGGAGTATCCGTAATAAGGTGGATGAATTAACTGTGCAAATAGATGTTAACAAATATGATGTGATTGGGATTACGGAGACGTGGCTCCAGGATGATCAGGGCTCGGAACTCAACATCCAGGGGTATTCAACATTCAGGAAGGATAGAATAAAAGGAAAAGGAGGTGGGGTAGCATTGCTGGTTAAAGAGGAGATTAATGCAATAGTTAGGAAGGACATTAGCTTGGATGATGTGGAATCTATATGGGTAGAGCTGCAGAACACCAAAGGGCAAAAAACGTTCGTGGGAGTTGTGTACAGACCTCCAAACAGTAGTAGTGATGTTGGGGAGGGCATCAAACAGGAAATTAGAGGTGCATTTAATAAAGGTGCAGCAGTTATAATGGGTGACTTTAATATGCACATAGATTGGGCTAACCAAACTGGAAGCAATACGGTGGAGGAGGATTTCCTGGAGTGCATAAGGGATGGTTTTCCAGACCAATATGTCGAGGAACCAACTCGGGGGGAGGCCATCTTAGACTGGGTGTTGTGTAATGAGAGAGGATTAATTAGCAATCTCGTTGTGCGAGGCCCCTTGGGGAAGAGTGACCATAATATGGTGGAATTCTGTATTAGGATGGAGAATGAAACAGTTAATTCAGAGACCATGGTCCAGAACTTAAAGAAGGCTAACTTTGAAGGTATGAGGCGTGAATTGGCTGGGATGGATTGGCGAATGATACTTAAGGGGTTGACTGTGGATGGGCAATGGCAGACATTTAGAGACCGCATGGATGAACTACAACAATTGTACATTCCTGTCTGGCATAGAAATAAAAAAGGGAAGGTGGCTCAACCGTGGCTATCAAGGGAAATCAGGGATAGTATTAAAGCCAAGGAAGTGGCATACAAATTGGCCAGAAATAGCAGCGAACCTGGGGACTGGGAGAAATTTAGAACTCAGCAGAGGAGGACAAAGGGTTTGATTAGGGCAGGGAAAATGGAGTATGAGAAGAAGCTTGCAGGGAACATTAAGACGGATTGCAAAAGTTTCTATAGATATGTAAAGAGAAAAAGGTTAGTAAAGACAAACGTAGGTCCCCTGCAGTCAGAATCAGGGGAAGTCATAACGGGGAACAAAGAAATGGCGGACCAATTGAACAAGTACTTTGGTTCGGTATTCACTAAGGAGGACACAAACAACCTTCCGGATATAAAAGGGGTCAGAAGGTCTAGTAAGGAGGAGGAACTGAGGGAAATCCTTATTAGTCGGGAAATTGTGTTGGGGAAATTGATGGGATTGAAGGCCGATAAATTCCCAGGGCCTGATGGATTGCATCCCAGAGTACTTAAGGAGGTGGCCTTGGAAATAGCGGATGCATTGACAGTCATTTTCCAACATTCCATTGACTCTGGATCAGTTCCTATGGAGTGGAGGGTAGCCAATGTAACCCCACTTTTTAAAAAAGGAGGGAGAGAGAAAACATGGAATTATCGACCGGTCAGCCTGACCTCAGTCATGGGTAAAATGATGGAATCAATTATTAAGGATGTCATAGCAGCGCATTTGGAAAGAGGTGACATGCTAGGTCCAAGTCAGCATGGATTTGTGAAAGGGAAATCATGCTTGACAAATCTTCTGGAATTTTTTGAGGATGTTTCCAGTGGAGTGGACAAGGGAGAACCAGTTGATGTGGTATATTTGGACTTTCAGAAGGCGTTCGACAAGGTCCCACACAAGATATTAATGTGCAAAGTTAAAGCACATGGGATTGGGGGTAGTGTGCTGACATGGATTGAGAACTGGTTGTCAGACAGGAAGCAAAGAGTAGGAGTAAATGGGGACTTTTCAGAATGGCAGGCAGTGACTAGTGGGGTACCGCAAGGTTCTGTGCTGGGGCCCCAGCTGTTTACACTGTACATTAATGATTTAGACGAGGGGATTAAATGTAGTTTCTCCAAATTTGCGGATGACACTAAGTTGGGTGGCAGTGTGAACTGCGAGGAGGATGCTATGAGGCTGCAGAGTGACTTGGATAGGTTAGGTGAGTGGGCAAATGCATGGCAGATGAAGTATAATGTGGATAAATGTGAGGTTATCCACTTTGGTGGTAAAAACAGAGAGACAGACTATTATCTGAATGGTGACAGATTAGGAAAAGGGGAGGTGCAACGAGACCTGGGTGTCATGGTACATCAGTCATTGAAGGTTGGCATGCAGGTATAGCAGGCGGTTAAGAAAGCAAATGGCATGTTGGCCTTCATATCGAGGGGATTTGAGTACAGGGGCAGGGAGGTGTTGCTACAGTTGTACAGGGCCTTGGTGAAGCCACACCTGGAGTATTGTGTACAGTTTTGGTCTCCTAACTTGAGGAAGGACATTCTTGCTATTGAGGGAGCGCAGCGAAGCTTCACCAGACTGATTCCCGGGATGGCGGGACTGACCTATCAAGAAAGACTGGATCAACTGGTCTTGTATTCACTGGAGTTCAGAAGAATGAGAGGGGATCTCATAGAAATGTTTAAAATTCTGATGGGTTCAGACAGGTTAGATGCAGGAAGAATGTTCCCAATGCTGGGGAAGTCCAGAACCAGGGGTCACAGTCTAAGGATAAAGGGTAAACCATTTAGGACCGAGATGAGGAGAAACTTCTTCACCCAGAGGGTGGTGAACCTGTGGAATTCTCTACCACAGAAAGTTGTTGAGGCCAATTCATTAAAAATATTCAAAAAGGAGTTAGATGAAGTCCTTACTACTAGGGGGATCAAGGGGTATGGCGAGAAAGCAGGAATGGGGTACTGAAGTTGCATGTTCAGCCATGAACTCATTGAATGGCGGTGCAGGCTCGAAGGGCCGAATGGCCTACTCCTGCACCTATTTTCTATGTTTCTATGTTTCTATGTCCCCTGCTGCTGCCTGGAAGGAGCTGGAGGCATAGAAGGCCCGCGCCACAGTCACCTTCACTGCGATGGGCATCGCAGTCCTGTTGGCGCTGGCAGGCTGTAGGTCTGCCTGTAGGAGATGGCATATCTCTGTCAGCACTTCATTTCGGAAGCACAGCCTTCTCACACATTGTTCCTCAGAGAGCTGGACATATGGGCGTTGGTGCCTATAAACCCGTGGGGGGGTACGCCCTCCTCACCAGATGTTTTCGGCCTCTTCTGGGTGACAGGGTCTTCTTCTAGCTTGACACTGCCTGGCAATAGCATGGAGTATGATACGCTGGCAAACTAGTAATACCCCCATTAAATTCTCTCACTGATGTTGTAAGAACATTTTAATGGCAGATAAAACTGTCGCTTTCAAGTCGGAGCTTCACTCAGCGTGCTGTGCACAACCAGTGCAACCAATGTGATGTGCGATGTAGGATCCTCCTACCTCCAGTTAAATACACCACCAATACCGCCTGCTGCACCCTGAGAATGCCTCGTTTTTCAGGCATTTCCTGGGGCGGGCGTATAATGAGGCATTACGACCTAATGTTGCATCCGGGGAGCTAGCGAAGCATTGCATAACAATTGATGTCATGATCTCAGTGAAATTGGAAGGCGGGGCGGTAAGTTTTTGCGCCACCGCAAACCATGGGCCGAATTTGCCTACCGGGCGGTAAAAGCTGGACGCCCGCTGTAACGCCTAGAAACATCCTTTACCGCCCCTCCGAGGCACTCAGAGGTGCAAGGGAGCCGAAAGTCCAGCCCATGGTCTTTTAATTATCGGAACATATGAACAGGAATAGGCCATTTAGCCCCTCGAGCCTGTTCCGTCATTCAATGAGATCTTAGCTGATCTCATATGTCCACCTTTGCCCCATATCCCTTAATACCTTCGCTTAACAAAAGAAAACAACAGATTATTTTCTAAAAAAGCAAAATACTGAGGATGCTGGAAATCTGAAATAAAAACCGAAAATGCTGGAAATACTCAGCAGGTTAGGCAGCATCTGTGGAGAGAGAAAGTGGCCAAAATTGTCCACCACTGGAAATGGGGCACCTGTACTCAGTTTCTAGTGTTTTACTGCCACAGTGGTTTAGGTGGTCTCTTGAGCGAAATTCTACTCGTTGGCTTTTTTTTCGGGTGCACTGGAAGTCATTCATAATGGGGGCGGTAGTGCGGCGATGAGCAAATTAGTGGAAGTTGAGGTGGGGTATAGCATCCGCCGCTGTCAGTGATCAGCATAGTGCTGATGATGTCATCACAGCGCCGTGTCACCATGGCTCTCCCTTCACTTAAAGGGGAGAGCCTGCGTGATTTTAAAAGTTCGGTCCACTGGGCCACCAGGGAGGATTTCGGCCGGGCCAGCGGCCTGGCACCTAAGAGGGGGCTGCCAGACTGCCTGTTGGCGGTCCGGCTGAACCTGAGGGCATAATTGGCGGGCCGACAAAAAACAAAACATGGCGGCAATGGCAGTGCGTCCTCCCCTTTAATGGGAGCCGCACCCCCATTTGAGAAGGCCACAGCCTTGCGCACCATCTCAAAAAAGCAGGTTTTGGCACTGCCTGGCGGGAGGAAGATTTTCCCGGCGGAATTTTGCCGATGGAGGCGGGGGGGGGGACATCGGTGGTGCGCACCATGACGACGCACATAGGACGGCTCAGCACCGGCGGAGCGGTAGGAGGGGGGCTGCGGGTCACCGCCGGGATACCGCAGGAACGGAATTTTGATAATGGCGGCCATTACATGAAAAATCCAGTCCGCAGCATGGCCGCCGATTTCCGATGGCAACAGGCCTTAAGGAAAGCGGCAATTTCAGCCCCAAAGTGTTCTGACGAAAAGTCATTGACCTGAAATGTTAACTCTGTTTCTCTCTTCACAGATGCAGCCTGACCCGCTGAGTATTTCCAGCAGATTGTTTTCTATCTGATCCTCATATTAGATTTATAAGCATAATAACCAAAAATGAAAGGGAACAACTCTCCGGAAAGACTGAACAGCTGGAGTTCTTTTCTCTGGAAAAGAGAGGGCTGAGGAGTGATCTGTTAGAGGTCTTTGGAATGATGGATGGATTTAGTGGGGTGGACATAGAGAGGATGTTTTCACTTGTAGGGAGTCCAGAGCTAAAGGGACATAAATAGAAGATAATCATTAATAAAATCAGGAGAGAATTCACATGAAATTTCTTTACCCAGAAAATGGTGATAAAAATGGAATTTGCTAGTTCATGGAGTAGTTGAGGTGAATAGCATAGATGCGTTTAAGGGAAGCAAGATAAGTACATGAAGAAGAATAGAATCATAAGACCATGGGGAGAGATGAGGAAAGATGGGAGGAGGCCCAAGTGGAGCATAAACACTGGCATAGACCTGTTGGGCTAAATGGTCTTGTTTCTGTGTTGTAAAATTCTATGTAATAATAAATACCTACTGGGAGGTTCCTTTGTATTATCGTTGTTCACTTCTTGTTACTCTTTTTCCACCTCTTTAGTTCCCCCCACTAAACTGACTTCCACAATGTGGTGCACATGCCACTATTACATTCGGTCTTATATCAAATAATATACATGATGGTAGCGCACCATCGACCATTAAGATTCCATAGCTTTGCAGTGTGGTTAACAAAGATGTCAGGGGAGACTTCCGGTGTGAGTGCGATATTGGTGATGTACCCACAACGCCCATCCAACGCGGGTGGGAGACCCAAACCACTTTCAGGTTTATGCTTCATTACAATTTTCGGGGATGGCAGGACTGACGTATGAGGAGAGACTGGTTCAACTGGGCCTGTATTCACTGGAATTTAGAAGAATGAGAGGGGATCTCATAGAAAAATATAAAATTCTGACGGGATTGGACAGGGTAGAGGCAAGAAGAATGTTCCCGATACTGGGGAAGTCCAGAACTAGGGGTCACAGTCTAAAGGTAAGGGGTAAACCATTTAGGACTGAGATGAGGAGAAACTTCTTCACTCAGAGAGTTGTTCACCAGTGGAATTCTCTACCGCAGAAAGTTGTTGAGGCCAGTTCGTTAGATATATTCAAGATGGAGTTAGATATGGCCCTTATGGCTAAAGGGATCAAGGGGTATGGAGAGAAAGCAGGATAGGGGTACTGAGGTGAATGATCATCCCTGATCTTATTGAATGGTGGTGCAGGCTCGAAGGGCCGAATGGCCTACTCCTGCACCTATTTTCTATGTTTCTATGTTTCTAGGCCGACTGAGCAACGGGAAATCCATTGCTAAAGAGCCGGCATCAGAGCGCCCTATGAGAGGCCTCCCTGGGGGAAAAAATTGCCAAAAAATCCACAAAAAACAATCACACTTACCTCATGTAGTCATTCCTTCCCTCACCACCGATGGAACAGCTCGGACTGCCCGCTTTCCCAGGCGATCCCACTACGGCGCTATGGGGCGCTATGGGTCCCGCTCAAAACAAATTTCACCACGCTGTCACAACCGAGGGCGTTACACACTAGCTCGACGCTCCTGGCAGTACTGCTCAGTGCCCCCTGAAAAACCAGCACCAAATTTGACAGCTTGGCGCTGGAAGCTGGCCACCAGGCCGGAAATCATTTGCATACCCATTACCGCCCCTCCGGGATGTCAATAGAGGTGCAAGCCAAACGAAATTCCAGCCCTGAGTTCCCTAAATGAAATTCGGAGAGAGGATGCTGCTGCCATGCAGCAATATCCTTTAGATGCTGCATGAAAATATCCTTCGATTTTTTTTCAGCAATTTTTGTCTTCCATTTTTTGGTTGATATTGAGCACATCCCTTGCCAGCAATGCCCACATTCCATGAATGAATAAAAATAAATGCTGAGAATTGTGGATGAAATGCGCATCCTGTAAGACATCATGCATGTTGGAAAATGCGAAGTCATCCACATTGTAAAAAAAAACAGTAAAAGGGAATATTATTTGAATGGGGAGAAATTACAACATGCTGCGGTGCAGAGGGACCTGGGGGTCCTTGTGCATGAAACTCTTTTGAGTTTATCTGGAAAAACATAAAACATTAAACCGTGCCACCCGACCTGGGTGACACACCAGACATATACAAGGCCCTTTTTTCCTTTTTTTTTGTGTTTTTCTTTTTTTTTTTTTTTTTTTTTGGGCACGAAAATCACAATTTCCCCAGTGCCCCCTATAAAAGGGAAGGGGACACTAAAAGCACCGGCAATTAAAACAAATTAAAGTTTAAAACGTAAAATCAAATTAAAATTTGGTTGCCGGGCTCCTTGTGCATGAATCCCAAAAAGTTAGTTTGCAGGTGCAGCAGGTAATCAGGAAGGCGAATGGAATGTTGGCCTTCATTGCGAGAGGGATGGAGTACAAAAGCAGGGAGGTCCTCCTGCAACTGTACAGGGTATTGGTGAGGCCTCACCTGGAGTACTGCGTGCAGTTTTGGTCACCTTACTTAAGGAAGGATATACTAGCTTTGGAGTGGGTACAGAGACGATTCACTAGGCTGATTCCAGAGATGAGGGGGTTACCCTATGATGATAGATTGAGTAGACTGGGTCTCGTTGGAGTTCAGAAGGATGAGGGGTGATCTTATAGAAACATTTAAAATAATGAAAGGCATAGACAAGATAGAGGCAGAGAGATTGTTTCCACTGGTAGGGGAGACTTGAACTAGGGGGCACAGCCTCAAAATATTGGGGAGCCAATTTAAAACCGAGTTGAGAAGGAATTTCTTCTCCCAGAGGGTTGTGAATCTGTGGAATTCTCTGCCGAGGGCAGCAGTTGAGGCTAGCTCATTGAATGTATTCAAGTCACAGATAGAAAGATGTTTAACCAATAAGGGAATTAAAGGTTATGGGGAGCGGGCGGGTAAGTGGAGCTCAGTCCATGGCCAGATTAGCCATGATCTTATTGAATGGCGGAGCAGGCTCGAGGGGCTAGATGGCCTACTCCTGTTCCAAATTCTTATGTTCTTATGATGCTGTTTTGGGATACACCAAAATGCTATTGGTCTACCTTCCCTCATGCCATTATAGACAAGAAGCAGAAAAGAGAAAGATGTAGTCGTTGCCAAGTGACCAATACCGTGCTGCAGAAGAAAATGGCACAAGATGCGTACAATGTAAACCTTGCAACAATAGGTCATACATTCCATCTACCATATCCAATCAAGCTCCCTGGAAACTGAAATTACAGATGCCCTATAAGGTCAGGTTGCATTTGAGAGCACATTTCTATTACACATTTAATCCCATGGGGCCCAAATTAGAATGAAACTGTTAAGAGCTCATTTAACCTGTGACCTTGCAGAAAGAAACCCACCGCTCTGCTACTAGCAACAAGTCATGCAGCTCTGTTTTAACTCTTCACATGGGAACAATAAATATATATTTTTTTTAATTTTAATTTCTGATTCTTTTCCTTCTCTTAGTTCCCTCACTTTGAATCCCACTTGCTGGATGTGGTTTGCTGTTTTCTGTCTGAGTTTGTTTTCTCAATGATTAATAATTAATCATTAATAATGGTTCATTTCTAAATTAACAATCCGCTGCAATTTTTTAGTTTCAAATAATATGGAAATAGTGGATTATTTCATTTTTATTATGAGGGATAAGACCAGAAAATGCTGGAAATACACAGTTGGCAGTTGTAAAGAGGAGAGACAGATTATAACATTTTGGGGATATATCCTTCATCAAAACTAAAGATTATGAGATAGACAGGGATTGTAGTAAGGTTGTAAATATGGAGAGAGAAAGGACAGGAGGGGAAGGAGAGAAAACCAGAAGATACAGCAATGACAGAGAGGGAAATAATGGGGTCGACCTTAACCTCATGGCGGGAATGCGGCCTCGTGAGAGGCCCGCCCATCCCACAGCAGCAGCAGGGAGATCCAGCCGATTTTAATGACCTAACCTCATGAGGATGGGAAGTGGGTGGGAAGCAGCTGCCTGACTGTTAAAATCGGGCTACAGGAGGCCAAAGACCAGAAATTGCTACATATGTAGCAATGTAGATACATAGTACTACACATGTAGTGGTGCAGTATAGGCATTGATGCTGCCCATATCCTGTAGCTGTTCACGTATTGGTTGTATCTTATTTCTGGACTGCCCCACAAGGACCTGAGGGTCCTGGTGCATGAAACACAAAAGATTAGTATGCAGGTACAGCAAGTGATCAGGAAGGCCAATGGAATCTTGGCCTTTATTGCAAAGGGGATGGAGTATAAAAGCAGGGAAGTCTTGCTACAGTTATACAAGGTATTGGTGAGGCCACACCTAGGATATTGCGTACAGTTTTAGTTTCCATATTTATGAAAGCATATACTTGCTTTGGTGGTAGTTCAGAGACGGTTCACTCGGTTGATTCTGGAGATGAGTGGGTTGACTTGTGAGGAAAGGTTGAGTAGGTTGGGCCTCTACTCATTGGAATTCAGAAGAATGAGAGGTGATCTTATCGAAACTTATAAGATTATGAGTTGGTTTGACAAGGTGGATGCAGAGAGGATGTTTCCACTGATAGGGGCGACTAGAACTAGGGGGCATAATGTTAGAATAAGGGGCCAGCCATTTAAAACTGGGATGAGGAGGAATTTCTTCTCTAAGAGGGTTGTAAATCTGTAGAATTCGCTACCTCAGAGAGCTGTGGAAGCTGGGTCATTGAATAGGCAGTTTCTTAACTGATAAGGGAATAGGGGGTTATGGGGAGTGGGCAGGGAAAGGAACCTGAGTCCTGTCATGTATCCTACAAGGTTACTGTTGGTACTATCTCAAGGTGTGCCACCAGAGGGCACAGCAGTGGTCGACTCGTAGGTTACCTGGCCTAGTATAAAAGGCAGGCCACCAGGTGTGATCCTCACTCTGGAGTTAACTAATAAAGGACCAAGGTCACTACAGTTCAAGTACAACACACTGCCTTGTGGAGTCATTGTTCGAGCATCTAGGACACAACAATTGGCGACGAGATTACAAACTTTCACGCGGAAATGGCTACCCTTGGCACGTTGCAGCAGTTCGCCGATGGTGATGATTGGGGCGCAGTTGTGGAGAGGCTAGAACACTTCTTCATAGCAAATGACCTGGCAGGAGATGACCTGGCCGCACTGGCTGATAAGCGCCGAGCTATCCTACTAACCAGTTGTGGGCCCAACGTCTATGGCCTCGTCAGGGACTTGCTTGCTCCAGTGAAGACAACGACCAAGTCATATAAGGAGCTCGTAACCCTCATCCAGGAGCAACTCAAGCCCAAGGCGAGCATCCTCACAGCCAGACACCGGTTCTATATCCACCGACGGTCCGAAGGCCAGGAAGTCATGAATTACACCGCAGACCTCAAGAGGCTGGCGGCACTGTGCGAGTTCGGCACCCACCTCAATGAAGCGCTGCGGGACATTTTTGTCATTGGAATTGGCCAAGAGGGCTTTCTTCACAAGCTGCTGTCGGCGGATACCAAAGTCACACTGAAGAAGGCCATCTTGGTGAGCCAGCCATTCATGACCTCGACCTGCGGCTCTAGGCAGATGTCTCACCCTCAGGACTCAAACCCGGCAGGTACTGTGCACAGGGTGGCGCCATTCAGGAGCTGGATTGTAGAGTGCAAATCCTCTCAGGGGACAGAGAACAGGCCCCCGAGTCCCTTAACTCAGAGTCCGCCGAATGGGCTAATCGAGTAACACCAAGCTGGCGTTGCGGAGGGAATCACAGGGCTCACCAGTGCCGTTTTAAAGACTATGTTTGCAAAGGCTGCAGCACAAAGGGCCACCTTCAGTGAATGTGTACGAGAAATAGGACTCACTGTGTCGATGAGGAGTCCGCAGATGGCCATGAATCCAGCGTGGATTATGAATTGTTAGACAGAGAGGCAGCCCAGTCCCACGGGAAGGTACGGCATGTTTACCTGCACCACCGAATGCTCCCCGCTGAAGATGGAAGTCAAGATAGAGGGAAGTCCAGTCTTTATGGAAGTGGACATGGGGGCGAGCCAGTCAGTGATGAATCAAAGAGCCTTTGAGAGGCTATAGGACAATCCGGCTGAACGACCCGAGTTGGCCCTGGTTCAGGCAAATCTGCGCACTTACGCCAATAAAATCATCCCAGTCATTGGTAGTGTGAATGTAAAGGTACTCCATGATGGCGTGGTGCACAAGTTACCTCTGTGGATTGTTGCAGGTGATGGACCAACGCTGCTCGGTAGAAGGTGGATGGAGAAGATCCATTGGAAGTGGGAAGACTTCACCCCTCCAGCGATCGAAGCCATCTGCACTCAGAGACAAAGCAAGCCCTCAACTGAGGGTGGACCCGGCACCGGAGAGCAGACCAGCACGGCACCCGAGACACAGACCGCTCAGCACGACTGCGTGGAAATGATCCAACTGAGACAACCCGAACGCACCTTCCAGACTCCAGTGGCAGGACTCCGGAGGAAGAAAATCGGATCCAGAAGTGACTTCCCAACTGCGGAGGCAGAACCCGGGGAGAAGAAGATCACTGCAGTCGACATCGTGGAAGAAGGAAAGATAGTGCCTGAACCACGAGGTGATGCGCTGAAGACAAAGATGGCCATGGCCAGACCACGAGGTGCAGCACTGATGGAGCAACACGTGGCACCAAACGAAGAAGCGGATTGGGGTAAAGCAAGCAAGGCTCCATTAAAGGAGGCCTGCAACCCACTACAATTAAAGGGACTGTTCCACACATTAAAGCAATGTAACAGTAATTGTAAGTTAGAGACAAAAGGTGTAAAGGATTATGTAAGGTGTGTAACTGACCATGTAAAATATGTAACTGATAATCGGAATTGTATACATGCAACCAGCAAGGAAAAGTCACGCGATTATGTACAATGTGTGATTGATGATCTGAACTGTACATATACAACCAGCGAGGAAAAGTCATGCAATCTTGATCGGACCCCTAGAGTGTCCATCATAAGTAAGGAAAAGCTGTGCGATGCAGGATTCCCACTTAACGCAGCCAATGCAGCGGGCAGACACCCATCGTGTGCGCACAGGTCCAGCGAGCTACCCAATGCTGTAGCCTGCGTCCCTGGGACCAGAGTCATGTACCACGAAGTGTGGCCACAAGCAGCCAACAAACAAGAACTGCGAGGCAAGTGACCTCAGCAGGGCAGTGGCAACAGTAGTGATACCATGCCCTGGGTCGGCTCCATCTCTCAGGCAACTGATGGCACCAACTGCCATGAGCCTGAAGGAGCAGACTGCACCAAGGCCATATGCCTAGATGTAGGGCCACCCGCCACTGTTCCCAAAGAAAGGATGGGGGGGGTCACAGACAGCTGTGAACCTGCCTGACGCTAGGGACCACGGCAACAGTTCCGAGAGCAGGCTATGCGAGCCAACTGGCTTCCCACTGCCAGCACTGGGGCGCTGAGCCGCCACCAGACTGCAGGGACACCACCCAGCAGCTCCGGAACTAGCTTGTCCTCACGCACCGGTCACCGCGTCGACAAGGCAAGACTTGTCGCACCACGGAACCTCAAAAAAAAAAGCAAAACCCACTTACCTGAACTTGAATGTACATGAATGTCAGGAGCCCCCATGTGCGAGGCGGGGGGGAAGAATGGAGTGGTCAGAAACACACACAAACAGCAACCACCAGCACGCTACTGCATCAACTACCCACCCAAGGTTGAGCTGGCCCGCCAGAGGTCAACCAGACAAAACCCACATTGAGCTAAGCCCAGAGCACAGTCAATGCAGAGGTGATTTGCACTGAGGGTTCAGGGGGGAGTGATGTCATGTATCCTACATGGCTACTGTTGGTACTATCTCAAAGTGTGCCACCAGAGGGCACAGCAGTGAGAGACTGCCTGGTCCAGTATAAAAGGCAGGCCCACCAGGTATGATCCTCACTCTGGAGTTAACTAATAAAGGATTACAGCCACTATAGTTCAAGCCATTGTTAGAGCATCTAAGAACACAACAAGTCCATGATCGGATCAGCCATGATGTCATTGAATGGCAGAGCAGGCTTGAGGGGCCGTATGGCCACCCCTGCTCCTAATTCTTATGTTCTTATGTTATGTTCTTATGTTCTTTATTTTGGAGCAGGAAGTGGTGGGTACATGGTATGGTGTGGTGGGGAAAGGAGCCACTGAGATTTGTATTTTGGTTGGGGTTGATGGACAATGGCACTTGCAGCCCTCAGTGGCTTCTTTTTCATCGCCATCATTTGTGATTTAAAAAACCCTTCAAATTTTGATGAAGAAATGCATTCTGGTGCCAAAAATCAAGGTTGATTTAGATGAGTTAGGGGCCAGGATTTATTACGAACCATATCTGCCAATCTTCGCCCATTTTTATGCTGCTGAAATTTCTGGTCTAGTAGCATCAGCCATTTCTTGCCTGTTCCCCATCACCAGCAAATTATATTCATGCAGTAAGGCATCAGCATTCTCATCTTATACCTCCCTATTAGATCTTCTTCGAATAGTGCCATGGGATCTTTTAAATTCAATTGAGAGGGGCTTTGGTTTAATGTCTCATTTGAAAGACTGCACCTCCAATAGTGCAGCACTCCCTCGGTACTGCACTGAAATGTCTGTCTAGATTATGTGCTCAAATCTTTGGAGTGGAGCTTGAGCCGATGACCTGCTGACTTCGAGGCATGAGTGCTGCCACTGAACCAAGGCCAATACCTATACTGGAGTTGCTGCTAGGTGCCACCTAAGGGCCAGTGTCATAAGATGTGATTGGCTGCTGCATAGTTGTTTTCATATCTTCACACTCTTTCCTTGGAGAATAATGTGTACTAGTGGAAGGATTTTCAGGGACGATTGATAGTCTGAACATGACATAAATATTTTTTCTACGGCCGTAACTATTTTTATACCAACCGATGGGATGGTTAGTCCTCTATGGCGAGAGGTTTTTATCAGCTCCACAACCCATATGATGAGGTAGGGGTGAAGTGAGTATCTCACTGGATGTCAACCCAGAATTCAGAGCTGAAACTCTCATTTCAGTCGCTGGGACGGTTTAGATCTGGCTTCAAACCATTATGTTCTTATGTTCTGAGTGAAATAGTGACAATTATAATTGTAAAAGAAAGACGTAAACACTCACCCGTACCATATTATTCTCAGTTAAGACAATCACTATCATAAGGCTGTGGGATCATGGCTTCTAGTTTATTAGATTAATTTTATGTTATGGAACACTCACTATAGTACGCACTTCATTATCAAATCCAAAATGCTTGGCTCTCAAGAACGGTTCTAAGGGTCGAATGTACTTTGCTATTATAATTACTTTCTCGCTACAATTTAATTAAAAAACATTTTTACTCAATCCCCTATGTTTGCATTTGATCTGAATACAACCTTGGCTGCCCTGTTGTGCATGTTTCTGCACTGGGATCTTATCTGATAGAGCAGATTCCATTAATGATAGCATTGTTAAACATTATAAGTCATTCATTATCATGAGTCCATCAAGGCGGCAAACCATTTATTATTCAATTCTTTTTAAGTCAGTTTGCTTTATATCATAATAAAGGTTTTAAATGTCGGAGATTAAATTCATTTAAAGCACCTTGGCTAACTGCATCCAGGCCTGCGATCTAAACTGGACGGGAATGGCCTTTTAATTACCATTATGAATATCCTGACATCTGAACCGAGACAGGTTTTGAGGAAATCTTTTAATGCTTTCTTACCTGTTTTGCAGCATGTTGACAATTTTATTTCTTTGTATTATCTCAATATTGTACCTTTTTATTATTTTAGCTTAACCTCTACATCCCTTTGACTTTGCTTCTACAATTTCTGAACATTACAAATCTGAAAGCCAACTATAGGTATAGTTATGATTTATCGAAGAACATTCCATTATCCTCCCAAGATCCCATGATCATCACCATGTGCAAACTACCTCCCCATTCCTGCATATTGGGGACAGTAGCATAGTGGTCATGTTACTTGACGAGTAATCCAGATGCCTGGACTACTAATCTGGTAGAAGTGAGTTCAAATCACCACGGCAGCTGTTGAACTACAAAACATTTTAAATGTTTAAAAAAATCTGGAATAAAAAAGTTTCCATGATGGTGACCATGGGCTCAATTTTGGCCTACCCCTTTGTTCGTCACACTTACTGGAGATGCGCCGCTTTTCTCCATTCAGAAGTGCGCCAAAAAACTTCCTCCCCACTTTGGTCACTGCCCGGCCTCTTCCCGGTCATCGCACAGCGTGGCCAGTCGAGTTGGGGGCGGCGCAAGTGTCCTGTGCTGAAAACAGTGCCGGGATGTCTACACATACGCATTGGAGTTGGGTCGCCATGTCCGTGCATGCGTAGTAGCGCCGAAATTTGGCAATCGGCCATTTTTAAAAGGAATCATAGCTGCTTGTGTTTTGCCGTTTGCTTGCTGCAGCCTGTTGCAGCCTGTCTGGAGAGTTTGCTTCCTGCAGCCACTGTGTGTGCTCTGATGTCAGCAGTTCAATCGTTCCCACCCCATCCCTGGCCGAATGGTCTCCCGGTACGTTGTCGTCCCACACCTATCCCAGGCCGAGTGGCCTCCCGCACCAGCCGCCCATTGCCTTTCTGGGCCAAGTTTTCTGATGAAAGTAGGACTTACTTCTATTTTTTATTTTTTATTGAATGCTTATTACTTTTTGTGCTTTGTTTAGTGCTTTGTAAGTCTTGGTGCTTTCGGTGCAGGTCCTCTCCGCTTCCCTTCCCTCCCCTATCCCAGGCCGAATGGCCTCTAATGTACCTACCTGCGCTGATTTCTTAACACTCCACTCAGGTTTTCTGAAGTGGCCGCATACGCTGGCCTAAGTAGATTTGGAGTAACTATTAGCTGGCCAAAGTGGCCTAAATGGTCAAAACTGGCATAGGTGGCTGATAACGCTCTCTTTTGAGAAAAATTAAACTTAACTAAAAAAATTGTAACTAACTCACTTCCACTGGTGCAAATTGATTGTGCAAAATGGGGATTTTTAAGATACGCCAGAAAAATCTAGTTACTCCAAAAAAAACGGAGCAACACCTGGCCAAAATTGAGCCCCATGAAACTACCGGATTGTTGTTTAAAAGCCCATCTGGTTCACTAATGTTGTTTAGGGTAGGAAATACTTGATTCTGCCATCCTGGCTTATATGTGGCTTCAGACCCACAGCGATGTGCTTGACTTCTGACTGCCCTTGAAATGATAGCTCACCACCATCTTCTCAAGAGCAATTAGGGATGGGCAATAAATGCTGGCCTGGCCAGCAACGCCCACATCCCATGAACGAATAAATTAAAAAAATTCTCAACATCCTGAAAAAGTTCTCACCATTACACATTTCAGTTGGATGCTACTGCACTTAATTCCTTCCTGAGTTTCTTTGGTCACCTCTTTTTTTTTATATTGGCCTGTTTACATTGAAATTCAGTTGCTTAAGCTCTGCTTACACTTAATGCTTATACTTATGCTCATCAGCAGGAAAGCTACATAGTATATATATGTTAGCCTCTTCATTGAAAACTGAGGCAAAGTAGTAATTGAGAATCCCTGCTATTTCAGTATCAGTTTATCTTGCTCATTCTACAGTGCCCTAACCCTACCTGACTCCCCAAAGCCTTTCTGAACTGAACACTGCAATCATCAGCAAACATTCCCACTTCTGACCTTATGATAAATCAGCTGAAGATGATTCGGCCGAGGACACTGCCTTGAGGAACTGATGCTACGCTGCCCTGGGGCTGAGATGATTGGCTTCCAAAAACCACATCCATCTTCCTTTGCGCTAACATGCAATGAGCAATAAAATCTAGTTAGTTTACTATTGGTATTCTGATGGTTATCTATGTTGTGTAACTGCTAAACATGGACCACTGTCATATTCAAATATCACACAGCGGGTTTCTGCAGCTGCAAGCGTCATCTGATACATATGCCTGTAGTAATAGTCATTACCAGACCAGCATCATCACTTGGTGGAGAGTCACTTAGTTATATTTATTTATTTTATTGAACATAATTTGCCAGGAGATAACATGCAAAGGGAATATCTTGCTTGCAATGAGTCCCTGATGGTATTAAAAAGCTAGCACTGAATCGCTTGATACAGAGACAGAGATAACAAAAAAGAGCCTCCCCTAGCGTTAAGATAATTACAAAAGTACTTTATTATGAAGACAGAATAATAAAATATTAAAGCGACTCAACAATTTGGATTAAAATATCAATGACTACATTTGTACTAGTCAATTATTCATTTTTACATCTTATTATTGCATAGAGAGATCTGATATTGTGCAGCAACATGAGTGAATTCCCATTGCTTTCATAAAAACATAAGAATATAAGAAATAGGAGCAGGGGTAGGCCATTTGGCCCCTTGAACCTGCTCTGGCATTCAAAAAGATCATGGCTGATCTGATCCTGGCCTCAACTCCACTTCCCCACCAGTTCTCCATAGCCCTTGGCTCCCTTATCTTTCAAAAATCTATCTATCTCCACCTTAAATACATCCAATGACCCAGCCTCCACAGCTCTCTGAGGTAGAGAATTCCAAAGATTCATGAACGTCTGAGAGAAAAAAATTCCTCCTCATTTCTGTTTTAAATGGGCGAACACTTATTTTGAAACTATGACCCCTAGTTCTTGATTCCCCCACGAGGGGAAACATCCTCTCTGCATCTACTCTGTCAAGCCCCATCAGAATCTTATACATTTCAATAGATCACCTCTAAGTCTTCTAAACTCCAATGAATATAGGCCCAACCTGCTCAATCTTTCTTCATATGAAAACCCCTCTTCATCTCAGGAATCAACCTCGTGAACCTTCTCTGAACTGTCTCCAGTGCAAGTATATCCTTCCTTAAATAAGGTGACCAAAACTGTACGCAGTACTCCAGGTGTGGTCTTACTAACACCCTGTACAATTGTAGCAAGACTTACCGACTTTTATATTCCATTCCCCTTGCAATAAAGACCAACATTCCATTCGTTTTCAAAATTACATGCTGTACCTGCATGCTAAATGTTTGTGTTTCATGTGCAGGGACCCCCAGATCCCTCTGTACCACCACATTTTGTAATCTCTCCCCATTTAAATACTAATTTACTTTTTTATTTTTCCTACCAAAGTGGATAACCTCACATTTCCCCACGTTTTACTCCATCTGCTAAAATTTTGCTCACTTACTTAGCCTATCTATATCCCTTTGTAGATTATTTGCGTCCTCCTCACAACTTGCTTTTCCACCTATCTTTGTATTAACAGCAAATTTGGCTACATTACATTTGGCCACTTTATCCAAGTCATTAATATAAATTGTAAATAGTTGAGGCCCCAGCACTGATCCCTGTGGCACCCCACTAGTTACAGTTTGCCAACCTGAAAATGATTCATTTATCCTGACACTCTGCTTTCTGTTAATTAACCAATCCTCTAGTTACTGTAATATATTACCCCATCCCCGTGAGCTCTTAGCTTGTGCAGTATCCATTTATGTGGCAGCTTATCGAATGCTTTCCGGAAATCCAAATACATGACATCCACTGGTTCTCCTTTAGCTACCCTGCTCGTTACATCCTCAAAGAACTCGAGCAAATTTGTCAAACAATGTTTTGCTTTCATAAAACTATGCTGACTCTGCTTGACTGAATTATGTTTTTCTAAATGTCCTGCTACTACTTCCTTAATGATTAACTCTAGCATTTTCCCAATGACAGATGTTAGGCTAACTGGTCTATAGTTTCCTGATTTCTGTCTCCCTCCTTTCTTAATTAAGGATGTTACATTTGCTGTCTTCCAGTCAGCTGGGACCTCTCCAAAATCCAGGGAATTTTGGTAGATTACAAACAATGCATCCACTATCTCTGCAGTCACCTATTTTAAGATCCTAGGATGTAGGCCATCAGATCCAGGGGACTTGTCCACCTTTTGTCCCATTAGTTTGCCTAATACTTTTTCTCCAGTGATAGTGATTGTTCCAAATCCCCCCCCCCCCCCACCTCCGCCACACCAATAACCCCATGATTATCAATTATTGGGATGCTTTTAGTGTCTACTACCGTGAAGCACGATATAAAAATATTTGTTCAAAGTCTCTGCCATTTCTCTGTTTCCCATTATTAATTCCCCAGTCTCATCCTCTAAGGGACCAATGTTTACTTCAGCTACATGCTTCCTTTTTACATACCTGTAGAAGCTCTTACTATCTGTTTTTATACTTCTTGCTAGTTTACTTTCATAATCCATCTTCTCGCTCTTTTTTTTTTAGTCGCCCTTTGCTGGTTTCTAAAAATTTTCCAATCCTCTGGCCTTCCACTGTTCTTTGCAACATTGATTGCCTTTGTTTTCAATTTCATACCATCCTTTACTTCCTTAGTTAGTCATGGATAGTTCATCCTTCTCTTCGAGTCTTTCTTTCGTACTGGAATATATCTTTGCTGAAAGCTATGAAATATCTCCTTAAATGTTTAACACTGCTTTTCTACAGTCTTACCCTTTAATATATTTTCCCAGCCAACTTTAACCAGCTTTGCCTTCATACCTTTGTAATTACCTTTATTTAAGTTCAGGACACTAGTTTGAGAACTAGCTTTCTCAACCTCAAAATGAATTTGAAATTCTACCATGCTATGTTCACTCTTCCCAAGAGCCTCCTTCACTTTGAGCTCATTAATTAATGCTGATTTGTTACACATTACCAGATCTAAAATAGTCTGCTCACTGGTTGGTTCCACAATGTATTGTTCCAAGAAACCATCCCGCATACACTCTATGAACTCTTCCTCCAAGCTACCTTTGCCAATTTGACTCGCCCAATCAATATGAAGATTAAATTTGCCCATGATTATTGCCGTACCTTTCTTACAAGCCTCTATTATTTCTTGATTTATACTCTGTCCTACAGTGTGGCTATTGTTTAGGGACCAGTACACCACCCCCACCAGTGACTTCCTACCAGTATTATTTCTTATCTCCATCCAAACTGATTCTACATCTTGATCTTCTGAGCCAATATCATTTCTCACTACTGCACTGATCTCATCACTTATTAACAGAGCTACCCCACCTCCTTGTCCTTTCTGCCTATCCTTACAAAATGAAAAATACCCCGGGAAATTCAGTAATGGCAGTCAGATCATACCCATTTATTTCTACTTGTGCCATCAACTCATCTATCTTGTTATGAATGCTGCATGCATTCAGATATAGAACTTTTAATTTTGTCTTGTATGTATATGCTCTATCCCTTCCTGTCAACACTCTGGTGTTCATTACCCCTATTTCTACCCTACACTTTTGCCTTCTCCTTTCTCTTTTTACATTTCCGCTCATTGGATCTCTCCCCCCCACCCCCGCACTATTTAGTTTAAAGCCCTAACCACAGCCCTAGATATGTGATTCACCAGGACACTGGCCCCAGTCTGGTTCAAGTGAAGCCTGCCCCAATGGAACAGCTCCCTCTTACCCCAGTACTGGTGCCAGTGCCCTTAGAATTGAAACCCATTACTCCCATACCAATCTTTGAGCCACACATTCATCTCTCTGATCTTATTTACCCTATGTAAATTTGATCGTGGCTCAGAGATTTTTACCATTTGGTTCTAATTCTTAATTTAGCCTTAGCTGTTCATACTCCCTCAGCAGAACCTCTTTCTTTGTCTCTCTATGTCATTGGTACCTATGTGGACCACGACAACTGGATCTTTCTCTTCCCACGCCAAGTTCCTCTCCAGCCCAAAGGAGATGTCCTTAACTCTGGCACTGAGCAGGCAACACAGCCTTCAGCCTTCAGGACTCACGCCCTTGGCTGCAGAGAACAATATCTATCCCACTAACTATACTGTCCTCTACCACTACCACATTTCTTTTTACACCCCTCCTGTGGAATGGCCCTCTGTACCACAGTGCTGTGGTCAGTTTGCTCATCCTCCCTGTAGTCCCCGTTCTTGTTCACACAGGTAGTAAGCCTTGAACCTATTGGACATGAGCAAAGGCCAAGGCTCCTGCATCACTTCCTCCTGGGTCCCTATACCTTCCTCGCTCGTAGTCACACCCTCCTATCCCTGACCAAGGATCAAATTTGAATTAATTAATCTAAGGGGTGTGACTGCCTCCTTGGACCACAATGTCCAGGTAACTCTCCCACTCCCTGATGTGTCGCAGTGTTTGAAGCTCAAACTCCAGCTCATCAACACGGAGCTAAAGTTCCTTGAGCAGCCAACACTTACTGAAGATGAGGTCGCTATGTGTTGTGTATGTATATGCCCTGTACACTCAATGTACAGTTACATAAGACCATTGAATGTATCTTCACACTGGTGGAGACCTAGAGGTCACCTGCACACCGCAGATAACCAAGTATAAAAGGGAGCTCAACTTACTGTAACCTCATTCAGGAGCTGCAATAAATGGACTGTCACAACAGTTCAAGTGTAATACCTTACCTCATGGAGTCATTACTAGAGTGCTTACAGATATAACAATTGGCGAAGAGAATACGAATTTCCACGCGAAAAATGGCTAACCTTGGCAACTTTCAACAATTCGCTGATGGGGAAGATTGGGATGCCTTTGTGGAAAGGCTAGAACACTATTTCATCGCCAACAACCTGGCTGGGAACGCATCGACCTCGCTGGCTATCCTGCTCAGCAGTTGTGGGTCCACCGTTTATGGCCTTGTGAGGGACTTGCTAGCCCCAGAGAAGACAACAACCAAAATGTACGCGGAGCTCGTAAAGTGGGTTGCTCAGGATAGTCCGTGAATCTGAGTTTGATTTGGTTCAAGTGTTTCCGGTGAATGAGTCCATTTGAAAGTTTGACCCAAAACACCCTGTTCTCCTCTTTGGCCGCGACAGTGCCGGGAAGCCACTTGGGACCTTGTCCATAATTCAATAAAAATACAGGATCATTGATTTCAATTTTGCGTGACACATTTGCGCTATCATGATATGTACTTTGTTGACGCCGCCTGCTCTCTACCTGTTCATGTAGATCAGGGTGAGCTAGCGAGAGCCTTGTCTTGAGTGCCCTTTTCATGAGCAGTTCAGCAGATGGAATCCCAGTAAGCGAGTGGGGTCTCGTGCGGTAGCTAAACAGAACTCGGGATAGGCGAGTCTGCAGTGAGCCTTCAGTTACCCTCTTCAAGCCCTAGTTTGCACTGCTCTCTTTGCCTGACCATTGGATGCCGGTTTAAACGGGGCAGATGGAGCATGTTTGATCGCATTATGGGTCATGAACTCTTTGAACTGGTAAAACATGGCCCGTTGTTGCTCACAAGGACATCGGGTAGTCCGTGCGTGGTGAACATGGCCCGCAGGCTTTCAGTGGTGGCAGCGGACGTGCTTGTCGTCATTATCTCACATTCAATCCATTTGGAGTACGCTTCTACAACCACAAGGAACATTTTACCCAGAAATGGGCCTGCATAGTCAACATGGACCCTGGACCACGGTTTGGAGGACCAAGACCATAAACTTACTGGTGCCTCCCTGGGTGCATTGCTTAAATGCGAGCATGTGTTACATCTGTGCACGCAGGACTCTAGGTCCGCATCAATACCGGGCCACCAAACGTGGGATCTGGCTATCACTTTCATCATTACAATGCCTGGATGGGTACTGTGGAGGTCATGGATGAAAGTGTCTCTGCCCTTCTTGGGGGCCACTACCTGATTGCCCCACAGAAGACAGTCTGCCTGTATAGATATTTCATCTTTGCGCTGCTGGTACGGCTTTATCTCTTCCTGCATTTCCAATGGGACACTGGACCAGCTCCCGTGAAGCACACAATTTTTTACTAGGGACAGTAAGGGGTCCTGTCTAGTCCAGGTTCTAATTTGTCGAGCTGTGACGGGTGATTGCTCACTCTCGAATGCTTCCATAACCATGACAAAATCTGTGGACTGCGCCATTTCCACCCCCGTGGTGGGCAATGGCAGCCTACTGAGAGCATCGGCACAGTTTTCTGTGCCTGGCCTGTGGCGGGTGGCGTAGTTGTATGTGGACAACGTGAGCGCCCATCTCTGGATGCGGGCCGATACATTCGGATTCATCCCTTTACTCTCGCAAAACAGGGATATTGGTGGCTAATGGTCAGTTTCAAATTCAAATTTGAGCCTAAACAGATATTGATGCATTTTCTTTACCCTATAGACACACACTAATGCTTCTTTTTCAATCATGCTGTCGGCTCTCTCAGCCTTACACAGATTTCTGGATGCATAAGCAATCGGTTGCAATTTCCCAGAATCATTAGCTTGTTGTAATACACACCCGACACTGTACGACGACGAATCACATGCTCGTACCAAACACCATGGATCATACAACACAAGCAATTTGTTTGAGCGTAACAATTTTCTAGCCTTATCAAAGGCATTTTCTTGGCTTTTGCCCCATATCCATTTGGCTCCTTTATGCAGTAAGACATGCAGTGGTTCTAACAGTGTGCTGAGATCTGGTAAGAAGTTACCAAAATAGTTCAGGAGTCCTAGAAACGACTGCAGCTCCATCACATTCTGTGGCCTCGGTGCATTCTCGATTGCCTCTGTCTTCGAATCGGTGGGCCTGATGCCATCCACCGCGATTCCTCTCCCCAGGAACTCCACTTCAGGTGCCAGGAAAACGCACTTCAAGCATTTTAACATGAGCCCCACGCAATTGAGTCGACTAAGAATCTCCTCCTGGTTCTGCAGATGCTCGACTGTGTCCCAACCTGTAACGAAGGGGTCGTCCTGGAAGACTACCATGAGCGGGACTGACTTCAGTAAGCTTTCCATGTTTCTCTTGAACATCGCCGCGGCTGAACGAATTCCAAACGGGCATCTGTTATAAATGAAGAGACCTTTTTGCATGTTGATGCAGGTGAGGCCCTTCGATGATTCCTCCAGCTCCTGTGTCATGTAGGCCGAGGTCAAGTCCAGCTTCATGAACGTCTTTCCTCCCGCCAGTGTAGCAAAATGGTCATCAGCCTTTGGTAGTGAGTATTGATCCTGCAGAGAGAAACGATTGATAGTTACTTTGTAATCACCACAGATTCTGATGGTGCCATCTCCCTTGAGGACTGGAACAATCAGACTGGCCCACTTGTTGAATTCGATCGTCGAAATGGTGCCCTCTCTTTGCAGCCAGTCGAGCTCAATCTCTACCCTTCCTCTCCTCATGTATAGTAATGCTCTCGCCTTGTGATGGATGGGTCGCGTCCCCGGAATTAGGTGGATCTTCACTTTTGCTCCTTGGAACATCCCGATGCCTAGTTCAAACAGCAAAGGGAACTTGTTTAAGACCTGGGCACTGGAAGTGTCGTCAGTGGACGAGAGCTCTCAGACGTCATCCCAGTTCCAGCTTATCTTTCCAGCCAGCTTCTGCCGAGCAGCATGGGACCATTGCCTGGTACCACCCAGAGTGGTAGCATGTGCACCGCTCCATCGTAGGAGACCTTTACAGTAGCACTGCCAATTATGGGAATCAGTTCCTTTGTGTAAGTTCTCAGTTTCATGCGAATGGGAGTCAAGATTGGTCTTGAGACCTTGCTGCACCACAATTTCTCGAAAGTCTTTTTGCTCATAATGGATTGGCTCATGCCCGTGTCCAGCTCCATTGACATAGAAACATAGAAACATAGAAAATAGGTGCAGGAGCAGGCCATTCAGCCCTTCTAGCCTGCACCGCCATTCAATGAGTTCATGGCTGAACATGAAACTTCAGTACCCCCTTCCTGCTTTCTCGCCATAACCCTTGATCCCCCGAGTAGTAAGGACTTCATCTAACTCCCTTTTGAATATATTTAGTGAATTGGCCTCAACTACTTTCTGTGGTAGAGAATTCCACAGGTTCACCACTCTCTGGGTGAAGAAGTTTCTCCTCATCTCGGTCCTAAATGGCTTACCCCTTATCCTCAGACTGTGACCCCTGGTTCTGGACTTCCCCAACATTGGGAACATTCTTTCTGCATCTAACCGGGAGTCCATTTAATTCAACCCTCAGCATTATCGGGGGACACTTTGTGGTAAATGTGTGCACCCCATATATCTCTGCCTCCTCAGTCTGAGGCTCTGATTCATTGTGATCCGCCGTGGATCTGTCCTCCTCTACAACATGGTGGTTTGCAGGATTAACAGGGTTTGCAGCTTGCCAGCACATACTTTGGAGGTGTCACATTGTTCCACAGCCCTTGCAAACGTACCCTTTGAAGTGGCAGGAATGAAAATGATGATCACCCCCGCAGCGCCAATAAGGCGTTAATGGCCTTGCATTCATCATCCTTGATAGTGGACTCTGAGACATCTGCGGACGTGTAACTGCAGGCATGTGGGACCTGCCTTGTATGTTGCGATTTGAAAACATCACTTTGTTCACAGTACTTGTAGCAGCACTCATGTGCTGAGAGATTTGTTTAGTATTGTCACTGGTGGCAATGAACGCCTGGGCTATCGCTATGGCCTTACTCAAGGTTGGGGTCTCTACACTCAAAAGTTTGCGAAGTATGGTTTCATGGCCAATGCCAAGTACGAAAAAGTCTCTGAGCATCTGCTCTAAATGTCCTTCAAATTCGCAATGTCCTGCAAGGCGTCTTAGCTCGGCGACATAACTCGCCACTTCCTGGCCTTCAGACCTTTTCTAGGTGTAGAACCAGTACCTCGCCATCAGAACCCTTTCCTTCAGGTTCAGATGCTTCCGGACCAGTGTGCACAAACCATCGTACGATTTCTCTGTGGGTTTCGCTGGAGCAAGCAGATTTTACATGAGGCTATATGTTGGTGCCCCACAGACGGTGAGGTGAATCGCCCTTCGTTTGGCAGCGTTCGCTTCTCCTTCCAGCTCGTTTGCCACGAAGTATTGGTCGAGTCGCTCAATGAAGGTTTCCCAATCATCTCCCTCCGAGAATTTCTCCAGAATGCCCACTGTTCTTTATATTGTTGGGTTCGTCATCCGTATCTCGTCGCCAGTTGTTAAGTATGAATAAAGATTCTGACTGGATACTGTGAGTGCAAAGTAAAGTGTGATCTTAGTCTTTTATTGTAGGTCTCCAGAGCGCCTCTCCGATCTGTGAGGTCTCCTTAAGTACCTGTGCTCCCTAGGGATTGTGGGATCCCTTGGGACTCCAGGGAATGAGCTCTCTGGTGGCTCTATAAGGTATATACAAGTTTACATATATAACAGTATGTAAATGCAGATGTTGAGCCATACACATGGTCTACGAATGGAGGGGGGGGGAATGGGGGTATGTAGCCATGGACACACATGGATCACACCCAGAACCCACTCAAACCCCCACTGCAACCTCCAACCGTCCACTGCTGACCATTTCTCAATGTCGTGGCAATAAGGACTTGGGGGGTCCACAGGGAGAGAACCATTCCCAAGGACAGACAAAGTGCAAGGGCTTTCGGCACTCAAGTCGAAGGCCAGAGCACACAGTGCAAAAGCCAGTGGCACAAGACTTAGGGGGAAGTGATGTTGTGTATGTATATACCCTGTAACTCAATGTACAGTTACATAAGACCATTGAATGTATCTTTACACTGTTTACAATATGCCTGTACTATCAGAGGGTGCAAGTGGTGGAGACCTAGAGGTCATCTGCACATCGCAGGTAACCAGGTATAAAAGGGAGCTCATCTTACTGTAACCTCATTCAGGAGCTGCAATAAATGGATTAAGGTCACAACAGTTCAAGTGCAATACCTTACCTCATGGAGTCCTTAGTAGAGTGCTTACAGACATAACACCGTGGATCACACAGGGGTCCACCAGCTCCCAAATGTTGCAGCAACAACACATCGCCTGCCCTGCCATTTCTAATGTATTTAATGAATGAATGAATTAATTAATTATTAATTAATTATGTTTTGAACATTTAGTTTTTAATTCTGGCTCTTAATTTAAACCAATGCCCAAATAAAAGAGAGAAATATTGACCAACCAATCACTTCCCTGCTTTCCTGTGATGTCATACTTTAATTCTTTTTACTTCTTATTCTCCCAGTCAGTGGTGCTGCACCCTTGCTGCTTGGTGTCCCGCTTCTCAGCTCTCTCGTGCCCTTTTATCTTTGGTTCTGATCTCCCGACCTCGCACTGCTTATGGTGGTCCATAAAAGTAGAGATAATGGCAAAAGGAAGAAATATGCATGTGTGCATGTATATTTAAGTAATTAATCCTGGATCATGCAGGTAGATAATTTCTTCCATGAGCGGGGCGGGAAATATTCAGATGTATTGGTGGTATAAATGAGAAAAAATTTAAAACTTTTAAATATATTTAAAACATTGGGTGATTCATGTATCAAAAATTGATAATTCAGAAAATATTCCAGCAACCTTGGTCTACTGAGGTAGGGTTGCACAAGTAAGCCTGTCCTATTTTTCAGTATCACCTCTTACAAGAAACAATGCAATATGTTAGAAAAAACTGGCCAGGAAAGGGCTTTTTCACATAAACAAAGGAGGCAAAAAAAATCAGCAAGAGTTCCTACTCCTGATTACTCACCAATGGCCCTTGTGGGAAAGTGTGCAAACATAGACATCAGTGAAGGGCATTGGTTCTGATGGCCTATATATGGTCAGCAGCCACGTGACACTCATGGGGTCAAGCAGCATCTGTGGAGAGTTAATGTTTCAGGTCAATGACCCTTCGTCAGAACTGCCGAATGTTCGAAAAGAACAGATTCTTAAGGAACACTGAAAGGGCGAGGGGAAGAAAGAATAAAAGGGAAGGTCTGTGATAGGGTGGAAGGCAGGAGAGATTAGAGAGACAAAAGGGATGATGGGCCAAATTGAAATGGCAGAAGTTAGAAAAAGGTTAGTCTGGATAGGGTGTGATTGGCGGAATAATGACCAGCTGCCATTGGAGAAAAAAGGAAAAAATACATAAGATCGGAGTGGAGAGGGGGGGCGGGGGCGGTGGGAGGTGGGGGAAGGAAGCCAAAAATGGGCAGAGGTTATCTGAAATTGTTGAACTCGATGTTGAGTCCAGAAGGCTGTAAAGTGTCTAAACAAAAGATGAGGTGCTGTTCCTCAAGCTTGCGTTGAGCTTCATTGGAACAGTGTAGGAAGCCGAGGATGGAGATGTCGGAGTGGGAGTGGAGCAGTGAATTAAAGTGACAGGCGACTGGAAGCTCAGGGTCACACTTATGGACTGAATGAAGGTGCTCCACAAAGTGGCCACCCAATCTGCGTTCGGTTTCCCCAATGTAGAGGATACCACATCATGAGCATACTAAATTGAAAGAAGTACAAGTAAATCGCTGTTTCCCCCCGATCTCATGTTTTTTTTCTCTTTGTCGCCAATGGCAGCTGGTCATTTATCCGCCATTCACACCCTGACAATTGGCCAGGTTTGCGCCCATTTTACAGCCAATTTTTCGCAGAAAAAGTGTGTTTTTTGGCGCTAAAATTTTTTTCCGTCATTTTGCAATATTAGCCAGCGGTTTACCACTAGCGGTAAAAAAATACCGTCCACCTTTTTTTGGACCACTTTTAGACGTCACTAGGCTTCAAGCATTCCGATATTGCCGTTTTTGAAAAATTGGCCAATACTGTCATTTATAAATACCGCAAAAAAAAACGCCCCAAAAAATGCAAGTCTTACCAGGCCGGATTCACAACGAAAGCTGTGCTAATAGCACCATCTTGAAAAACAAAGCTATAGTTCAGTGAAAGAAAGCATTTGGAGGGAAGGATGCGTTTTACACTTTGAGCTTTTTGTGATTTTATACTTTGTTTTCATCCCTGCCTGCAGCTGAAGTCATTAGTGGCTGCATGGGCTCCCCCATTCCCCCATCCACCCCCACCCTCCCCATGACACATTGTTCCTCCACCTGTGCCTCCTCCTGTGGAGGTTCCTCAGCAAGGCTGAGGCCGGTGTCCTCCACCATAGCATCCGTCGAGCTGGGGGCTTCCTCTGGTGCATTGGATGACTTGGAAGCCACATCTGCAAAATAGAAAACAACAGACGACTGGTTAGCAGCAGAAGAGGGGGAAGAGTGACATCAGTAGGCTCACATAGCGCAGGCTCTTTTGAAGGACCACCACAACTGCATTACTTGTCAACGATTGCATTAATTGAACCCTAGCCCACAACCAGTACATCACATAAACCGAAGCCTAGCCTACAGAGAGTACATAACATTGAGTCAACCCAGACCGCGGATTTTGCAGGACTTACTCCCACTCTCCAACGTGGGGTCAACACCCCCACGGGTAGTCGATCTGTGTGACGCACCCATCAGATCTGCCACGCGACTTTGAAGGTGGGTGAGTGGGACCAATTTTGTCGGAGCGCCACCTGTTTTCTGCTCCTCTCGACGGTTGTGGGACAACTTTCCCTGCAAAGATGACAATATTAATTTTTAACAGAGTGCCCTTCTGCTCTTGTGGCACACACAGATGGTCATCAAAGCTCTAATAACATACTGTGTGCATTTAATACAATGCTCTGTTTAATAGCCCTGGTAGTTGCATGTGGTTCATCAGGAAAACATCGAAGTGCAGAAACATCTTTTAAGATGTCAAAAAGCAGTCTTTATAATGTGTGACGATCATTCATGGCAAATAAGGTGCAACACTAAGCCTAGCGATATCAACATGTGTCACATTTACAATTTAATTAATTGGAGTGCATAAATAAAAATATTACTTACTCTGACGACCCTGCAATGGTCATTCCACCTCTTCCTGAACTGGACATTGTCTCTCTGGATCGAGTCCACTGAGGAAACCTGCTCAGCCACACTTTTTCACATATGTTTTATAGCAGATGGTTATAGTTTTCCACGACCTTTCCTCGAGTTCTCCCCCATCTGCTTGCTGCAGAAGTGATGAGGACTTCATTTGCATCTTGAGTGAATTTCCTTGCACTCTTCCTTGCTGAATCACCCTGCATTTTAAATATTTGATGAACTGTGATGAACTGTGTGATGAACCCTGCTGATGTTTAAATCCCCTCTCAAAAATTGCTAATTCTGACTTGCGTGTACTCCGCACATACGCGGAACTGACGTGTTTTTTTTTTAACCGCCGAAAGTTTCGGTGCACAAAAGTTTTTTAAAAACATTGCATTTTTACCGCTTTGGCGATCGGCAAAAAGCGTTTTGCCAATTTAGTGCGTTTATTTTTTTACGCTATTTCGGCGCAAAAAACGCGATTAGCGGCAAAAAACGGCGATAGTGGTATTTGGCTAATTTCTAGTCCTAGACTAACCCTTTTCTAACTTCTGCTATTACCATTTCAATTCGGCCCATCATCCCTTTTGTCACTCTAATCTCTCCTGCTTTCCACCTTATCACAAACCTTCCCTTTTGATCTATCCTTTCCTCCCCCTTTCAGTGCTCCTTAAGAATATGTTCTTTTCGAACATTCGCCAGTTCTGACGAAGGGTCATCGACCTGAAATGTTAACTCTGTTTTTCTCTCCATAGATGCTGCCTGACCTGCTCAGATTTCAAGCATTTTCTGTTTTTGTTTCAGGTTCCAGCATCTGGTTCCAGCAGTATTTTGCTTTTGTGACACTCATGGGGCAATTTTAACTTAAGCCGCTTGTCGGAAACTGAGAGAATCGGATGTAATTTTGGTTTTACCACCCCGCCCCAAACTCTCGATCTCCGGCCGGACCCTGGTGTCCCAGTGGTAATGCGGCTCGGCCCTCAAAATGGACCGACTGGACCTTCTGCCGGGACTACCAGGCTGCCAGCTGGTGCATCCATTGGCCAGCTGGTCAAAATTCGTTCAGGTTATCCCATAATATCTTTTAACTATGCTCAATTGAAGAAAGAATATTTGATTCCACTTGTAGAAAACTTCAGTGCCTTTCTCCATATTCTTTATTCCACCATTACTTCCTTGGCTTTCACCCTATTCCCATCCATTAAAGGCCAACTTGCCAGGAATGTCCTTAAGTTTCCAGGAATTAGAGATGAATCTCCTGGACATTCCAGTGAACAAACCGAGAGAAAAATCATAGAGGCATGAAATAAATATTGTATGTTTTTTTTCAATTTCTTTGAACATTTTTGTTTATTATAAAATTATTGGAAATGGGAAAAAGGCTGTTTGGTTGGGCAGGATGGTTGGAGGTAGGAGGTGATGTGATGAAACCTCCAGGAATATGTCCAACCAGAGTTAGCAACCATAACATGTCCAGTCTAGTACAGTAAGTCTTCAAGTTCAAGGGAAAATGACATAAAACAAGTAAGTATCTGGAACTAAAATATTGAAAGGTGCATTATATAGGGTTCACTGTTTTGTATCTGGATCGGTCACAACAATTAGGTATTCCTGATTTTCCACAAGTGTGGCTGGAGAATTTTGATATTGACAGCTGGCTTTAGGTAGGAGTAATGCAACTAGGTAGGTGGGGAGAAAAGGAAACAAGATGCACACAATAACAAATGTGATACAAATTGCTATATGGGAGGAAGGAAATCACTGAGGTATGGCAATCAGTCAATGAAGGAACACAGACAAACATAACACAACTCTTTTTATTGCAAAACAAAATAAACAATTAAATCACGTGCCCCCTGATTAAAGGGGGGAGGGCGGGAACACTCCAAACACTTTTCAAATGCCCTTTTTTTTTGTGTTTTTTTTAGGGCAATAAAAGCACACAAATTATACAAGTTCCCCTTGGCTAAAAACCGGGCACAATAAACAAATTAAACATTAAACATATAAAATCAAATTAAAATGTGGTTGCTGGGAGTGATGATGCACTCCAATCTCTCCGGCGCCCACCTCTCGTGGAAGGCCACAAACATACCACAGTCTGACTAGTGTGGGAGCAGCTGCAATATCTTTTGAATATCGTGTTTTATTGAATTGTGGGTTGTGGAATTTCAATCTTTGCCTTCTGTAGTTGTTGACATGCATTTGTCCTTCTTACAAATTTTTTCCTCTCCCCTTTTCTGTAAGATGTTGAATCTTTGCCGAGTATGGTTCCCCAGTTGTCTTTCACCTCGCCCAAGTGACTGTTATTCAGACATGAGCCCTGAAAGGGAGCAGTGGTAGGCAGATATACTTCAGGTGAACAATTAATGAATTACCCTCATGATTGAACTTTACTGCTATGCTTGCTGCTGAATTTGATGTGAAGGGGGGTAGAGTTAACTCTTTGGGCACAACCAGCCTGGGCACAAATAGTGCTCTAAATTACACTAGTTTTCTGAATTAATTTTATGGTTCAAGTTTTTGCTCAAACTTATTTACATAGTCACAAATGTAAAATTGTCCATAAACCAGTACAATCCGGCAGAGTTTTAGAATGTAATTCTTTTTTTCTTGCATTAAAAAATATTCCTTGATATATTTCAAAGTGGTGCAACTTGATTAATACAGCTGAAAATAGAAATATCACAAAAAATAAGTATTTTTAATCAGTGTCTGGTCCACCACCTGTGTGAAACCCGATTTTGAATCACTTAAAAAAATTTTGTTTTAAACTATACAGAACCATTTACTAGTTTAATTGATAGTCAGTTTCTTAGTAAATAAAAAAAATGTTTAAAGGCTTTTAAAACATGCCTATTAGTGTCCTTGCATCTAAAAAAACAGCTTAATTTTAAGAGCTTCCTCGAAGGCCTATGAACAGACGCAATCAGCAGAAATTCACAATGGTGATTCATTCGATTTGGGGGCCTGGTCAGTTTTGTGGTGGGGGCCGGTTCCAACCCGTAAAAGATTGCGGAAACTGGATTTGCACTGAACATAGCTTGCGCTTGAGATTCCTTGATCTTTTGCACTGGTTTGGGGGATTTTGTGCGCATTGTGCTGGAAAAAGCGCAACATAGGGGACACTCGAGGCCAGGTTTTCAGCCACCTCCTTAATAAAGCACAAAAGTGGTTGGCTTTTGAGATGTTCCTTGTGGGTGCGTGAGATGTCGTTGTGGCATATAATCAAATGCTACATGCAACATGTTTGTGTCTAACCGACACAGAATTATATAGAAATTACCACTGGGAAATTCCTCAGGGCTTCTCCTGTTCCTCTGCTGTAACTTTGGGTTTCCGCTGCACTTCCGCTGAGGTTTGGGTGGTCAAGCGGTAAGTGGCCCAAGGTGATTCCCGGTGTGGAACACAGAAATAGGCCAGTTAGTGTTTGCAGGATTATCATCCACACCAGCAGTAGTCCTAATCACAGGTATTTGCCTTGCTCCCATATTCTTTTATCCCCTTTCCTTCAACTATCTATTTAACCTATAATTAAATGTTGACCTTGTCTCTGTTTCAATTACTAACTCTGCCAGTGTATTCAAAAGCCTCATAACTCTCTGTGTAAAAAAATGCCTCCTGCTCTCTGTCCCTTATGTTTAATCTTACATCTATTTCTATTCGTTCCAGACTCTTCAACCACAGGAAAGAGCATGTTTCTATCTCTCCTGTCCCATCCCTGCTGGGGTAACAGAAATACTATGATTAGGAAGGCAAAAAATCAAGAATATATAATAGTTGTTAAAAGATTGGTCCTCTGGTGTTTTAAACAAAAACAGAAGGCACTAGAGACACTCAGCAGGTGAGGCACCATCTGTCAAGAGAACACAATTTAATTGACTGAGAACTTGCATAGCTGGATCAAAAAGAATGATGCAGTTAAGCAAGCTGGAAGTAACAAATATTATTTACATATGTAGCTGACAATTATTCACCAAGTCAGCTCAAACATTCTCAAAATTTTTGTGGGCGAGGCATTTTGTATTCAGATAAGGCATAAAACTGCAGTTGTCTAAACTATATAATACAAAATACTTGATTATTCAAAGTATTTTTTTCCTTACAGAAAAAGGCTTCAACAGATGGCACAGAATATAGATAGGTGTAGGCCAAACCTCTTATTTCCTTCAAAGATACTATTGCGGAAGTCATTGCTTAAGAGGTTGTATGTGGCGTAAATGATGTGCAAGCAAGAGGAGGGGAATATGCTTCTGGTTTTGGACAACTGTAATTATATAACCTTTAGTAAATGTGTTTCAGGTGTCAGCCATGGCTCAGTTGCTTCTGAAGTCAGAAGGTTATGAGTTCAAGTCCCACGACAGTACAAAAATTCAGGCTGACACTCCAGTTTAGTGCTAAAGGAGTGCGGTACTGTCAAGAAGTGCCGTCTTTCAGATGAAATGTCAGAGGCATCTGCCCACTCAGGTGAACATAAACGATCCTATGTCACTATTTCAAAGAAGAATGGGTGAGTTATCCCTGGTGTCCTGGCCAACATTTATACCTCAACCAACACCACTAATTGGCTATAAAGCACTTTGGGACAGCCTAAGGTCATGAAAGGTGCTGCAGAATTGCAATTCTTTCTATTTACTCAGCAGTAATTGTGTTGTGAGGTAAAATGTGTCACGTACCACCTGTGCACTATAACAAGATAAGAACATAAGAACATAAGAAATAGAAGCAGGAGTAGGTCATATGGCCCCTCGAGCCTGCTCCACCATTTAATAAGATCATGGCTGATCCAATCATGGACTCAGCTCCACTTCCCTGTCCGCTCCCTGTCATGTATGTAACCATCATGCAACGGTACTCTTCATGTAACTGTAACCTTCATGCAACTCCTGTACACTGTACTTATACCCTAGAAATGCACACCCTGACCACAGGGGGTGAACTTGTGGGAGACACTCCTCACCTGGGTTTCCAGGTATAAAAGGGGAGGTCCCACCCAGGGTCAGCACTCCTTGGTCCTGGAAATAAAGGTTAAGGTCATGTAATGACTGTGTCTACAGTACATGCCTTGTGTGAATTTGTAGTAAGGTGCAGGGACATCACATTTGGCGACGAGAAACGGGAATCACCGAACCACGAGGATGGCCACCGGTAGCACAGAGGAACGTTACTGTGTGGGTGAGGACTGGGACGACTTCATGGAGAGACTCCAGCAGAGCTTTGTCACAAAGGACTGGCTGGGAGCGACAGCGGCTGACAAGCGGAGGGCGCATCTACTGACCAGCTGCGGACCACAGACGTATGCGCTGATGAAAGATCTGCTCGCACCCCAAAAGCCAACGGACAAGTACTTTGAAGAGCTCAGCCAGCTGATCAGTGAACATCTCAAGCTGGCGAGTAACGTACACATAACCTGGCACCGGTTCTACACACACCGGCGTCGGGAGGGACAAAACATCTCGGACTTCGTTGCGGACCTGCGGCGCTGGGCCAGTCTCTGTAAGTTCACAGATGCCTGCAGGGGGGAGATGTTAAGGGATTTCTTCATTGAGGGCATTAACCATGCCGGGATTTTCAGGAAGCTCAAAGAGACCAAGGACTTGACTTTAGAAGAGGCGGCGTTGATAGCTCAGACCTTCACGGCAGGGAAAGAGGAGACCAAGATAATTTACGCGCGCAGCCCTGGTCCCAATGTGGCGATGGACCAGGGAGTTAACATTGTGAAAGCAGCTCAGGACCCCGCAGGCAGGCAAAGGCATTTCGAAACTGCCCAGGCAGCAACAGACTCTAGGGTGGGCCCGCAACAGGGACAATGGAAAGGGGATCAGCAATTCACGCCATCATGAGGAACAATGCGTCCCGCGATGGGACTATTGACACCCACCATCAGAGTGCTTAGAAACAACCAAATGGGCAATCAGAGAGTAATGCCTGGTAACAGTCCTTTTGTGAACAACAATCTCAGCCAATGCTGGAGGTGCGGGGGTAGACATACTGTGAAAAGCTGCAGGTTTCAGCAATATACCTGTAGGATCTGTAACGTCAGTGGACACTTGGCCAGGATGTGCAAAAAGGCAGTAGCGAGGCTAATCTGCGAGACAGAGGAACCAGATGAGGGTTCTGCAATGCAGGATGATGCCTGGGGAAAAACCATGGATGCTGAAGTTCAGCGGGGTTCATGTGGCTGACGTCCACAGCTCATGCACTAAAACGCCACCCATGATGATGAAAGTTTTATTGAATGGCATCCCAGTGCGCATGGAGCTGAATACGGGAGCTAGCCAGTTCCGGGAAATGTCCCCGTGTTCTTGGGGAGGAGTTGGCTAGCCAAGATGAATTGAAAATTGGGGGATGCGCACGCCATTTCATCTGTGGAGCGAAGTTCATGCTCACAGGTCCTACAAAAATTCGGGTGACTGTTTCAAACCGGTGTCGGAACGTTCAAGGGCACCAAAGTAGCGATACGCATCACTCCGGACGCCAGACCAGTGCACCACAAAGCCAGAGCGGTGCCGTCTGTGATGCGTGAGAAAATTGAAAGTGAATTAGATAGGCTGCTCAGAGAGGGCATAATTTCGGCCATTGAATTCAGTGAATCGGCAAGTCCCAGCGTTCCTGTCCTTAAAGCAGATGGCTCTGTCAGGATTTGTGGCGACTACAAAGCCACCATCAACCGAGTGTCGCTGCAAGACCAATACCCACTCCCGAGAGCGGAGGACATTTTTGCCACGCTGGCAGGTGGCAAGCTGTTCACGAAGCTGGACCTCACTTCGGCCTACATGACTCAGGAACTGGCTGAAGAATCCAAGCTTCTGACCACCATCACGACGCACAAGGGATGATTTATCTACAACAGGTATCCGTTTGGCATTCGTTCGGCAGCAGCTATCTTTCAGCGGAAGATGGAAAGCTTGCTCAAATCCATTCCTGGAACAATCGTATTCCAAGACGACATTCTTATAAGAACATAAGAACATAAGAATTAGGAACAGGAGTAGGCCATCTAGCCCTTCGAGCCTGCTCCGCCATTCAATAAGATCATGGCTGATCTGGCCGTGGACTTAGCTCCACTTACCCGCCCACTCCCCGTAATCCTTAATTCCCTTATTGGTTAAAAATCTATCTATCTTTGACTTGAATACATTCAATGAGCTAGCCTCAACTGCTTCCTTGGGCAGAGAATTCCACAGATTCACAACCCTCTGGGAGAAGAAATTCTTTCTCAACTCGGTTTTAAATTGGTTCCTCCGTATTTTGAGGCTGTGCCCCCTAGTTCTAGTCTCCCCTACCAATGGAAACAACCTCTCTGCCTCTATCTTGTCAATCCCTTTCATGATTTTAAATGTTTCTATAAGATCACCCCTCATCCTTCTGAACTCCGAGTAAAGACCCAGTCTACTCAATCTATCATCATAAGGTAACCCCCTCATTTCTGGAATCAGCCTAGTGAATCGTCCCTGTACCCCTTCCAAAGCTAGTATATCCTTCCTTAAGTAAGGTGACCAAAACTGCACGCAGTACTCCAGGTGCGGCCTTACCAATACCTTATACAGTTGCAGCAAGACCTCCCTGCTTTTGTACTCCATCCCTCTCGCAATGAAGGCCAACATTCCATTCGCCTTCCTGATTACCTGCTGCACCTGCAAACTAATTTTTTGGGATTCATGCACAAGGACCCCCAGGTCCCTCTGCACCACAGCATGTTGTAATTTCTCCCCATTCAAATAATATTCCCTTTTACTGTTTTTTTTCCCCAAGGTGGATGACCTCACACTTTCCGACATTGTATTCCATCTGCCAAACCTTAGCCCATTCGCTTAACCTATCCAAATCTCCTTGCAGCCTCTCTGCGTCCTCGACACAACCCGCTTTCCCACTAATCTTAGTGTCATCTGCAAATTTTGTTGCACTACACTCTGTCCCCTCTTCCAGGTCATCTATGTATGTTGTAAACAGTTGTGGTCTCAGCACTGATCCCTGTGGCACACCACTAACCACTGATTTCCAACCAGAAAGGACCGATTTATCCCGACTCTCTGCTTTCTGTTCGCCAGCCAATTCTCTATCCATGCTAATACATTTCCTCTGACTCCACTTACCTCTATCTTCTGCAGTAACCTTTTGTGTGGCACCTTATTGAATGCCTTTTGGAAATCTGAATACACCACATCCATCGGTACACCTCTATCCACCATGCTCGTTATATCCTCAAAGAATTCCAGTAAATTAGTTAAACATGATTTCCCCTTCATGAATCCATGCTGCGTCGGCTTGATTGCACTATTCCTATCTAGATGTCCCGCTATTTCTTCCTTAATGATAGTTTCAAGCATTTTACCCTCTACAGATGTTAAACTAACCGGCCTATAGATACCTGCCTTTTGCCTGCCCCCTTTTTTAAACAGAGGCGTTACATTAGCTGCTTTCCAATCCGCTGGTATCTCCCCAGAGTCCAGAGAATTTTGGTAGATTATAACGAATGCATCTGCTATAACTTCCACCATCTCTTTTAATACCCTGGGATGCATTTCATCAGGACCAGGGGACTTGTCTACCTTCAGTCCCATTAGCCTGTCCAGCACTACCCCCCTAGTGATAGTGATTGTCTCAAGGTCCTCCCTTCCCACATTCCTGTTGCCTGCAAATTTTGGCATGGTTTTTGTGTCTTCCACTGTGAAGACGGAAGCAAAATAATTGTTTGAGGTCTCAGCCATTTCCACATTTCCCATTATTAAATCCCCCTTTTCATCTTCTAAGGGACCAACATTTACTTTAGTCACTCTTTTCCATTTTATATATCTGTAAAAGCTTTTACGATCTGTTTTTATGTTTTGCGCAAGTTTACCTTCGTAATCTATCTTCCCTTTCTTTATTGCTTTTTTAGTCATTCTTTGCTGTTGCTTAAAATTTTCCGAATCCTCTAGTTTCCCACTAACCTTGGCCACCTTATACGCATTGGTCTTTGATTTGATACTTTCCTTTATTTCCTTGGTTATCCACGGCTGGTTATCCCTTCTCTTGCCGCCCTTCTTTTTCACTGGAATATATTTTTGTTGCGCACTATGAAAGAGCTCCTTAAAAGTCCTCCACTGTTCCTCAATTGTGCCACCGTTTAGTCCTTGTTTCCAGTCTACTTTAGCCAACTCTGCCCTCATCCCACTGTAGTCCCCTTTGTTTAAGCATAGTACGCTCGTTTCTGCCACAACTTCCTCATCCTCAATCTGTATTACAAATTCAACCATATTGTGATCACTCATTCCGAGAGGATCTTTTACAAGGAGATCATTTATTTTTCCTGTCTCATTACACAGGACCAGATCTAAGATGGCTTGCTCCCTTGTAGGTTCTGTTACATACTGTTCTAAGAAACAATCCTGTATGCATTCTATGAATTCCTCCTCCAGGCTACCCCATGCGATTTGATTTGACCAATCGATATGTAGGTTAAAATCCCCCATGACTACTGCCGTTCCTTTTTCACATGCCTCCATTATTCCCTTGATTATTGCCCGCCCCACCGTGAAGTTATTATTTAGGGGCCTATAAACTACGCCGACCAGTGACTTTTTCCCCTTACTATTACGAATCTCCACCACAATGATTCAACATTTTGTTCATTGGAGCCAATATCATCCCTCACAACTGCCCTGATATCATCTTTTATTAACAGAGCTACCCCACCTCCTTTCCCTTCTTGCCAATCTTTCTGAATCGTCAGATACCCCTGTATGTTTAATTCCCAGTCTTGGCCACCCTGCAATCATGTTTCTGTAATGGCCACCAAATCATACCCATTTGTTATGATTTGTGCCGTCAACTCATTTACTTTATTTCGAATGTTGCGTGCATTAAGGTAGAGTGTTTTCATCCTAGTTTTTAAACCATGATTTTTAGTTTTGACCCCTCCTGCAGCCCTTTTATATTCAGTGGCCCTTTTTGTTTCTTGCCTTTGGTTTCTCTACCCTCCACTTTTACTCATCTCTTTTCTGTCTTTTGTTTTTGTCTCCTTTTTGTTTCCCTCTGTCTCCCTGTATTGGATCCCATCCCCCTGCCATATTAGTATAACTCCTCCCCAACAGCACGAGCAAACACTCCCCCTAGGACATTGGTTCTGGTTCTGCCCAAGTGCAGACCGTCCAGTTTGTACTGGTCCCACCTCCCCCAGAACCTGTTCCAATGCCCCACGAATTTGAATCCCTCCCTGCTGCACCACTGCTCAAGCCACGTATTCATCTGTGCTATCCTGTGATTCCTACTCTGACTAGCATGTGGCACTGGTAGCAATCCCGAGATTACTACTTTTGAGGTCCTACTTTTTAATTTAGCTCCTAGCTCCTTAAATTCGTCTCGTAGGACCTCATCCCTTTTTTTTACCTATGTCGTTGGTACCAATGTGCACCACGACAACTGGCTGTTCTCCCTCCCTTTTTGGAATGTCCTGCACGCGCTCGGAGACATCCTTGACCCTTGCACCAGGGAGGCAACATACCATCCTGGAGTCTCGGTTGCAGCCGCAGAAACGCCTATCTATTCCCCTTATGATTGAATTCCCTATCACTATCGCTCTCCCACTCTTTTTCCTGCCCTCCTGTGCAACAGAGCCAGCCACGCTGCCATGAACTTGGCTGCTGCTGCTCTCCCCTGATGAGTCATCTCCCTCAACAGCACTCAAAGCAGTATATTTGTTTTGCAGGGGGATGACCAGATGGGACCCCTGCACTACCTTCTTTGTACTACTCTTCCTGCTGGTCTTCCATTCCCCAGCTGGCTGTGGATCCTTCTCATGCGGTAAGACCAACTCACTACATGTGCCACTTATGTCATTCTCAGCATCGTGGATGCTCCAGAGTGAATCTATAATTATAACGGGTCGAGACACCGAGGAACACCTCCACAACCTGGAGGAGGTGCTCCGCCGAATGGACCGGGTAGGCTTGCGGCTGAAAAAGGCCAAGTTTGTGTTTTTGGCCCCAGAGGTCGAGTTTTTGGGCAGGAGGGTTGCTGCAGACAGGATCCGGCCCACTGAATCAAAAACGGAGGCAATCCGCCGGGCGCCCAGGCCCGGCAACACGTCGGAGTTGCGATCAATTCTGGGACTTCTGAACTATTTCGGGAACTTTCCGCCGAACTTAAGCACATTGTTGGAGCCGTTACACATGCTCCTGCGTAAAAGCTATGAATGGCTTTGGGGGAACTGTCAAGAACAGGCTTTCAATAAGGCGAGGAACCTGCTATGTTCTAACAAACTGTTGACTTTGTATGACCCTTGTAAAAAACTGGTTTTAACGTGTGATGCATCATCCTACGTGGTTGGGTGTGTGTTGCAGCAGGGTAATGATGACGACCGACTCCAACCGGTGGCTTATGCCTCCAGGTCACTCTCCCAGGCAGAGCGTGGATACGGCATGGTCGAAAAGGAAGCACTCGCTTGTGTTTACGGTGTGAAAAAGATGCACCAGTACCTTTTCGGTAGATGGTTCGAGCTAGAAACAGACCACAAGCCATTAACATCCCTGTTGTCGGAGAGCAAGGCTGTCAATGCCAATGCCTCAGCCTGCATACAGCGATGGGCTCTCACGCTGGCTGCGTATGGCTACACCATACGGCACCGGCGAGGCACCGAAAATTGCGCTGACGTGCTCAGCAGGCTCCCACTGGCCACCACCGAGGGGGCGTCGGAGCAGAGCGCTGAGATGATCATGGCCGTTGAGGCTGTCTACACCGCAGGCTCCCCCATCACAGCCCGACAGATCAAAATCTGGACCGATTATCCATGATAACTAAATGTGTTCTGACTGGGGATTGGGCGCCCGCACACAGGGCGTGCCCTGAGGAGGTCAGGCCATTTCACAGGCGGATGGACGAGCTCTCCATCCAAGCCGATTGACTGCTATGGGGCAGCCGGGTAGTCATGCCCCAGAAAGGAAGGGAAGCCTTCATCAGGGAACTCCACAGCAAGCACCCTGGCATCGTGTTAATGAAGGCCATTGCCCGGTCACATGTATGGTGGCCAGGGATTGACTCAGACCTGGAACACTGGGCTTGCAGGTGCACGACGTGTGCCCAGCTGGGCAATGCCCCCAGGGAGGCCCAACTCAGCCCGTGGCCCTGGCCCACCAGGCCATGGTCACATATTCATGTAGACTATGCGTGCCCGTTCATGGGGAAAATGTTCCTCATCGTTGTCGATGCATACTCGAAATGGATCAAGTGCATCATATTAAACTCATGCACGGCATCCATCACCGTGGAGAGTCTGCATACGGTTTCCGTGACCCATGGCTTGCCGGACATCCTGGTCAGCGACAATGGCCCGTGTTTCACCAGTCATGAGTTCCAGGAGTTTATGTCGGGCAATGGTATCAAACACGTCCGGACAGCGCCGTTCAAGCCGGCTTGCAATGGCCAGGTGGAACGCACGGTCCAAGTCATAAAGCAGGGCATGCTACGCACCCAAGAACCCTCCCTTCAGTACCGCCTATCGCGCCTCCTGCTGGCCTACAGGTCCCGCCCGCACTCGCTCACAGGAGTCCCGCCTGCGGAACTCCTCATGTAACGCACGCTTAAAACGCAGCTATCCCTCATTCACCCTGACCTGGTAGACATTGTTGAGGGCAAGCGCCAGTCCCAAACTGAGTTCCATGATTGAAACTCAAGGAGGAGGTGTAGAGAAATGGATGACCCGGTATTTGTTCTTTACCATGCTTTGGGACCCAAGTGGCTTGAGGGCACAGTAATTGGCAAAGAAGGGAATAGGGTCATAGTGGTCAGACTAAACAATGGGCATATATGCCGCAAACACTTGGACCAAGTAAAGAAAAGGTTCAGCATTGATGCGGAGGAACCTGAAGAAGAATATGAGATGTCACCCACACCACTGCCAGTGGACGAGCAACAAGGACAGTCCACAGCATGCACAGTCCCTGCGGCCAGCCTGGACAGGCCGGAATCACCTCAAGTGACAGAGACGCATGCCAAGGCTCAGCCACCAGAGCCACAACTACGGCGCTCCACGAGAGAGAGTCGACCACCTGAAAGACCTTTGACACAAAAAGACGTAAGGGGGGAAGGTGATGTCATGTATGTAACCATCATGCAATGATACTCTTCATGTAACTGTAACCTTCATGCAACTCCTGTACACTGTACTTATACCCTAGAAATGCACACCCTGACCACAGGGGGTGAACGTGTGGGAGACACTCCTCACTGGGTTTCCAGGTATAAAAGAGGTGGTCCCACCCAGGGTCAGCACTCCTCAGTCCTGGAAATAAAGGTTAAGGTCACGTAGTGACTGTGTCTGTCGTACATGCCTCGTGTGAATTTGTAGTAAGGTGCAGGGACACCACACTCCACATAACCCGTGATTCCCTTATCGGCTAAGAAACTGTCTATCTCTGTCTTAAATTTATTCAATGACCCAGCTTCCACAGCTCTCGGAGGCAGCAACTTCCACAGATTTACAACCCTCTGAGAGAAGAAATTCCTGCTCATCTCAGTTTTAAATGGGCGGCCCCTTATTCTAACATTATGCCTCCTAGTTCTAGTCTCCCCTATCACTGGAAACTTCCTCTCTGCATCCACCTTGTCAAGCCCCCTCATAATCTTGTAAGTTTCGATAAGATCACCTGAATTCCAATGAGTAGAGGTCCAACATACTCAACCTTTCCTCATAAGTCAACCCCTCATCTCCAGAATCAACCCAGTGAACCTTCTCTGAACAGGCTCCAATAAAAGTATATCCTTCCTTAAATACGGAGACCAAACCTGCATGCAATACTCTAGGTGTGGCGTCACGAATACCCTGTGTAACTGTAGCAAGACTTCCTTGCTTTTATACTCCATCCTCTTTGCAATAAAGGCCAAGATTCCATTGGCCTTCCTGATCACTTGCTGTACCTGCATACTAAACTTTTGTGTTTCATGCACCAGGACCCCCTGCATTAGCTTAAGATATGCCTTTCTTTTTACAGATGTGCTAAAACCCCAGAAGCAATAAGCTGAGCTCTCTTAGCAACAGACATCTTCACGCCACTCAATGTCATCACTTCCAGCACACACCAAGCCAGAGATACACACCCAGAGGGTTTAATTAGAAAAGGAATTTCAGGAGTTCCATTGCATTTGCAGCAAAGTTATGTTGGCAGCGTGGGAGTAACTCTAAGAATATTACTATTATGTCTATAATGTACTTATGAATGATTCCATGAGGCAATGTGTTGCACTCAAACTGTAGTGACAATGGTCCTTTATTTGTAACTGCAGAGTGAGGCAACCGCTTGGTGGCTACCCTTTTATACAGCACTAGGGCAGGAAACCCCGGTCTCCACCAGTTGCACCCTCTAGTACTGCCAGCATAGTATATACACAGTGTAAACCTTATTGATAGTACATCAGGTAAATAAGTCTCCATCTTATGCAACTATACAGTGACTACACAGAGAGTATATCTATAGTCTACATATATAACATCACTCTCCCCCAAGTCCTTTGTGCCAATTACCTTTGCACTACGTGCTCTGGCTTAGCTCTCCCCAGACTTAAGTGCCAATAGCCCTTGCATCTTGGCTGTGCTTTGGCTTGGCTCTCTCCCTGTTAATCCCCAAGACCTTTTGCCACAACATTGGGTAGTGGTTACCAGTTTGGATGGTTCGATGATGCAGTGGAGGTTCCAATGGGTTCTGGGTGTGATCCATATGTGTGTCCATGGCTACATACATTCATTTCCACCGACCCCCCCGCTCAGCGAGGTCATGCAGCTGGCCCGTTACATTAACATACAGGATCAGGCACAGTGCAAGTACAAAGAAAGGAAGAAAAAAAAACAGTTTGTATCCTGACACCTTGGTTCAGTGACTTACATTTGTTATGTTTTACGGTCGTGCGCCAGGATTGGGTAGATTGCATTCATGGTTCAGTCATGGTCAGTACTGAGGTAGCAGTACAGGTATGTGAGGACACAGGTGCCAAAGCAACCGGACGGGCTCTTAGTCATCTGATGGCAGCGCTGCACCCCCTGCTAGCGGGGTAGGCTTGGTTCGCTCACCTTGCCAGGACTCAGGCCTTTGCCATTGCCTAGTGGTGGGCAGAGCCACAGATGTGTGTGGCCTCCCTGTCCTCCTTTGCGGGCTGCAGAATCTTCTGCCTGCTCTCTAAAGGTGTTGGGAATCTGGCTGTTCCAGGTCCCGTTTGGGGAACTCGTTGGTTCTGACCTTTCGCCCCCAGACATGGCCGAGGTAGCGATTGGATCTGGGGGCTGCGGTGTTTCCACCCAGATGGTGGGCAACGGCGGCCGTCTGCGCGTATTGGCGCCGTTTTTGTTTGCAGGTTCATGGCGAGTAGTGCCATCGGGTGCCTGCAGGGTGGGTCGACCTGGGGCAGGATATCAGGATCAGTGCCTTCACCCTCCTGAGGTCGCTGGCCTATAACTTGTGGGGACACCTGGAGCAGGGCATCGGGATCAGCGCCTTTACCCTCCCGAATTCGCTCGCTTGCTACTTTTGGGGATACTCTATTCCCGACATCTCGCAACAACATTTTGTTCTTTACATTAGGAATAGTACCGACATCACGCAACAACATTTTGTTCACAATCTTAATCAATTCGTTACATTGATTGCCACGCATACAATGTCTCTTAAATTCAGTTGGTTGCAGGTCTTCTTTAAAAGCACTGTGCTGGCTTTACCCCAATCAAATTCTTCGTTAGACACCACGTGTTGGTCCCTCAGCGTTGCACCTCGTGGCATTGCCGTGGCCTTTTTTTTTCAGCCACGCTGCACCTTGCTGCAGCAGGGATGCCACCTTGCCTCTGTCCTCGAGGTCGACTGCCTTGATCCTTCTCTCCCACGATTCTGCCACAAAATCTAGAAGAGTGCCTGTGAATTCGATCTTCCTCCCTAGGAGTCCTGCCACTGGAGCCGGAAAAGTACTTTTAGGTCGTTCCGGTCGAATCATTCCCACGCAGTCGTGATGGTCAGGCTGTGCCTCAGATGCTGCGCTGGTCTGTTCTCTGGTGCCTGGCCCGAGCAAAGCTTTTGCTCTGCCTCTGAGCACGGGGGACATCGATTGCTGGAGTGAAGAGGTCTTCCCATTTCCACTGGATCTTCCCCATCCACCTTCTTACGAGTAGCATTGGACCATCACCTGCAACAATCCACAGAGGTAACTTGTGCACCACGCCATATTGGATTACACTTACATCCACACTACCAAGGACTGGGATCAGCTCCTTTGTGTAGGTGCGCAACTTTTCCTGTACTGGAACCAGCTCGGGTCGTTTTTCGTTCCATAGCCTCTCAAAGGCATCCTGGCTCATCACTGACTGGCTCGCTCCCGTGTCCACTTCCATGAAGGCTGGAACGCTGTTTATCTCAACTTCCATCTTCACTGGAGGACAATTGGTGGTGCAGGTATACACTCCATACACTTCTTCTTGGGGCTGAGCTGCCTCTCTGGCCAAATCATCATACTCCCCGCTGGATTCAAAGTCATCTACTGACTCTTCTGCTAGACGGTGAGTCATATTTCTTTTACACATATGCTGGAGGTGGGCCTTCATGTTACAGGCTTTGCTTACGTACTCAGCAAACCGACACTGGTGAGACCTATGGTTTCCTCCGAACGCCAGCATGGTGCTACTCGATTAGCACCTCTCAGCGGACTCTGAGTTCTGGAACCCTGAGGTCTGTGCTCTCTGCCCTGGGCAGAGCTACATTATACAGTCTTGCCTGTGAAAGACACCATTCTGTCCACAGTACTTGCCAGGTTTAAGTCCACAGGATGAATAATTTGCTTGGTGTTGCAGGTCGAGGTCTTGAATGCCTGACTGATGTTGATGACCTTCTGCAGGTTGACTGTGGTGTCAGCAGATAATAGCTTGTGAAAGAGGCCCTCGTGGCCAATTCCTATAACAAAGATGTCTTGCAATGCTTCGTTGAGGTGCATGCCAAAATCACATGGTGCTGCAAGTCTCTTGAGGTCGGCAGCATATTTTGCAATCTCCTGGCCCTCAGGTCTGCAATGAGTGAAGAATCTGTGCCTGGCCATGAGGATGCTCTCTTTTGGTTTTAGTTGGTCACGAATTAGTTCAGTCAGCTCATCGTATGTCTTATCCTTGGCCTTCATGGATGCCAGCAAGTCCGTGACGAGGCGGTAGACCTCGGGCCCACAACTGGTCAGCAATATAGCCTTGCACTTCTCCGCCAATGCATCCATCTCCCTGCCGGGTCGTTTGCCACGAAATATTGCTCGAGCCTTTCCGTGAAGGCATCCCAATCATCACCCTCTGCGAAGTCTTTTAGTGTGCCAAAGGTAGCCATAATTGCGTGAAAGTCCGTATTCTCATCGCCAGTTGTTATGTCTGTAATGTACTTATGAATGACTCCACAAGGCAATGTGTTGTACTCAAACTGTTGTGCACTCAAACTTGGCCCTTTATTCGTAACTCCAGAGTGAGGCAGCCGCATGGTGGCTACCCTTTTATACAGCCCCTGCCACCAGGGCAGGAAACCCTGGTCTCCACCAGTTGCACCCTCTAGTGGTGCCAGCATAGTATATACACAGTATAAACCTTATTGATAGTACATCAGCTAAACAAGTCTCCCTCTTATACAGTGACTACACAGAGTATATCTATAGTCTGCATATATTACAATTACCTCAGAATGTCTTCTGCTCTTCTCCATGCTCAACCCATGCCAGTTCTACCCGTTACCTTGATGCCACCGTTGTAGCATACATCATTAATACAATGTGGATTGGAAGCCAAGCAAGAGTAAATTTGCTCATTTGGAATGACTTGCCACTTAAGCAGCCCTTAACAATCTGGGTTTGTGTATTAGCGTGCACTAATCCAGTTCAGTCTTGAGCGGAATTTTGAGAGTGTAGACATAATGCAGAAACACTCATTAATGCTAATACTGCACATCTAATCATTATGTATTTAGGTACACTTAGCATGTGTGCTGGCTGTAAATCAAAAGTGATTTCAGCCTTTACATTCAATCTTATAGATGTGTTGGATGAGGCATGGGTGCATCAGCAAGTCTCACTTTACTGAACATGTTGGAGGAGAGCCAGAGAAGTATGCTTTGATTTATAAAAGTACTCCTCCTGGAAGCTAGTTAATGGCATTTTGTAAATCACTGCTATAGATTGTGATTAAGTAGGCTACTCGTCAATTGGTTTCGATGATTGCTCTTGCACAATATGAGATGCATTTGCCACCACTTGAGGTCAAAATTCATATTTGATTTTACATTAATAACAACACTTTTAAGTGCTGGCTTTCTGAAATTATGGACATTTATAATTTGCATGTTTTAAACAGCAAACATGCATAGAAGCATGAAATCCAATTTAAGTTATATTCTTCTAGTTTAATAAGCAAGGCTTTATTGTGGTGTCTTACAAGTGTATTTTATGCTTAGTTTAAAAAGCATTGGGAAGTTATACATTATCAAGATTCTGAAGGATTTAGAAACATGGATTCAGATTTTAAATTTGCAGCAGTACCACTTTCAAAACATTTTTTTAAATGTCAGTGCAAAGCTTTGCTCTATAATGTATTTGGAGGTCTGAATTGGGAGCGAAAATAGCCCGGATTTTGTGGTCAGCGGCAAATCAACAGTGCCAGCTATTCATTACATTTACACTTGCCCACAGACCTTCTGCGGGCTTTTGCACTGGAACTTGCTGTGATTAGAAAGCCATTTCAACACAGCGCCCTCTACAGGGGATCTGGGACCTGTGTGAACTGTGTGCAACTGTGTGCCTCCTTAACCAATCAAATTGAAGAATCCTTACTGAGACACACAGAGTCTGAACCAGGAAATATCAGTAAGAATATTTAATTCAATGCTAAATCATGTAGAGAAAGCAAAATACGGAGAAGTAAATAAAAATACGACTGAGAGAGAGAGAGAGAGAAGAGACAAAAAGAAAAAGTAAAAAAAATATTTTTTCAGTGAGGTTGTTTTTCAGTAATTAAGACTTATCACACTGATAAAAATCCACTTACTTAAATGGACAAGCCTTAACTTTTTTTGGTGAGTATAGAGGGTATCGAGTGGATATGTACGTAAACTTGAAGCCATTCCATGTGCTTCAATGGTGAGTTTCCCGGAGAGATACCAATATAGCCAAGCTTGTGGAGGAGCAGGACAACTCGGACAGCAGCTTCCTTACTTCCACGTTTAACTGCACATGTGCAAATGCTGGTCGTTGCTATCCGATTTATTCTTTAATAACGGTGAGCACAGTTAATATCACTATTACTTATACCGCAAAATCCGGGCCAAAGTTGCATTTGACGTGACTGTGTGGAAAAACTTACCAACACAGTAACGTATTCTCCACAAGTATACTCGTGTTCTCAGAAAGTATAAATACTACAAATAGAAATAAAAATGTTAGTATAGGAAGATGGCATTTTGTCGTCTTTCTTGTGCTGAACTTTTGGGAGCAGTTTTTCTTTCCCTTCTCCCAAACTGATTATATTTTCCTGCTTTCTTTCCTACTATTTTATCTGCCTCTGACACAGTCTCAAGTGGAAAACATTCTTTAAAAGAAGTGCAAAATCATGAGTCATCCAGTCAATTCAGTGATTCAAACACTTTCCTACTAGTTTGTTGCTCCCAAGCCTGCTGCTGTAGGCTTCAGCCAGTCTTACCAGCATAGGAACATATAAAAAACAGCACAGGAATAAAAAGCTAGTAACAGTAATCGTGACCATGAAACTACCAGATTGTTGTGTCTGCCGTCCTTACCTGGTCTGGCCTATATGCGACTCTAGACCCACAGAAATGTGGTTGATTCTGAAATACTAGCAAGCCACTCTGTCGTATCAAATCAAACTGCTATGATGGTTTGCAGTATGTCAAGAAGGCAGCTCACCAGCACCTTCTCAAGGGTAATTAGGGATGGGCAATAAATGCTGGCTTTATCAGGGGGTCTACATCCCATGAATTAATACATGTTTTAAACAGTTAACTCAATATGGAGGCACTATGTGAAGGCTTGTATATTTTGATCGACTGCCTGGAGAGTCAATGTCAACCGAATTGTAAACTATACAAAAACAAAGCACTTGCACTTACATAGTGCCTTTTCTGATCTAGTCATCTCAAAGCACTTTTCAGCCAATAACTACTTTTAACATGTAGTCTCTGGAGCAGCACTTGAACCCATGACCTTCTGACCCAAAGTTGAGACTGCTACCAACTGAGCGACAGCTGATACAGGGCTGCCTCTGAGCGGGACTAAAATATATTTATTTCGCACTTTCTCAGGAGTTGGAGTATCTTTCTGACTCCGCGTGGTCCCTTCTCTCATTGAATGCTGGTAACCAGATTTCTGTTCCCAGTACCAGTGGAGAAACAGGTGCATGTGACTCAGAGGCTGAAAACTCATGGAAGCAGCACAGAGGAGCACTCCACGAGCTCCCTGCAGAAATCTTTATCTTTACAGGACCAGACAGGCAACAAACCTATGACAGAGACAATCCTCACTCAGTATTAGAATGTAAAGATTGGCTATGAGGATGAAGGATTTTAATTAGACCATAGAGAAGTTGATGAGAGGCAGATCTTTGATTGGGGAGACTTCCAAAGAACAGCGTTCTATTCATCTGTGAAGTAGCGCTGCATGCATTTGTCTCTCAGGTATCTAGCTGCCGTTGACACTCCATCTGCTTCTGGTTCTTCATGGGCTGGGTCTACAGCATCAGCAGTGTCATCATTAGGCCCCCTGAACATCCCTTAGAACATTGTATTGTATGGGGGTAATCAAATAGGGTTAATTATGATATTTAGTCATTCATAGGGTGTCTCTGCTCCCATGCCCCGTAAAATGTTGTTGCTATTTCGAGAGAGAGAGAGAGGGAAGCGACCTTGAGATGCACACCAGCTTGTTATGAGATGGTCCGCTTGAGCTCTCATGCTTTGTGGACAAGCACCTGGGGCCTTACAGATTAGGAGTTGGCTATAAGCCACATGCACCCATGTTTTGTTCAATAGTATGTTTATTTGATAGTATAAAGGTACAGCACTGTCCCGTAGCTCTTCGAACTTCACCTTGGACCGTGATTCGCGAGAGGTGCCGGGACCCCCAATGCTCCAGACCAGCCATCGCTTGTGGAGTTCCCGACGGGTGGAAGGCCGTGAGCGTTGTTGTACCTTATCATACTTCTCTTTTCTTTTTAAACTGTATTATTAATGCTTCTTTTCTCTCAGTAAACGGTGTTTTATTCTTTACTTCATTTGTCTTGTCTCTTATTTAACATTCATCCAGATCCCAAACGTTTTGGCGTCATGAACAGGATCTGGTAAAATGTTTAAGAGAAAAGACAAGAAGCAGTCTCCTCCTGCAGGAGAGAAGTATAGAATACCAGGGTGGGGCACGAGGGATGAGGGTTTTGGCTCTCTTGCCAAGGTGCTAGCCCGGTTTGGACCCCCACAACATGGGGCTACGCAGTTATTGGAACAGAGCAAAGATAGAGCCGTACACCACACGGTACTGTCTCTCCTGGGGGAAGCAGGCTTCCCACAGGAGAAAATTAGTCCTCTACAAATGGAATGGATTTTGTTGATAGCCTTAAGGGCGATGTGTAAACAACTGAAGGAAAGTGAGGCAGAAAACCTACAGTTAAAAACAGCTGTTAAGGTTTTGGAAAGTCAAAACTCGATCCTGACTGAAGCGGTCCGCACTGCACAAGAACGGGCTGACAAGGTCAATGAACAATCAGAAACTTTAATATGCCGTCTGGTGACAGTACAAAATAAAAAGAAAGCTAGACGACAGAAATTACAGCTGGATTTGAAATATATCTTTTGTATTTGCTGCTGCATGTGGTATGGGCTTGCTCAATCCGATCCCAGTGAGTGTTTAAAAACCCGTGCAAAATCATGTGGGGAATGTATACAAGCTGGAAAAAATGGAGACGGGGGGGACCCTCCCCCGTACGCTCCGAGCACAGAAGTTAGACCCCTTATGACAAATAAGATGAAACAGCAAGATGGGGAACAGCCGGTAACCACTACAGGGGTGTATGACTTCACCACTAGTGAATTACAAGAAATGGTTACTCTCAGGGTCCGGTAAAAATATCCCTCTGTCGTTGATTGGGAAGGGGAGGTAAAACCTTGGAATACTATGGCGGAAGGTACAATACAGTTGCGCAACATGGCAACACAGGGAGGAATATATCACCAACAGTCTGGGGGGGCCAGATCAGGAGCTCTTTATGGCAGGAATGCAGAGCAGCCTGGGGAAGAGTGACCCTCCTATGATGAGGGGTGCGCTACTCGCATTATTGGGACTAGCCCAAGGACAGCGGGTGGGGCACGCCTGCCTATTGTTAGGACTGTTAGAGGATGTAGAAGATCCCCTCGACTAGGGGTGTGGCCGGGATCCGGTAGCACTCCCCGTTAGAACCACATCAACCCCAAGCTCCCGGGGATCTGAGGCCACACATTTCGATTACTTACCTGGCAGGGGAGTAACCATAATAAGCTTTGTTGAATGAAGAAAGACTTTGCAAATGTCTGTCTGTGAATGAAAGCGCTTTTGTGATTTTTTGACTGCGGAATGAATTTTTCATGTGCCTGTTTGGAAAAATAGTGGGGCTGTCTCTTTGTTTTAGCTCCACCCACTTTTTCAAACAGAGTGAAGGTTTTTTTAACCCTTCGTAGTGTTGTCCTGTATGTGGGAAGTCTTCAGAAAGCGTGAACCTGATAAGGGAAACCATACAAGGGCTCTTGGGGGCGGGTATCATTAGACATGTGGTGTCCCTCTACAATAGTCCTGTTTGGCCTGTGCAGAAGCCTGACAAAAGTTGGAGAATGACTGTGGACTACCGACAACTGAACAAGTTTGCCCCTTCCCTGGCAACCGCTGTCCCAGATGTAGTAACTCTATAACAGAGCAGCTGTCTGAAGAAGGTACGGAGTGGTATGCGGTAATCGACCTGGCCAATGAGACACACAAGGTCGAGCGAGCACAGCAAAGCTCCATAGTGCATTGGAAATGGTATATCGCAGACAGAGCAAGTAAAGGAAAAGAAAGAATCACCCGACTACATGAACATGTGGCTGAATACCCACAAACAGCTGAGAGTGAACTTACGCTTTATCTGTCAGTTTAACCAAAGAGTCACCGATCTCCTGTGGTGTGTCTTTTGAACAGTTAACACCTGAAGAACGTAGCCATGCCTGGTTCACAGATGGCTCAGCGGTCTGGCAAAATGGCCTTCGGTGATGGCGAGCCGCTGCCTTCAATCTAAAAACCCAGACAATTGTGCATGATGAGGGCGTGGGAGGTTCCAGCCAGCTAGCAGCTGTAGTCCTTGCATTAGAAGAGGAACAGCAACAAGTACACATATATACTGACTCATGGGCGGTAGCCAATGGCATGGCGAGCTGGATGCAAAACTGGCATGAACATAACTGGCAAATAACTGGGAAAGACTTGTGGGGAAAGCACCTATGGGAACAAATATGGTCCAAAGCCCAGAAGATGAAAATAACTGTATATCATGTGGACGCTCACATGAAAAACACTTCAAAGACCTTTGAATATAATAACACCGTTGATAATATAGCCCGGGTACGGGCTGTCAAAGAGGCGGAAGAGGAAGAATATGGCACAGGTAAGTGGGCCCACCACAAATCTGGACATTTGGGCATTCAGGGTACGATACAATGGGCATGAAATAGGGGATTACATTTGACTATGGATGGTGTAAGACAGATCATAAACACCTGTAAAGTTTGTCAAAAGGTGAAGCATTTTCCCCTACAACTACAACCAGGTGCCCATATTAAGACAGGGACTCAACCAGCACAAATATGGTAAGTTGATTATGTAGAACCTTTACCTTTGCAACAACGGTTCCAATATTTGCTCACTGCTGTTGATACCTATTCTGGACTTTTGATAGCTTATCCAGTGACTAAAGCGAATCAACAAAGTACGATTAAAGGACTGGAGAATCTAATCACATATTACGGTGAGCCAGCAGAAGTATAGTCCGATAATGGGTCACACTTCACAGGTCACACAGTGCAACAGTGAGCGGTAGACAATGGGATCTATTGGATGTTCCACATACCTTACTATCCGCAAGCTGCAGGATTGATAGAATGCATGAATGGACGACTTAAGCAACAGATTAAAATATTAACTCCCACTAACACATTGCAAGGGTGGTTAAAGTCTTACCACAAGCAGTGCGCAATCTGAATCACTGACCATTGCGGGGCGGATCTCCCATAAGCCACATGTTAGGCAGATTTAGTGTCCCTACTGTTGAAAAAGAAAATCAGACTCAACACAGTTTGTGAAGGAGGAAAAGTGTGGGTGCAGTACCCCCAGAAACCCTTACAAGCAGGGGAAATCTTAGCGAGAGGAGAAGGAAACACTTATTGGGTGTCCCTGACTGGTCAAGATATTCCTCTCTGTGTTGACAAGGGTAAATTGACTAAACGGGGCTGAATTAATATACCTATGCTTCCTCCCTCAGGAATTCTGCCCAAAATGGCGACTTACCAACTCGTGCTGGCCAGTCTATGTTATCTGTGACTGTGCTACTTTCATCCTCAAACACAGCATGGGATGGCCGTATAGGGTGGCAGTTAGCTAACACTGATCATACGCAAGACAATTACTAACCTTCCTCCCACTGTAGAACTAACTCGTTTAGCTAATGCGAACACTGATCGTTGTTTTACTCATCGCGTTATTAGTGCTTCTATGTATTCTTAGGTGTAGATTGCGGGCGTTGCTTCCGCATACTAAACGTGTAACTGATGCATTACGCCTTCAACTTGATTATATTACTTAGAATGTCTAAATATCAAGGGTGGATTGTACTGTATGGGGTTAATCACATAGGGTTAACTATGATATTTAGTCATTCATAGGGTGTCTCTGCTCCCATGCCTCGTAGAATGTTGTTGCTATTTCGAGAGAGAGAGAGAGGGAAGCGACCTTGAGACGCACACCAGCTTGTTATGAGATGGTTCGTGGCTTGAGCTCTCATGCTTTGTGGACAAGCACCTGGGGCCTTACAGATTAGGAGTTGGCCATAAGCCACATGCACCCATATTTTGTTTAATAGTATGTTTATTTGAAAGTATAAAGGTACAGCACTGTCCCATAGCTCTTCGAACTTCGCCTTGGACTGTGATTCGCGAGCAGTGCCGGGACCCCCAATGCTCCAGATCAGCCGTCGCTGTGGAGTTTCCGACGGGCGGAAGGCCGTGAGCGTTGTTGCATCTTATCATACTTCTCTTTTCTTTGTAAACTGTATTATTAATGTTTCTTTTCTCTCAGCAAACGGTGTTTTATTCTTTACTTCATTTGTCTTGTCTCTTATTTAACATTCATCCAGATCCTGAACCTGGGTCTATTATTATTGATCCAAAACAAACATCTACCACAAGTCCTTTCCTGATTGTAAATTTCTGATACACAAACCATGCTACCACAATCCTGTGAGACTGTGCTGGGCGCATACTGCAAGGCACCCCTTGGCCTATCCAGGCACCGGATATTGCTGACTTTCAACTTGTTCTCTTCACCTTATCAAGTAGTAAGTTACTTAATGATAACAATCAATGAAGAGAAACTCCCGACAGAATAAAATTTTTCAGCATTTAAGTGTCTTAAAGAGGGACAATAATTTTGGAGATAAGAACCCTTTCGAGTCTCAAGTACTTTCAAACCAGCTAGCTTGAGAGTAAAACTCCCTCTACTCTGCACCAATGCCTGCCTCACCTGCAACTCAGAAGGCAACCCACCAGTATATCAGTGTAGTGTTCTCTATTTCCCACAGCAGCCATCTTGTAGCCACGCTGAGGGAGATTAGCAATTATGCTAAACTGGGGGCAATTTTTGCTGTGAATCAATGTCCATTAAGAATTGGGTTTAAACTACATAAACTCAATTAATGTTGGACTCTTACAGCCAACACAAAAGCGACATTTTATCCCAGCAGTTTGACATGGATTCAAACCCACGACTGAAAGGTGAAAGGGCAGTGCATCTTTAGAATATTTCTGTGTGTGATATATTCTAATGACATCACTAAGAAACACACTACACAAGATGGCTCCAACACAGAAACTGTCATCGTGTGGCTTTTCCACATGACCCTTTTATTATTTACATCAGTAGTTGCACTACCACCGTAGTCCACTAGGTGGAGCAGTTGTCCACTAGGGAAAGCTCTATTACACTTCTCCCTCCTTAATGAAGAAGTGATCACAACAACATAATAATTATACATAACTTGCATGATTATACACAACAAAAGATATGCGCTTATTTATTCATATTTACAAATCAAACTTAACTACTGGTTTTCTGTTTCAAATAGGATACCTTTGCTCTCGAACAGAACTTTCCAAACTTGGTGTTGAACTTAGACTCATTCTATGCTGAGCCGAAGGAGAGTTTTTCTCCAAGGGCAACCTTTGATCTACATTTGGACTCTCTACAACTTTAGACTGTTTGTCTGCCTGACTCGCACTCTAACTTAAATTTTGACTTTCTCTTGGGCTCATTACTAGTACATCTGATGTAGGATTTGCTACTGGCACTCGACTTGTAATAAGACTATCTGACTCATCAGAAATAATCAAATCATTTAAACTTTCAACTCCTTCCACATCTGTAGGTAAAATATGATCAATGTGAACAAACCTAACTGTTCCATGATCAAACATCTTGACCAAATATGTACGAGGGCCACATGTCTTCACTACTTTTTTGGTAACCACTTTAACTATTTATGGTGATGGTTCTTCACTCTAACCTTCTGATTCAATTTTACACTTCTCTCTCTTACTCTACCTCTATCATGATTCTCTTTCTGTCTTAATTGTCTCTCTTCTACTGACTGTGCCAAGTTTGGCTTTAACAACAAGAATCTGTTTTGTGGCTATCGTTTGAGAAACAACTCTGCTCGTGTTCTACCAGCAACTGTATGATGAGTATTATGATCAGTAATTAGAAAATTTGCTAGTTTATGGTCCAACGACAACTGCTGTTTCCTTAGATTTGAATCCAACATTTGCTTGATGAGGGCACATTTTACAATTTGTACTGTGTGCTCTGCTGCACCATTTGAAGCAAGGTGGTATGGTGGAACCTTAGTATGTTTCACACCATTTCTGCTCATGAACTGTGCAAATTCTTCTGAACAATATTACGACCCATTATCAGACACAATTTCTTCGAGGGCATATGAAGAAAGCAATCTTTGCACATTGTCTAGTGTTTTATTTTTTGTTTTTTCCATATCGGAAACTCCTCTACCCACTTCAAATGACTGTCAATCACATTGAACAATTGATGTCCTTCTAGCTGAGCAAAATCTACATGTAACTTTTGCCACACCCTGGGAGGCCATTTCCATGGCTGTAATGGTATTGATGGTGGTTTCTTGCTTACCGATTGACATGTTGTATACTGACTAACGATGTACTCTATATCTTTATCTAAACCTGACCACCATAAGTAACTACGTGTAAACTCTTGGTCAAGCACATTCCTAGGTGCTGGTCATGAAGATCTCTTAACAATTTGGACCTGAACTTATTTGGAATAACTATTCTTGCACCCCACATGATACAATCTTTATCCACTGATAATGTATTCCTATGAACAAAGTATGGATGAATATCTTCCTCTGATACGTGGTTTGGCCAGCCATTTGCTATGTAATCATACCATCATAGGCAGTCTCTTGGAATCGAGGAAGACTTGCTTCCACTCTTAACATGAGTTCATAGGTGGCTGTACCGCCCAATACGAGAACCATAGTCTCTGTCACAGGTGGGACAGATAGTCGTTGAGGGAAGGGGTGGGTGAGACTGGTTTGCCGCACGCTCCTTCCGCAGCCTGCGCTTGATTTATGCATGCTCTCGATGACGAGATTTGAGGAGCTCAGCGCCCTCCCAGATGCATTTCCTTCATAAGGCGGTCTTTGGCCAGGGACTCCCAAGTGTCAGTGGGAATGTTGCACTTTATCAGGGAGGCTGTGAGGGTGTCCTTGTAATGTTTCCACTGCTCAGCTTTGGCTCGTTTACGTGAAGGAGCGCTTACTTTGGGAGTCTCATGTCTGGCATGCGAACTATATGGCCTGCCCAGCGGACCTGACCCCAACCTTTGTCCTCGAGCTACAGTACGTGGACGATGCCCGAGTCTGCGCACACACAGAGGCTGAATTCCATGACATAGTCAACGTATTTACTGAGACGTACAAAAGCATGGGCCTTACGCTCAACATCAGTAAGACTAAGGTCCTCCACCAGACTATCCTTGCCGCACAGCACTGCCTCCCAGTCATCAAGATCCATGGCGCGGCCCTGGACAACGTGGACCACTTCCCTTATCTCTGGAGCCTCCTATCAACAAGAGCAGGCATTGACGACGAGATCTAACACCACCTCCAGTGCGCCAGTGCAGCCTTCGGCTGCCTGAGAAAAAGAGTATTTGAAGACCAGGACCTCAAAACTGTACAGTAGACACATCAAATCGCTGGAGAAATACTACCAATGATGTCTCCGCAAGATCCTACAAATCTCCTGGGAGGACAGACACACCAACATTAGCATCCTTGACCAGGCCAACATCTCCAGCATTGTAATCATACACCTTTGACATAACTGGGTCACATTTGGTTGCTCTACCAGTCTCTTCAGCTGTGACTTGCAATTCATTAATGTATGAAAAATAGAACACTTCTTCTTCCTTAGAGATAATGTTCACAATCTCTTGTCTTTTGAGTTCTTCTCAACTTTCTCCTTGAGTGCATATGGTACAGGACATGGCTTGCAGTAAACTGGTCTAGCATCCTTCTGAACTCTGACACTCACCTTGAAGTCTTGGATTGGATTGCCTGTTTCGCAGAACATCTTTGGATACTGCTGATGACACATCTTTTGATGCAAATATTGTTTCCACACGAAAAATCTCATTCCAATCCAGCTTCAATGATCCCAACCAATTTCTACCTATCAAGGCAGGCTTGCCTCCTGCCACTACTATGAGAGGCAAGCTCTGAAATTGATCCTGGTATGGTGATACGTTCTACCACAGGGATTTTCTCTCCTGAGTAGTCTCACATCTCTATCTTTGATTGCTCCAGTGGAAAATCATGCAACTTGTCAAGATATAGCAATTCCGGTACAACCTCAGTGTCGATTTCCATGGGTATCCTTGTTCCTGCAATGTCTATTTGGATCACGATACTTCGCGAATCACTGTTAGATATCTTTGTGTTCCAGTTGACGTGAAATCCCAGAAACTCCTTGTCCTGCTGCTGCGCTTCAATGCTATGTAGTGTCTGGCGATTTCTACTTCTAGCTTTGAAAGTTGGTTTACTCTTCAGTCAGCATGCCTTTGCATGATGCCCAGTTTTCTTGTAGTAGAAACTCTCTGCCGTCACATATGGACAGCTTTGAGCAATGTGTTGTCCCAGACACCGATAGCACAACTTTAATATGCTGTTAACTTGGTCAGTTGCTGAGGCCTTGGGGACAAATTATCTTTTACTTTTAACCTGTAGCCAAATTAACCTGGGTTATCTGATGACTGGAAGTGGCGCAAAATTCTCAGGAGTATTGGCTGGCCATATCCATCAACATAGCTGTCTGACAGGCTAAATCAAAAGTCAAATTAGGGGTGGTCAACAACTTTTTTCTGATTGCTTCATTTTTCATCCCACAAAACAAAGCGGCCACGCAATGCTCGGTCCTGTAAGTTTCCGAAATGACAGTGAATGGATAGCTTTTTTAAAGCTACAATGTACTCACTGATACCCTCATCAATTAATTGATCTTGTATTCCAAAATAATAACTTTCAGCAATTTCCATGGGCTCAGGACTGTAGTGCATTAGAATTTCCGTCAGTGTTGTGTCCTTTGGCTTGACGGGAACAAGCACATTTTTCAGTGTTTCATACACCTCGGGGCCTGCTTCAGTCAAGAAAATAGATTTTTTTCTTTCTGAAACCACCCGGTTATGGTTTTTATCATCAGGGACTTCGACTATACTATTTGTGGTGAAAAACATTTCTAGCCGCTCCACATATGCTTCAAAAGTCTCTCGGTCATGATGGAACTCACCTAAGCACCCCATGTTCCCATATCTGGACTCTTCAGTTCAGCCAAATGTGCTTGAAATTGACCTTGGATTTTTAGCTGTTCTGCAAAATCATCCACCAGCAAAAATTTCAGCTAGAGAATCTGATTTTCCTATCCTCATCGCCAATGTGATATATTCTTACAACACCACTAAGAAACACACTACACAAGATGTCTCCAATACAGAAACTGTCATCATGTGACTTTTCCACATGACTCTTATTATTTACATCAGTAGTTGCAGTACCACAGTACTCCACTAGTTGGAGCAGTAGTCCACTAGGGAGAGCTCTATTACACTGTGACGTATTGTATTTTTCCCTAAAGTTCTGTTGAGGTCTGTTTTATCTTCTCACAGTCAAATAATCATCATGTCACTGTGATTTACACACCAAGTTGTTTTGCATGTCATTTTAATCCTCCGTTTATCACATATTAATCTGCTTTCTCTCTACGTCTCCAACATATTATCATACTTAAAGAATTGAAAGAACTTGTGCGTTTTAGGTATTCACAACTCTATAGCCTTTTGACATTTTGTAAAACAATTGCAATTTAGCTTGGCTTCATTTGCTGCTACTACTACAGTCAGTATAGAGTAAATCTGGCCCCTTTGTGTTAGAGTAAAAAGGGTCTTTGAACATCTGCATTATACTTCTGTCTTCAATAGAACAAGAAATGTAATTGTTGTGGGGCACTTTCAAAGGCAAAGGCACCTGCTGACTATATGTATGTATGAATATATGTGTAAAATGGTCACCAGATATAAAATGGCTGCCAGAGATTCCGCAAAGCACTAGGGGAATTCAGCTAACAGTTAGCTTGACTACATTTTTGGGTAGCTGATGACACTGCAGTTCCGTGTACAGAAACACTGGAAAGGATGAGCTCAGCAGAATGTCCCTAATCAACAAACCCCAGACAAGATGTCCTAGCAGAATACTGAACAAAGGAATTCCTGTAACTGGGTTAAGATAAGAAGGTTAGGCATAAGCAGAACCCAAGGACAGTAGAGATAAGGGGGTCTGGAGAATATCATGAGGCTACGAGTAAGCCCCAGCTAAACATGAGATGATCACGCAGTCCCCTGGTGCCTGGGGGCCAATTCCATTGGCCCAGAGGAATCGATTTGTAATTTATAATCGTTATGATTGGATTGTGTCCAGTCAACATGGGCTGAGTGATTGTAATGAACTGTTGTAAAACATATAAATATCGATGAATTTCTTTGTTCGGTGGAGAGTAGTGCCTGCAGTAACCCAGAGGCTTTCTCCCTGCTGGCATAATAAAGACTGTTTTGATGTTGGAACTGACCCAGAGTGAAGAGTAATTCTTCCAGGATTTTGTTCGCGCTAACAGTAATTATTTCATGAAAAATCTTTTCAAAAAGATAGTAATTATAAACAGAATAATCCATGAGTTTGAAGGAGCTGGCTTCTTTCAGCATTGTGCAAGAACAAAGAAAATTACAAACATGCAACACAGTATAGAGGAGAGAAATAATTTTGATAACATACAGATTTAAATGTAATGGGGCCAAAATTCAGGGTCGCGGAAAGACCCATTACTGTCCGTTCGTGGCGGCCATGCATCAGAATTCCATGGCCGCCGCTTTTTGGTCAACTGGCCGACCCAACCCAAGTTTAGGTTGGGGATTTTTCAGCCTGGACCCGATACCGCCCGATGCTGATGACCGCCGCAAGAGGGTCATCAGACTGCCGCTTTTCCTCGCCTTAAAAATCCACCGACCAAAATTTAGGTCGACAAATCTAATCCCCACCGCACGGTGCCCCCAACAGATTTCTGTGTCAGTGTACCTTATCTGCAGTGCATACGGCCTGGCAGTGCAGTGGCCCTTCAAGGGGAGGGCCCACTGCCGCAGCTGTCGTAATAATTTTTGCCGGCCGACTTCCCGATCGGCCGGCAAGATAGTGCCCACGGATTCGGCTGGGCCGCCAACAGGCAGCCTTGCATCCCCTCTTGGGTACCAGGCCACTGGCCTGGCCAAAGCCCTCCTGGTAGCCCAGTGGCCGAAGATGAAAACTGATAGATTCTCTCCCATTTAACGGAGGGGAGAGAGCGTGGTGACGCACATACGCTGTGACATCATCACAGCTCCTTCACTGATTGACAGTAGTGGAATCACGGTCACGATCCAAATTCAGTCCCTCAGCCTTCCTGTCAAAGTCCTGAAAATCGATCATCCGATCGCATCATGGATCCGTGCGGTAAGAAAATAAATCATAGGTGCGCCAGCTTACTTGCACTACTAAATTTCGGTCCCAATATCTCATAAAATCACTTGAGAATACATATAGTCCTGTCTTACATATCACTTGATCAAATAAACCAAATAAATACTCTGTTTTCTTTATAATGGCATCTTCAGTTTCAAATAGGCAGCTTTTTGTTCAGGAAGATATAATTTTGTGTCCTTGTTACAAAGCCTCTGTTTTTACTCGGTGATAGGCATTGATACAAAGCTGGCGAGAACACCAGGGGGTAGAAATTCAGCACTGCCCAAAACGGGTCGCACCGACCGCTTCTGATGTGTTTTCACTGCCGCCATGGATGAGGTGGCCCCCTGCATGAAATTCAGCTCTTTGGCAATTTTTTTGGAGCGGGCTGGAAGTCAGTCATAATAGGAGCGGGAGTGCGGCGGTGAGCACTCTAGAGGGGTGGACGTAGAGGCGGGATGGAGTCTCTGTCATATCAGTCATCAGCCCAGCGCTGATGACGACATCATGACGCATGTGCATCACCGCATCTTTCCCCTTCACTTAAAGGGGAGAGCCTTCGCCATTTTAAAACTTCGGTCCACTGGGCCACCAGGGAGGGTTTCAGCCGGGCCAGTGACCTGGCACCCAAGAGGGGATGCGAGGCTGCCTGTTGGCAGCCTGGCCGAATCCGGGAGCATAATTGTCGGCCGGACCTGGCAATCGGCTGATAAAAGAAAAACATGGCAGCTGGGGCAGTGCGCCCTCCTCCTGAATGAGCGCCGCAGAGCCATGTCGCACTCACTTTCAACACAGTGCACTGACAGAAAAAGCTGTTGTGGGCACCACGCGGTGGGACGAAGATTTTTCCAGGTGAATTTAGATGGAGGCATGGGAGGTCGGCAGTGCATGCTTTGATTACGCACTTAGGAAGGGTTGGCAGCAGTGGGGCGGAAGTGGGGACCGTCGTAAAAACTACCGAGGTGCATTTTTCTGGCTGCGGCCTTTGGACTCCAAATCGGCGGTCACTCGACTCCACTGCTTGGCCACCACTTTCCGGCGGTAAGAGGTCTTTTCAGGATGCTGACTTTCGGCCCTCTGAGCTCCTAATGATGTCAAAAAGAGTTTTTGCCTTTGCAATTTAAAAAAAACTGGTCTCTAGATATGGCTACTACTGGTATGACTGCATTTATTGTCTATCCCAAGTTGCCCTGAGAAAGTTGGATGTTGGATCTTCACCTTGAACCACTGCAGTCCTTGTTGTGATGTTATCCTATGATAATGTTACGTTGGGAAATTCCAGGCTTTTGACCCAGTGACAATACAAGGTTGGGCTTTGTCCAAATCAGGATGATGTGTGACTTGCAGATGATGACCTTGTTGACCTCGTCATTCTCAAAGGTTTCAGGGCAGGAAGGTGCTGCCAAAGTAACCTTAATGAGTTTCTGGTATGCATCCTATAGATTGTGCATAATGCAGCCACAGTGAATCAGCAATAGATGGGTGGCTACTGAATTCAAAGTTAGGAGCACCAATCAAGCAAACTGCTGTTTCCTGGATGTTGTTGAGTTATACCCACTTTTCCTGGGCCAAACTAAAGATTGTCAACCTATCTCTATATCTCAAATCTCTTTACCATGCACTCATCCCCCCACCCCGCTTCCCAAGATGGTTTTCTTCTCAAAGCACTCAATAACATCAGCGTCCATTCTTGGCTTACTTGCTTCTTATACAATTGTCTGGAATGTGGATTTATTTTGGTGAAAGTTTAAGAATTAAATAAAATTATATTTGTATATGGCAGACATTAAGGGGGGAAAACTTTGGCCATTTGCGCTAAGGGGGGCACTAACGGTGCTCAAACAACTCTTTGCCCAGGCACAGCACCGCTACCGACTCCTGCAAAATTCTGCGGGAGTTTAGCAGCAGCGCTAACCTGTAGCGCCCCGCTCCTGCTGGTAGCATCCCCTCGTCATCACCATGCGCAGCAACCCATTGTCGCCTGGAGCGAAAATTCAATAGCACCTTGTGAGGCTCGCAGGGCAAAAATTAAAGGGGAGGAGCGGTGCTGAAAATGTAAAAATGGGCGAATTACCGGTTGCGGCCTTCTCAACTTCAAATCGCAGGGTTCGTACCGTGATATTACAGCCTCGCACTCTGGTGGTCCAGTGATGGCCCCTTCTCCCTCCTGCAGAGGCAACAACATGGTCTTCCACTTTAATGGAAGGGGAGGGCGCTGTGTTTCCGCTCCTCTCCACATAGTGCTAGAAAATTTGTGTTGGTTAGCGCGCCGGACCCACCCCTGAGAGGAAGTGGAGCGCGAGATTTTGAGCTCCACTTCCTTTCGGAGGTTGTATGCCCAATTTAGCTCATGTGGTGGGACTTCTGTGACTCACACAGGAAGTCCTGCCTTGCAGCTGTTACCACGCCCAACCAGGGCAGTACACAATTTAGTGCCATAGGACCCTAAGGAAGCCTGGTTTTGGCACTCATGCTAAGACATCTACCATGTTTTTACGTACAAGTGATCATGCTCCAGACCACAAAATTGGGCTTAACAGAGGACATGTGACTTAAGAAAGGCCTGGGGAGCAGAGATTTGGCTCCTAACTCCTGACGCAGCACTGAATCCAGGCCACATTAAAAAGAGGCAGCCAAGAGGGATGATGAACAGGAAACTCAAACTTTGACAATGTGTCAGAGAGTCTGCCCTAAAGAACTGCCCGAGAAAGCAACAATATGACCGATAAAACGGCCACAGCATCGTGGCAATAGTCGCCCGAAGATTGTATCGCTACTGGGAGTTGAAGTGTTTGCCAAAATACCAGGGAGAAGCATGGCACTCTTTCAGGGTGCAGTTTTAGTGGTGACAGAGAAAACGGGTGGTCATTTTGGAGTAGAGGAGCATCTTCCTCTGAATAGTAGCACAAGCAGCCTTGAATTCTTGTGGGAGGAGAAAAATCATCTGTAAACAAGTTGCTTGAAAGTAGTCTCAGGGGATGGGCCACTACAAGTTTGGACTTCAAACAGGAAGAGGCATGTTGAAGGACATTCGAGTTGGCCAATCAGCGAAATGGTCATGTTATCTCTAACCAAACAGAACTGGACATTTCCAGTTTTTCTGTGCTATAAACAGAAGAGACAGAGGAATTATCTTTCACTAGAGCTCAGAACAGGACACCGGGAGGAGGTATTGGAAGACCACCGTCGAACACGTGAAAGGGAACACATGGAAGCGAACACATGGAAGGTATATTTGGTTGGACTGATCATCCATTGCATTATAGTGAGCCAGTTTGAGCATAGTTACTGCTGAGAGGCATGACCAAGTAACGTAGGAGTAATTGTACGTAACTGGGGAAATTGGGGACAGTAAACAGTTGGATAAATACATTGTGGGGCGCATTGTGCATGACCAGTTAACATAGGAACAATTTAATTGTACATAACTGGGGGAATAGGATAACTGTAAACTGTTGGTTGTATGCATTGTGGGAGGAATTGTGTATAACCAGTTAACGTAGGAGCAGATACATTGCGAGGTTTAAGGTTGTTTTAATTGTACGTAACTGGGGAAATTGGAACACAGATGTTGCGAAGTGTAAATCTGTATGTGGTCATGTTAAACTCGGAACTTATAGTCATTTTTAATCTTTTTAGTAAAGTCCAGTGTATTGGAAAATCTCAGTGTTCTTATAAGTCTTGATGTTCGAAACCCGTAGGAAAATGTCTCACAGAAATGGCAACCATAAAAGGGACATTAAGCTAAGAACACTGACTGTGGGGGATAAAAAGAGAATGTCTATGGATGAGTTGATAGTGAAATATATTCACAGTAGAATCAGACCAACTGACCCCTGGGTGCAGGATATAATGGAGGGTGAAGACATCATCCAGAAACCGAAAAAATGGACAGAGGATCCATTCACTAAACTGCTGTGGCACAAGGCAGTGTGGCTAATGGCTTTCCGCAGGGAGTCAGATAAAAATGAGAGAGCAAGAGAAGGTTATTGTGGAGTTAAAAGGGAAAGCTAGCGAGAGAGAAGCATTGGTTAATTGCCTGCTCAAGGAGCTGAGAGAGTCACGGAGCGGCAGAGAAACCAATAAGCTATGGCTGGAGAACACCATAGAATACAGAGTGGTCGAGGAGGTGCGGTGCATATCAGGGGGAGTGTAATATAAATTTTATGCAGGCCCAGGAAGCTGAGGAGACATCCAGAGAAGTAATAGCAGCTTTTAAGGTGCTGCAAAACCAACAAGAGAATGAGACTGATCACACAAGATGTGTGCAGAAGTTTCAGAAACTAGGAAAAGAACTGGGCATAAAAATGGGAATTATTTGCCTAATGAACCCCAGTATGGAACAAGAGGTGGAAGAAAGGGGGGAGTCCATTGACAGGCCCCAGTACAGGAATGTAAGGCCTCCACCTGAGGCACCTGCGCACCCGGTGCCGATGAACCCCATACGGGAACAAAGGTTTGTGTCACCTGAACAGGACAGCCAAACAGGGGTGTTGGAAAGCAATTATGTGGCCCCATATAACAAGACCCAGCGAAAAGGAATGGTTCAATGAGTACCAACACTGGGGGTAAGGGCGATACGTTTCAGAAGATTAATGTGTTGCAGAGAAAGGTTGTGAAACAGAATGGTCAGAAGGACCATGCGGAATTCAAAAGGAACTTCAAAGACTTTGGATATAAATTAGTGATTCAGCAAAGAATTGTGTTTGCTGTATCTTTATGGTCCGGAAATGTGGTACGCTGGTTGTTTAAAAGACGGGAAAAAAAGAAGCAGATGTTTGGGGAGTGGAAGAATTTTTGTTTGTTTGAAAGTCTGTCTTTAAAAGAAAATTTGTTCTGTTTGTTTTAGCTCCACCCATTTTTTTTCCTGGGCAAATGTGATGTATGGTATGCGGAGAGGACCCCTTTTATGCTGGAAGAGATAAGGTTCAAAGTTAGTTGCTATGGTGACTGTTTAAAAAAAGCAGGAATGAGTTTTAAAAAGAGATCCAAACCATTAATTGTCGGCATATAGCAGAGAAAAGTGCTAAAAACTACCGGGAGAAAAAGATTATGGTGCAGATTATAAAACAAACATTAAATGATATGACACTGAAAAGTGTAAAGGAACAAAAGGACCTTGGCGTGCAGGTCCACAGATCCCTGAAGATAGTAGGCCAGGTAGATAAGGTGGTTAAGAAGGAATATGGAATACTTGCCTTTATTAGTTGAGGCATGGAATACAGGAGCAGGGATGTCATGCTTAAAATGTATAAAACACTAGTTGGGCCATGGCTGGAGTGCTGTGTGTGGTTCTGGTCATCACATTGCAGGAAAGATGTGATTGCACTAGAAAGGGCACAGAGGAGATTTACTCGAGTGTTGCCTGGACTGGAGAATTTTGGTTGTGAGGAAAGATTAAAGATGCTGGGTCTCTTTTCTTTGAAACAGAGGAGGCTAAGGGGAGACATTGAGATGTGTAAAATTATGAGGGGCCTGGATAGTGTGGATCGGAAGGACCTGTTTCCCGTGGCATAGATTTAAAGTATTTGGGGGGAGGTTTAGAGGAGATATGAGGAGAAACATATTCACCCAGAGGGCAGTGGGGGTCTGGAACTCACTGCCTGAAAGAATGGTGGAGTCAGAAAACCTCACCACATTTATAAAATACTTGGATGTGCACTTAGAGTGCTGTAACCTACAGGGATCATAAATTGAAAATTGGTTTAAGGAAAAATGGATAAATAGTTATGACTGAATAAAAAGGAGAAATGTGAAGATCATGTTTCTTTCCTACTATTCTAGTGTTTTTCTTTGATTTTTCAGTGAGAATATTACTGAATGTTTAGAAAACGATGTGCGACTATTCCTTTGTGTGGCTGTGGCTCCTCCCCCTTTTTCCAAGTTGCATTGGTTAGTTTAAAATTGCAGTTATTGAGGTTAATTAACCTATTAAAAATTAGACTTGTATTATGGCCATGATAAAATTCTCATTGGTGCAAATTCTGTGAAGAGCCTTTAGTTCCGGACATGAGGCAATTCACATTAATAATTGGTATTGTTTTAATTCTGACCAATGTGTGACTGGGGAGAAAAGCATGAAATGCTATTGTTGTGTGCAAAGTTGCGGCAAAGCATGCGGCAAACCAGACACCCCGCCCACCCTTTCCTTCAACCACTGTCTGTCCCACCTGTGACAGAGACTGTGGTTCTCGTATTGGACTGTTCAGCCACCTAAGAACTCATGCTAAGAGTGGAAGCAAGTCTTCCTCGATTCTGAGGGACTGCCTATGATGATGATGATTTCCAGTGGCATGGCAATCATACCACTATAATCGTCCATTATATCAAGCGATGCAAGGACAGGAGTGCGGTTGTACAAGCAGTAGAGTTAAAAAAAAACTAATCCAAAGGTTCCTTCTCCTGTGAATAAACAGATTTGTGGGAAAAGTGAATTGTTTGTCATAAACACATCCCAGGACCAACAAATGGGCTAATGGTAATCCCAACTCAGATGACATTGTACCATGATGTGCATCACAAAGTGGTACCGGTAATATTGAATCTGACCAAAGTGGACTACCTAGGTGGTGCAAGCCTAAAACAGCATGGCTACATGGGAGAATGATCAAGGGATTTTGGCAGAGGGCCAGTACAACCTATACCGAATCCAAGGAAAGTAATAAGCTTATTCATATCTTGGCAAGAATCTTGGCAAGAAGATACCAAATCTATTAAAGAGAATCATAACTGAAGGCGGAGAGGCCTGATTAATATGCCGCAACTGGTTTTAAATCAGATTATAGAAGAGAACAAAAAGGCCTTTAACGAAACTGCTCGAAGTAATAAGTGAATCTTGGTTAGTGGAACAAGCCCAAGAAAACCTTTGACATATTGCAGAGGAAAAGCTCTCTTTCTGGATAACTGATCGAGATCTGAGGGCAATGTCCACTTATCAACTTACTAAGACTCTATGCCAAGTCAGAAGGTTGGTACAGTTGTACCCACTGAAACCAGGTGTAACAAAGCAATATCACCCTCAGAGATAGTATGGTATTACCCAATCATGCCTGAGAAAATTTAGTAGGATACAATAAACACCGGAAATATGTAACCCGGGTGGATGGGAAAACATGGGTAGCCCCAGACCTAACTGAATGTGCTCAACCAATGGGTGTGATTAATCCTTGCCTTTCTAAATGTAGATTTATCCTATCCTTCAGGATTTGTTCCAATAATTTTCCCACCACTGAGGTTAGGCTGACAGGCTTGTAATTACTCAGCCTATCCCTTTCTCCCTTCTTAAACAAAGATACCACATTAGCAGTCCTCCAGTCCTCCGGCACCATGCCTGAATCCAAAGAGGACTGGAAAATGATGGTCAAGGCCTCTTGTTGGAGAGCGTTTCCATAGAGCAAAGGCAACTGTGGCATAATGTTCGAATTAAATATGTGTGTAATGTTAGAATTAAATATGTGTGTGTAAAATGATGGCAGGAGATGTATGAAGATGGCTGCCAGTGATTCAGCAAAGCACTAAGGGAATGCAGCGAGCAGAATTGACCACATTCCTAGTTACTGATAACTGCCGTTCCTCACACAGGAATACACAGAAAAGACGAGCTCAACAGGCTTTCAGGCCCCAGACAAGATGTCCTGGTAGAATGGTAGAACAATAATACTCCTGTAACAGGATTGAGATAAGGAAACTACCCAAAGATAACACCCAAGGACAGTAAGATTAGGGGGGGCCTGAACAATGTCACAAGACCATGAGTAACCCTTAGCAACACATGAGGCGATCACGCAGCCACCTGATGTTCAGAGACCAATTCTATTGGTCTAATTGAATCTATATGTAATCTATAATCAATATGATTGGATATGTCCAGCCGAAATGGGCTGATGTAACTGTAGTTAACTCTTGTAAAGCATATAAATATCCATGAACTCCTTTGTTCAGTGGAGAGAGGTGCCTGGATGAACCAGTGGCTTCATCTCCCCGCCGGCGTAATAAACCATTTTGAAGTATGGAACCGACCCAGAGTGACGAGTGATTCTTGCAGAGAACATTCGTGCTAATAATCGGCAGGATATTGCAGAGGCCGTTGGGACACCCCTGGAGAATCCGGGTGAGTATAAGTCCGAGTAAAAAAAAATATATAGCGGGGTGCTGGAGGTGAACGCAAAGGTTGATCGACACAGATGGATGGTCCAGTATCTCACACACTTAGCCTAAGCCTGAATTACGAGGACTTAGTCCCACGTGACGGACAGAATCAAGTAGGTGTAGAGAATTCCCCCGAGACCATAGGATCATGAGACCGAGCGACATCTCCCGGACCCAGTAAGGGAATTGGCAGTAGATCCCAGGGGGAAGGGACCAGGTGGTGTCCAGAGGCCGACGCAATATCCAACCTGTGGGAAGGGTCGGACCAACCGGCAAAACGGTGGTAGGTAGTCATTAAGGAGGTGTAGGGCACTGCGGGAATTGCTTAAACGTGCTTTAAGAATTGTATAAGTTTGTGTAATAGCAGACTTGTGACCTGACAGTAGCTAGAGACGGTCTACTACAAGTCGCGCTGGGTAAAAGCGGACCTCTGAGAGTAAGATTCCTAACGAGCTAATCATACCCAATATGGCAAATCTAACAATAAAACTCAAGTGGGGGCCAGAAAGGTCCCTTACTCATCACCTGGCGGAGAAACAAAAGAAAGTAATTATTTTGTTCTGATTCTTCAAGCCCACGTAAAGTTAACAGAGAAAGTAAATCAATCATGTATTAATCTATCATCATGTATTAATTTATTTTAAAAAATCTGATAGTGACTATCTTAAGTGATGTATGGATCCAACAATAGAGCCGGCCAAACTATAAGCTTTGTTGAATGAAGAGAGACTGTTGTGAATGTCTGTCTTTGAGTGAGAGTGCTTCTGTGATTTTTGACTGCGGAATGGATTTTTCACGTGTCTGAAAGCCTGTTTGGAAAAGTGGTGGAGCTGTCTGTTTGTTTTTTCAAACAGAGTGAAAGTTTTTTTTAATCCTTTGCAGTGTTGTCCTGTATGTAGGAAGTTTTAAGAAAGTGTGAACCTAGAATTGAATTACATTTTAAGTTAGAAACACAGGTGCGTATTTATTTGGATGATAAGTTACGGAGCTAGGAAACGCACAAAGGATAGGTTTGTTGAGCAAAAGATAAAAAAATACATGGTCCCAGTGGTTTTAAAAAAATAATTATTTGACATGCTCACTAACTTGTCGAAAGAAAACACACAATCATTGATTACATTGGGTTGAAAGACATAAATTTAGGCTAGGAATGAGATAAAGAATGGAGAAGGGAAGTTGTAATCCCTTTAAAAAAAAGCATGCATGAGTCTCTCGAGGCTGCGGGCTTGGGAAGAACGCTCCCATTTTTCCTTTGTGTAAAACCTTGACGCGAAAACTTCTAGCTCAGTAAAGAGAGTTTTAAATAAAAGATTGGCAGTACAAAATTTGAATTGGGATTTTGCGATATTAAGAGAAGGCACAGCAAAATACTGAGATAGATTCAAACGAAAAAAATTCAATCTGATCTCTTAAAAAAAAGAGAAATAAAACTAAAAGGTTTGGAAACAATATAGAAATACCTTCAGGGATCAAATCAAACTCCTGGGCGAGTGGTGAGCTATCTGCGAAAGTGTAAAAGGGACTTTGAAAAAAAAAGTTAAAACGGCAAGCTTTAGCAGTTCAGAACAAAGGACATTGTAACGGCCTTGAAACTGGAACATTTGAGATAACCAAAAGCAGCTTTCAAAGCCTACGTGCTAGACTCTGTTCTAGTTCTGGAAAAGACGAGAAAAAGATAAAGACGCCACCTTGAAAGAAAACAAATTGAACGAATTTGAAAGAAAAAGTGTTTTCGATTGTCTGATGATTTTAAATTAGCAAGTTTACGGAGACACGAACCCTCTGTGTAAAATACTAAAGCTAATTAGAAGAAAGAAGATCTGAATGAACAAAAAGACGTAACGTATTAAATAGGTGCTGAAAAATAAAGTGTTTGCGATGGAAAAAGACATAACTTACTAAATACTAGTTGATATTGGCTGTGAAAAAGATATTGGTTTAATTTGGAAAAGGAAAAAAAATTGGAAGAGGTAAAAGACACTCTCCATTGATAATGATTTTAAATTACAAGAAAGTTTCACTGCAGTTTGAAAAGATTTCCAAAATGGACGTGGTTTATCAAGAAAAGTCTCGAACAGTCTAAACAAGCAGGAGGGTTTTGAAAATAATGAGGAGAAAAGAGCTAAGCTATGCGAACTCAGCACAGAAAGGAAAAAAAAACTGAGAATTAAAAAATCTTACTGAAATTTAAAATTCTTATAGAAAATGGAACTGGCATGGAAGTTTATACTGTGTGCCGAGAGAAAAATAAAACACAAGATTTGCCCAGTGAACGGGATCGTAAAAAAACCCCGAATCGTTGGAATGTATACAGCTTGTGTGAAAATTGGATTTCAGTAAACAAAATAGCCATTAAAAATGCCTGTGGGTGGATTGAGGCTGCAGCTCCAGCTCGGTCGGCGCTGCTCTCTGGGGACCCAGGGCACGGCAGCACCCCGGGGAGCAGCAGCCTGTGGAGTGGTGAAGTCTTCCCAGCTCCCACAGACCGTCCCCATCCACCTCCGGCCGAAGAGTGTCGGCCCATCGCCTGCAATGACCCACAAAGGTAAACCGTGCGTCTCGCCCCCGTGGGATACCTGCACCATCGCTCTGCCAAGAACAGGTATTAGTTCCCTGGTGTAGATACGCAGCTTCACCGTGACCGGGACCAGCTTGGGTCGTGCAGCTGGGTTAATCCACAGTTTATCAAAAGTTCTCTGACTCATCAACGATGGACCCGAGCCCGTGTCCACTTCCATACTCACAGGGACTCCATTGATTTTTACTTCCCTTATCACTGGGGGCGAATCGTCCGTACACGTGTTCAGTCCCAACACCTCATCATCTTCTGCCTGCTCCTCGCTGAACAGTGGATCATCCCCCATCTCCTCAGCCACATGGTGAGTCCAATTTGTTTTACACATATGCTGAAGGTGGCCTTTCGTGTGGTAGGTATTGCACGTGTACTCCGCAAACCTGCACTGGTGAGTCCCATGGCTTCCTCCACAAGGCCAGCATGGTGCTGCTTGATTGGCCCCCCACAGCGGACTCTGAGTTTCAGGACCCCGAGGTCCGTGCTCTCTGCCCCAGGCAGAGCCACGTTCTGCAGTTTTGTCCATGGTGGATGCTATCCTGTGGACAGTGCCTGCCGGGTTTAAGACTGAGTGGAATATTTGCTTGGTGCTGCAAGTCGAGGTCATATGTGCCCAGCTGATGGTGATGGCCATTGTCAAAATGACTCAAGGTTCCATGGTTAACAGCTTGTGAAGGAGGCCCTTGTGGCCAATCCCCATAACGAAAATGTCCCGTAACGCCTCGTCAAGGTATGCGCCAAAATCACATGGCGCCGCGAGTCTCCTGAGGTCCGCAGCATATTTGGTGACATCCTGGCCCTCAGGTCTGCAGTGATGGTAAAATTTGTATCTGGCCGTGAGGATGCTCTCCTTCGGTTTCAACTGGTCATGAATGAGTTCAGTCAGCTCCTCGTATGACTTGTCCCTGGCACTCCAGGGTGCCAGCAAATCCCTGACGAGACAGTAAACCTCATCTCCACAACTGGAGAGCAATATCGCCTTATGCTTATCTCTCATTGCATCCGTGTCCTCCGTCAGATCGTTTGCTGTGAAGTAGTACTCGAGCCTTTCCGTAAAGGCCTCCCAATCATTGCCCATGGTAAAATCCTTTAGCGAGCCCAGAGTAGCCATGGTTGCATGGAGTTCGTCCGCTTCCTTGTCGCCAAAGTGGTGTATGTAGCACACAAATCACTGACTCCACACGGTTTGGTGTAAGTCTAACTGCTGTGACCTTCGTCCTTTATTGTTCAGCTCCAGATTACCTCTCAGATGTGGTGGTTATGCAGGCACTTCCAGGTTTCCCATCACAGCGCCCTCTGTGGTGTACCATTGTGCTTACATTACATTTAAGGTACCAGGACGATACACACATCAATACATAACAGTGACGACCAGGATCTGTTTAAAATCTGCAGATAAAACACTCACCGAGATGGGACCGCAGCGGCTACTTCGACTCTGGGGACTCAGGATAGTGGGAACCTTAAGGCCCACGCAAGCACTGGATAATACAGACAGACTACGAGAAATATAGCATACGCAGGAAAGACATAACTACATGAACTATGGGGTTTTGTTTAATTTAACTGATGGAATATGTAACCCAGCAGCCAAGGACTGGAGCAAGGACAGAACTTATTTTAACGCATAATATTAAGCATGAAAATGGGCCTGTTCTGATCAATATCTCAGGCATACGAATGCCGGAATATTGTACAGAACAGGCAAGGAATATGTATAGCGTATTAAGTAGGGTTGTAATGCAGCAGGCTGCCGATGCCATGGGCGCCAGTAGGTTCCGAGGACAAGAGCAGGTGCATAGGAATAAGAGAGGAAGAGTTAATGATGCTGCTAGCGGTTTTAATACCGGAACCTCCGTAGTAAATTCACTGGATATACAAGGGCTGATTGAAAAGGTGGAACAACTTACAGGGGTCATGAGGGAACAACTAGAGTGGACAGAGCAGAATCAGAAAGACCAAGCCGACCTAGGAAGGGAAGGCATGGAGATACAGTTAGATGGAATTTCAATAATAGAGACACATGCCAAAACAATTAATCGTCTAATTGACAGAGAAAAGGAAGATGCCGGAAAGCTCCGACAAGGGCAACTCTGTCACGCTTATGGTTTATGGATGGTGGGACAGATACGACACAACCTCGATCAGATCCAAAGCGGGGAGGTACCAGACTGGATAGACAGCTCACATCTGGCTCAGCCAGCCAAGCTGAAGGGGACACTGGATAACTGCACTCTAAAGGGACTAACCAGAGTATACCCAGTGATTCCAAACTGCCAAATGGGTAAAGCTGTGGGAGTGGGGATTGTCTTGATGATCCCTATAGTCACACGAGACTCAGGTCCATTTCCCCTTTATCAACTGGAGAATATCGGGGTCGTACATAACAATGCCTCCCTCCATTACTGCTTGACCGCAGACTCCGCTATTCTTAGAGATAACACGCTATATGGCATCTCCCTGACAGGATGCAAACAGAGGGGCGAGATCACGGTGTGTCCCCACCCGGTGGGACAGGGAGAATTAGACGAGTGTGGTTTTAATCGAACCGATGGATGTGTTCAGGAAATAGTACCAGCCCCCACACATTTTGCCGGGGCCGGGTACGGAGGCAAAGGGAGATACTGTGTCTTCACCACAGAACGCTCATATCAGTACAACGGCTTTCAATGCCAGATCCCGCAACCAAACTTCTGCTTTACACCCCTATGACCCGTCACTATAGGGCAAGCCCGCATTATCCAAGTTAGGCGGCAAGGTACCGAAATCATTAATTTTACCGATCAGCTCCATGATCACCTGCAGGACTATGACGAACCAGAGCAGGCCCTTATCCCCCATTTAGCTGAAGTGTTAAGGGAACTAAGACTCAGAGTTGGCCAGTCTGTCAAACTCCACCACCAACTACGGACAAAGATTGAGATATTGGAGAAAGACACCGACACAGAGCTGCAGGATGAGAGTTGGTGGAGGAGGGTTTGGAACTGGGGGATAAATGCCAGCATCCACCCCTGGATTCAAATTATATCACATATACTGGTTGGAATACAGCTAGTCCTAGCATGAACATGAGGTGTCATGGCTTGTCGGTCCTGCAGATATTATGCACAACAACGGAGGTTGAGCACCAAAGCTCAGATAAGCAAGGAAGTCTGTGTGACAGGCGAAAGGGGCGATTCAAACGATATCAATTTGATCTGAACAACTGGAACTCCTGAAATCGTGTGACTGGCCAGCACGTTGAAGCAGGGAGTAGCAGGTGACACAAAAACATAAATAATATAATATAAATTAATGTCGGTTTCAGGGGGCTAGGACTAGCCCCTTTACCGAAAGGGGGGATTATTGGAGAGCATTTCCATAGAACAAAGGCACCTGTGCCATCTAATGTTAGAATTAAATATGTGTGTAATGTTAGAATTAAATATGGCAGGAGATGTATGAAGATGGCTGCCAGTGATTCAGCAAAGCACTAAGGGAGTGCAGCTAGCAGAATTGACCACATTCCTAGTTACTGATAACTGCCGTTCCTCACACAGGAATACACAGAAAAGACAAGCTCAACAGGCTTTCAGGCCCCAGACAAGATGTCCCGGTAGAATGGTAGAACAATAGTACTCCTGTGACAGGATTGAGATAAGGAAACTACCCAAAGATAGCACCCAAGGACAGTAAGATAAGGGGGGGGGGCCTGGACAAGGTCACAAGACCATGAGTAACTCTTAGCAATACATGAGGCGATCACGCGGCCAGCTGATGTTTAGAGACCAATTCTATTGGTCTAATTGAATCTATATGTAACTTATAATCAATATGATTGGATAGCGTCGAGCTGAAATGGGCTGATGTAACTGTAGTAAACTCTTGTAAAACATATAAATATCCATGAAATCCTTTGTTCAGTGGAGAGAGGTGCCTGGGAACCAGTAGCTTCATCTCCCCGCCGGCGTAATAAACCGTTTTGAAGTATGGAACCGACCCAGAGTGACGAGTGATTCTTGCAGAGAACATTTGCGCTAACACCCCTGCTATTTCTCTTTTGCTTCACTCAACAGCCTGGGATGCATTTCATCTAGGCCTGGGGAATTATCTACTTTCAAAGCTGCTCAACCCCTTAATACCTCCTCTCTCACTATGTTTATTTCATCTAGAATTTCACACTCCTCCTCGATAGCAGTATCTGCATTGCCTCTTTCCTTTGTGAAAACAGACGCAAAGTATTCATTAAGAACCATACCAACATCTTCCGCCTCCACACATAGATTACCCTTATGGTCTCTAATAGGTCCTACCCTTTCCTTAATTATCCTCTTACTTTTAATATATTTAGAGAACATCTTTGCGTTTTCCTTGATTTTACTTGCCAAGAATTTTTCATGCTCTCTCTTAGCATTCCTAATATCCTTTTAATTTTCCTCTGAACTTTCTATATTCCTCCAGAGATTCTAAAGTATTTAGCCATCGGTATATGACATAAGCTTCCCTTTTTTTGGTGAAAAAATACCTACATACCACTGACATAACGCTCGGCGGAATATTCATCATTGACATACCATCGAACAGTATGCACACCGTCCACCATGCAAGACCATTCGGATACCGCCCTAAAAGTCTGATTTTCATGGCATACCGCTGACAAACCACCGGAGCTGCATACCATCCTGGAAAAGGTGGTCTTACGCGATGTTAAGTGGGCGGGAATGGGCGGTAGTGCTCGGAAACGCCATTTTGAAATCGGGACCAGTCAGCTAAAGCAACACCTTTGTATTTTTGACTTTACATTGCGAATTACAGTGGAAAAGGTAGTTTCATTGGTACTAAGTAACTTACTAAGATCAAAGGTATTTTAGTTATATTTTTTCATTGAAAAATATTCTGGAGATTTAAGAAGAATGGAGCCTGTACTATCTCAGCCTGCATTGCTAACTACCTGTCTAATGGAGGATCCAGATGGGAGAAGGTTTATTGAGCAGAGCTATCAGGGTAATGGAGGACATTGCAGACTGATGAGGAGGAGGAGGCCTTACCCGCATAGGATTTTCAGGGAGAAGCGCTCATACTTGGACCTGACCGATCGACAGTGTGTTCGAAGGATGTGCTTCCGAAAAGAGGTGATCACTGAGATTTGCCAGCTTATTAAGGCAGACCTGCAGCCCAGTACCACCAACATTGCTGCACTCTCTTTAGAGATGAAGGTGACTGCGGCACTTTCCTTTTCAGAATGGCAGGCAGTGACTAGTGGGGTGCTGCAGGGCTCAATGCTGAGACCCCAGTTATTTACAATATACATCAATGATTTAGATGAAGGAATTGAATGTAATATCTCCAAGTTTGCAGATGACACTAAGCTGGGTGGCAGTGTGAGCTGTGAGGAGGATGCTAAGAGGCTGCAGGGTGACTTGGACTGGTTAGGTGAGTGGGCAAATGCATGGCAGATGCAGTATAATGTGGATAAATGTGAGGTTATCCACTTTGGTGGTAAAAACAGGAAGACAGAATATTATCTGAATGGTGACAGATTAGGAAAAGGGGAGGTGCAACGAGACCTGGGTGTCATGGTACATCAGTCATTGAAGGTTGGCATGCAGGTACAGCAGACGGTGAAGAAGGCAAATGATATGTTGGTCTTCATAGCTAGAGGATTTGAGTACAGGAGCAGGGAAGCCTTACTGCAGTTGTACGGAGCCTTGGTGAAGCCACACCTAGAATATTGTGTGCAGTTTTGGTCTCCTAATCTGAGGAAGGATGTTCTTGCTATTGAGAGAGTACAGCGAATGTTCACCAGATTGATTCCCGGGATGGCAGGACTGACATATGAGGAGAGACTGGATCAACTGGGCTTGTATCCACTGGAGTTTAGAAGAATGAGAGGGGATCTCATAGAAACACATAAAATGCTGATGGGATTGGACAGGTTAGATGCAGGAAGAATATTCCCATTGCTGGGGAGTTCCAGAATCAGGGGTCATAGTCTAAGAATATGGGGTAAGCCATTTAGGACCGAGATGAGGAGAAACTTCTTCACTCAGAAAGTGGTTAACCTGTGGAATTCTCTACTGCAGAAAGTTGTTGATGCCAGTTCGTTAGATATACACAAAAGGGAGTTAGATATGGCCCTTATGGCCAAAGAGATCAAGGGGTATGGAGAGAAAGCAGGAAAGGGGTACTGAGGTTGAAAGGTCAGCCATGATCTTATTGAATGGAGGTACAGGCTCGAAGGGCCGACTGGTCTGCTCCTGCACCTAATTTCTATGTTTCTATGTGTCTATGTTTCTATGTTTGTTGACCTGACTACTATGGCATGGGGGGATTCTGTGCCATGTCCCGACCCTGTCAATTACCGCATGGTATCGACAGAGTGGCAGTTCGCTCCATCATGGTGATCATACGCGACATATCCTCCGACTGCCGCTCCGATACAGCTGCGCTGTTTGCGTCTATCATAGCCATGGCCTTGAGCAGCTCTCGACCTATGTTGACGCTGGCCTGTGACAGATGCATCATGTCCTAGAACACACCTATCTGTCGTGCAGCAACCAACCTTTCCTGCACCAATCTCTGTCGCTGTGGCAAAGGCGCTGCAACACTGAGGGTGCGTTGTTGTGCACCACTTAATCCCCCAGAATCAGAGGAACCATGGGAGAATCCCCTGAATGCAGACTCGGTGGTGGAGGATGTTCCAGCTGGTCCACATGGAACTGTTGTATCCTCCTTTGCCTCCACTGACTCCAGGATCAGTGGCTCTTCCTCTTCCTCTTCCTCATCTCTGCCAGTGGTGAAGTCGGGAGAGGGCTGGGTGATGCCAGAGGTGGAGGCAGTGGGTCTCTCGTCTGGTCTCTCTGTGGAGGTGTGGTCTGAATCGTCCGAGTCTGGAAGTAAAAAACAACATTTAAAAATGCTTGGCACCAGGGGAGTGGTCAGGGTTACCTGAGCACAAAGTACAGTGACTTTGCGCAGTCTTACTTAAATGTTCATCACTGTTGCAGTACTGCATTACATATCGCACACAGACAAAACATATATGCATTGCATTACATGCCCCCAACATTGCAGTACATCACATGAGGCCAACATTACAATTATAGTTACATGACATGACATGATAGGACTGCAACACAGTAAGTATTCAACTTAACATCCTGTGTGAGTGGGTCAGCTCCAATGCCAGTGGTGGCACGGTTGCTATCCCTTACCAGAGACAGGGCACGGATCTCTATTTCTGTCAATGGCTGTGGGTCCTCCCCCCTTGCGATGCTGATCGGCTGCTATTGCAGATGTCTTCTTCTGCAGAAAGTGAAGTAAATGAAAGTAAAAATCTTCAATCCATTTAACATCGCAGACACACAGGGTCCCACACCGACACACACACACACATACACACACGTTAAAAAGCACTGCGTTGATCCTCTTGTCATTGCCTGAAAGCACGAATACATCGCCGTAACCTTAAGATAAGTAACATCATCCGTGTGACACTGAACCTACATTTACATGGTACATGGCACATGGCGGGTGCATAAATAAAATCATTACTTACTCTTGCTACCCTCACCAGGTCGTTCCACCTCTTATGGCACCTTTCCCCAATGTGTACCATGGTACTTGTGGAGCACACAGTCTCCCCAATCTCTTCCCATATCCTAATGTTCTCCTTGGGGGTTGGGGGGGCTTTGCACGACCACCCTTCGTTAGGTCGGAGTACCTCTCTGAAATATTCTCGAGAAGGGCAGGTAACTCCGTCTCGCCAAAGGCGGGCGCCCTCAACCTCCTGTCCTTTTCGATGTTCCTGCGCTTTGAATTTTTATTTATTTATGTTATGATTGTTGCTTTGTAAAATATGTCTTATTATTGTTCAAACTGCAAAATTATTATTTGTTATAGATATTTTTTACTCTGCAATGTGTTTTTAAAGTAACTGACCGTCGACTAGCTTGCTGCTCCTTCTCACTCTCTCTCCCTCGACTTCAACTCACTACACATGCGCGGGTGACCCCTGGCCCCCGAAATTGTGGGTAAAGTGCTTCTGTGAAAAGAACGGGAAAAAAAATTGTGCGTGCGACAGTTGCACCATCCTTCGAAAAAAAAGTCGATCTGGATCGACAACTATGTTATCTACTGCCTGCTGCAGACCACCGACATACTGCCGGAAAAAAATCGACCAATTTTGTCCAATGGGTAAGCCATTTAGGACTGTCAAGCCCCCTCATAATCTTATACTTTGCGATAAGACCACCTCTCATTCTTCTGAACTCTAATGAGTAGAGTCCCAACCTACTCAACCTTTCCTCATAAGTCAACCCCCTCATCCCCGGAATCAACCTAGTGAACCTTCTCTGAACCGCCTCCAAAGCAAGTATATCCTTTCGTAAATATGGAAACCAAAACTACATGCAGTCATCCAGGGGGTGGCCTCACCAATACCTTATATAGCTGTAGCAAGACTTACCTGCTTTTATACTCCATTCCCTTTGCAATAAAGACCAAGATACCATTGGCCTTCCTGAATGATGCATGTGTAATATTGAGTTCTTGGATACTTCAACACACACAGGCCAATCTGGATAGGAGAGCTAGGGATAGGGTTCCAATGTGGGTATCAGACGAACACTTATGGATGGCCCAACAGTACGAGTCTAACCTCACAGCATGTCAGTTAAGAAATCTCGCAGTTGTGCATGTAGGTCTTCACGAATGTAATGATACCAGTGATGATGGTCTCATAGGGATAGTTATCCGGATGCTGGTAATGACTGAACCATGGGTCCCAACAAGGGTATACATGGTACATAATATGTGATATACCACAGTAGATCATTGTATCCAGTTGATTTGGACCTATGTAAAGTCTAGGGGTCAACTCCGATGTGTATGTATGACGTACTTATGAACAACAAGACTATGTGTTGTTTTAATGTTATCTATTGTCTAACAACAACCGGCACACGCTACTTGTAGTGTCAGGAATGGGACCATATGTATTTGTGTATATTTAATATATATTTGTATGTACCTTTCACGTATGTAATGTCTAAAGAGTTGATTGGGTTATGTACATCTTCTTTCAGTGCTATGTTTACGTGTTTGGTGCACAAAGAGCTGGCTGAATTGTGTATGTCTTTTCGGAGTACTATGGAAATGTCTACAAATGTGGGTGCACGAGAGACATTTAAGGGAAGATTGAAGTCTTGTGGTAGGAGAAAAATCATCTGTAACCAAGCTGCTTGAAAGTAACCTCGGGGGATGGGTCACTACAAGTTTGGAATTCAAACAGGTAGAGGCATCAAACAGGAAGAGCCATGTTGAAAGACATTCAAGTTGGCCAATCAGCGAAATGGTCACATTATCTTTAACTAAACAGAACTGGGCATCGGGCTGTTCCAGTTTTTCTGTGCTATAAAGAGAAGACAAAGGAATTTTCTTTCTCTGGAGCTTGTAACAGGACACCGGAAGGAGGTATTGGAAGACCACCGTCGAACACGTGGAAGGGAACATGTGCAAGGTATATTCAGTTGGACTGATTACCCATTGAATTATACCGAGCCAGTTTGAGCATAGTTACTGCTGAGAGGCATGACCAGTTAATGTAAGAGTAATTGTGCATAACTGCGGGAATAAGATAACTGTAAACAGTTGCATATATACATTGCGGGAGGAATTGTGTATAACCAGTTAACGTAGGAGCATTTTCATTGTGAAGTTTAAGGTTGTTTTAATTGTACATAACTGGGAGAGTTGGGGCATAGATGTTGCGAAGTGTAAATCTGTATGCGGTAGTGTTGAACTCAGAGCTTATAGTCATTTTTAATCTTTTTAATAAAGTCCAGTGTATTTGACAATCTCAGTGTTCTTATAAGTCTTGATGTTTGAAACCCATAGGAAAAAGTCCTACAGCCTGGATAGTAATAGCAGAACCTGATAGCACACAAGGAAGAAATTTGCTGCTCTATAAAAGGTTGCCCGGATACATGTGCTTGTAACTCTTTAGCTTTACAATGTTGCCTTACACTGCATCTTAACAGTATTTCAGTATATTCTTGGTGGAACATCATAGACAGAGAATGCATAGCACTCCGATAGCTATTCTCCATTCAATTCAATTTGCCCATGTTTCAGTACTGCACTCTGTGTTGCTGCCATGTCAAACATGTTTGCCACGTAATCCCTTGAAAGATAAGAAAAAAATGGGGTAGAAGAGCAAAGAGATCTGGGAATACAGATACATAAACTACAAAAAGTAGCAACATAAGTTCCTAGAGGAACAAAATACAAAAGTAGGGAGGTCATGTTAAATTTATATAGAATCTTGGTTGAACAACACTGGAGTACTGTGAGCAATTCTGGTCTCCATATGACAAAAAAAAAATTGACGAACTAGAGAAAGTGCAGAAAAGATGTACAAGGCTGTTACCAGAATTGAAAGAATGCAACTATGAGGAAAAGGTAATCTGGACAAGAGAAGACTAAGAGGAGACCTGATAGAAGTCATTAAATTATGAAGGGGTTTGATAGGGTGGACGTAAATTGTTTCCACTTAGGGATGAGACTAGAACAAATGGGCTTAAATATAACATAGCCATTAACAAATCAAAATAAGAATTTAGGAGGAATTTCTTGATATAGAGAGTAGGGAGAATGTGGAACTCACAGCCACATGGAGTGGTTAAACCAGATAGTATTGATGCATTTAAAGGAAGGTTTGATACATGCATGAAAGAAGAAGGGAATAGAGGAGTAAGAGAGCAGGATGGGAAGAGATAATTAGAATAGGAGGAAGCTTGTGTGGACTATAAACACTGGGATATACAAGTTCAGCCGAATGATCTGTTTCTGTGCTGTGTATGTATGTAATTCGATGTCGAGATAACTGGTTAATTCAAGTTCAAATCAGCAAAAAGAATCAAAACCGTCAAATACTCAGTAAAAGGAAATATAGAAAAGCCTTTGAAAGTGACAAGACTACCATCAGAACAGAAGAAATGAAGAAAACAAAACGATATTGTGATGATTAAACTAGAGGAGCAGGGACTGTAATTGTCATGTATGTATGCTGGGATTACTAGCCACTAGGTGGTGCCACTGTCGGCGGTGTATGCGGACCAGGTATAAAAGGCAAGCCATCATGTAATGTAATCACTTTGGGCCCTAATAAAGCAGGTTTGTACCTATGAAAGTTTACAGTATTCAGTCCATCGAGTTAGAACATTTGCATGAAAAAATTAGCACAATTGGAATTCTGGAGAGATTCGTGGAGGGAGAGGACTGGGCAGATTTTGTAGCTCACCTGGACCAGTACTTCATGGCCAGCAAAATGGAGGAACCCACTGACGCAGTTAGGCTCAGGGCGGTCTTCCTCATGGTTTGTAGTCCGAAAATCTATCAACTCATAAAGAATCTTCTCTTGCCTGCAAGTCTAACGGACAAGGACTATGAGGAATTGTGTGCTCTGGTAGGTGACCATCTCAAACCAGAAGAAGGCATCATCATCTCACAATATTGATTCTACACGCACGTTCGTTCTGAGGGCCAGGATGTGTCGGAATTCATTGCCGACCTAAGACGTCAAGCTGGACCGTGTAAATTCTGAAACATGTTGGGAGACATGCTGCGGGACTTCTTTGGAATCGCCATTAACCACGAGGTGATCCTGCGTAAGCTACTGGTGGCGGAGATGCTGAATTTGAGCAATTCCATCACGATTGCCCAGGCATGCATGACGACGGACAAAAACTTAAAGCAGATATCATAGAAAAATCGGAACTCGGCAAGTACTGTAAACAAGATTGTATCGTCGTTTGGCAGAGCTGCATATGGCAGGGCCTACTCGACTGCGTATGTGAAACCTGTGGCTGCCCAAAGTCCACCAATGGAAATGAATCCGATTTCACTGTGTTGGCGTTGTGGGGCAATCATTGGCCTCATCAGTGTCGGTTTAAACAGTACATTTGTAAAGGCTGTTCAAGACTGAGGCATCTCCAGCGCATGTGTCCGCAACTGAGCAAGCGTGCTACGACACACCACGTGGAGGATGATGACCAGCATAGCGCGGATCCGGATATGCAATCCGAGATACCAGAGGAGGAGTGTATGAACTGTATTTGTTCCTAACAAAGATGCAACCGATAATGATTAATGTGAAATTTAACGGTGTGCCGGTACCGATGAAATTAGACACGGGTGTGAGTCAATCAATAATGAGCAAGAGGACATTCGACAAGCTGTGGGATACTAAGGCTAAGTCCAGTCAATGCCAAGTTGTGTACGTACACTAAAGAACTCATAACGGTGATTGGCAGCGCAGTGGTCAAGGTGTCATATGATGGTGCGGTTCATGATTTACCGTTTGGATTGTAACAGGCAATGGTCCAAAGCTGTTTGGCAGGAATTGGCTCGAAAAAATCAAGTGGAATTGGAACGATATCAAAGCATTGTCGTCAGAAGAGGATACTCCATGTGTTCAAGTGCTGAGCAAGTTCCCCTCACTGTTTGAACCAGGCATTGGCAATTTCACGGGAGCTAAGGTACAGATCCACGTGGACTTGAATGCAAGACCCGTCCATCAGAAACATAAGAACATAAGAACATAAGAATTAGGAACAGGAGTAGGCCATCTAGCCCCTCGAGCCTGCTCCACCATTCAACAAGATCATGGCTGATCTGGCTATGGATTCAGCTCCACCTACCCGCCCGCTCCCCGTAACCCTTAATTCCCTTATTGGTTAAAAATCTATCTATCTGTGATTTGAATACATTCAATGAGCTAGCCTCAACTGCTTCCTTGGGCAGAGAATTCCACAGATTCACAACCCTCTGGGAGAAGAAATTCCTTCTCAACTCAGTTTTAAATTGGCTCCCCCGTATTTTGAGGCTGTGCCCCCTAGTTCTAGTCTCCCCGACCAGTGGAAATAACCTCTCTGCCTCTATCTTGTCTATCCCTTTCATTATTTTAAATGTTTCTAAAAGATCACCCCTCATCCTTCTGAACTCCAACGAGTAAAGACCCAGTCTACTCAATCTATCATCATAAGGTAACCTCCTCATCTCTGGAATCAGCCTAGTGAATCGTCTCTGTACCCCCTCCAAAGCTAGTATATCCTTCCTTAAGTCAGGTGACCAAAACTGCACGCAGTACTCCAGGTGCGGCCTCACCAATACCCTATTCAGTTGCAGCAGGACCTCCCTACTTTTGTACTCCATCCCACTCGCAATGAAGGCCAACATTCCATTTGCCTTCCTGATTACCTGCTGCACCTGCAAACTAACTTTTTGGGATTCATGCACAAAGACCCCCAGGCCCCTCTGCACCGCAGCATGTTGTAATTTCTCCCCATTCAAATAATATTCCCTTTTTTCCAAGGTGGATGACCTCACATTTTCCGACATTGTATTCCATCTGCCAAACCTTAGCCCATTCGCTTAACCTATCTAAATCTCTTTGCAGCCTCTCTGTGTCCTCTACACAACCCGCTTTCCCATAATCTTTGTGTCATCTGCAAATTTTGTTACACTACACTCTGTCCCCTCTTCCAGGTCATCTATGTATATTGTAAACAGTTGTGGTCCCAGCACCGATCCCTGTGGCACACCACTAACCACCGATTTCCAACCGGAAAAGAACCCATTTATCCTGACTCTCTGCTTTCTGTTAGCTAGCCAATTCTCTATCCATGCTGATACATTTCCTCTGACTCCGCATACCTTTATCTTCTGCAGTAACCTTTTGTGTGGCACCTTATCGAATGCCTTTTGGAAATCTAAATACACCACATCCATCGGTACACCTCTATCCACCATGCTCGTTATATCCTCAAAGAATTCCAGTAAATTAGTTAAACATGATTCCCCTTCATGAATCCATGTTGCGTCTGCTTGATTGCACTATTCCTATCTAGATGTCCCGCTATTTCTTCCTTAATGATAGCTTCAAGCATTTTCCCCACTACAGATGTTAAACTAACCGGCCTATAGTTACCTGCCTTTTGTCTGCCCCCTTTTTTAAACAGAGGCATTACATTAGCTGCTTTGCAATCTTTAGGTACCTCCCCAGAGTCCAGAGAATTTTGGTAGATTATAACGAATGCATCTGCTATAACTTCCGCCATCTCTTTTAATACCCTGGGATGCATTTCATCTACCTTGAGTCCCATTAGCCTGTCCAACACTACCCCCCCAGTGATCATGATTGTCTCAAGGTCCTCCCTTCCCACATTCCTGTGACCAGCAATTTTGTCATGGTTATTGTGTCTTCCACTGTGAAGGCCGAAGCAAAATAATTGTTTAAGGTCTCAGCCATTTCCACATTTCCCATTATTAAATCCCCCTTCTCATCTTCTAAGGGACCAACATTTACTTTAGTCACCCTTTTCCAATTTATATATCGGTAAAAGCTTTTACTATCTGTTTTTATGCTTTGCGCATGTTTACTTTCGTAATCTATCTTTCCTTTCTTTATTGCTTTCTTAGTCATTCTTTGCTGTTGTTTAAAATTTTCCCAATCTGCTAGTTTCCCACTAACCTTGGCCACCTTATACGCATTGGTTTTTAATTTGATACTCTCCTTTATTTCCTTGGTTATCCACGGCTGGTTATCCCTTCTCTTACCACCCTTCTTTTTCACTGGAATATATTTTTGTTGAGCACCATGAAAGAGCTCCTTAAACATCCTCCACTGTTCCTCAATTGTGCCACTGTTTAGTCTTTGTTTCCAGACTACTTTAGCCAACTTTGCCCTCATCCCACTGAAGTCCGCTTTGTTTAAACATAGTACGCTCGTTTGAGACACTACTTCCTCACCCTCAATCTGTATTACAAATTCAACCATACTGTGATCACTCATTCTGAGAGGATCTTTTACAAGGAGATCATTTATTATTCCTGTCTCATTTTAGGACCAGATCTAAGATAGCTTGCTCCCTTGTAGGTTCTATAACATACTGTTTGAAGAAACAATCCCGTATGCATTCTATGAATTCCTCCTCAAGGCTACCCCGTGCGATTTGATTTGACCAATCGATATGTAGATTAAAATCTCCCATGATTACTGTCGTTCCTTTTTCACATGCCTCCATTATTCCCTTGATTATTGTCCGCCCCACCGTGAAGTTATTATTTCGGGGCCTATAAACTACGCCCACCAGTGACTTTTTCCCCCTACTATCTCTAATCTCCACCCACAATGATTCAACATTTTGTTCATTAGAGCCAATATCATCTCTCACAACTGCCCTGATATCATTCTTTATTAACAGAGCTACCCCACCTCCTTTCCCTTCTTGTCTATCTTTCCGAATTGTCAGATACCCCTGTATGTTTAATTCCCAGTCTTGGCCACCCTGCAACCACGTTTCTGTAATGGCCACCAAATCATACCCACTTATAATGATTTGTGCCGTCAACTCATTTACTTTATTTCGAATGCTGCGTGTGTTTAGGTAGAGTGTTTTAATACTAGTTTTTAAACCATGATTTTTAGTTTTGACCCCTCCTGCAGCACCTTTATATTCCTACATATTGTCCCTTCCTATCACCTTGTGGATTACACTTACCCCAGTGCTACTCTGCTCTGTTGCCTCCTGCCTTTTGCATTCTTTCTTTAGGTCCTGTTCATCTGAGCTCTCACCCACTCTAACTAGCTCAGAGCCCTCTCCTGGGTTCCGAATACTCCTTGCATTGAGGCACCGAGCTTTCATGCTTGCTTTTTTATTACACTTTGACCCTTTAGAATTTTGCTGTACAGTGACCCTTTTTGTTTTTTGCCTTGGGTTTCTCTGCCCTCCACTTTTACTCATCTCCTTTCTGTCTTTTGCTTTTGCCTCCATTTTGTTTCCCTCTGTCTCCCTGCATTGGTTCCCATCCCCCTGCCATATTAGTTTAACTCCTCCCCAACAGCACTAGCAAACACTCCCCCTCGGACATTGGTTCCGGTCCTGCCCAGGTGCAGACCGCCCGGTTTGTACTGGTCCCACCTCCCCCAGAACCAGTTCCAATGCCCCAGGAATTGGAATCCCTCCCTGCTGCACCACTGTTCAAGCCACGTATTCATCTGAGCTATCCTGCGATTCCTACTCTGACTAGCACGGGCAGTTCCGTACATGATGAGGGAGAAGGTCGAAATCGAACTGGACAGACTCCAACGTGAAGGAGTCATATCACCGGTCGAATTTAACGAATGGGCCAGCTCCATTGTTCCTGTGTTGAAGGATGATGGCACTATCAGGATTTGTGGAGACTACAAGGTTACGACCAACCGAGTTTCGATACAGGATCAATATCCATTGCCGAAGGCTAATGATCTGTTTGCAACGCTAGCTGGGGGGAAGTCATTACTAAACTGGATCTGACGTCGTCCTACATGATACAGGAGCTGGTCGAGATGTCGAAGAAACTTACGTGCATCAACACTCATAAAGGACTGTTTATCTACAACAGGTGTCCTTTCGGTATTCGTTTAGCTGCAGCCATATTTCAGAGGAACATGGAGAGTCTACTGAAGTCCGTCCCTAGAACCATCGTGTTCCAAGATGACATCCTGGTCACAGGTCGGGACACTGCCGAACATCAGAACAACTTGGAAGAGGTTCTACATCATCAGGACAAAGTGGGACTCAGACTGAAACATTCAAGGTGCGACTTCATGGCACCGAAGTCAAATTCCTGGGGAGGAAATTGCTGTTGATGGCATCAGGCCTATGGACTCGAAAACCAAGGCCATCAAAAATGCACCCAAGCCTAAGAATGTGACGGAGCTGCGTTTGTTCCTTGGTCTACTCAACTACTTCGGTAATTTCCTACCTGATTGAGCACTACATTCGAACCACTGCACATGTTGCTAAGAAAAGGCGACAACTGGGTTTGGGGTGCATCTCAAGATAGAGCTTTTGAGAAAGCTACTAATCTGCTTTGCTCTAACAAGCTGCTGGTACATTATGACCTGTGTAAGCGTCTAGTATTTGCCTGTGATACTTCGTCATATGGAGTTGGTTGCATGCTCCAACAAGCTAATGAGTGGGTAACTACAACCTGTTGCGTTGCCTGCTGCATGGTCGAGTATGAAGCACTAGCCTGTGTGTATGGGGTTAAAAAGATACATCAGTACCTGTTTGGTCTTCGGTTTGAACTGGAAACATATCACAAGCCACTCATTTCATTGTTTTCAGAAAACAAAGGTATCAATACCAATGCATCGTCCCACATCCAGAATTAGGCGCTGACAATATCTGCCGATGATTATGTCATTCACCATAGGCGTGGCACCGAAAATTGTGCTGATACACTGAGCTGTCTGCCGTTGCCCACACCGGAGGTGAAGACGCCACAACCTGCAGACCTACTATTAGTTATGGATGCTTTTGAAAATGAAGGAACCCCTGTCACAGCTCAACAAGTTAAGACCTGGACCAGCCAGGGCCCGATATTATTGGTTATGAAATATTGTGTCCTTAGTGGTGATTGGTCTGTAATACCCAAGCAAATGGGTGATGAGACCAAACCTTACAACCGTCGCAAAGATGAACTATCCATTCAGTCAGATTGTTTACCGTAGGGTAATCGGGTTGTTATGCCTAAGAAGGGCAGAGAGAAATTTGTACATGATCTACATAGCACTCATCCCGGTATTGTCATGATGAAAGCCATTGCCAGGTCTCATGTATAGTGGCCTGGAATTGACTCTGATCTGGAATCATGTGTGCATCAGTGCAACACTTGCATGTAGCTCAGTAAAGCACCAGCGGAATCGTCGCTGAGTCTGTGGCCGTGGCCATCGAAACCATGGTTGAGGATCCATATCGACTTTGCAGGTCCCTTCCTGGGAAAGATGTATTTAGTTATGTTGCATGCATATTCCAAGTGGATAGAGTATATAATCATGTCATCCAGTACATCCACAGCTACCATTGAGAGCCTTTGTGTCATGTTTGCCACTCATGGTCTGCCTGACATCGTTTTAAGCGACAACAAACCTTGCTTCACGAGTCTGGAGTTTCAAGAGTTCAAGAAACTCAATGGTATCAAACATGTGAGGTCAGCACCATTCAAACCCACACCTAATGGTCAAGCAGAGTGTGCTGTCCAAACCATCAAGCAGAGTATGAAACGTTTAACTCAAGGTTCACTGCAGACTCATTTGTCATGCATATTGCTTCGTTACAGGACAAGACCCCATATGCTTACCAGGGTCCTCCCTGCTGAACTATTGATGAAGAGAGGTCTCAAGACCAAGCTCTCTCTTGTCCACCCTGACTTGAACGATTATGTTGAATACAGACGTCAAAGTCAGCAGTGGTATCATGATCGCGCTGTAGTGTCACGTGACATTTCTGTTAACGATCCTCTGTCTGTACTAAATTATGGTCAAGGTCCCAAGTGGATCGTCGGTAAAGTTACGGCCAAAGAGGGTAACAGTGTTTATCGTCAAGCTCAAGAATGGGCAAACATGCAGGAAATATGTTGATCAGATAAAGCTACGGCACACGGATGAACCGGAACAGTCTGTGGAAGACACAATCAATGACCGACCAACTTACCCTCAGTCGTAAGAGGACTCCGCTGTCATCAATGAATCTGGACTTTCAATCCCTGACATGGTCATTGCCACTCCCACCAGATCGGCTACCCAGCCCCCAGTCATAACAGACTCAGAACGCTCGCCCAAGGCTGGAGTTGAACTGAGACGATCAACTCAGAAGCGGAAAGCCCTGAACCATCTCAATTTGTAAAAAGACTGTTACTAATATCTTAAAGGGGCATATTGTCATGTATGTATGCTTGGGGTTACTAGCCACCAGGTGGCACCACTGTCGGAGGTCATTGGGCTGCACGCACGTGTGTGCGGTCCAGGTATAAAAGGCAAGCCATCATGTAATGTAATCACTTTGGGCCCTAATAAAGCAGAGCCCGGTTTGTACCTGTGTTAGTTTACAGTATTCAGTCTATCGAGTTATTACATACATAACAGTAATCCTGTGACTGCACTGGAGAATAGCAAAGTACACAGTGCCTGACTGATGAAAGAGAAGTGAGGAAAATAATCAAAGGAACGTATAAAAAAGAATAAAGGAACTGCAGTGTTTCAAGGATTGAGAAGCAAAAACAAATACAGAAAAGACCAAGAGGCTGAATATAAAAGGGCAGGTAAAAGCAAAATATTTTATTTTTTAGAATCCTGGCAGGAGAGGATTTGAGAGAAATACTGAGGAATGAAATAATTCAGGAAGGAGTAAAGAAAGGATTATACTAGAAAGAGAATAAATAGCTTCTAAGGGACCAAATGTTAAGCCACACATGGTATTTGTGATCTCTAAGTCAGATACCAGCACTTACAGAACTGTGCAGAGGAAACATGAGCGTGAATGAAAGGAGAGAATGACTTCTAGTGACACTTAAATGTATTTGTTTACTTTAACTTTGCAGACTTTATCTCTGGTGATTAATATTGTACTTGCGCCAAAAAAGCTATCGGTTGTAACTGATAAAGAGAAAACAATTTTTATTTGTGTAGCAGGGAGAGCAACAGTAACCTGCACTACTATTTATTCATCTGTTTTCTATTGTTAACTGTGGAAAGACAAATATTATATAGTAGTATTCTTATCCTGCTATACCACTATGGGTGAATGTACATTTTACTACCATTTTGCAGTCACAAATTGAAGTCCTTCGACAAATCAATGTCACTTCCAGTTTTGTTCCCCCCCAAAATTGCATTGCACAATATTTGAGTTATAAAATATTCATTAGACTTTTAGCATTTCTGCAATTTTGACCCTCTGAAAGTCCATCTTCTTTGATGTTCTGAGTGCACAAAACATTGTAAATCGAACTAAGGGTACAAGTTCTGTATCAGCAGAGTTCCTGTCCATATGCTTAATGGCCTCATATTATTTTCCAGTGTGTTGTATATTGATGTGGAAGTATATTATGACCACATTAAGCATCATTTTGCCAATCGTCCATTCATTCACAAAGCACTTGACAGATATCAGCCCTAGGTATTTCCTTAGGACTGTGAATCTCCTGATCAAACTATTCTATGGAAACATAGAAACATAGAAAATAGGTGCAGGAGTAGGCCATTCAGACCTTCAAGCCTGCACCGCCATTCAATAAGATCATGGCTGATCATTCATCTCAGTACCCCTTTCCTGCTTTCCATACCCTTTGATCCCTTTAGCCATAAGGGCCATATCTAACTTCCTCTTGAATATATCTAACAAACTAGCATCAACAACTCTTTGCGGTAGAGAATTCCACAGGTTCACAACTCTCTAAGTGAAGAAGTTTCTCTTCATCTTGGTCCTAAATGGCTTACCCCTTATCCTTAGACTGTGACCCCTGGTTCTGGACTTCCCCAACATCGGGAACGTTCTTCCTGCATCTAACCTGTCCAGTCCCGTCAGAATTTTATGTTTCTATGAGATCCCCTCTCATTCTTCTGAACTCCAGTGAATACAGGCCCAGTCGATCCAGTCTCTACACATATGTCAGTCCTGCCATCCCAGGAATCAGCCTGGTTAACCTTCGCTGTCCTCCCTCAATAGCAAGAATGTCCTTCCTCAGATTAGGAGACCAAAACTGAACACAATATTCCAGGTGAGGCCTCACCAAGGCCCTGTAAAACTGCAGTAAGACTTCCCTGTTCCTATACTCAAGTCCCCTAGCTATGAAGGCCAACATGCCATTTGCCTTCTTCACCGCCTGCTGTACCTGCATGCCAACTTTTAATGACTGATGTACCTTGACACCCAGCTCTCGTTGCACCTCCCCTTTTCTTAATCTGCCACCATTCAGCTAATATTCTGCCTTCCTGTTTTTGCCACCAAAGTGGATAACCTCACATTTATCCACATTATACTGCATCTGCCATGCATTTGCCCACTCACTTAACCTATCCAAGTCACCCTGCAGCCTCTTAGCATCCTCCTCACAGCTCACACCACCACCCAGCTTAGTGTCATCTGCAAACTTGGAGATATTACACTCAATTCTTTCATCTAAATCACTGATGTATATTGTAAATAGCAGGGGTCTCAGCACTGAGCCCTGCGGCACCCCACTAATCACTGTCTGCCATTCTGAAAAGGACCCATTTATCCTGACTCTCTGCTTCCTGTCTGCCAACCAGTTCTCTAACCACGTCAATTCATTACCCCCAATACCATGTACTTTAATTTTGCACACCAATCTCTTGTGTGGGACCTTGTCAAAAGCCTTTTGAAAGTCCAAATACACCACAGCCACTGGTTCTCCTTGGTCCCACTCTACTAGTTACATCCTCAAAAAATTCTGGAAGATTTGTCAAGCATGATTTCCCTTTCATAAATCCATGCAGACTTGGACCGATCCTGTCACTACTTTCCAAATGCGCTGCTATTTCATCTTTAATAATTGATTCCAACATTTTCTCCACTACTGATGTCAGGCTAACCAGTCTATTATTCCCCGATTTCTCACTCCCTCCTTTTTTAAAAGTGGTGTTACATTATCTACCCTCCAGTCCATAGGATCTGATCCAGAGTCAATAGACTGTTGGAAAATGATCACCAATGCATCCACTATTTCTAGGGCCACTTCCTTAAGTACTCTGGGATGCAGACTATCAGGCCCTGGGGATTTATCAGCCTGCAATCCCATCAATTTCCCTAACACAATTTCCTGACTAATTAGGATTTCCTTCAGCTCCTCCTTCTCGCCAGATCCTCGGTCCCCTAGTACATTCGGAAGGTTATTTGTGTCTTCCTTCGTGAAGACAGAACCAAAGTATTTGTTCAATTGGTCTGCCATTTCTTTGTTCCTCATTATAAATTCACTTGAATGAAAGTTTTGTACATTGTTACAAAAAGATTCCCCACATCTAAAGAAAGTGCCACTATGAGTCAATTAAAAAATATGTTCTTTATACTTATAAATTTAATTTAAATTGTCATTGAAGTGTTTTCTTTTTCCAAAAAGCATAAGAAGCATATGGCTTCTTTAGAGCAGAATATATCAACCAAAAAGTGATTTACTTAACCTTTCCATTTTTAGTCCCATGAATATTAATTAACTTTCACATCAAAAACCTTTGAAGAATTCCACAGGGAAAAGTGAAGAAAGAAATAATGTTTATTTTAAGTTATTATTATGATACAGTTGGGTTCCTTTCATGTTTCTCGATTTAGGAAATTAGTTTAGATGTATTTCAGAAATGTGTATCCGAGAGGATTCCGCTGGGATTGTGATGGAATATGCTGTGATTTTGAGAAACTGAGCTGGCCAAAGTCATTCAAGAGTTGAGCAAACAAGACACTGCCTATGGCTTAAATAGCTCTTATCATTTCACTTCGCAAAGCAGAATAGGATTTAAATAGCATGAAAAATGGGGCCAGATGAGAGGCAGCATATTCCAGAGACAACTAGTGACTGGAAGAGGGGAGAGACAAAGAATGTCACTGCAACCCTTTCACTTTCTTGGTGATTTGTATTCTCGAAAACGTGTTTTGTTTTCTAAAGTGCCGCCTGACTGTTGCAAAACTAAAATGATCTCGTATGTACGTAATTAATAAATTGTGTCTTTAATTTCATGTCTGTTTAAATCTGACATGCGTGTAAGACCATCCATGAAGTGAGTTTGGTGCTGCTTCTTCTGCATTGAAAAACCATTCAATCCTTCAGAGAGAATTATCATGGTGACAGGAAATATCAGCGCATACATTTCACAGCAAGTTATGAATTTTAATGACTGTCCCAGAGGACAGCAATATGTATGTATCTGTCTGATTCTCTGTGCCTCAGCTGCTTCGATGGTGCTTTTTCCGCAGTAAATTGTAGTTTGGCTGTATTCAAAAAACCTTGGAGGCCTGCAAAGAAATGAAATAATAATACACAAAACCTAGGGATCGCACATCATTAAAACTTTCCTCGCCAGACTCAAAGACAACCAATTATTTTTCCACTGGATCTCTGCCACTTTCGCCCTATCAACATAAATGCTTGCATCCGCCCCTTCAGTTTTAAGTCACGTAAAGAGGCGGGATTAACGGGATAACAATCCCAGCAGTTTCACCTTTGTTACAATCAGCAGAATTTATGTTAATGCTGGAGCAGACTGAAAGACAGACTTCTGAGAGCAGAGTGGGCCCCTTGGAATTTCTGGGCCAATGTTTTCCTTTCGAATTCAACATGTGTGATATATTCACAGAGCACAGCACATACAGCTTCCTAACATGGCAGGCAGCTCTCTCGGAAGTCTCCAGAAATCTGCCGAGTTCTGTTTACTATTAACTCTGCAGTTGCAGTACACAATACGTCCACATCCACAGTGTGGAGCTACAAATATTACAAGCTTACAGACATTACACTTCTCCCTCCTTAATGAAGAAGCCATCATAACAAACATCATACATAACTTTCATGTTTATACACAACACAGGATATCAACTTTTTTTTTCCATATTTACAAATTTAACTTTACCACTTGTTCTGTTTCGAAGAGGATACCTTCGCTCTTGAACAGAACCTTCCAAACATGGTGTTGATTTCACACTCACTCGAGGCTCATCCTGAGGAACGTTTTCCTCCATGGAATTTCCTTGATTTTCATTTGTCACTCTGACTTCAGGCTCTTTGTTTTCCTGACTCGGACTCTTCTGATTCATTCTGATTCTCTCCTGGATTTGTTTCCAGTACATTGGATTTAGGATTTGCTATGGTGTATCAAAACTATCTGATGAGTCAGAAATAATTGAATCATTCCCACCTTCAACTCCTTCCATGTCTGTAGGTAAAATATGATCAATATGAACAAACCTAACCTGTCCATTATCCGAAACAATTTCTTCAGGGAGGCCAAATGAAGAAAATAATTTTTGTAAAATGTCCAATGTTTTACTTGTTGTTATTTTCCACATTGGAAACATCTCAACCCACTTCGAATGGCTATCAATCACAATGAACAATTGTTGTCCTTCTAACTCAGCAAAATCAATATGTAGCCTTTGCCACATCCTGGGAGGCCATTTCCATGGCTGTAATGGTACTGCTGGTGGTTGCTTGCTTACCGATTGACATGTCATACACTGACTCATGATGCAATCTATATCTTTATCAAGACCTGGCCACCATAAATAACTGCGTGCAAAACTCTTGGTCAAGCACATTCCCAGGTGCTGGTCATGGAGGTCTCCGAATAATTTGGACCTGAATTTATTTGGTATAACCACTCTTGCACCCCACATGATACAATCTTTATCGACTGATAATTCATTCCTACGAATGAAGAATGGATGTGTATCTTTGTCTGTTACCTGGTTTGGCCATCCATTTGCAATATCCTCATACACTTTTGACATCACTGGGTCACATTTGGTTGCTCTACCAATCTCTTCAGCTGTGACTGGCAGTTCATCAGTGTATGAAAAATAAAACACTTCTTCCCTAACTTGTGTTGGGGAAGGCAATCTAGACATTGCATCAGCATTACTGTGATCAGCTGATCATCTGCATTCAATATCATATGTATATGCTGACAAAATCAAAGCCCATCTCTGCATTCAGGCTGCAGCTAATGTTGGAACTGGGGACTTTGGATGGAGGATTGCTGTTAGGGGCTTATGGTCCGTAACGATGGTAAACTTATGACCATACAAGTATTTGTGAAACTTCTTGACCCCAAAAATTAATGCCAAAGCTTCCCTTTCAATTTGCGCATAATTACTCTCACTGGCACTGAGAGTGCGTGAGGCAAACGCAATTGGTCTCTCCTCCCCACTACTTAATACATGAGAGATCACTGCCCCAACTCCATACAGAGTAGCATCACATGCTAGCTTAATCTCCTTAGATATGTCACAGTGAACTAACATGGTGCTCTCTACCAATTTGCTTTTACACTCCTTGAATGCTGTATTGCATTCTTTTGACCACTTCCAATGGACCTATTTTAACTTCCCATAATAGTTCAAAAGACCCAAGAATGAACGAAGTTCAGTGACATTCCTGGGAGTGGGTGCATTTCTAATCGCATCCAATTTTTCCATGGTTGGATGTAAACCATTTTTGTCTACTCTGTACCCTAAGTTTTTAAATAACTCACACTTACGAGCATACACTCATACTCTGTGCTTCTCTAGCCGTTTGAGGACTTCATTCAATATGTTGATACAAATTTGCCTATCTGGTGCTGAAATTAGTATGTCATCCAAATAACATAATACCCCTTCAATACCTTGCAAAATCTGGTTCATCACACCTTGTATGGCAGGGGCGGAAGGCACTCCAAACAGTAGCCTATTAAATTGATATAGGCCTCGATGAGTATTTATAGTCAAGCATTACTTGGACTCCTCATCTAATTCAAGCTGTAAGTAGGCATTCATAAAATCCAGTTTTGAGAAGATCTGACCACCTGTGAGTGTTGTGAACAAATCCTCTATATTCGGCAATGTATTGGGGACATTACCCTCTAGAACCTGGTTTACGGCTACTTTATAATCACCACACAATCTTACCTTACCATCGGACTTAGGTACAACAACAATGGGTGTAGCCCAATTACATCGATCTACCTTACAAATAATGTTCTCAGTCTCTAGTCTTTTGAGTTCTTGCTCAACTTTCTCCTTGAGTGCATATGGTATGGAACGTGGCTTAAAGTAAACTGATCTAGCGTCCTTCTGTACCCGGACACTCGCCTTGAAGCCTTGGATTGGAATGCCCGATTCACAGAACACCTTCGGATACTGCTTGATAACCTCTTCCGTTGATGAAAATCTCGCTTCCACACAGAAAATCTTACTCCAATCCAGCTTCAGTGAGCTCAACCAATTTCTTCCGAGTAAGGCAGGCTTGTTTCCTTTCACTACTATTAGAGGCAAGTTCTGAAATTGATCTTTATATTTCACTGGTACGGTGATACGGCCTCCTACAGGAATTTTCTCTCCCGAGTAGCTTCGCAGCTCTATCTTGGATTTCTCCAGTTGGAAATCACGCAATTTGTCGTGGTATAGTGACTCTGGTACTACACTCACGGATGCACCCGTGTCGATTTCCATTGGTATCTTGAATCCCGCAACATCTATGTGGATTTTGATGCTTTCCGAATCTCTGTCAGTTAACCTCGTGCTCCTGATGATGTGTAACTCTAACATCTCCTCGTCCTGTTGTTGTTCTTCCATGCTATGTAGTCTCTTGGGATTTCTACTCATAGCTTTGAACGCTGGACTCATAGCTTTAAAAGCTGGTTTACCCTTCAGTCGGCATGCCTTCGCAAGATGCCCAGTCTTCCTGCAGAAGAAACACTCCTCATTCATGTATGGACAACTTTCAGCAATGTGTTGTCCCAGGCACCAAAAGCATGACTTCGACGCTCTGGTAGAATTTCCAGTTTATGAGACTTTCAGCCATGCCCGTCTTTTACCTTGAACCTGCAGGTGATTTACCTCGATTGACTGATGACTATAATCATTATTTAATTCTTGGGAATATTGTTCGACCATGCCCATTGACCTCGCTGTCTGACAAGCAATCTCAAAAGTCAAGTCATCCGTCGTCAATAACTCCCTTCTGATTGCATCACTTTTCACCCCACAAACAAAATGATCCCGTAATGCTCAGTTTTGAAAGTTTCCAAAATTACAGTGCATCGATAGCTTCTTTAATGCAACGATGTAATCACTGATACTTTAATCAGCCTTTTGATTCCGATTTCCGAAACAATAGCTTTCAGCAATTTCTAATGGTTTGGGTTATAGTGCTGCTCCAGCTTTGTTAAAATCTCTTTAAGCATTGTGTCCTTCGGCTCGTCAGGCACAAGCCGATTTACAAGGGTTTCGTATAATGTCGGACCTGCCTCTGATAAGAAGATCGCTTTCTTATGTTCCAACACAGCCCGGTTCTGGACTGCATTGTCTGGAACTTCGATTATGTTATTTGCAGTGAAATACATTTCTAGCCGATCCACATACGCTTTAAAACGTTCCTGGTCGTGTCTATATTCCCCCAAATATCCGATTACACCTGCCATTTTAATTTCTAGCTGTTCACACCGTGTGCTGTATTTTACCTCGGATTTTGTAGCTTTTTCCAAAGACAGAAATTTCCAAAGTCTCTCTGTCGGCTGGCTGAATCCTTCGCCAACAAAATTTAAGCTTTAAATCATCTGAAAAATCCCATCTTCCATCGCCAACTGTGATATATTCACAGAGCACAGCACACACAGCTTCCTAACATGGCAGGCAGCTCTCTCAGAAGTCTCCGGAAATCTGCCTCATTCTGTTTATTATTAAACCTGCACTTGCTGTACACAATACGTCCACATCCACAATGTAGAGCTACAAACATTACAAGCGTACAGACATTACAATATGGAAGGAAAACCTGTGATATACACTCACTTGCAAGACCAAACTAAATTTTTCCACAATTTTTTTTTCTTCTGTCTTTAAGGCATTGCCTCAATCTGACGTTTGATTCCTTGTATGTTATCATCAAAGAATGATCTCATTCAAGTAGCTATTCTTTATATGGGAGTTTAGACAGTGAGAATATCAGCATTCTAATGAACTGTGGAGTGCATCATACAGAAACCCTTTGAATTGTCAATTCTCCAGGATTGTCCGGGAATCTCCTGGAATGGGTCATGAGTCTCCCGGGCACTACTACTATTAACCCAGGAGAACATAGCCCTTTAAATTAATCACCGTAGCAGTGACTCCTCTTCTTGTGGGATGTCATTGGCTGCTGCCGCAGATAAGCTTCCAGCTCAGTGACGTCAAACCCCCCATACCGCTGCAGAGAGCCAGTCTCCATGTGGAATTAACCGGAAACGGGCCTGGCTTGTGGTTAAACAGCTGGGAGTCTGAGGGTGGGGGAGAGGGGAGAGTGCCATATGGAGTGGGGGGAAGTGTGGAATTGGGTCGGATGAGGGTTAAAATAATCATGATCAGTATTTGTGGTGTTAACTTAGCCTAACATTACCACTTCCAGGAGCCATGAGACAAAGGAAGGGAAGAAAAGGTTTGACCCTTGGGCTGGATTTTCCTGCTCTATCCTGCCCCAAATCATGTGAGCTGCAGATGTAAACTGTGGGTTAATGGGATGGTAAGGTTACCGCCACCTCCCCATGCTCACCTGGATTACCCACTCGCTGTTGCTGCTGGGATCACCATTGACTGCCTTTTCCCCATTAGCCCCGTGTTTCCAGGGAGTGAAGCCTGGCTTCCAGGCCCATTTCCTTCATATCAAATACTTTAACTGCCTCTTGCTGGGACTGCCTGGCAGAAGGTGGCAGTAGGTCCAGAGTAGTGACAGTCAAAACTGTGATATTCAATAATGGAGGAAAGGTCATATTAGAGGCCTCCTCTGCCTCCAATTTGGTCTGAAGAAGGTATCATTGTAGACCCTCACTCTCCACTGAGCCCTATAAAGGCTGCACCTCCTTTCTTTTTGTTGTACTTCTGCCCCTTTAAGGTTCCTTGCTAACTTGTCTGGTGCTGCCTTATTGCAGTCTTCAGTCTGGCAGGCTTCTTCTTGGCAGCAGATATCCCTCTGGAAGTGCACCTTGCATGGCCAGTGACCCTGGAGCCCAGAGAATGGGCCAGGATTGCAGTGTACTTGGAGGGGCAGCCAGAAGTCCCACCCTTTGCTACCCTGTCCCAAAAAGGAAAATGTCACTTTATTTTAGATTTAATCAGCCAATCCTCAGTTTAATATATAAGAAAATGTGTGCTAAGGGATCTTCAGTTACTTCATCTGGAGAAATATTTGTAGCTGTTGTGAAAAAATGGCTGGTTATTCCCTTCAGTTTAACAGAATGTTCTAGTTAATTAAAGTCCTCGTTGACAGTGCAAATTGCACTAGGGTACACTTTGCAGGAGCTCCTTTCCACCAATAGCTTCTTCAAAAACATTCTCTGCTGTTGCTTCCCCTGACAAACCCTTTCATCTCCAGCACCTGCAGGATGCACCCCAGTGAACAGCACTTTGATACTTGAGCATCTGTGTTTATGTCACCCTACCAATGTCAATTAGTCATTGGCTTCTTAGCCCCCAAATTCCTGGGTGGGGTGGGGGGGTGCAGGGTGTAATTTGACATTTGCACCTTTGTGGGCAGGGGTTTTGGGGTAGGCATTTGAGGTGCACCCTAATACTGTTGGGTTTCTGCCCCCAGACTGTCCCATCTTAAAGTGTAACGGTTTTCAATGCAGGCTAAAGAAGAACCTGGCCTTTTAGTGGTCGACATAGATAAATCACAAAGTTCTATTGGATGACGATGACTTCTGCCTTCCCATTCGCCCTTCTATTTATGTTCCAGTACAAAATGGTGCCGTTGCCGGGACCTGCTTATCAAGGCGGAAGTATTCATTTAAAGGCAACATTCAAAATTTGAAAAATTTTGGGGGCCAAAATTCCCCACTGCTGGTCATCGTCATAGGCAGTCCCTCGAAACAAGGATGACTTGCTTTCACGCCAAAAAAAAGGATGAGTTCACAGGCGTTCCGAATGAAGAGCCCGAACTACATCCTCAAGGGTGGAAGATTCCTGTGCGTGGATTTTTTTAACGTGTGGTGGCTTGTTGCACACCAGCCACCACACGGGCTTGACAGAGCTTGGTCTTGGTCCAGTGGCAAAGGTTACCCAAGACAACTGGAGATCTGCTCTGCTGCACGGACCTAGTGTGCACACATATCGTAGTGTGGGCTGGCCTGTGCTGCCCCTGGGCTCCTGGCCCTGGACTCCCCTGGGCCCCACTCACATACCTCCACAGTCTCTCACAGTTCCTTCGCCCCGATCTCGCCGCTCCAACTGTATCTGCCCACGCTCCAATCACCGACCTGGACCTTGCTGATGTCACTCTTCGCTGCCGTTGCCTTACTGTACCAGTTCGCGCTGTACGTTGCCTCCACGCTGCCCATGGCCGACACTCGCCGCTCCTTTTATGGCCCCGACCTGCCGCTGATGGTTTCTCGCAGGTTGGGGCCGCCAAGCCTACTACAAAGCTATTTGCTTTCCTAAATAACTGAGGACGCCTTGTAGTTCGGGAGTAACATTTTGAAGACTGCAAAATGGGATTCTATTGGGAATACCACTTTACATGATACATATGTTGAAGGAAGAAGAGTAGCAAAAGTCTATCAGGGAAGCCAGATTAATTAGGCAGCACCAAAAGAGAGCCAGATCATCCCAGTGGTGCACGCACCCCATTTTGATTGTTTTTACTGCTGCGGTGAGGTGGCCTCGTGAGCTAAATTTTGTTTGGCCTATTTTTTCGGCGGTGGGGAAGTCGCTCATAATGGGGGCAGATATGCTGCAGTGGTGAGCACACTAGAGGGGCAGAAATTGGTGGGGGTTGTAGTGTCCGCCGCTGTCAGTCATCAGCATAGCGCTGATGACATCATTACGGCAGCGCGTCACCACGGCTCTCCCCTTTATTTAAAGGAGAGAGCCTTCGCGATTTTTAAAGTTCGGCCCACTGGGCCACCAGGGAGGGTTTTGTCATGTATTTCACCATCTTGCAATGACAATAGTTATGTAACTGTAACTCACTGTACCTGTACCCTTGAAATGCACACCCTGACCAGAGGGGGTGAGCTTGCGGGAGACACTCCTCACCTGGGTTTCCAGGTATAAAAGTGGAGGTCCCACCCAGGGTCAGCACTCCTTGGTCCTGGGAATAAAGTGAAGGTCACAGAGTGGCCGTGTCTGCTATATACATGCCTCGTGTGAGTTTGTAACAAGGTGCAGAGACACTACATTTGGCGACGAGAAATGGGAATCACTGAACCACGAGGATGGCCACCGGTGGCACAGAGGAACACTACTGTGTGGGTGAGGACTGGTACGACTTTGTGGAAAGACTCCAGCAGAGCTTTGTCACAAAGGACTGGCTGGAAGAGACAGTGGCTGACAAGCGAAGGGCGCATCTACTGACCAGCTGTTGAAAGACCTGCTCGCACCCCAAAAGCCAGCGGACAAGTCCTTCGAGGAGGTCAGCCAGCTGATCAGTGAGCATCTCAAGCTAGCAAGTAGCGTACACATGGCCAGGCACCGGTTCTACTCTCACCGGCGTTGGGAGGGTCAAAACGTCTCAGACTTTGTGGCGGAACTGCGTCGTTTGGCCAGTCTCTGTAAGTTCTCTGATGCCTGTAGGGGGGAGATGTTTAGGGACTTTTTCATTGAGGGCATTAATCATGCCAGCATTTTCAGGAAGCTCATAAAGACTAAGGACTTGACTTTAGAAAGGGCGGCGTTGATAGATCAGACCTTTGTGACAGGGGAAGAGGAGACCAAGCTAATTAACCACGCAGCCCTGGTTTTAACTTTGCGATGAACCAGGGAGTTAATGTTGTAAAAGTGATACAGAACCCCGCAGGCAGGCAAGGGCAATTCGACACCGCCGAGGCAGGCAAGCAAGGGCAATTCGACACCGCCCAGGCAGCAACAAGCTCCAGGGTGGGCCCGCAACAGGGACAATGGAAAGGGGATCGGCAATTCATGCCATCATGAAGAACAATGCATCCCGTGATGGGACCAATAACACCCTCCATCAGAGTGCTTAGAAACAGCCAAACGGACCATCAGAGAGGAATGCCTGGGAATAGTCCTTTTGTTAACAGCAATCACAGCTCATGCTGGCGGTGTGGGGGTAGACACATTGCCAAAAGCTGCAGGTTCCAGCTTTATACCTGTAGGATTTGTAATGTCAGTGGACACTTGGCCAAGATGTGCAAAAAGGCAGTAGCGAGGCTAGTCTGCGAGACAGAGGAACCAGACAAGGGGTCTGCAATGCAGGATGAGGCCAGGGGAACAACCATGGATGCTGAAGTTCAGAGAGTTCATGTGGCTGACATCCACAGCTCATACACCAAAACACCACCCATGATGATGAAAGTCTTACTCAATAGCATACGGGAGCTAGCCAGTCACTCATGTGCGCCCAACAATTTGAGAGACTATGGCCACACAGAGCTAGCAGGCCCAAACTGGAACGCATTGAGATGCAGCTACGTACATATACCAAAGAGATAATCCAAGTGCTGGGCAGTGCAAACTTGGTGGTAACGCATAATGGGTTACAGAACCGGCTGCCGCTCTGGATTGTTCCAGGAAATGGCGCCGAGCTTTTGGGGAGGAGTTGGCTAGCTGAGATGAATTGGAAATGGGGGGATGTGCACGCCATTTCATCCGTGGAGTGAAGTTCATGCTCGCAGGTATTGCAAAAATTCGAGTCACTCTTTCAACCCGATGTCGGAACGATCAAGAGCACTAAAGTAGTGATATGCATCACTCCGAACGCCAGACCAGTGCACCACAAAGCCAGATCGGTACCGTCCGTGATGCATGAGAAAATTGAAAGTGAAGGCTGCTCAGAGGGGGCATAATTTCAGCCGTTGAATTCAGCGACTGGGCAAGTCCCATCGTTCCTATCCTCAAAGCAGATGGCTCGGTTAGGATTTGTGGCGACTACAAAGCCACCATCAACCGAGTGTCGCTGCAAGACCAATACCCGCTCCCGAGAGCAGAGGACCTCTTTGCCACGCTGGCAGGTGGAAAGCTGTTCACGAAGCTGGACCTCACTTCGGCCTACATGACTCAGGAACTGGCGGAAGAGTCCAAGCTTCTGACCACCATCACGACGCACAAAGGATTATTTGTCTACAACAGGTGCCCGTTTGGCATTTGTTTGGCAGAGGCTATCTTTCAGTGAAACATGGAAAGCTTGCTCACATCCATCCCTGGAACGGTCGTATTCCAAGACGACATCCTTATAACGGGTCGAGACACCGAGGAACACCTCCGCAACCTGGAGGAGGTGCTACGCCGATTGGAACGGGTAGGCCTGCGGCTGAAAAAGGCCAAGTGCGTGTTTTTGGCCCCAGAGGTCGAGTTCCTGGGCAGGAGGTTTGCCGCAGATGGGATCGGCCCACTGAATCAAAAACTGAGGTGATTCGCTGGGCGCCCAGGCCCGGCAAATTGTTACAGTTGCGATCATTTCTGGGACTTTTGAACTACTTTGGGAACTTTCTGCCAAACTTAAGCACATTGTTGGAGCTGTTACGTATGCTCCTCCATAAAGGGTGTGAATGGTTTTGGGGGGATTGTCAAGAACGGGCTTTCAATAAGGCGAGGAACTTGCTGTGTTCCAACAAACTGTTGACTTTGTGTGACCCCTGTAAAAAACTGGTTTTAACATGCAATGCGTCATCCTACGGGGTTGGGTGTGTGTTGCAGCAGGGTAACAGGATGACGGCCGACTCTAACCAGTGGCTTATGCCTCCAGGTTGCTCTCCCAGGCAGAATGTGGATACAGCATGATCGAGAAGGAGGCACTCGCGTGTGTGTACGGTGTGAAAAAGATGCACCAGTACCTTTTCGGTAGACAGTTCGAGCTAGACACGGACCACAAGCCGTTAACATCCCTGTTGTCCGACAGCAAGGCTGTCAATGCTAACGCGTCAGCTCGCATACAGCGATGGGCCCTCACGCTGGCTGCGTATGACTACACTATACGGCACCGGCCAGGCACCGAAAATTGCGCTGACGCGCTCAGCAGGCTCCCACTGGCCACCACCGAGGGGGCGTAGGAGCAGAGCGACAAGATGGCCATGGCCGTTGAGGCTTTTGACACTGCGGGCTTCCCCATCACAGCCCGACAGATCAAACTGGACCAACAGGGACCCATTCCTATCCATGATAAAGAAATGTGTCCTGACTGGGAATTGGGCGCCCACACACAGGTGCACCGAGGAAGACAGGCCGTTTCAGAGACGGATGGATGAACTCTCCATCCAAGCCGACTGCCTGTTATGGGGCAGCTGGGTAGTCATGCCCCAGAAAGGAAGGGAGGCATTCATCAGGGAACTCCACAGCGAGCACCCTGGCATCGTGTTAATGAAGGCCGTTGCCCAGTCACATGTATGGTGGCCGGGGATTGACTCAGACCTGGAACACTGGGTTCGCAGGTGCACGACGTGTGCCCAGCTGGGCAATGCCCCCAGGAAGGCCCCACTCAGCCCGTGGCCCTGGCCCACCAGGCCATGGTCACGCATTCATATAGACTATGCGGGCCCGTTCATGGGGAAAATGTTCCTGATCGTTGTCGATGCATACTCAAAGTGGATTGAATGCATCATATTGAACTCGTGCACGACATAGATCACTGTGGAGAGTCTGCATGCGGTTTTCGCGACCCACGGCTTGCCGGACATCCTGGTCAGCGACAATGGCCCGTGTTTTACCAGGAGTTTATGTCGGGCAATGGGATCAAGCACGCCCGGACAGCGCCGTTCAAGCCAATGGCCAGGCGGAACGGACGGTCCAAGTCATAAAGCAGGGCATGCTATACATCCAAGGACCCTCCCTTCAGTACCGCCTATCGCGCCTCCTGCTGGCCTACAGGTCCCGGCCACACTTGCTCACGGGAGTCCCGCCAGCGGAACTCCTCATGAAACGCAAGCTCAAGACGCGGCTGTCCCTCATTCACCCAGACCTGGCAGACATTGTTGAGGGCAAGCGCCAATCCTAAACCGAGCTCCATGATCGAGACTCAAGGGGAAAGTGTATAGAAATAGATGACCCGGTATTTGTTCTTAACCATGCTTTGGGACCCAAATGGCTTGAGGGCACTGTAATCAGCAAAGAAGGAAACAAGGTCATGGTGGTCAGACTAAACAATGGGCAGATATGCCGCAAACACTTGGATCAAGTAACGACAAGGTTCAGCATAGACACGGAGGAACCTGAAGAAGAGCATAAGAACATAAAAACATAAGAATTAGGAACAGGAGTCGGCCATCTAGCCCCTGGAGCCTGCATTCAACAAGATCATGGCTGATCTGGCCGTGGACTCAGCTCCATTTATCCGCCCGCTCCCCGTAACCCTTAATTCCCTTATTGGTTAAAAATCTATCTATCTGTGATTTGAATACATTCAATGAGCTAGCCTCAACTGCTTCCTTGGGCAAAGAATTCTACAGATTCACAACCCTCTGGGAGAAGAAATTCCTTCTCAACTCGGTTTTAAATTGGCTCCTCCGTATTTTGAGGCTGTGCCCCCTAGTTCTAGTCTCCCCGACCAGTGGAAACAACCTCTCTGACAATGATGAGATAGCACCCACACCACTGCCAGCACACGAGCAACAAAGACAGCCCTCAGCATGCACAGTGCCGGCGGTCAGCCCGGACAGGCCGGAATCACCTCAAGTGACAGAGACGCGTGCTGAGGTTCAGCCACCAGAGCCACAACTGCGGCACTCCATGATAGAGCGCTGACCACCCCATAGACTGAATCTCTGAAACTAAAAGACTTAAGGGGGAGGTGATGTCATGTATTTCACCATCTTGCAATGACAATAGTTATGTAACTGTAACTCATGCACACTGTACCTGTACCCTTGAAATGCACACCCTGACCACAGGGGGTGAGCTTGCGGGAGACACTCCTCACCTGGGTTTCCAGGTATAAAAGGGGAGGTTCCACCCAGGGTCAGCACTCCTTAGTCCTGGGAATAAAGTGAAGGTCACAGAGTGACCGTGTCTGATATATACATGCCTCGTGTGAGTTTGTAACAAGGTACAGAGACACTACACGTTTCGGCCGGGCCAGCAGCCTGGCACCCAAGAGGGGGTGTTAGGCTGCCTGTTGGCAGCCCGGCCAAACCCGGGGGCAAAATTGTTGGCCCGTCATGCCAGTTGGCCGACAAAATAATAAACCTGGCGGCAGCAGCAGTGCGCCCTCCCCTTTAATGAGAGCTGCACCGCCATTGCAGAAGATCACAGCCTCATTGGGCCGCCTTAGAAAAGCAGCTTTTGGCACTGCCCGGCGGGAGGAAGATTTTTCGGTGGAATTTCGGCGTCGGGTGGTGGCAGGGTGGGGCGGGGGTGGGGAACATCGGCGGTGCGCACTCTGATGACGCACTTAGGTTGGATCGGCAGCAGTGGAGTGGTGGGGGCAATGAGCGGGTCACCGCAGGGATGCCACTGGAGTGGAATTTTGATAATGGCGGCCATTACACGAAAAATTGGCGGCCATTGCACTCCGCAGCGTGTTCGCCGATTTCCAGTGCTAACAGGCCTTCAGGAAAGGGGCAATTTAGGCCCCTTGGTCATTTCTTAAAATTAACTCAAACTATTTGGTGAAAACAAATCACCTGACCCAGAAAGTCTTTGCCTGCTTTCCGAAATATCTGTGGACCTTGTAGTTAGGAGTAATTTTTTGAAGACTGCAGAATAGGATTCTATTGGGAATACCACTTTACATGATACATATGTAGAAGGAAGAAGAGTACCAGGAGTCTATCCAGGAAGCCAGATTAATTAGGCTGCACCAAAAGAGAGCCAGACCATCCCAGTGGTACACATCCAGCAGGATGTATCGACCTAGGCACTCTTTTTAGACCTCTCATGGGAGTTGTGTCTCAGGGGGCATGCGCTTCAACTTGAATCTTTAAAAAAGCCTTGTTTGTTGCTGCAGGTATATCTGTAGCCAAGGTCCGCAGCGCACACAGCTCTGGCTGCGACAGAAATTGTCAGGTTAACCTATTTTGCTGTGGACTGCTTTATAAGGCGAGTCACATCTTCCACATACCACTTGAGGGCCTGGAGTCTGAGATGTAGCTGTCTGCTGTTATCATGAGGCTCATGGGATGGAAGCAGCCCTGCTCTCAGAGCATCCCGAGTTCTGGAATGGGCACAGGACAGGCTGACTCTTTGTCATGGGACCCTTTGGCAGCCTGGTACTGTAAAGTTGAAGCTTTCTGCAGCAGGCTGAAGGAGAGTTCCTCCATGTTGCCCCGGCGGCACGCACACCAGCTGCTCCACCCGAACTGGGAACGGGATTCTGGTTAATAGCGATCAATGGCAGTACCTACTGACAAAAGCAGAAAGACCTGTAAATCCCTGAGAGAGTCAATCAAGTATCCTTTAATTTCCCTTCAATAGTTAAGCTCCAAACTCACTTTAGAGCAAAGTGGAATAAGATATTTATGTAAACAGTGATTGAGAATTCCAAAACAAAACAGAGAACAACTTTCCTCCCTCCCTTCCCCCATTCAGTGTGCTCGATTAAATTTGGATCATTTGTTGATTTAATTTGCCCATTTTAAGCCTATTCACAAAGACTTGAATGTTGCCCAATGCAGACTTCATGCGTTCATTAACATCACTCCTTTTTAAGAAGTGGCAGATGGCATTGCATCACAAGGGACAACATGTCTGAGATGTGTAGTGCCAGCTTAGTGTCTTGCATTTGGCAAACAGTTGGCATCTGTGGATGAAACTCATCAGGTGTTTCTGCATTTTAAGTGCACTAGAGGTATGTACTTAATTACAGATGCTCTTCTGATTATGCATCCACATTTCTTTGGAGTCTGCTGTTGGCTATGTGGCCATTTCCTTTTGGTCTCACAGTTAATGTTCGTTTGTACTTGCTATTGTCAACAAAATGTTAATTGTAGTTGCATCAATCTGTTTCAGTATTTATGCCGAGCAGCGAATGTATCTGTAGGGAACTGCTAAAACTGTAACCATGACAACACCACTCAGATATAAAGTAGAGCATTTCCTATTTCAGTTTTACTCAGTTTTCCACAAATAAGCCTTCAAATAATCAACAGAAAAAAGAGCCTCGTTTTGAAATTATTTTGTCCCTATAAGTTGTGCAATTACCGTTAATGTGATCACCCCCAAAAATAATAATTAGGACAGTGGAATAGCCGTGAACAATGCTAAAAGCACCACAATGTTTTTTTTAAAAATCACGAGGTTTTTTAGGAATGAAATAAGAATCCTCACCGGATATTATGCAAGTGGAGTAGACTCCCAGAAAAGGGTGTTCATTTTCAAGGAAGTTGGATTCTATCCATTAAGACGGTAGTTGAGGACTGCAGAGATAGTAAGAGCATGGTTTGGTGTTTTTTGTTCATGGGAGATAGGGGAAGGAATTTTTGCTTCTTAATCTGCATGTGTGCTATGTGAGACCCATGCTAGCACTGCCGGTTTCTGGCACATGGTCTTCGTGCTGCTGGTTGAACCCAAAGGTAAATCAAGGTGTGTGTGAAGGGTAGTGAATGGTAAGATCTGTAAAATCATGGGTTATCCCACACACTAGCGCAAAGAACTGGCCATTTGAAGGAACTATTTTAAGAAGGTTCATGAAACATTTTAACAGAAGGTTTGAGATTGACTTAGTGACATTTCTATTTACACAGGTGATCATTAGGGTCACAATATCATTCATCTGTAATAGTAATGTTAACGTAATGGAAAAAAGGCTGCAGTTTTCCAGTTATGTTATTTGAAGTGAATCTTTTATCATGCCCTACCATTAGACATGTAAGTATTCACACCTACATCTTAAATGTAGCACAAAGACAAATAAAAAAAATCACTGTTGTATACATCTTCAATCTGATGGGTGAAAAGATAGAATTCTCATTATGCCTGTGGGTAGCTTTCAGAGTATTGTACGGTGATGTTTAACTTGGACAAGTGCGGTGTTATGCATGTGGGCAGTGTCATGTATTCAACTACCATTGTAACCCATGTATAAGCTGACTTAAGTTGTACACCTTGAGAACATTGAGAACTTGTGGGAGACACTCCTAACCTGGACTTTCAGGTATAAAAGGGGAAGCTCCACCCACCTTCATCATTTGAGGTCTTGGTAATAAAGGTAACTGGTCACAGAGTGACCTTCTCTCAAGTATGGGCCTCGTGTGCATTTATACTGTATAGTAAGGACATAAGAACATAAGAACATAAGAATTAGGAACAGGAGTAGGCCATCTAGCCCCTCGAACCTGCTCCGTCATTCAACAAGATCATTGCTGATCTGGCCATGGATTCAGCTCCGCTTACCAGCCCGCTCCCCTTAACCCTTAATTCCCTTATTGGTTAAAAATCTATCTAACTATGACATATCATTGGCAACGAGAAACTGGGATTTAAACCACGCGAGCATGGCCACTAGCAGCACAGACGAGAGGTACTGTGTTGGTGATGATTGGGACGACTTTATTGAGAGACTACAGCAAAGTTTTGTCACTAAGGAATGGTTAGGACAGGATTCGGCCGACAAACGCAGGACTCATCTCCTGACGGTTTGTGGATCCAGAACGTACTCCCTGATGAAGGACTTTCTAGCGCCAGTGAAGCCGACGGATACGACGTTCAAAGAGCTCAGTAAGTTGATCGGGGAACACCTTAAACTGATGAGCAGCATGCACATGGCGAGACATCAGTTTTACACGCACCGACGGCGAGAAGGGCAAAGCATTCCAGACTTCGTGGCAGATCTCCAGCGACTGGTGAGCCGATGTAAGTTCCCAGATACATGCACAGCGGAGATGCTGCAAGACTTTTTTTATTGAGGGCATCGGGCACACTGGGGTTTTCAGGAAACTGACTGAGACCAAAGACTTGACCTTGGAAGCGGCGGCTCTGATAGCCCAGACATTTATCTCAGGGGAGGAAGAGACCAGAATGATTTATGGCAAAAATCTTGGCTCAAATGTGACAAACGACCAGGGAGTCAACATTGTTAATGCGGCACACAGTTCTCTAGGCAGACAAGGGCAATCGGACATGCCCCAGCATGTAGTCGAACCCAAAGGGGGAATTCAACAGAGACAATGGCTAGCTGAACGGCGATTCATGCCATCGCAATGGAAAATGCGGCCAGTAATGAGGCCATCAACACCTGTTAATGGTGCGCTTAAGGACAGTTACAGAGACAGTCAGAGACGATCGACTGGTAATGGATCTTTTGTTTCCAACAACGGGGCCTCCAGCTCATGCTGGAGGTGTGGAGTCAAACACACAGCCAGAGCTTGCAGGTATCAGCAATATACCTGCAGAAACTGCAACGTCAGTGGTCACTTGGCGCGTATATGCAGGAAGCCTGCAGCCAGGTTGATTTACGAAGAGGACGGACCTGATGTAAGCCCTACAAGGCCAAATGAATACTGGGGGAAATCGCTGGAAGCTGAAGTTCAGCGAGTTCATGTGAAGCACAAATACAGTTCATATACCAGGACGCCACCGATAATGATGAAAGTGCTCCTCAATGGCATCCCAGCATTAATGGAGCTAGACACGGGGGCCAGCCAGTCCCTGATGAGTGTCAAACAGTTCTAAAGGTAGTGGGTGTCCAAGGCCAGGAGGCCAAAATTATTGCCGATTGACGCACAGCTACGGACGTATACAAAGGAGATCATTCCAGTGCTAGGCAGCACCAAGGTAGTCGTGACGCACAAAGATTCTGAGAACAGGTTGCCACTCTGGATTGTCCCGGGGGACGGTCCCGCACTACAGGGGAGGAATTGGCTTGCTGTCATGAACTGAAAATGGGGCGATGTCAATGCAATTTCTTCTGTGGAGCAAGTATCATGCTCACCGGTCCTGGACAAATTTGATTTGTTATTTCAAGCCAGCATCGGCACTTTCATGGGGGCCAAGGTAGTGATTCACATAAACCCAGACGTGAGGCCAGTACACCACAAGGCCAGAGCGGTGCCGTACATGATGCGGGAAAAGATAGAAGGTGAATTGGACCGTCTGCTGAGGGAAGGCATCATCTCGCCAGTCGAATTTAGTGACTGGGCGAGCCCGATCATGCCGGTGCTCAAGGCGGATGGGGCGGTCAGGATATGTGGCGATTACAAGGCCACCATCAATCGGGTGTCACTCCAAGACCAGTACCCACTACCGAGAGCGGAGGACCTCTTTGTGACCCTATCCGGTGGCAAACCTTTTTCAAAATTGGACCTGACCTCAGCTTACATGACCCGGAAGCTGACGAGTGAGTCGAAGAAGCTGACCACCATCACGACACACAAGGGGTTGTTTGAGTATAACAGATGTCCATTCGGGATTCATTCAGCCGCCGCGATCTTTCAGTGAAATATAGAAAGCCTCCTCAAGTCGGTTTTTCAAAACGACATCCTCATCACGGGTCGCGATACTGAAGAACACCTTCACAACCTGGAGGAGGTGCTGCGCAGACTGGACCGGGTAGGTCTGTGACTGAAAAAGGCGAAGTGTGTCCTCTTCGCTCCAGAGGTAGAATTCCTGGGGAGGAGGGTAGCAGCAAACAGGATCAGACCTACTGCATCCAAAACGGAAGCGATCCAGAGAGCACACAGACCCCATAACACGATGGAGCTGCGTTTATTCCTGGAGCTCCTGAACTATTTTCGCAAATTTCTTCCCAAATTGAGCATGCTGTTAGAGCCACTACACGTGCTCCTACGCAAAGGTTGTGATTGGGTCTGGGGGGACAGCCAGGAAATGGCTTTTGATAGAGCACGCAATTTGTTATGCTCCAACAAACTGTTAATGTTACATGACCCATGTAAAAAACGTGTTTTAACGTCGTCCTATGGGGTCATAGAAACATAGAAACATAGAAAATAGGTGCAGGAGTAGGCCATTCGGCCCTTCTAGCCTGCACCGCCATTCAATGAGTTCATGGCTGAACATTCAACTTCAGTACCCCATTCCTGCTTTCTCGCCATACCCCTTGATCCCCCTAGTAGTAAGGACCTCATCTAACTCCTTTTTGAATATATTTAGTGAATTGGCCTCAACAACTTTCTGTGGTAGAGAATTCCACAGGTTCACCACTCTCTGGGTGAAGAAGTTCCTCCGCATCTCGGTCCTAAATGGCTTACCCCTTATCCTTAGACTGTGACCTCTGGTTCTGGACTTCCCCAACATTGGGAACATTCTTCCTGCATCTAACCTGTCTAATCCCGTCAGAATTTTAAATGTTTCTATGAGGTCCCCTCTCATTCTTCTGAACTCCAGTGAATACAAGCCCAGTTGATCCAGTCTTTCTTGATAGGTCAGTCCCGCCATCCCGGGAATCAGTCTGGTGAACCTTCGCTGCACTCCCTCAATAGCAAGAATGTCCTTCCTCAGGTTAGGAGACCAAAACTGTACACAATACTCCAGGTGTGGCCTCACCAATGCCCTGTACAACTGTAGCAACACCTCCCTGCCCCTGTACTCAAATCCCCTTGCTATGAAGGCCAACATGCCATTTGCTTTCTTAACCGCCTGCTGCACCTGCATGCCAACCTTCAATGACTGATGTACCATGACACCCAGGTCTCTTTGCACCTCCCCTTTTCCTAATCTGTCACCATTCAGATAATAGTCTGTCTCTCTGTTTTTACCACCAAAGTGGATATCCTCACATTTATCCACATTATACTTCATCTGCCATGCATTTGCCCACTCACCTAACCTATCCAAGTCGCTCTGCAGCCTCACAGCATCCTCCTCGCAGCTCACACTGCCACCCAACTTAGTGTCATCCGCAAATTTGGAGATACTACATTTAATCCCCTCATCTAAATCATTAATGTACAGTGTAAACAGCTGGGGCCCCAGCACAGTACCTTGCGGTACCCCACTAGTCACTGCCTGCCGTTCTGAAAAGTACCCATTTACTCCTACTCTTTGCTTCCTGTCTGACAACCAGTTCTCAATCCATGTCAGTACACTACCCCCAATCCCATGTGCTCTAACTTTGCACATCAATCTCTTGTGTGGGACCTTGTCGAACGCCTTCTGAAAGTCCAAATATACCACATCAACTGGTTCTCCCTTATCCACTCTACTGGAAACATCCTCAAAAAATTCCAGAAGATTTGTCAAGCATGATTTCCCTTTCACAAATCCATGCTGACTTGGACCTATCATGTCTCCTCTTTCCAAATGCACTGCTATGACATCCTTAATAATTGATTCCATCATTTTACCCACTACCGATGTCAGGCTGACCGGTCTATAATTCCCTGTTTTCTCTCTCCCTCCTTTTTTAAAAAGTGGGGTTACATTGGCTACCCTCCACTCCATAGGAACTGATCCAGAGTCAATGGAATGTTGGAAAATGACTGTCAACGCATCCACTATTTCCAAGGCCACCTCCTTAAGTACTCTGGGATGCAGTCCATCAGGCCCTGTGGATTTATCGGCCTTCAACCCCATCAATTTCCCCAACACAATTTCCCGGCTAATAAGGATTTCCCTCAGTTCCTCCTCCTTACTAGACCCCCCGACCCCTTTTATAACCGGAAGGTTGTTCGTGTCCACCTTCGTGAATACCGAACCAAAGTACTTGTTCAATTGGTCCGCCATTTCTTTGTTCCCCGTTATGACTTCCCCTGATTCTGACTGCAGGGGACCTACGTTTGTCTTTACTAACCTTTTTCTCTTTACATATCTATAGAAACTTTTGCAATCCGTCTTAATGTTCCCTGCAAGCTTCTTCTCATACTCCATTTTCCCTGCCCTAATCAAACCCTTTGTCCTCCTCTGCTGAGTTCTAAATTTCTCCCAGTCCCCAGGTTCGCTGCTATTTCTGGCCAATTTGTATGCCACTTCCTTGGCTTTAATACTATCCCTGATTTCCCTTGATAGCCACGGTTGAGCCACCTTCCCTTTTTTATTTCTATGCCAGACAGGAATGTACAATTGTTGTAGTTCATCCATGCGGTCTCTAAATGTCTGCCATTGCCCATCCACAGTCAACCCCTTAAGTATCATTCGCCAATCCATCCCAGCCAATTCACGCCTCATACCTTCAAAGTTACCCTTCTTTAAGTTCTGGACCATGGTCTCTGAATTAACTGTTTCATTCTCCATCCCAATGCAGAATTCCACCATATTATGGTCACTCTTCCCCAAGAGGCCTCGCACAACGAGATTGCTAATTAATCCTCTCTCATTACATAACACCCAGTCTAAGATGGCCTCCCCCCTAGTTGGTTCCTCGACGTATTGGTCTAAAAAACCATCCCTTATGCACTCCAGAAAATCCTCCTCCACCGTATTGCTTCCAGTTTGGTTAGCCCAATCTATGTGCATATTAAAGTCACCCATTATAACTGCTGCACCTTTATTGCACGCACCCCTAATTTCCTGTTTGATGCCCTCCCCAACATCACTACTACTGTTTGGAGGTCTGTACACAACTCCCACTAACGTTTTTTGCCCTTTGGTGTTCTGCAGCTCTACCCATATAGATTCCACATCATCCAAGCTAATGTCCTTCCTAACTATTGCCTTAATCTCCTCCTTAACCAGCAATGCTACCCCACCTCCTTTTCCTTTTATTCTATCCTTCCTGAATGTTGAATACCCCTGGATGTTGAGTTCCCAGCCCTGCTCATCCTGGAGCCACGTCTCCGTAATCCCAATCACATCATATTTGTTAACATCTATTTGCACAGTTAATTCATCCACCTTATTGCGGATACTCCTTGCATTAAGACACAAAGCCTTTAGGCTTGTTTTTTTAACACCCTCTGTCCTTTTAGAATTTTGCTGTACAATGGCCCTTTTTGTTCTTTGCCTTGGGTTTCTCTGCCCTCCACTTTTCCTCATCTCCTTTCTGTCTTTTGTTTTTGCCTCCTTTTTGTTTCCCTCTATCTCCCTGCATTGGTTCCCATGTGTGTGTTGCAGCATGTGAATGCCAATGATCAGTTACAGCCGGTAGCTTATGCCTCCAGAAGTCTGTCCCAGGCAGAAAGGGGCTACGGGATGGTAGAAAAGGAAACGCTAGCATGTGTATATGCAGTAAAAAAAATGCACCAGTACCTGTTTGGCAGGAAATTTGAGCTGGAGACAGATGACAAACACCTAATGTCCCTTTTTGGCCGACAACAAGGCCATAAATGCGAATGCATCGGCCCGCATACAGAGGTGGGCACTCACGTTAGCCGCCTATGACTACACAATTCAGCACAGACCAGGCACTGAAAACTGCGCCGATGCACTCAGCAGGCTCCCACTAGCCACCACTGAGGGGGCAACTGAGCATGATGCTGAGATGGTCATGGCTGTTGAAGCTTTCGAAAGCGAAGGCTCACCTGTGACAGCCCGTCAGATTAAAGTCTGGACAAATAAAAACCCGCGACTGTCTTTAGTCAAGAAATGTGTCCTGAACGGGGACTGGGCAGCCACATACGGGGCATGCCCTGAGGAATTTAAACCATTTAATCGGCGCAAGGATGAACTCTCGATTCAGGCCGATTGCCTACTGTGGGGAAACCGAGTAGTCATGCCCCAGATGGGCAGAGAGGTGTTTATCAGAGAACTTCACAATGAGCACCCAGGCATTGTCATGATGAAGGCAATTGCCAGGTCACACGTTTGGTGGCCAGGGATAGATGCAGACCTGGAACTTTGTGTTCGCAGGTTCAACACGTGTGCTCAGCTGGGCAATGCAGCCAGGGAAGCCCCACTTCGCGCTGGTCTTGGCCCGCCAAGCCATGGTCACGCATCCATGTGGACTATGCAGGTCCTTTCATGGGAAAAATGTTTTTGGTTGTAGTAGACGCCTACTCCAAATGGATTGAGTGTGCCATTTTAAATTCAAACACATCCTCTGCCATGATGGAAAGTCTATGGGCAACGTTCACTGCCCATGGTCTACCAGATGTCTTGGTCAGCGACAATGGCCTGTGCTTCACAAGGACTGAATTCCAGGACTTCAAGGCAGGCAATGTAATCAACCATGTCAGAACGGCACCGTTCAAGCCGGCCTCATACGGCCAGGCGGAACGAGCAGTGCAGATAATTAAACAGGGGATGCTCAGAATCCAAGGGGGTTCCCTACAAAGCCACTTATCACACCTCCTGTTGGCCAATAGATCCCGACCACACTCGCCCACAGGGGTTCCACCCGCAGAGCTGCTAATGAAAAGTATGCTCAAAACCACGCTATCCCTTATACACCCCACTATGAAAGAAATTGTTGAGAGCAGGCGTCAGTCACAATGTGACTACCATGAGAGGAATGCACAGGCGCGATGTATTGATGTCAATGATCCTGTTTTTGTCCTTAATTACGCTGCAGGGCCCAAATGGCTTGCAGGCACTGTGATTGCCAAAGAGGGGAATAGGGTTTTGGTAGTTAAACTTACCAATGGACAAATCTGCCGCAAACACGTGGATCAAACAAAAAGGAGGTTCAGCAACCCCGTAGAAGAAGCAGAGGAAGAACACGACATAGAGTTTACTCCACCACAGGTGACCGGACACTGGAACCAAGTGGAGGAGAGCCCAGTCACTGTGGGCAGTCCAGACAGGCCTGAGGCACCGCAAACAGCAGACACTCAGGCCAGCGCCCAACAACCGGAGCCCCAACTCAGGCGCTCTACAAGGGAGCGTAAACCATCAGAGAGACTTAACCTGTGATCCCAATAAGACTTTGCGGGGGAGGTGACGTCATATATTCAACTGTCCTTGTAACCCATGTATAAGCTGACCTAAGCTGTACACCTTGAGAACATCGACCATAAGGGGGTGAACTTGTGGGAGACACTCCTAACCTGGACTTTCAGATATAAAAGGGGAAGCTCCACCCACCTTCATCACTTGAGGTCTTGGTAATAAATGTAACTGGTCACAGAGTGACCTTATCTCAAGTATGGGCCTCATGTGCATTTATACTGTATAGTCAGGACATATCAGGCGGTGTGAATGCTCACCAGTCATACGCCTTTCAAGGAAAAGCATTAAGAAGGCGGAGAAAGAAAGATCCAGACATTCTAGTGCATATATCTCCAAAGGTACATAAGCAAGGCCACGAAGTGATACTTAGAGCAAATAGGGTGTTGGGGTCCATTCATAGGATGATTGATTACAAGACAAGACATACTATTTTGTCTTGTTCAGGCCTCACTTGGAATACTGTGTCCAGTTTTGGTTTCCTCACATGGTGGGTGATATTGAGGCTTTGAAAAGGGTGCAAAGAAGGGCCATTAGACTAATTCCCAGTATAAAGAATCTTAGTTATCAAGATAGGCTAAAAGGGTTGGGATTGTACACATCAGTTGGTCCACAATGTTTTTTTTTCCAAAAACCTGTGGCAGAAATATTGGATTACACAGCCTCTTTATAAACCCAAACATAAGAACCAAAGCTGAGTGGGTTTCACTATTGCTGAGACCAGCATTATGTAGTGATTGTAGCAAATGCCAGAACTGACACCAAATATTTTTAAACTAATAACACTGATTGAGTTTCCCATTCTTGACTGACATTGCATGCAGACATAACACTGAGTCCTTATATGTTATGTCAGTGGATCCTTATTATACTTTAAAAGATCAATCAATACACCCTTAATGTTCACATTCCTCAAGACATCCACTGAACAAGGTTATTCCCCTTGAGAAAAGAAACAAATTGTATGTAGACAAGCAGAAACATCCCAAATGATTTGCAGCTCTCTAACACTCCAGCGCTCCTGCACTGGAAGTGATGCCTAACAGAATATACAACCAAAAAGGATAGCTTAGGTATTAAACGTAGACTATTTTTATATTTCCAATAAAAGTCATCTTAAATACTGTCCATGGTAAGTGCTGGACAGAATGTCACAGTAAACTACTATATTTAAACTCTCTGGGGGAAAAATTGCCCTGCATCCCGATTGGGGGCAGTAACCAGCTGGGGCTGGGACTTTCTGCGCCCAGCACACAAGTCCCGCCCCTGCCACTGAATTGGGCTTACCACCCCTCAAAGGAAGTGGAGTGCAATCTTGCGTGATCCACTTCCTTTAGGGGCGATTCCCGGGACACTACTGGGGTGGTGAGTGAAGCACTAAGCAGATGTTCCACATAGTGCTGATACGCTTCAATGCCCCTCTCCTTCACTTAAAGGGGAGGGCCACTGCACACTCTGCAAGGCCACTGATGGTCTCCACTAGGCCACCAGGGCAGCATGGGAGCGAGCCTGCAGACTGGCACCCAAAATGGAGTGCCGGTCTGCACGACGGTGGCCTGGACCACGTTAGGGCCGCCATCCTGGAGCCGACCCAAAAATCGACAATCCAGAAAAGATGGCAGGGGGTACTTGCGCCATCCCCTTTAAGTAGCGCCCGAGAGCGGATGTTGGCCAGCTTTGTTGATATCTGCTCATGCCAGACTTGCAGCCCATGGGGCAATTTCCCTCGCGGGGTGATAAGGGATCAGCATGGGGCAGTGAGGGATCGCCGCACATGGCAGCAGCTCCACAAGCACATCGGCAATTTCCCTGGAGTTGGTAGCGGTCCTCTAAAAAAGAGGCTAATGGCTCATTTTCCAGAGCGTAGAGCTAATTACATACAGTGCACTGCAAATTGTTAGTACACTCAGCATGCTAAACTCTTAATAGCTAATGGGGCTGAAATTCAGCCTCTCGAAAGGCCTCTTACCACCAGAAAGCGGTGGCCAAGCGATGGAGTCAAGTGGCCGCCAATTTGTGGTTGAATGGCCACCACCAGTGAAATTTACATTGGGGATTTTCTGGCAGTCACCACTTCTGCCCCGCTGCTGCCAAACCCTCCTAAGTGCATCATCAAAGAGTGCACCGCCAATCTCCCATACCTTCAGCGAAATTTAGCTCCAAAAAGCTTTGACCACTGCGCAGTGCCCCCGACAGCTTTTTCTGTTGGTGCACTTTGCTTTCAGTCTGTGAGCCATGGCAGCGCGGCGGCCCTTCAAGGAGAGGGTGCATTGCCGCGACCGCCATGTTTTTTTTTCGGCTGACTGCCAAATCGAGCCAACAATTTTGCCCCCGGGTTCGGCTGGACCGCCAACAGGCAGCCTGGCACCCCCTCTTGGGTGCCAGGCCGCTGGTCCGGCTGAAACCCTTGGTGGCCCAGTGGACCGTAGTTTTAATATGCTGAAAGCTCTCCTCTTTAAGTTAAGGGAGAGCGTTGTGACGCACACGTGTCATGATGTCATCACCGCTCCGTTGATGATTGACAGCGGCGGTGACTCCGTCCCGCCTGCACTTCCGCCCCCTTGTTGGCGATCTGCTGCTTACCGTCCGACTTCACCCCCATTATGACCGACTTCTGGTCTGCCTGAAAAAAAAAGACAAATAGCTGAATTTACCGAAAGAGGCAACCCATTTCGGGCGGGGGTGAATTTCGGCCCCAAGAGAGCTTAGAGGGTGAGATATAATTGGACCATAATGGCAGATGCCATTCATTTCCTATTTGAAAAAACATATATTCTGTCCTGATTTTTATACAGTACCGGAGTGACAGCTCTGAATACCGGGGTGATTTCCAGTGGGGATATTTGCTCAATTTTCTCGAACTGTAGAGTCCTTTCAAAATTGTTTGAATACGATATACCAGTGACACTTGTTTGCGTAGGTTTAACCTACCAGAAATTCGGCCTACATCAGCAAAAGGAATTCTGTATCTTTAAAATGTCAGCAGTACTGGACTGATTTATTTCTACTTTTGCTGTGTGGCAATGTTCATCAGCCGAACTGTTTCTCTTGGCTATAAATAAAACGCACGGTATCATCGGACAATGCAATCAGAAATGTTGCACTGGAAGACATTCCCTTCACCTTCTTGCCTTTCTGTGACACATATCTCAGTAGGTAATCAAGTATGTCAAAGCACTCCAGATCAAGCATCCCAGTACACGGAAGAGGGCTTCACTTATGGGGTTATGAAAAGTTAGGGTAATCCGTGCATATTTTATTTACTTCCCCATCAATTCCCCCCCACCACCCCCCTGTCCCACCCCTCCAGATGGTATTCAGTTGCAGCCCAAGGCTGATCTATGTTTAACATGTGTAATTCCACCAGGGTTTCTCAGCAATGGGAGCCCAGGTCATTTTCCTCTCCTTAAGTTAAGTATGCTGAGGCCAAAGTGTAGAGGCCCCACTGCAATATATCAGTTTAAGTATGAAAAGTTATGAAGTGGAATTTTACCTCCTTCTGCCCAGTATAAACCAGGCAGAACAGGAATTACAATTGAGCGGCTTTACTTGTCGTTCCTTTCCCATACCCCACAGCCGGTTTAATCCTGAAATGCCTGCCTGACTCTGGCGGGAGCTTCATTAATATATGCTAATTGGTGTCCAATGATGTACCTCAGTTTCCAGTGGCAAATTAATGGTGGACTATGTGGGACGGGCGGCCCATGGGGGCCCTAAAATGTAAGTTTTAAACTTTCCTTTGTGGGGACAGGAGGAGAAGAGTGTTACTCCAGGCCCCCACAAGGAAAGGCTGAGCCTCTGCAGACCTGGACATCTCCCCCACTCCCGCCCATGAAACCCTGTTGAACCCCTCTTGACCCACATCCCAGTTGTGTTCTACGATTATTCAAAGAAATATTAAAATATCCTTAAATCTTTCTTTTGCACCAGGAGCACAAGCCATGGTTAATCCAGCCAGACACTTATTTGCTCATGAACTCATTTTGCCTGGAATCTCCGCTGCGGTTCACCCGATCTCAAACTGCAATGTGGATGGAATGGTAAACAACAGGTTTTAGCTGTTTATGTGATGCGTCCGCTTGGTTTCCACCAATCTGCTGCTGAAGATGCAGTGAGAGTCCAATGATGTCATTTATATGAGGAAAGAAGGAGAATTCCCAGTGTCCTGCCCCTTTTCCCTGGAGTTGTGCTCATGGGACGCTGAAGCAGAGGGACACCAAAAGAAACCAAGCTTTGTGGCTTGTGCCGAAAGCCTGGCAGACTAGACTGCCTGTCCGAAGAGTGAACAGGAAAATACAATTTCACCTGTATTCAGCAAGAGCCAGAAGAGCTTGATGTCAGCAGCCATCTTTCTTGGGCCTGCAGCTGCGAGTTAAGTTCCTCTTGGTTTTTTGGACCTAGGGGGGGCTCTGTTTCAGTGGTGCTTCCAAATCATTGCTGATGGCCAGGGAAAGGATTGACCAGCAATCTGCGCTGGGTCAGGCACAATAGGCTTTGGGTGCACTGCTGCTCTCCAGTCCCGGGATAGAGGGGGACAGGAAAACCACTCTCACCCCCAAATCTTTGACGAATCAGCAACAGCAGTATTCCACAAGTGTACTTGTATTGATTAATGTGAGAAGGAGACCTTCAGATATCGAAACAACATCAATCAAATACAAAGATAAAAAACCAAGGGAAAATTTATTGGCGGTAATTTTAACCTAACCCACCCAGCGAGTTACATTAAAATTACCCCCACACTATTTAGAAAGTTTGAAAATAGGTTTTAAACATAAAAGTTGAAAATTGTCAAAATATGTTCAATTTGGTTGAATACAATTTGTGAAGTATGTTGCAGGGCGATGTGTAATGAGACTGGGTGATGTGTAATGAGAAAGGACTAAGTAGCAATCTTGTTGTGCGAAGCCCCTTGGGGAAGAGTGACCATAATATGGTAGAATTCTTTATTAAGATGGAGAGTGACACAGTTAATTCAGAGACTAGGGTCCTGAACTTAAAGAAAGATAACTTCAATCGTATGAGACGTGAGTTGGCTAGAATAGTCAGGTGAATGATTCTTAAAGGGTTGATGGTGGATAGGCAATGGCAAACATTTAAAGATCACATGGATGAATTTCAACAATTGTACATCCCTGTCTGGAGTAAAACTAAAATGATGGCTAACAAGGGAAATTAAGGATAGTGTTAAATCCAAGGAAGAGGTATATAATTTGGCCAGAAAAAGCAGCAAACCTGAGGACTGGGAGAATTTTATAATTCAACAGAGGACAAAGGGTTTAATTTGGAGGGGGGAAATAGAGTATGAGAGTAAGCTTGCCGGGAACATAAAAACTGACTGCAAAAGCTTCTATAGATATGTGAGAGGAAAAGATTAGTGAAGACAAACATAGGTCCTTTGCAGTCAGATTCAGCTGAATTTATGATGGGGAACAAAGAAATGGCAGACCAGTTGAACAAATACTTTGGTTCTGTCTTCATGAAGGAAGACACAAATCACCTTCTGAAAATACTAGGGGACCGAGGACCTAGTAAGAAGGAGGAACTGAAGGAAATCCTTATTAGGCGGGATATTGTGTTAGGGAAATTGATGGGATTGAAGGCCGATAAATCCCCGGGGCCTGATAGTCTACATCCCAGAGTACTTAAGGAAGTGGCCCTAGAAATAGTGGATGCATTGGTGATCATTTTCCAACAGTCTATCAACTATGGATCAGTTCCTATGGACTGGAGGGTAGCTAATGTAACACCACTTTTTAAGAAAGGAGGGAGAGAGAAAACGGGTAATTATAGACCGGTTAGTCTGACATCAGTAGTGGAGAAAATGTTGGAATCAATTATTAAAGATGAAATAGCAGCGCATTTGGGAAGGATTGGTTCAAGTCAGCATGGATTTATGAAAGGGAAATCATGCTCGACAAATCTTCTAGAATTTTTTGAGGTTGTAACTGGTAGAGTGGACAAGGGAGAACTAGTGGATGTGGTGTATTTGGACTTTCAAAAGGCTTTTGACAAGGTCCCACACAAGAGATTGATGTGCAAAATTAAAGCACATGGTATTGGGTGTAATGTACTGACATGGATAGAGAACTTGTTGGCAGACAGGAAGCAGAGAGTCGGGATAAACGGGTCCTTTTCAGAATGGCAGGCAGTGAGTAATGGGGTGCTGCAGGGCTCAGTGCTGGGACCCCAGCTATTTACAATATACAATAATGAGTTTGATGAAGGAATTGAGTGTAATATCTCCAATTTGTCAATGACACTAAGCTGGGTGGCGGTGTGAGCCGTGAGGAGGACGCTAAGAGGCTGCAGGGTGACTTGGACAGGTTAGGTGAGTGGGCAAATGCATGGCAGATGCAGTATAATGTGGATAAATGTGAGGTTATCCACTTTGGTGGCAAAAACACGAAGGCAGAGTATTATCTGAATGGTGGCAGATTAGGAAAAGGGGAGGTGCAACGAGACCTGGATGTCATGGTCCATCAGTCATTGAAAGTTGGCATGCAGGTACAGCAGGCGGTGAAGAAGGCAAATGGTATGTTGGCCTTCATAGCTAGGGGATTTGAGTAGAGGAGCAGGAAGGTCTTATTGCAGTTGTACAGGGCCTTGGTGAGGCCTCATCTGGAATATTGTGTTCGGTTTTGGTCTCCTAATCTGAGGAAGGACGTTCTTGCTATTGAGTGAGTGCAGCGATGGTTTACCAGACTGATTTCTGAGATGGCAGGACTGACATATGAGGAGAGACTGGATTGACGGGGCCTATATTCACAGGAGTTTCGAAGGATGAGAGGGGATCTCATAGAAACATATAAAATTCTGACGCGACTGGACAGGTTAGATGCAGGAAGAATGTTCCCGATGTTGTGAAGTCCAGAACCAGGGGACATAGTCTAAGGATAAAGGGTAAGCCATTTAGGACTGAGATGAGGAGAAACTTCTTCACTCAGAGAGTTGTTAACCTGTGGAATTCCCTGCCGCAGAGAGTTGTTAATGCCAGTTCATTGGATATATTCAAGAGAGAGTTAGATATGGCCCCCACGGCTGAAGGGATCAAGGGATATGGAGAGAAAGCAGGAAAGGGGTCCTGAGGTGAATGATCAGCCATGATCTTATTGAATGCTGGTGCAGGCTCGAAGGGCTTAATGGCCTACTCCTGCATCTATTTTCTATGTTTCTATGTTTGTATGCAGTGAATAATGAAGTAAGGGCACTCAACCATTGAGGACTCCATCCACTTATGAAAAAGTGATGGTTACCCATCTGACTTAAAAGTGAGCCAGTGCAAGACCATCTGCAGGAGGCTGTCTCACACCAATCTGGCTTGATGTCCCATGGGGGTATAACTCCAGTGTGTTGTCAAGCCTTGTTTGAAAAGTGCACAGTGGTCAGTTGGCATTTATGGACACTTTAATAACTTAGGCAAAGCAGATTAACCATTTAGGCAGTTAGACTGTCCCATTCATGCTGTCAGTACTTTTAAAATGTGTTGGTCTGGAACACAGCTTAGTGCATGCATGTAAGCACACGAGTGCAGAGCTCTCTCTGGCTGTTGAATTCCTGGCCAGGACCAGCTGACAATTTATACTGTGGATACTGATCTGAGGATGACTATGTTCTAAAATACTCAGTTAGCTGAAGCTTGTCGGGTAAAATGTTTTCCACGAGGTGTGCCGTGAACCGTACCAAACAAGCAAAAGCTAAACCTCAATGCAATTTGGTGCGTTCTAATAGAACTAGTGGTCCTGGAAATCTATGAACTTCGATCCTAGTAGTTGTGTCAAATAGTGCCCTCTAACAATGACCTCCACTGGGAGTTATTGATCGGGTGCCTCATTTGAATGGTGCAGGTGGGTGCAAGTGTTCTTTCAGGTTTATATTTGGCACCCACCTGCACCATGCACCCAGAATCTTGGATACCTGCCTGCCCATATAGATGGGGTATTATCCAGCTTCTCCAACGACCCCCCATCCCCTCCCCACCCACCCCCCCACCAAATCCCCAACCCTGACACCATTATGATTAACCTCTGAGCATAGAAGCTGATCCTGGATTTTTTATAAAAAATTGTTTCTCTTTGGGGGTCCAAGCTACTCGATGGGTTAGGACCAATGTTCCCTGTAGGCTTCACTGTTCTGCGCAGCCTGTTTCTTTCAATGTGCCGTCCCTTTAAATTTCTGCGCATGTGCTGTACTTCCAATGTAAAAGCTTGTGAGCGGCCTGCATGAGAACTTGCAGATTACTGCACTGCCAAGCTCGCGCGCAGCTTAGAGGAAACATCGGTTAGGACCCCAATTTGTGGAGGCCAGTACACTTCACTGCACGTGACACACTGGCCAGCACTAATATGCTGACTCCCTTTGCATGGCCATTATCGGGAATGCCCAGTTTAGGGAGTTTTGCATCCAGCTGTCATTTGGCTTGTAAGGGACGATGGAATTTTACCCCTTACGAGGTTGTTTTGAAGCTCTCAGAAACAGTGCAGCTCTCTCCCATTTCGAATGTGTCTCTGCCTCTCTGCCACTGAAGTTATGCCGGGAGAGTGGTATCAGCCCTGAAGAATTTCAGGGTCACTATTATTTGTTGCAGTATGTTTTCTCCACGGTTACGATAACGTTTGAAAATCATTTGGAAGTTGGCATCCAGGATTAGATAATAAAAGCAACACATGCATTGTCTAAATGGATTATATGTATGTTCCATGTTAAACGAATGTGCAATTCTAATTGTCCAGCTTCCAGTTATTTAACAATCATTCATCCAGTGTACAATAAATTTGTATGATCATTATATAATCAGTGAAATAACCTATGAATTAAATAGCAGGTTGATTCATCAGTTCTGTACCTATTTATACCATACTTCCGGCATTTTGAAAGATAATTTATATATGTAAATTAAAATAGTCTGCTAAAACAGTCCCCTGATTCACATTATTTTGTGGTCCAAGTTTGCGTCACTGGTAGCACAACAGGAGGGAGATCCGGAGGGCTGGAGGTCGGGCCGGAGATTGAGGAGGAAGATTGGGGGGAGCCTAGTTGTCGAAAGTCTGGGATCTTGGGACCGGGAGCGGTGGTAATTGTGGTCAGTATTTAACTTTTCTTTATTTATGCGATTTTTTCCTGAAGCAGTCAGCACGCGCACTTTTTGCCCGCCATTTTGAGGCCTCGGAGAAAACAGGCACCACGCAGTCCGATTTAACCCCTACTTTTTATTTGTCTCCCCTTCTCAGATTCTTTGACTTCCATACTGTGTGACTTGGTCCCCCACCTGCTAGGTCTCTGTCTATCTCTCTCTCTCTATATAACATGTATATGAGAAATAAATCTAAGAATTCCACACACTCAGTTTGCCTGACCTACTAGCATCAGTGCACAAGAAATGTAGCAAAAAAAAAAGTAGCCATTAAGCACAATGGGGTTAATTTTCAACTTCACCGCCTAGGCGTTGAGCTGGTGGAGTGAATTTCTCACCTGTTGTCGTATCCACCCGATTTTCATCCAACTGAACTCAAAATCGACCCCAGTCATTCAGACCCCACGGTAGCATCGTGTAGGGAGTTCACAGATCTAGTTCTCAAAGTTACTTGATCCATGTTTCCATGTTCCGAATCTCTTGTATTCCTTCCAACCATCCTAAAGCTCAAAATTCCCACAGCAAATCTGTCAATCTTTGCGCTGATGCTCAAGGCTACGATATAGCACCTTCGATCAAAATAAAACAATGTTTTTATTTCTCAGTTTTGGGTTAACGGTGCTCACTTATACCAGTCTGGCTCCCAGGCCCCAGACGACCAGCTCTCCTGATTGATCATGGCCAGAGATGCCTTTTCTTTAAGGAAAACTGAAAACTCCATTACAACATGCTCCGAAGGATAATAATTTGAGCTACAGAGTGGGGAGCAGCCTGTACCAGGTGAATAGATAGGATTCAGGCAAATAGATTGCTTTCACTTTCAGAGTGCTCGCATCCACTTCAGTTCTTGCTATGGTAACAATTCCAAATCTTCTTGTTCATTAAACTCATAGGCCCGGAATTTGTGGTCCAGATGATGGTGAACTGACAGCGTTCACTGTCATTTCGCCTTTGAAACTGACTGCAACTACAGAATTTAGTGCGTGTGCCACCTAACGCGGAAATCCTGAAGTTGCGGTCTGTCATTCATTGCTTCTTCACAGGTTCTGCTGTGCCCACATTTTCATTGGATGCTTAGACAGCTTGTTGGCCTCACAGCAGCTATTTGCTGGGAATCCCCATTAACTTGCATTGATTTCAATTACGCGTTGGAAACCCAAACTTCTCGGCACAGAGAATGCGAGATCTTTGTGCAAAGCTTACCTTAAGGCTAAAGGTGAATGCCTTTGCTTCACCACTGACTGCAAATTACATCCCATAATGTTTCTCCTGTCCCTATGTAATTCCTTTAAATAGAATTATATAACATAACATAGATCAGCCTTGGTGTTTATCCTCAGCACAAAACTAGTTCCCATATGCCTGCTCTGTTCCAATATTTTATTCCCACTTTCCTTCAACCACTTAACCTATTCTTAAGTGTTGACATGGTCTTTACTTCAATCACTAACTCTGGTAATGTACTCCACAGCCTTGTAACTCTCTGTTTTTAAAAAAGTTTTGCCTGCTCTCTGTCCTAAATCCCTTCTTTTTGATCTCATATCTATGTCCCTACTTCTAGATCCTTCAATGGCTCGAAACATCTCTCCCAAAGCCAATGGAAATTAAAATCAGGAGAGACGTATAACGGGCGGCTGATCTGATAGCTCCCATTTTACACTATCACCCAAATACAAAATTGCCCCTAGCCTGTTTCTATCTGTTCTGTTCCATCACCTCATAATTTTAAACATCTCTATCAAATCATCTTGTAACGTACTCTGTTCTAATGAAAACAGCCAAAGCTTTAATTTATTTTTTTGTAATTGTATTTCCTTATACCAGACAGCATCCTACTGAATCTGTGCTGCACCCTCTGTGTTACCTCAACATCCTTCCTATTGCATGGAGTCCAAAAGGGCACATAGTTCTCCAACTGCGGTCCAAGTAAAGTTTTATATAAATTCACCATTACATCTCGATTTACTTCTTTACTTTTCACTAGTAGTCCTAAACATGATGATTTATTATAGTACTGCTTACGGAACATTACCTTTTTGTTACAGTTTGTGACCAGTGAAAGATATGACTCCTATTCAACTAGGATTTCTTGATTACATCTAATATTTTATTCAACCTCTATCTATTCCTGCATTGTTTGCCTTCTGATTACTTTCTGTTTATTGCAATTTACATTGGGGGGGATTTTGTGGGGTTCAAGGGCAGGTCAGGTGGGAAAATATTTTTTTCCCCCAGCGGGTCAGGACCCCACTGTCAACTCACCACCCCACACCTTTCCCAAATGTCAGGTCTGTCAATGCTGAGCAGACCTGACACGCAGCGGCAGGGGAGGCAATTCAGGTCATTATGGCCTTGTTAACAGAGGATTAAGATCTATTTTCAGCTCACCTTCAGAGTTTTCCAGGTTGTCCACTGGGTCCACACTGCTCGGGGGTCATGTGAGGTAAGCAGGGCGGGAGTTGAATAGCCATAAAATCATCTCATTACTTGACAGCTACAAATATGCTATCAATGTTCCCATCTCACAGCTATTCACTTTCCAAGCTCGGAAACCGTTAGTTACTGCATTTGGAAGACAGATTGAGCTTTATCCATGTTGCAAGTGCTTGGAGCAAACTATCTATCCAGTGTCACCTCATTGGAACAACCCCTCTTACCATTGTCAGATCGTGACTGTCATCTCAACCTCACCTGCCATCTATTACATCAGCATCGGTGCCCTTGAAACTATCTCACCTTGTTCCTCAGAATCCGACCACGATCAGGCCCAACATCAGCTGCACCAACAGCAGCAGTAAACACCTTCCTTCTCCGGAATCAGCTGATTGCCTTGATACTCCCATGAAGCGCCTCGGGACGTTTCACTATGTTAAAGGCGCTATATAAATGCAAGACTACATTGCTGCCCGGGCCTCACCATTGCTACATTTACTTCACTTGATGATGTACACCTTGGTTGCCACATGATGTGCCAAGTTGGCACCACCCCACACCCACACAATAAAGCATTCCTACAATTCCCAAGTCATTCCTTTTACACTGATCAGCATTTCAGGGGGTACCGTTATGTCTCACCATTCACTGCAACTCAGTAAGCCTCTTCCAAAGGTAAACACAGATCTGTCCAAGAATGCAAAGTGTTCAAAATAAAGGTTTCAATGTTTGACACCACATTAACAGAAACTTTACATGAACATTGGATAAAGCACCCAACAGCCTACCCTTGTGTGTTGTGAGTTGATATGATTGGATTAGGATTAAGGTGAGTGTGATGGGTGGCTAGTGAGATGGGGAAGTGATAATGTAGATAGAGAGGGATGGGTGGAGATGCAAGATAAGTTGGTGTCAGCAAGGATGTGCAGGAGTAGAGTAGGGAAGGCAGAGTGATGGGGATGTGATAAGTGACAGCAGGATGAGGATGAGTGTAGCTTTGCAGTAACATTTTGTGATCTACTGAGATCATTGAAAGGTTTGCGCCACTGCAGCCTAGTCTTCCTGACATTATCCCTATTTGTGTCCTCCTGTGCAATGTTCAACTAGGCTGCGTTGGTCTCCTGGGGAGGTCTCTTCTGCCCATTGGAATAGAAGAGAACCTCTCTGCATGCTGTGACTTCCTCCATAAGCATATGGAGGGAGTCATTGGAGAGCCTGGGTGCAGCCATGCACCTCTGTGCAGTGCTTGTCAGTGTTTGCAGCATCTCAATGCTGCAGAACACTGACAGCACAAATGTCAAAATCAATTTGGCCATGGTCCCTTTAAGGAAACTGGCTGATGATGCATCATTAAATTACATCATCAGACCTGCTTCCTTCAATTGGCCGGGAAATGTGCTGGGCAAGCTCAACAAGCCCAAACACTGCAAAATCATTTTGGACAGCGGGCTGGAACTGGCAGCGAGGCTGGGATCCGCCATTGACGTTGCCCGCCACGGACCCGCCGAGGTTGGTAAAATCCAGCCCATTGACTTTCTTTGCTCGACAAAATTGCTTTCACTATGATGTCCGCAGTGCCTGTAAAAAGTTCAGCCATTCGGACTTGTCATTGTCCAGGACATCTTTTCTTTGCCACTTGTGATTCCGCTGTATTGAATTTCTTTTTGATTGCTGTAACTACCATGATTTATTTTCAAAAAGTCAGACACTGCAAATAATTTGTGGTATGTTAAATGAATATGCTTTCAAAATATCAAAGCTAATCATTACTTCCTGGGACTTCTACTTTATCTCTCAAGATACACATCTCAAGATCCTGTTTGTCTGTATCATAACTACTTCACATTATGTTGACAGTTTAATTATTTTGCATTCTAACTCTATAATTCTCTCTTGTGTCAGTTCCTATAGGTTGTTCCCATTTACTTTCTACTCCTACTGTTTATTTCTCTTCCCCAGCTTCATGTCTTCATTTTTTGACATTAAACAGCATCTTCCATTTTCAACCCAATTGCCCAGCCTATCCAGATTCATTTGTGTTTGGTCTGCTTGTTCCTCATTTATATCCCCTGCCAGTTTGGTGCAGTCTGTAAATTTGGGGTGTCTTTTTTACTGTTCCTTCCTCTAAGTCATTAATAAGGATTGAGAACAATAATGGAACCAAAACTGATTGTGTGGTAGCCCACTAGTTACAACTTGACATGTTGCTGCTATTCCTTTAGCAATTACCCATGAAGTCCTTTGACTAAACCAGCTAAGTTATCTATTTACAAAGCTTCCCTCCTGGTCTGTGCCTTTCTATCTTGTAATTTCCTATGTTATTCTATGGCAAAAACCTTGCGAAATCTCAGTACATTAAACCTACAGAGTTTCAATCTGCTGAGATTCCCTTTCCTTATCGTTTTAAGATACATCCATTCAGATATCACACTTCAAACACACACATGTCTGTGTCACACTTCTAAAAAAGTCTAAAAAGGAACAAAAGCCAAGGACAGACAAATAATTACATTCGAATTGGCCTCAATGTGCATTTATTCTCTAATTGTCCTCCAGATGTGGCTATTTACAATAATAAGTCCTTGGGGCTATAAAGGGATGTCAAGTTACACACAGATTCACCTTAACAGCAGAATAATACATTGTGCATTACATGGTTATTATAAAATCGCAATTCCTCTGACTTATCTTGAGGAACACCATGGGAAATCAGAAATTAATTCATGAATAGTGTAACTACAGAGATCGCTGAACAGACATTGAAGAACTTCAATCATTTTGCCCCTAGATAGACTCTTTTACCACCATCACCACCATCTTCAATCTATTAATAGACTATTGCTGAATCTACCTGGCTAATCTGCAATAAATTGCAAGAACCTCTGGCCTGTAAAAACCTCAAATACGCTATTGTGGCGTTCACTTATCCTTTGAAGATCATCAAATCCAGAATGTGATTTTTAAGAAAGAAAAGAAAGAAAAAGCGATTTGCATTTATACAGCACCTTTCACAGCCACTGGATGTATCAAAGTATTTTACAGTCAATGAAGTACTTTTGGAGTGTAGCCACTGTTGTAATATGGGACAAGCTTCCACAAACAGCAATGTGATAATAACCAGATGATTTGTTTTTGTTATGTTGATTGAGCAATAAATATTGACCAGGACACTGGGGATAACTCCCCTGCTCTTCTTCAAAATAGTGCCATGGGATCTTTTACAAGAGAGCAGACTGGAGTGTCAGCCTAGGTTTATGTGCTCAAGTCCCTGTAGTGGGAATTGAACCGACAACAATCTGACTCAGAGGCAAGTGTGCTACCCACTGAGCCACAGCTGACTCTTAAGAGGAACCGTATCCATAATGACCTGGAAATTGCAGTTGGCGGCTTGCCGCCTGCGTACGCCTCCAAACCACAAAAAATGTACACACTCACCTGCTTCTGCCGGAGCTTCGGACTCCTGGGCCTGCAGGCGTTTGCTTGCGTAAAGGCTCATGGATCTCAGGGACACATGAGGTTCTCAAGCGTTCCTGGGATCACATGGGCCAGACCAACCAATGACAAAGGGGGATTGTCCCTTTAAGGAAACCGGCTGATGATGCGTTATCAAATTACGTCGTCAGGCGCACTTCCTTCAATTAGCCTAGATATGTGCTGGGCGGGCTTAACAAGCCCAATCAGGGGAAAATCATTTTGGACAGTGGGCTGGAACCAGCAGAGATGCTGGGACCTACCACCGATGTCGCCCGTCCCAGACCCGCCGAGAATGGTATAATCCAGCTCAGTATAACTGACCAGAAATGTGAGTACTTTATCCTCGTAGATATCATAATTTAATAAAGAATTCTTTAACTATGGGAAATATAAACATTTGCCCATGGCAATTTAGGATTATGAATTTGTTTTGAAGAAACAAGCCAAAAGAACTGATCTGTTCGCTTTGAAAAAAGATAAGTTTAGAATGACTCATGTCCGCCCAGTTTATCCCCAAACCCAAAGCTCAAAGAGTTATTAGCTAATTGTCTTCTGTAGAAATTTCACATCCTACAAAAAAGAAATCAAGGCTAATATTTGTAAAAATAAAGATAACATTTTGTAATTGACTTTAAGCTATTTGGTCTGAGTACAAAAATATATGTCCCTCAATGCTTGCATGAAGCATGTGTGATAAATGTGTTGCTATGGAGAATGCAAGAGAATATTTAACAAATTACTCTGTTTCCTTTTGACAGGTCACCAATTAATTTTGATATCTGGGTAAACTGGAGATAGCAGGCACAACATATCTTCTACACTGAGATAGAACATGTTGTTTATTAAATCCTTCTTGTTTCATAAATATCTTTTATTTCTATCTTTTCAAACTAAATAGTTCTATTTAAGACTGGACATTATTGTTGACTGTGTAAATGCTCTGAACTGAGGTTAAAGTGCTCGCATTTTCTGTTTGTGTGCATTGCCAACAATCTGTTCCCAACAGCATGCTTGAAAGAAGAAGCTTCTGTTTGATCATAGGTATGCTTCCTGTCCTTCGAAATGCCAAGTAACCCATCTGAAATAATAGCTTTCTAGCTCCATGGATAGGCAGCCTGAACCTTAACAGTTGTGAAATAAGGATCCAAGATTGGCAATTATCTCAAATGTAGCAAATAGAAACTGTCTGCTATGTTTATCAGTATTGCAAACAATACCATGGCCTCAGTATTAAGCTGAAGGTGGCTTCCAAGCCAAGGGGCGGGTGAGGGTGGAATTGTGTGGGGGAAATTCAGAATTCAACTCAGCGGGTTGGAATCTGCGATCGCAACTGAATTGAAGTAATAAATCTCGACTTCTCCGTTTTGTGTCTCCAAGTTGTGCAGCGAGCGTGATGCAGACCCGCATGAAACGATCTCAACTCTATTTAAAGGGACAATGTAGAAATGGAGATTGGAGGAGCCAAAAGGTGCTTAGGATAGATGGATAGAGAGCAAGAGCAGCAACCAGATTCAATGATGTATCGCTGGAATGACTGCTGGGTGTAGTCAGGAGCAGGAGGGACATACCTTGCCCCAGCAATGGAAGAAGAAAGCTGCAGTTTTCACCAGGAAGGCGTGGTTGGAGGTAGCTGAGGAGGTGAGCAGCAGGAGCGTTGTGCCCAGGTCATGGATGCAATGTAGTCAGGGATCTGGGGCAACAAACACACAAATCACTAAATGTGGCAACTCAGGTTAATGAGACCACAAAAAAGGCAAACAAAGCACTGGGTTCATTTCTATAGGGATAGAACTAAAAAGCACAGATGTTATGCTAAAATTGTTTCGAACCTTGGTTAAACCACACTGGGAGTACTGTGAACACCCCCAGGCGCGTCTGTGATCACGGACCCGACCCGATCAACAGAGGCGGGCGAACCAATTTAAACAATTATTTGCTTGTTGTTAGGCCCTTAAGAGTGTTTCTAAACTTGCCTTTTAAATTTAACTGGATGCCCATAGGGACCACGCTGCTCGGGAACCACGTCTGTAAACCTGAGGCAGAAGTTGAGTGACCATTGCTTCTGCTGATTACTTGACAGGATGAAATGTACTATTAAAGCTCCCACCTGACAGCTGGTCACTTTCCTCAGGCAGAAGCTGTTTCTCACTGGATTTGCAACACAGATTCTGCAGGCTGCAAATCTTTCAAGCAAAGTCTCCATCCAGTGTCATCTCATTGGAAGAATCTCTCTCACCATTGACAGATTGCTTCTGTCATCTCTACTTCACCTATTATCTATTCCATCACCATGGGCGCCCTTTATACTCTCTCACCTTGATCCTCAGAATCTGACCATGCTGAACTCCAATACCAGCAGCACCAGCCACACCAGCAGCACCAACAACAACACCAACCTTCTCCACAATCTCCTGATGCAGCACAGGACACAGGGCATCAGCACCTGAGCATACTGTAGCCCGGGAAGCCAGGGATGGCCTCATAATGGCCAGATTTAGTTAACTTGATGCTGTGCACCCATGTGGCTGCCACACAACGTGTCAGGTTGGCACCACCCCACATCAACAACATAAAGCATCCCTACAATGTCCAACCCATTCTTTTTGCACTCACCACCATTGTGGGAGGTACCGTTATGTCTCACAATTCACTGCAACTCACTAAGCCACTTCCAAAGGTGCACACAAATCTGTCCAAGACCGGAAAGTGTTGAAAATAAAGATTTTTATGTTTCACACCACATTAACAGAAACTTTACATAAACATTGGATAAAACACCCAAGTGGCTACCCTAGTGTGTTGTTAGTTGGTATGATTGCACTAGGATGAGGGTAAAGGGTGTCTAGTGAGATGGGGATGTGATAATGTAGATAGAGAGAGAGGGGTGGGTGGAGGTGCAAGGTAAGGTGGTGTGAGTAAGGATGTGCAGGAGTAGGGTAGGGAAAGCAGAGTGATGGGGATGTGATGAGAGGCACAGCAGGATGAAGTTGAGTGTGGCTTTGTACCAATGTTTCCTGATCGAATGAGATCATTGTAATGTTTGCGGCACTGCCCCCAGGTCCTCCTGACCACATCCCTGCTCCTCTGCAATCTGCAATCAGGCTGTCATGATCTCCTGGGAAGGGGTCTTCCGCACATCGCAAGGGAAGAGGACCTCCCTGCGTGCTCTGACTCCCTCCATAAGTGTATGGAGGGAATCATCGGAGAAGCTGGGTGCAGTCCTCTGCCTCTGTGCAGTCATTGTCAGTGTTTGCAGCACTCTAATGCTGTAGTACGTTGACAGCACTAGGTTAGATTAAACTTCAAATCTAATGTGGCTATGGTCTCTTTAAAGACCCAAGCACATCATGAATGATGTCACCAGATCCGCTTCCGCTAATTGAGCTGGGTAACGTGCAGGGCGGGCTTAATAGGCCCCACTAAGGTAAGTTCATTTTCAACAGCGAGATGGAGCTAGCAGCAGGGTCGCGACCTGCCACGGACATCGCCTGCACCGGACCCACCCAGGTAAGCAAACATCCAGCCTGAGGCATTAGAGAGGCTGCAAAAAAGTTTTATTGGAATGATACCAGAACTGAGAGGTTATACCTATCACGAAAGATTGAATAGGTTGGGGCTCTTTTCTGTAGAAAAGGGAAGACTGAGGGGTGACCTGATAGAGGTCTTTAAGATTATGATTCACTCCTGTGTGTCTCCATCCTGTGCGCCTCCATCCTGTGCACCTCCTTCCTGTGCGCCCCCATCCTTGCACCTCCCTCCTGTGCACCTCCCTCCTGTGCACCTCCTTCCTGTGCACCCCCATCCTTGCACCTCCCTCCTGTGCACCTCCTTCCTGTGCGCCCCCATCCTTGCACCTCCCTCCTGTGCACCTCCCTCCTGTGCACTTCCCCCCTTTGCACCTCCCTCCTGTGCACCTCCATCCTGTGCATGTGCTGATCCCACCACAGCACATCGTCACTGCTGTGGTTGGTCTTTGTAAGGGGTGGTTTTAAGGGTTCAGCTTTCCCTTCTGACCTTATATGAGCGGTTTCGAATCGCTCCCACACCCTTGGTTCTAGACTCTGGAATTATGAAGGGACTGTGACAGACAAGGACAGACAATCGGTTTCCAGGTAGGAAGCAGGTATGGCTTTATTGTGTTTAAAAGGAAGTAAAAGGCGCACCTTTAATAACACACACAGAATAGTGATACCAATACACACTGAGGGGTACAACACATTGAATAAATTGTCAAAATACAGCCTGTGGGGAAAAGAATACAGCTTAAACTCTAAATGGGGTAAAGAGGAAAATGCAGATACATTTACACAAGTTATCCTAGCCTCCCCCTCCCAATTCCACTAACTAACTAAGTTATAGCTTTGAGAGTTCAGGGGCTATGCTCACCAATCCCTTTTGACAATTGCCGGTAAATTGCGGTTTCGGGGTTCACTGTACTTTGCCTTCTAGGTGAGCCGCACCCCGGACGGAGGAGAAGACTTCGGACTGCGTAGTCTTCAGTTGAGGTGAGTCCGCTGATGCGGTAAGTCGGGTTTTGGATGTATGGGGTAAGTACCCACTTTCTTTGGTTAGGAATAGTTTTAGTTAGTCCTTTTAGGTAATTTCTCACCCGTTGGTCATTCAGAAGTAGATTGTAGAGTGGAAATAAATGTCGATTCTTCGGTTTTTGCTGAATTGGTTTCGGTTGGTCGTTTCGCTGGTTGTGGTGGCCCGGGTTGTCAATTTGGTGGCTGACAACCTTCTGTTTCATGGGTCTCTTGCTGTCGGCGTGCTCATTCGATCCTTGATGGTTTCTTGTAGTTTTCTCCACTACTCTATTTCTTCACTCCCCATCTCCTGCTGCTTTTTTTTTCCCTTGTAAAACTTGGAATAGATATACCCCAAAAAGGCTTGCTTATCTCCCGCCAAATCTGGCCCAGCTCTTTGTTTCGAGGGAGCTGCTCATTAGTTTTGAGCTCTCTTCTTTGTCTGAATTTGGCGGGCTCATTCAGCACTAATTTGATTATGATGTGGTAATGTGGAAAATCACCGGTTGGCATTGTTGAAGCAGTGTTTAAAATCTTGGGCCATTTGGCTGGGCCCGTGATTTCTATAGGCCTATTTGCACATGCATGCAAATAATGGTCTCCAGTGATTAGCCTGATAGCTCTTGAGGAGCGAATTTTTATGCCTCCCAGTTCTTGTTATTTATCAATTGACTCATTTTCCCAGACAAATTGAATTAGCTCCAATACCCAATTCCTGAGTGAAGTCCCACCCTCTGTTCTGGCAGTCTGTTCCAACATGTTCCTTTAGAGATCTTAAACTTGTAATGCTCTTAGGTATCTTCCACAGAGTTTTTCCTCGGATACCAAAATGTTCATCGAATTCCAAATTAAATTCCCTTTCCTATGAGTCCAAACACTGGGGGGGTCTCCATGAATGCATCCCCTTTTATCCCCTGCAGGCCTCGTCTGCCCTTTAAACTCATTTGTGTCCCAAAGTTTTTCCTTCAATTTTAAAAGTCCAAAAAGGAATTCTTCTCCTCTGCAGGGGAAAGGTACAGGAATCTTTGTGAAATATTGGTAAACTCTACATCTTTCTCTTCTGATGTGCTGTCAAACACATCAAACGCGCCTCCCATCCTGATCTTGTCAGTTTGAAAAGCTATATCAACATAAGAACTCTCTGTCAATCAGTTGCTAGAAGGAATTCAGTCACAAGTTGTAATAACTGAGCTTTTATTCAGATCGGGCAATCACAACTTTAAATACCCACCTGAATTGCGGCTCAATCTCACCTCCGTTTCACTGGCGACTTATATGGGCCTTGGGAAACCCATGCTGGAGACGTTAAATTTAAAGGTCAGTGAAATTTAACGTAAAAAGACCTCATCAATGTCTCATAAAGATGTTAACTGCTGTGATAAGTGCCCACCTGCCTGCACTAATTAACACCCCGACTTCAACAAGTAGATTACTCACAGACATCCAAATACGCTCCGTTTGTGTGGAGCCGTGATTGCAATCTAAAAATCACATATTTTAAGTACCCAACCTCCCCCAACCCACCCATTCTTGGAGGTTAATATTGCCTTCATATCTATCCATACCTCGGGAGCCTATTATCAGCAAGGGCAGACATCAACGACATGGTTCAACACTGCCTCCAGTGCACTATCGCAGCATTCGACCGCCTGAGGAAGAGAGTGTTCGAAGATCAGGCCATCAAATCAGGCACCAAGCTTATGGTCTACAGGGCTGTAGTGATACCCGCCCTCCTGTACGGCTCAGAGACGTGGACCATATAGAGTAGACACCTCAAATCGCTGGAGAAATACCACCAACGCTGTCTCCGCAAGATCCTGCAAATCCCCTGGGAGGATAGACGCACCAACGTTAGTGTTATGTATGCAACACCTTGTAACCAGCATTCTACCGCAACCAGAGGGTGCATCTGTTGGAGTCCCAAGGAATCCTAGCATCCCTTGGGAGCACTACATATAAGCAGGCATGCCAGGCTGTGACAGCACTATGGAGTCAGAATAAAGAGACTAAGGTCACACTTACTCAAGTCTACAGTACTCAGTCTCATTGCTTTATTTGAGACATAACAATTGGCAACAAGTAATAGATTTTATACATGTCAACGGTCTGAAGGCCTGGAAGAGGCGAGCTACGTCGCCGAACTAAGGCACCTTGCAGGACATTGCGAATTCGGTGGATTCCTGGAGCAAACGCTAAGAGACTTTTTTGTGCTTGGCATTGGCCATGAGGTTATCCTTCGCAAACTATTGTCTGTTGAAATACTGAACTTGAGCAAAGCCATAACGATAACCCAGGCATTTATGTCCAACAGCGATAACACCAAACAAATTTCTCAGCACAAGGATGCATCAGCAAGTACTATACTCAAAGTAACATCGTTTTCAGGCAGGAATGCATATGGCAGAACATACACACCTGCAGCTGCATGACTTCAGATGACTCAGAGTCCACCATCAAGTGTGAATGTGGGGCAATTAACACCTTTTTGGCACTGCAGAGGTGATCATTGAGCCCATCAATGCCGCTTCAAACACTATGCGTGCAAAGGCTGTGGAACAATGGCACACCTCCAGCGAATGTGCAGACAAGCTGCAAACCCTGCAAACCACCACATTGCAGAGGAAAACCGATCCATGGTAGATCAAACTGAACTAGAGATTCGAACCAAGGAGGCAGAAGTGTACGGGGTACATACCTTCACCATGAAATGTCCACCGATCATGTTAAAAGTTGAAGTGAATGGAATTCCAGTATCCATGAAATTGGACATGGGTGCGAGTCAGTCTATCATGAGCAAAAAGGCCTTCGAGAGACTGTGGTGCAACAAAGTACAAAGGCCCAAGCTGAGCCCTATTCATACCAAGCTGTGAACTTGCACTAAAGAGCTGATCCCTGTATTGGCAGTGCAGCAGTAAAAGTCTCCTATGATGGAGCAGTGCACGAACTCCCACTATGGATAGTACCGAGCGCTTTCGTCTGTCGACGACGCCTCATGTGCCCAGGTTTTGAGCAAGTTCCCATCGTTGTTTGAGCCAGGCATCGGAAATTTCTCTGGGGCGAAGGTGCAGATTCACTTGGTTCCTGGTACACAACCCATCCACCACAAGGCATGGGTGGTGCCATATATGATGCGAGAGAAAGTGGAGATCGAGCTGGACAGGCTGCAACGAGAGGGCATCATCGTGCCGGTGGAGTTCAACTAGTGGGCCAGTCCAATTGTTCCAGTTCTCAAGGGCGATGGCACGGTCAGAATTTGTGGGGACTATAAAGTAACGATTAACCGTTTTTCGCTGCAGGACCAGTACCCGCTACCCAAGGGAGACTCTGTTTATGGTAGATTTGTAGTCCCCACAGATTCGTACGGATCCATCAGGCTTCATGACTGGGACGATGGGACTTGCCCCGTCACTAAATTCCACAGGTGATATAATGCCTTCCCACAGAAGCCTGTCTAGTTCATGTTCAATCTTTTCCCTCATCACATAGGGTACAGCTCTGGCCTTGTGATGGATCGGTCTAGCATCCTGTGTGATGTAGATTTTGACTTTGGCCCCTTTGAAAGTGCCCTCACCTGGCTGAAAGAGATGTTCAAATCGCTTTAGAACTGTTGAGCAGGAGGTCCGTTCCTCTAATGACATGGCATGGACATCATCCCATTTACAGTTTGTTTTGCCAGCCAGCTTCTCCCCAGCAGTGCTGGGGGGCTCTCTGGGGACAATCCACAGGGGAAGTCGGTTCACTGTCCCTTTGTGTGTGACAGAGAGCATGGTGCTGCCGAGGACTGGTACGATTTCTTTGGTATAGGTCCTTAGTTTGGTGTCGACCCTTATGAGTTTTGGTCTGTCTCTTTTATGCGGCCACAATTATTCAAATTGTTGAGCGCCCATGAGCGATTGACTCGCTCCCGTATCCAGTTCCATGTTGACAGATATCCCATTGAGTAGGACCCTCATCATTATAGGAGGCATCCTGTTGTAGGAGCAGCGGCCATTGATCGTGTTCACCCGCTGTACATCGGTGTCCCGGGTACTGTCCCACCGTCTTCTGGTCCGCTTTCCGACCCATCCAATTCGTATACCAGCCGAGCTACTGTTTTTTTGCACATGCGGGCCAAATGCCCTGTATAGTTGCAGTTTATGCAAAAGGCCTACAGAAATCGACATTCCCTTGATGAGTGCCCACCCCCACACCTCCAGCACAGACTGCTTGCAAAGAATGAGCTGCGTCTGGCTGATCTGTCTTGAGCTTCTCTCAGATTGTAGTTGATTGCTCGCATTGTGGCCCTTGATGGCTTCTGTTGCCACTGCTTGCTGTCGAAAGCTTGTTCTGCCAGTTTTGTCTGTGTGTGGGGGTAGCAGCTTTTCTAATGCTGTGAACTCATTGTTCCATTATTTCATTAGTTGTCGTACCTGTATTGTAAATCAACCTTGTTTCTTCTTCCCCAACCAAGAATGTCTGTGCAACCAGTGCTGCTGCTTCTAAGGTCAAGTTCTTGGTCTCTATGAGCTTTCAGAATATGCCTGCGTGGCCTATTCCTTCAATGAAAAAGTCTCTCAGCATTTCTCTCCTCAGTTCATCGGAGAACTCACATAAACGAGCCAACATCCGAAGTTGCGCCACAAAGTCGTGTATGCTCTGGCCCACACAGCGTCTGTAGTTGTAGAACCTGTGTCTGGCCATGTGTAGGCTGCTCGCTGGCTTCAGGTGGTCTCTTACCAGTGTGCTCAATTCTTCAAACGACTTGCTTGCTGGTTTCTCAGGTGCCAACAGATCCTTCATTAAAGCGTATGTTTTCGAGCCACAGCTGGTCAAGAGATGGGCTCTTCTCTTGTCTGCTTTGTCGTCTCCTAACCAGTCTTTGGTTACAAAGCTTTGCTGGAGCCTTTCTATAAAGTCCTCCCAATTGTCTCCCGCATTGTACTTTTCATCTGATCCGTTGTTCGCCATTCTGTGGATTCTGTAATCCCGTAACCCGTCGCCACTGTAAAGTCCTGTCCCCTCAGTACAGATTCACACGAGGCATGTCGTGAAGTCAAGGTCACTCTGGACCTGCACCTTTTATTTCACAGTTCTGGAATGCTGCACTTACCTGAGACCTGTGCTTATACACGCCACCACCGATTGTCTCCTCACCGGGCTCAAGTGTCGGAGTGTCGGCCGGCAGAATCGCTCACTCTACCAGACACCGGGGCTTGGGGCTTGATTTTAAAAGAAGCTCGAGGGGTGCGGGGTGAGGTGGGATGGAAGCCAAACTGAAAGGAATAGAACTCTTAGCCCATACAACAGCTTCAAAAGAAGCCCGGGGTGGGCGGAGGAGTGGGGGCGGGAGTGTGAATGCCGAGCCCCTGTGTCCGACTGAGGGAGCGATTCTGTCGGCTGACCCTCGAGCCCAGTGAGGAGATGTTCGGTGGTGGGGTGGTGCTTTGAAAAAAATCAAAAATTAAAAAATTGCATTAGACGTAGTTTCTTCATTGAATGCCTAGCTTCCCGGTCTAAGCAAGCCTATTGCACAAGCGCAGAGCAGGGTGTGGTCCATACTAGGGCGTCGATCTTGGGGAGAGAGAGAGAGGAAAGAAGGTGTGAGTGCTTTCTGCTGCTGTTTCGTGCTTCTTGCAAACCTACAATTAAATTATGGGGGGCCACTATTGACAATGCCATACCTCGTGCAAGGCTTCTGTATGATTGTGCTGCAGAGAAGAAGACTGATTAGACATCATCACATGAGGAAGCTCACAGCACGTAGGATGAAGGGTAGGAAGTCTTATATTGAGACAGGCATTAATATCTGAGTAATGCAGACTGTGTCAGAAGGCTGCGTTTCTGCAAATAAGTTGTAACTGAGACCTGTAAGTTAATAAAAGCAGATCTGCACTCTAGATGTGTTGGGAGGACTGCTTTGTCAGTTGAAGTAAAGGTTACAGCTGCACTTTAATTTTTTGCATCTGGATCATTCCAGGCTACAGCTGGCGATGTGTGCACCATTTCTCAACATGCAACATATATCTGCATTCGGCAGGTGACTGCTGCACTATATCCCTGGAGAAATGACTACATAATGTTCCCCATGACCGCCCAGGCAATGTGTTACAGGGTTGTGGGCTTCTCCAGGATTGCTGGCTTTCCAAAGGTACAGGGCTGCATTGATTGTACCCACATCGCCTTACGAGCACCTTTGGAGGATTCCGAGATGTACAGGATCAGAAAAGGCTTCCACTCCGTGAATGTGCAGCTCGTCTGTGACGACATGCATTGCATCACGTCAGTTGATGTGAGATACCCTGGGAGCAGCCATGTTGCATTCATCCTACACGAGAGCATTATATCTGCCATGTTTCAACAGCAGCCAGAAGGGCAGAGCTGACTGCTGGGATACAAAGGTTACAACCTCACCACCTGGCTCATGATGCCCCTAGGTGTAACCCGGATGGAAGCTGACTGGGAATGCAACATGTCGCACATTGCAACATGCAGCACAATAGAGAGGACCATTGGCATCTTGAAACAACGCGTCCGATGCCTGGACCATTCCGCAGGCTACTTGCAATACTCCCCTGAGATTGTCAGTCAGGTCACTGTCGAATGCTGCATGCTGCATAACTTAGCCATCATGAGGCAGCAGCACCTGGTAGGAGAAGACCTACCTGGGGTGAGAGTGGCTGATGTTGAAGAGGAAGATGCAGATGACAAGAAGGAGGAGGAGGAGGATGAGGAAGCCATGCAACTAAATGAACCCGGAGCACGACGGCGGAGGAGGGCGGGCCGTTGTGCCCCTTTAATGAGTACTTGAGCCTTGTACCAGCAGCTCATCTGTGAACGCTTTGCTGCCTGAAGCTTCAGCGGCAACTATTCCACATGGACCATGTTTACTGTTTGGGCCTGTTCCGTAATGTTGTGGTGTTAATGGAACAAATAATGGAAATGATTCTTCTTTAGTTCAAAAAGTTGTGTTAATAATGGAACAAATAATGGAAATGATTCAAATATAATTTAAAATATATTTTATTGAAAAGTTTAACACTTGTTTGTACTTAACTTTACTTTTATAAAATATTCTTGTATCAACCTTTAAATTTTCAGTTAAGATCACTTACAAAGTTTATCACTTACAAACTTTTAAACTTGTAAATTTACATAATTTACAAATAACTTTTAAGTTGAGAACAGTTACAACAGTAACAACAATAATAATAACAACAACAGCAGCAATTAAAGGCTGCACCCATCTCTCCTCCACCTTATTCTAAGACCGCCGGCTGCACTTGGTTTTGGTGACTCCACCCCTGCCCACATGCAGTGGTGCAGCATTTCTCGGGTTGGTACCAAGCTTATTCTTTTGAGCATCTCGAATAATGCGCTCTTCTTATGTGGGCAGGTGGTAATGTGGAAGGCCCGGCTTGGGCCTCTTCAGAGGCTGGTCTGGGGATTGGAGTGGGAGTGGCAGTTGATTCCGTCAATGGCAGCAGGGGTCTTGGCGTGTTCCCTTATTGCAGCAGCTAACCCCGGCATTCCCTCCCTCATGTGCCCCGACAGTGTCTCAACTACTGCAACATTCCCTCCCTCATGTGTCCGGGCAGTGTTCCCATTGCTCTTGAGAGTGTTGTTACTTCTCCCGACAGTCCCGATACCTCATCACTCACCCCAATGATGGTGTCCAGGAGTGGTCACGTAAGGTCAATAATCTCCGCACTCATTGTCATCATCTGAACCACATCTGTTACATCCTGCACCTCAGGAGAGCGCTGTCGAGCTCTCCTTCCCCTCCTCACCCTGGGTGTGGCTCGCTGCATCCCACTGGGACCTGCAGCCTCGGACTGTGGGGCCCTGGATGTGCCTCACTGCATCCCATTGGGATCCGCAGGCTCGGATTGTGTGAAACTATGGAATGTCCCAAGACACGTATCACTCAGGACAGGGGCTGGCACCTCAATTGGCGGCACCAGCACCTCTTCCAGAGTGAGTACAACAGTGGGGTCTTCATCCATCACCTCCCCCTGCCCCTCCCCCTCATCCCCATGCTCTTGGTCTGGAAGGTGGGATTGGAAGATGTTCTCCTCTTCAGGCTCGTCAGAATCTTCTTCTGCATCGGCTCCAGTCTCATCAGGATTGGCCTCAAGTTCTGCAAAATATAACAGAACAGACAAATGGTTAGCAGCAGAAGAGGTGGCAGGGTGGAATGAGTAGACTCACACAGCGCAGACAGCAGGCTGATTTGAAGGACCACGATGAATGATAGCACATTGCATCAACCGAAGCGTAGCTGATGGAGACATCCCCATGAACCGAAGCATGGCTAGCCCGCACAGTACTTAACATTTAGCAAAGCCAGACTGTGGAATTTGAAGGACTTACCCTCTCCCTCGAGTGTGGACCCAATTTGTGCACTGATGATTGCTTTTCTCCAGGCAGGACCCATCAAAGCAGCGACCCTCTCTTTCAAAGGTGTCAGTGGATGCAGATTTGCCGGGCCTCCTCCTGTTGGAGTTCTTTCCCTTTTGTTGTGTGCCACCTTCCTCTGTAAAGATGAAAATATAACTTTTTAGAGTGGGTATCTTTATGCTGGGTGGGACATACAGATGTTAAATTCACAATTGCAATTCCAGTGAATAAATGAAAATATTACTTACACTAACCACTTGACCAAGGTCCTGCCATTTCTTTTTGCACTGGCCTCCAGATCTCGGGGTGGTCACCATTGCACAGTAATCTTCTGCAAGTTGGTTCCAGCGTTTTCATTTCTTTTGGTAAAACTTTTATGTGACCTCTGCTGGTGTCCAGTTCATGCTGTCTGGCCTCAGTTGCAATAACTAATGCCTCCACTTCCCCTTGTGAGAAATTCTTGGTCCTTGAGCCACATTGCAGCTCCAATTTTTCCACTGAGAATTAAAGTTCTCACACAATTTTCGCACACAACTGGCTCTTTAAAAATGATCGAATGCAGACCGGGAGGTGTACTGGGCATGCGCGCCCATAGCAGTCATATAAAAAACTTTTTTTTTGGGGCATGCGCAGAAGGAGGGACAATCTTTTTTCGGCGCAAACATTAGGCTCCACCCCCCGAAGCTAAAGGACAGGTTGTGCGGCGCCAATTTTAAAAATTAGAATGGGGAAACTTTCAAGTTATTTTTTTGGAGTAGTCGAAACCAAAAAAAATAGTTGTAGCTCTTGAAATACGCCAAAAAACGGCATTGGGGAAATTGAGCCCAATTATTATTGTGGCATCTTAAGGAAAGTCCTGTTAAGCACTCAGTGTCCTTTATGTGTCTGATTTAGAGGTGTCCAACAGCCTCAGGGAACAGCAAAATACCATGCAATGGTTGACATTAAGGCATTCACTCTGAAGACTCCATTGTTCCTAAAAATAGAATATGTCTGCTTGTGGCAGCAGGACTCTGTAAATAACTGCTAAAGTAACACTGCAAGTAAAATTCTAAACTATTATACTACGTGTGTAAATCAATGGTGTCATACGCATGAGTAAAGTCAAACCACCTCCACTTGAGAGCTGAATTATATCACAAACGTACCTCACACTGACAGCTTGCCATCTCCAGCTGTGTCTTTGTATTAGCTGACATTTTCCACTTTTGGACATTGTAGTAGGTCAGACTTGCCCTAATATCAGACTGTGTTCTCAACAGAACCCCATAGAAAGTGTCACAGGTTGAGACTAATGGCCTGACCTTTTGCTGAATCTGATTTTAGAAAATGATGTTTAATTCACCTTCTCATACTTCTGACTAAGCCAATAATAAAAGTTCCTGTGGAAGGAAAAAAACTGCATGTTTATCATATTGCAATACTAAGTCAATGCCAGTGCAATTTTGAAAGTAAGATTGATACTAACACTATTCTATAAAATTATATAAATGGAACGCATCCACTATAAATCGAAGTTAGAATCATTGGAACTCTAAATGTCACAGCACAGAAACAGGCCATTTGGTCCAACACATCTACTCTGATGCTTTCTCCACAGGTGCCATTTAATCTATTCCCATTGTCCTGCACATTCCCTATACTCTCAAATATTCCTCTTTTCAAGCAATTATCTAATTGCCATTTGAAAGAAATTATGGACGATTTCACATTCCAAGCACCCTCTCTGTAAAGATTTTTTTCTAACCTCCCTTTAATTATTTTAATGATTATCTTAAGTCTGTGTTACCCCCTTAACTATCTTGTTGATCAATGGAAACAATCTATCATATTTTACTTTCTTATAGCTATTCATAATCTTGTAGATTCTGTCGGGTCTTTCGTAACCTTCATGGCTTTAGTAAAAAAATTAAGCCCTTCTCGAGTCTCTCTCCGAATTGTAATTCCTCATGCCTGTTAACATCTGAGTGAAACTACACTACACCCTTTCCATTGCTTTTATACCTTTCCTATAATGGGATCATAATGATTGCACACTATGGGGGTAATTTTGAGTTCAATCAATAGTGTACAACTGGCGACATCGGATCAGCCGCCTCTTATACATCTCTCCTATTTCTTTTATTTCCATTGACTTCGCTAGAAATGAAAATTGAGTGAGATGTATAATGGGTGGCTAATCCGATATTGGCCATTTTACACTATCGACTGAAGTTAAAATGACCCTCAATGCTTCAACTATGGCTAAGTTTTTGTACATTTTCAACAGTAGCTCTTTGCTTTTGTATTCTATGTGGATGGGTGTCCATGGCACTTCTCCAGGTCGTCCACCATAACTTTAGTGCAATAGCAGCATTTTTCCGGGGTTTTAATGGCTCTTCCACTAATGTTATGGTGGACAAGCCCGACAATCCCTGTGGAGATTCATCTCCTATGCTTCTAGATGAAAAAATATTGGCCCTGATACTGGGGCGTGGTTTTGGAGCAGTAGGTAGGAGTTATGGTCGGGAAATCTGGAAGTATCAACACGTCGTGAAGTTTCATCTCCAGGGCGTGTGTTAAATTTCTTCACCAGGTTTCCACCCAATAGATAGCCTAATTGGCAGGCTTAGCTGCCTGTCAGACACAGAAGGCTGTGGAACAAGGCTGCTACCCTGGAGCAGCTAGGTTTAGTGGTGGTAGTGGGGGAGAGATTACGTGGGGGGTGGGGGTGTGTGTAGAGTGTGGTTGGGGTGGTTTGTTGATCACAGGAGGAAGATGGCACATCTGCGGGGGGGGGAAACCATGGGGGTATCGGGAGGAGATTGTGGGGGGGGGTGGTCAGGGGGAGATCGGGTGGGGGGGGTCAGGAGAGATCGAGGGATGGAGGGGCGTTTACAGGATAAGCTTGTTGGACCTGGAAGAAACACTCCTGCTCCACCTGGCCCACACGCAGAGCTATAAAGGCACTTACCTGATGGACCGGCCCTTCTCACCTCCTTTTACCTGCCGGGTTTCCCAAGGCCAGGGAAACCCAACCGACAGCTGTTAAAAATAGAAAACATTTTACAATCTGTAATATATTTAGCTCCACCCAGTGCTCTACTGTGGTAATGCAGCCATTGCTGTTTACAACAATAAAGAGGGAACAAGGCACCTGACGGGTTTTTGAAGTTATCAGTCATCTTAAAGCTTATGTGTTTGTGAGGTATAACAGAAAATATCACATTGGCGATGAGGATAGGATTTCTGGATAACCTAGCTGAGATTTTTGTTGGTGGATGATCTAACCTACTGACAAAGATACTTTGAGAGTTTCTTTGTTTTGATTAACAGCTATAAATCCAAGATAGATTACAAGCATACTTGACTGAACTGCCAGAGTCCGGATGGCCATGCCTATGGGAATAATAGAGCGCTTGGGTGAGTTTCAATGTGACCGTGAGACTTTCAGAGTGTATATGGAGTGGCTAGAAATCTTTTTCAGTGCTAATAGCATAATCGAAGTCCTGGTGATGAAAACCGTAACCAGGTGGTGTTGGAAAGAAAACGGGCTACTTGCTTAACTGAAGCAGGGCCTGAGCTGTATGAAACCCTAAAAAAAATTGCTTGTTCCTGTCAAGCCAAAGGACACATCACTTAAGCAGATTCAGCACTACAGTCCTGAGCCCCTGGAAATTGCTGAAAGTTATCGTTTCAGAATACAAGATCAATTTATTGACGAAAGTATCAGTGAGTACATTGTAGCATTAAAGAAGCTATCTATTCACTGTCATTTCGGAAACTTTCAGGACCGAGCATTGCGTGATTGCTTTGTTTGTGGGATGATGCATCAGAAGAAAGTTATTGACAACTTCTAACTTGACTTTTGATTTAGTTTGCCAGGCAGCTATGTCAATGGACATAGCCGACCAATATTCCCAAATATTTTGTACCATTTCCAGTCATCAGGCAACCGAGGTGAATCGCCTGGAGATTAAAAGTTAAAGTAGTTGGGCCCCAAGGTCTCAGCAACTGGCAGTGGTGACAGAGCATTGAAGTCATACTATCAGTGCCTGGGACAACACATTGCTCAAAGTTGCCCATATATGAAGGCGGAGTATTTCTTCTGCATGAAAACTGGGCATCTTGCGAAGGCATGCCAACTGAACTGTAAACCAACTTTCAAGGCAATGAGTAGAAATCCCCAGACACTACACAGTGTGGAAGAAAAGCAACAGAATGAAGAGATACACATCATCAGGAGCATGAGGGTATCTAACAGCGATTTGAAAAGTATCACCATCCACGTAGATGTTGCAGGAACCAAGATACCCATGGAAATCAACACTGATGCATCCGTGAGCATAGTACCAGAATCACTATATCTCGATAAATTGCCATTCAAGAAATCCAAGATAGAGAGCTGCGAGGCTGCTCGGGAGAGAATTTCCTCTGGTAGGTCGTATCACCATATGAAATACAAGGATCAATTTCAGAGCTTGCCTCTCTTAGTAGTGGCAGGAGACAAGCCTGCCTTACTTGGAAGAAATTAGTTGGGATCACTGATGCTGGATTGGAGTGAGATTTTTCATGTTGAAATGAGATTTGCATCAAAGGATGATGTCATCAAGAAGTATCCAAAAGTGTTCTGCGAAACAGGCAGTCCAATCCAAGGCTTCAAGGTGAGTGTCAGGGTACAGGAGGATGCTAGACCAGTTTACTGCAAGTCACGCCCAATACCATATGCACTCAAGGAGAGAGTTGAGCAAGAACTCAAAAGACTAGAGAATATTATCTCTAAGATAGATCTATGTCATTGGGCTACACCCATTGTTGTTGTACCTACGTCCGATGGTAAGGTGAGATTGTATGGTGATTATAAAGTAACCGTAAACCAAGTTCTAGAGCGTAATCTCCCCAATACATTGCCAAATGTAGAAGATTTGTTCACAACACTGATAGGTGGTCAGATCTTTTCAAAATTGGATCTTACAAATGTGAACTTACAACTTGAACGAGATGAGGAGTCCAAGTCCTACTTGACTATAAATACTCATCTAGGCCTATATCAATTTAATAGGCTACCATTTGGAGTATCTTCTGCCCCCGCTATTTTGCAAGGGGTGATGAACCAGATTCTGCAAGGCATTGAAGAGGTAGTATGTTATTTAGATGACATACTAATTTTAGCTCCAAACAGGCAAATTCATAATAACATATTGAATGAAGTGCTCAAACAGCTAGAGAAGCACAGAGTACGACTACAAAAGCAAAATACTTGGATTCCTCATCTAGTTTAAGTTGCAAGTAGGCATTTGTAAGATTTGTAAGACTTTACGGCAGTTGGCAAGAATCAAGACTCAGGGAGCCCAGTAATAGCATTGGAGCTAAAGCCAGCTGAATCATTGCAGTTTATAAGCACAGAATACACATAAGCTTCCTGTTGTATGCCTAGCTAGGACCATGTTAGGTAAGCAGAGTGGAAAGAATGGCAGCCCTCAGTGTCAGATTAATTCCTCTAGGTCACATCAATGGCCGGTGTTGCCTGGTCAATCATCAGCAGCACTTTAGAGAATTTTTCACTTAACTGGTTCAGGTATTGGATTCTGTGCCTGCCACTAAGGATTGACCAGCTTCTAATCTTTCATTGTCAGTCATCAGTACCTACCCAAAGGAGGAAAGTCAAATCACACAAAGTGCTGATTAGAACAACTCGCTTTTTAAAATTCAGTTGCGTTCTGTCAGATATCATTTCAATGCATTTGCACAAAAGTTTTAAACACAAACTTGGTTATGAATGCAGAATTCACAATAGAAATTATATCATGCGATCATGTTGATCAAAGGTAGTAGCACAAAAATCTACTTTTCTATTTTAAAAAAATGCATTAAAAAGATGATGTACTGGAAATCAATTTGGTTTTGTCTTCTCGATAATAAATGATTATACAGCGAATAATGCAGCACACCAACACTCCAATCGATCTTTGAATTTAATCAGGTCACTTGCTGGCAAACCACTTTTCTGAACAATAAAGGTTTTATTAATAAGGATACAATTACAAACTGATGAACTGTAAAAAAAAGTTTAAAGTTCTCCTATTTTGTTAACCTAGTTATCTTTTAGTTTAAATCTTAAAGTATACTAGGTCCAATGTTACCTTCTGATCCTTATTAATTTCTCTTGAGATTTCTTTTCATGTAAAAGAAGGTTACTGGAAGGAAAAGTATTGATTCTAGAGCAAAAGAAAATCTTGTATAAAGCTTAATTCTGTTTCAACTTAAAATGAAAAATGATCAACCAGGTAATCTGATTTTGATCAAGATATATTTTAACATGTTGCGCCTATTTTTCAGTTTGCACAGACATTGGGCCCACTGCTAAATTCATGGGTCCATTTTTTTAGGTGTCTCGGGCTGGTGCCTGAAACAGGCCTTAACCATCTTGAATATGTAAATTAGAGGCCGGACACCTTTTCAAAATTAGTCAGTGATGAGGCGGCAGACATTGGGCCTGCCATGTTCAGGATTCTTCAGCTCCTGTGACTTCCAAGTAAGTCATAAAAATGTTTTTTTTTTCATTCCCAAAGAGCTGGCAGGAGCAGGATTGCAGCCCAACTCCACAGGCATCATGATTCCCCCCTCCCACCCCCACATGTTGTCCCCTCCAACCCACCTCCCAGGGCTTACACAGTGGCCCGACGTGGATATCCGATTTGCCATCGAGCTGCCTGGCGACATACACCGGTCTAATTAAAATGAGGCCTAATTTTGATTAGGCCTCAGCTTAACCTGTTCTGGTGCAGGAATTGTTCCGTGTTCCCAGACTATGCTATGCCATTGCTAACCCAGACTGTTTCCAATGGTTGAGGGACCTAGAATGAGGGGTATATAATTAAATGCTAGATATTTATGACAGAAAGCAGGAGAAAGATTTTTTCAGAGGAAGTTGTGAAGCTGTGGAATACACTACTGGAGTTATTGGAAGCAAAAACTATGTCAGCCTTTACAAATGGGTTAACTATGTGATTGAAAGAAAAGTGGAGAAAGGAATATGGGAGCAGGGCAGGCACATGTGCAGGATAAACACCAACATGGCCTGGTTAGGCTGACGGCCTGTTTCCGTGTTGTCGTTTCTATGTAATTCAGTATTTGTTCCATTTTTAAAGAGCTATTGGATATTTGATTCAATGCTTTCAATTTTGCAAGTATTGTTCCGGGAGCCACTGTCTTTTCATTCATATTTTATTTGATTTTGTATTTTAGCTTGAGCTATAAGCAAAAAGAAAATCAATAAACAATATGTATCAATTTTTCCGTTTTATTTACAAAATCCTTAAAAGGAATTAGCCTTTGATCCTCTTACTCCAGCTAAGCTTGATTAAGTAGAGATGAATAAACTGATAAGCCCATTAGACACATATTCGCCATAATACATAACATTATTAAATCATAAAGGTAGGTATACAGGCTCTAATATTGGATGGTTGTGGCATTATAAGTTGCCCTTAAAGCTAGATATAATTTATTATGTATTAAACATTTGAACTCCCTATCACCTTCCATTACTGTGTGCAGCCCATTGCTGTCAGTGATCAGACTGATCCTATGTTTCCCTTGGGTATGTTCTTGTGGAATGCTGAGAATGAGTACCAGTACATCAATCAAGTACATTTTGAAGTGGTCTACTGCCACATGCCTTGTCCTGATGTCATGTATAATATTGATATTAATTATAAATAACGCTCGTGTACTATGAGCTATATGAGGAACCTCCAAGAGCGAGTTTCCATCTTTTAAAAATCAAGTGAAAGAAATGATTAATTTTCACTGCAATAATAAATATTTTTATTTTAAAAATGAGTGTTGACGACACCATCAGAAGAATAGATTTGAAGGGGTTCCTGAGTTTGATACTACAAGGGAGGTTAGTAAGCATAGACACTTGAAAGGCACAAGTCCAGAAGCAGTCTGAATTAATGTGGCATCTTCGCTATTATCAATTTAGCTGCCAGGCTCAATAACTCCTCTGAGCAATTTTACTTGAAGTTGTTATTAGCTGCCTTTTCAAGCAACGGGTTTTACACAATCATAGACATTCTCATCTGTAAGGTACAACACAATTTACACTTCCCCAACAGTAAATCACATATTTGTCTGCTCAACTTAAACTTCTGTCATATGTCCCAGACAAGCAAATTGATTAGCTAAATGTCACAAGAGATTTCCATCAACCACTCAATCGATTATTGAAATAAAACACCATCATTGAACTTGGAATCAAATATCCTTTTGATCTCTTGATTAGAAATTAAAGCCTGAGCTTTTAATTGAAAATAATAAAAGGCAAAACAATCCAATCTACATGTCCAATGGATTGATTGGAATTTTTAAAGGATGCTGCAGAGCTTGTTAATGAGGTGGTGAAAAAATGAGTCTGATAGTTAACCAAATATTAGTATGATCACTGCATAACAGTAATTGCAAAGGAAAATTGAATGATAAGGTGAATAAAGAGACCCATATAGAGTCTAAAGAAATTATAATCTTTATAAAACATTATTGAGTCCATACTTAGAAACAAAAAAATATACATGGCTAGAAAAAAATGATACATTTCATCTGATCAGTCCCAAAATGAGTCATTCCTCCAAATATTTACTGATTGTCCCTTTATCTTATACCTATTCTGCTTGCTTGGGCAGTCCACTCTGCACATTCACCACCCTCTATGTCAAAGTGTTAAATCTAAACTGACTGCACCTTCCCGCTTCTAAGCCTGAGCTCATGTTTCCTACTTTGAGATTGTGTGGCAATCTTGAGCATATTATTTTGCTTATCCATTACTTTAAGAATCTTGAATAATATCTCCATCATAGCCAATCTCAGGTTCTTCAGCTTCTCCTCATAACTCAGATGACTAAAGCAATGTTTAAGTATGCTTGCCCTTTTCTGCACTGCCTCCAATCCTGGATATCCTTGTTGGAGTACGGTGACCATAAATATATACAATACTCTAGGTGGGGCCCTACCGGTGCCTTATACAGACTTGTTATCACCCACTGGGATTTGTGGTCTCTCTCTTAGGCAGTCCCTTGGAGTCGAGGATGACTTGCTTCCACACTAAAAATGAGTTCTCATGTGACTGATGAGTCCGATGCGGGACCTACAGTATCTGTCACAGGTGGGGCAGACGGTGGTTGGAGGGACGGGTGGGTGGGGTGCTTGGGTTTCCGTGAGCTCCTTCAACTGTTTACGTTTGGCTTCCGCTTGCTCTCAGTGTAGACACTCGAGGTGTTCGGCACCTTCCTGGATGCTTTTCCTCCATTTTGTGCGGTCTTGGGCCAGGGATTCCCAGGTGTCAGTGGGGATGTTGCACTTCTTCAAGGAGGTTTTGAAGGTGTCCTTGAAGCACTTCCTCTGTCCACCCGGGGCTCGTTTGCCGTGTTGGAGCTCCAAGTAGTGTGCTTGTTTTGGGAGTCTCGTATCGGGCATGCGGATGACGTGGTCCGCCCAATGGAGCTGATCGAGCATGGTCAGTGCTGCGATGCTGGAGATCTTGGCCTGAACATGCGCCTATCCTGCCAATGGATCTGCAGGATCTTGTGGAGGCAGCGTTGGTGGTACTTCTCCAGTGCTTTGAGATGCCTGCTCTATATAGTCCATGTCTTTGATCAATATAGGATGGCGGGTATCACTACTGCTCTGTAGACCATGAGCTTGGTGCCGAGTTTGAGGTCCTGGTCTTCAAACACTTTCTTCTGCAGGCAACCGAAGGCTGCACTGGCACACTGGAGGCGGTGTTTGACCTCATCATCGATGTAGGCCCTTGTTGACAGTAGCTCCCAAAGTATGGAGAATAGTCCACGTTGTCCAAGACGGTGGATTTGTCCGTGGATTTTGATAATCGGGGGGGCAGTGCTGTGTGACGGGGGCAGGTTGGTAGAGGACCTTTATCTTATGGATGTTTCATGTAAGGCTCATGTTCTCGTACGCTTCAGTGAAGGTGTTGACGATGGCTTGGAGCTCGGCCTCCGAATGCGCGCAGACTCAGGCATCGTCTGCGTACTGTAATTCAATGATATAGGATGGGATGACCTTGGATCTGGCCTGGAGACGGCGGAGGTTGAACAGTTTCCCGTTTGTTCTGTAGATTAGCTCCACTCCAGCGGGGAGCTTACTGAGGGTGAGATGGAGCATTGCAGCAAGGAAGACCGAGAAGAGCCTTGATGCAATGATACAGCCCTGCTTGACCCCGGTCCGAACGTGAATTTGGTCTGTGGTGGATCCGTTGGTCAGGATCACGGCTTACATATTGTCATGAAGCAGGCGAAGGATGGTGACAAACTTTTGAGGGCAGCCGAATTTGAGGAGGACGCTCCATAATCCGTCACGGTTGACAGTGTCGAAGGCCTTTGTAAGGTCAAAGAAGGCCATGTACAGGGGTTGGTGCTGTTTGCTGCATTTCTGTTGGATTTGGAAGATCATGTCCATTATGCCCCTTAATGGGTGGAATCCGCATTGCGACTCTGAGAGGAGCGCTTCAGCCACAGGGAGAAGGCGATTGAGGAGGATTCTTGTGATGACTTTCCCTGTGGCAGACAGCAGGGAAACTCCTCTGTAGTTACCACAATCGGACTTGTTGCCTTTCTTCATGATAGCCACAATCACCATGTCTCTGATAACCCTTGGCATGTTCTCCTCCTTTTAAATGAGAGAAATGAGATCACGTAATCGCACCAATAGTACTTCTCCGCCATGTTTTAGTGCTTGGGCGGGAATTCCATCCGCTCCTGATGCCTTATTGTTCTTCAGTTGTCAGATGGCCTTTTCTACCTCATGCCAGGCTGGGGTTGTGCTGAGATAGTAGCGGGTAGCATGCTGCAGGTCGGAGTTGAGGACACTCATGTCGAAGACAGAGTCTCGGTTAAGGAGATCTTCGAAGCGCTCGTTCCAGCGAGCATTGACTGCCTCTTTGTCCTTGATAACTAGCTCTCCATTCTTGGCCAGCAGTGGGGTAGGGCCTTGGGTGCTTGGGCCGTAGGTGGTCTTGACTGTGCTGAAGAATTCACACATGTCGTGGTTGTCGGCTAGTTGCTGAATCTCCTGTGCTTTCTCCACCCACCATCTGTTCTTTAGGTCACAAGTGTTTTGTTGGACCTCGGCCTTCAGATGTCTGCAGAGCTGCTTTCTTGCTCTCGAGTTGTGTTGCTATTTCCAGTTCAGGAATGCCTTGTGCTTGCAGCTTATTAGCTCCTGGATCTCTTGGTCATTCACGTCGAACCAGTCTTGGTGTTTCCTGGTCTAGTGACCAAGCGTCTCTTCGCAGGTGCTAATTATGGAGACCTTGAGGTCGGACCAAGTGCTGTGGACATTCTGCATCTCTGGGTCACTGGGAGTCGCCAGGTTGGCAGTGAGGGGCTGGCTGAATAGGGCTTTCTTAGCTGGGTCTTGGAGTGCTCCAGTGTTGATTTTCCTGTGGCATTGTTTCTGTTGCCATCGCTGTTTTGGGGCTACGTTGATGGAGATGACAGAGCGGATTAGGCGGTGGTCCATCCAGCAGTCTTCAGCTCCTGTCATGATGTGGGTGATGTGCATGTCCTTGCGTTCCTTCACTCGGATGATGACATAGTCTAGCAGGTGCCAGTGCTTGGTGCGAGGGTGTTGCCATGTAGCCTTGTGTTTGTCTCTCTGATGGAACAGGGTGTTAGTTATGACAAGGCCATGTTCTAAGCATTTCGTCAGGGGGAGGGTACCGTTGGAATTGGTTTTGCTACCACCTCTCTGCGAATGACACCCCCCCCCCGAGAGGTCTGTGTCATAGAAACATAGAAACATAGAAAATAGGTGGAGGAATAGGACATTCGGCCCTTCGAGCCTGCACCACCATTCAATAAGAACATGGCTGATCATTCACCTCAGTACCCCTTTCCTGCTTTCTCTCCATACCCGTTGATCCCCTTAGCTGTAAGGGCCATATCTAACTCCCACTTGAATAAATCTAATGAACTGGCATCAACAACTCTCTGCGGTAGAGAATTCCACAGGTTAACAACTCTCTGAGTGAAGAAGTTTCTCCTCATGTCGGTCCTAAATGGCTTACCCCTTATTTTTAGACTGTGACCCCTGGTTCTGGACTCCCCCAACATCGGGAACATTCTTCCTGCATCTAACCTGTCCAGTCCCATCAGAATTTTATATGTTTCTATAAGATCCCCTCTCATTCTTCTAAACTCCAGTGAATACTGGCCCAGTCGATCCAGTCTCTCCTCATATGTCAGTCATGCTATCCCGGGAATCAGTCTGGTGAACCTTCGCTGCACTTCCTCAATCGCAAGAACGTCCTTCCTCAGATTAAGAGACCAAAACTGAACACAATATTGCAGGTGAGGCCTCACCTAGGCCCTGTACAGCTGCAGTAAGAACTCCTGCTCCTATACTCAAATCCCCGAGCTCTGAAGGCCAACATGCCATTTGCCTTCTTCACCGCCTGCTGCACCTGCATGCCAACCTTCAATGACCTTGACACCCAGGTCTCATTGCACCTCTCCTTTTCCTAATCTGCCGCCATTCAGATAATATTCTGCATTCATGTTTTTCCCACCAAAGTGGATAACCTCACATTTATCCACATTATACTGCATCTGCCATGCATTTGCCCACTCACCTAACCTGTCCAAATCATCCTGCAGCCTCTTAGCATCCTCCTCACAGCTCACACCGCCACCCAGCTTAGTATCATCTGCAATCTTGGAGATATTACACGCAATTCCTTCATCTAAATGATTGATGTATATTGTAAATAGCAGGGGTCCCAGCACTGAGCCCTGCGGCACGCCACTAGTCACTGCCTGCCATTCTGAAAAAGACCCATTTATCCAGACTCTCTGCTTCCTGTCTGCCAACCAGTTCTCTATCCACGTCAATACATTACCGCCAATACTTTGTGCTTTAATTTTGCACAACAATCTCTTGTGTGGGACCTTGTCAAAAGCCTTTTGAAAGTCCAAATACACCACATCCATTGGTTCTCCCTTGTCCACTCTACTAGTTACACCCTCAAAAAATTCTAGAAGATTTGTCAAGCATGATTTCCCTTTCATAAATCCATGCTGACTTGGACTGATCCTGTCACTGCTTTCCAAATGCGCTGCTATTTCATCTTTAATAATTGATTCCAACATTTTCCCCACCACTGATGTCAGGCTAACTGGTCTATAATTACCTGTTTTCTCTCTCCCTCCTTTCTTAAAAAATGGTGTTACATTTGCTACCCTCCAGTCCATAGGAACTGATCCAGAGTCGACAGACTGTTGGAAAATGATCACCAATGCATCCACTATTTCTAGGGCCACTTCCTTAAGTACTCTGGGATGCAGACTGTCAGGCCCTGGGGATTTATCAGCCTTCAATCTCATTAATTTCTCTAACATAATTTCCTGACTAATAAGGATTTCCTTCAGTTCCTCCTTCTCGCGAGACTCTCGGTCCTCTAGTATTTCCGGAAGATTATTTGTGTCTTCCTTCGTGAAGACAGAACCAAAGTATTTGTTTGCTGCTCCTTCGCTGGGCAACGACCCCGCTGCTGGTCCACACTGCGCCGCTCCTGGGCCTTGACCTCCATTCCACGCCACGATTTGTGGTCTATCCTTGAAGCTATACATCCTTTGGTTATCATTTCTACTGCTAGCTGACACTGCTGTTGGTTTGAGTAACTATTTGCTAATATTCCCACATACATCTTCTGTGTTGTGTTGAGTAGCCTAGCACTATTTAATTTAATTTATAGTCCTACCATTTATTTTCCTTCCATAGTCTCATTAGCTTGCATTCCATTTGCCACTGATCAACCCTCATTTTCCAAAGCTATATAGATTAGTATGTACTGGTTTGTTTGTTCCCCATTCTCTAAAACCTTCTCCGCCTGGTTTGGTGTCATCTGCAAACTTATCCAACTTTGTTTATTTCTCCTTCTCTATATCATTTATTATATACTGTAAACGGTAATGGTGCTAATCCCTGTAGCACTCCTCTAGTGACCCCTAGCCATGTCAATGCAACTCCATTCACATTCACTTTGGCTTTCGTCCATTTAGCCAATTTTGAGTCCAGGAGCTGCCTCCGATTCCATTCCTTCATACCTTGTGGAATAATTGCTTGATTGGCATGATATCAAAATTGTTGCTAAAATCGCAATCATGGAATTTCCATTTCATTTGAGCCTCCCTCCATTGAGGTTCCATGCTGAGAAGACTCCCATAGTCTTCTTCTTGAACACAAAGAAAATGATTTCACTCATTGCTTTGCTATCCTTTGATTATTTAATATCATGTCACCTTTAGGATCTTCCAATGGCCCCACAGTTAGCTTTTTGACTGCAGCTTTTTGAGTCCGACTGTGGCAACTACGGAGGAATCTCCCTGCTATCAGCCACTGGGAAAGTCATCGCTAGAGTCCTCCTCAACCCGTCTTCTTCTCGTGACCAAGGAGCTCTCCCGGAGTAACAGTCCGGATTTCGTCCCCTGCGGGACACAACGGACATGATTTTTGCAGCGCGACAGCTACAGGAAAAATGCAGGGAACAGCACCAGCCCTTATACATGGCCTTCTTTGACCTTACAAAGACCTTTGACACTGTCAACCGCGAGGGTCTATGGAGCGTCCTCCTCCATTTTGGATGCACCCAAAAGTTCGTCACCATCCTCCGCCTGCTCCACGACGACATGCAGGCCGTGATCCTTACCAACGGATCCATTACAGACCCAATCCAGGTCCGGACCGGGGTCAAACAGGGCTGCATCATCGCCCCAACCCTCTTCTCAATCTTTCTTGCCGCCATGCTCCACCTCACAGTCAACAAGCTCCCCGCTGGAGTGGAACTAAACTACAGAACCAGTGGGAACCTGTTCAATCTTCACCGTCTCCAGGCCAGGTCCAAGACCACCCCAACCTCTGTCGTCGAGTTACAGTATGTGGATGACGCCTTCATCTGCGCACATACAGAGGCTGAACTCCAGGACGTAGTTGATGTATTTGCTGAGGCGTACGAAAGCATGGGCCTTACGCTAAACATCCGTAAGGCAAAGGTCCTCCACCAACCTGTTCTCACCGCACAGCACTGCCCCCAGTCATCAAGATCCACAGCGCGGCCCTGGACACCGTGGACCATTTCCCATATCTCGGGAGCCCCCTACCAACAAGAGCAGGCATCGATGACGAGAGTTTGAGAGCCTGGTTTGAAGACCAGGCTCTCAAAACTGCCATGAAGCTCATGATCTACAGGGCTGTAGTAATACCCGCCCTCCTGTATGGCTCAGAGACATGGACCATGTACAGCAGACATATCAAATCGTTGGAGAAATACCATCAACGATGTCTCCGCAAGATCCTATAAATCCCCTGGGAGGACAGGCACACCAACATCAACATCCTCATCCAGGCCAGCATTGAAGCACTGACCACACTCAATCAGCTCCGCTGGGCAGGCCCCATAGTTTGCATGCCAGACACGAGACTCCCAAAGCAAATGCTCAACTCGGAGCTCCTTCACGGCAAACGAGCCAAAGGTGGGCAGCGGAGACGTTACAAGGACACCCTCAAAGCCTCCCTGATAAAGTGTGACATCCCCTGGGAGCCCCTGGCCCAAGACTGCCCTAAGTGGAGAAAGTGCATGCGAGAGGACGCTGAGCACCTTGAGTCTCAACGCCGACAGCATGCAGAAATCAAACACAAGCAGTGGAAAGAGCGTGCAGCAAACCAGTCCCACCCACCCATTGTCAACAACTATCTGTCCCACCTGTGACAGAGTCTGTGGTTCTTGTATTGGACTGTTCAGCTACCAACGAATTCACTTCAGGAGTGGAAGCAAGTCTTCCTCGATTCCGAAGGATTGCCTATGATCCTGAGTTAGCTTTTTCATCTGCTTGCTGCAACTATATTTATCGATATCCTTAACTGTCATATATCTCACATTATTGTATATAATTGTATCTTACCATGCTATACACGACTGTAACTGGATATGACCTGTAACAATAAGCATATCTTACCACCAGGGGTGCACTTGCAGGAGACACTCCATACCCGTCCCACTGAGGTATATAAAGGGAGGTCTCAGGCAAGTGCAGCACTGGGAGAGCTGGAATTAAAGGTGCAGGTCCTGAGTGACCTTGACTTCACCATGTGTCTCGTGTAAGTCAGTACATTAGAGTCAGGACATAACAGTGGCGGCGAGTTATGGGATCACAGAATCCACATAATGGCTACCAACAGCTCAGATGAGAAATACAATGCTGGAGACAATTGGGAATACTTTATAGAAAGGCTCCAGCAAAGCTTTGTGACCAAAGGCTGGCTGGGCGATGATAAGGCAGACAAGAGAAGAGCCCATCTCTTGACCAGCTGTGGCTCGAAAACATACACTTTAATGAAAGACCTGCTGGCACCCGGGAAACCAGCAAGCAAGTCATTTGAGGAGTTGAGCACACTGGTGAGAGACCACCTGAAGCCAGCGGGCAGCCTACCCATGGCCAGACACAGGTTCTACAACTACAGACGCTGTGGCGGAACTTCGGAGGCTGGCTAGTTCATGTGAGTTCCCCGATGAACTAAGGAGTGAAGTACTGAGAGACTTTTTTATTGAAGGAATAGGCCATGCAGGCATATTCCGAAAGCTTATAGAGACTAAGAACTTGACTCTAGAGGCAGCAGCACTGGTCGCACAGACGTTCTTGGCAGGCGAAGAAGAAACGAGGCTGATCTATACTTCGGGTATGACAACCAACAAGGCATCGGAACAAGGGTTTAACATTGTGAAACCAACCGCTACCCCCACAAACAGACAAAGGCAGGAGAGCAGGCCTTCAACAGCAGTCAGTGGCGCCAGAAGCTATCAAAATCAAGGGCCACATGAACGGCCGATCACACCTCATCAATCCACAATGCGAGCAATCAATAACAGATTGAGAGAAGCTCAAGGGAGATCAGCCAGACGAAGCTCATCCTTCAGAAACAATGGAAACGGTCTGTGTTGGAGAAGGAACTCAAACAGGGTGTGTCGATTTCAGCATGCCGTTTGCAGAAACTGCAACTACACAGGGCATCTGGCTCACATGTGCAGAAAAACAGCAGCTCGACTGGTATATGAATCGGAAGGGTCGGAAAGCGGACCAGAAGACAGTTGGAACAGTGCACGGGATGCCGAGGTACAGTGGGTTAACACGATCAATGTCCACCGTTCTTACACCAAGACGCCTCCAATTATGATGAGGGTTCTACTCAACGGGACACCGTTCAACATGGAATTGGACACGGGGGCCAGTCAATCCCTCATGAGCGTTCAACAATTTGAACAGCTGTGGCCGCACAAAAGCAACAGACCAAAACTCACAAAGATCAACACCAAACTAAGGACCTATACTAAAGAAATCGTCCCAGTCCTTGGCAGCGCCATGCTCTCAGTCACACACAAAGGGATGGTGCACCGACTTTCCCTGTGGATTGTCCCCAGGGATCTCCCAGCCCTTTTGGGGAGAAGCTGGCGAGCAGAACTTAATTGGAAATGGGATGATGTTCACGCCATGTCGTCAGAGGAATGGACCTCCTGCTCATCCGTTCTAAGCCGTTTTGAACATCTCTTTCAGCCAGGTGTGGGCACCTTCAAAGGGGCTAAAGTTAGAATCTACATCATACAGAATGCCAGACCGGTCCTCACAAGGCTAGAGCTGTGCCTTATGTGATAAGGGAAAAGATTGAAAACGAACTGGACCGGCTTCTGCGGGAAGGCATAATTTCTCCCGTGGAATTCAGCAACTGGGCAAGCCCCATCGTCCCTGTCATGAAGCTTGATGGATCTGTGCGAATCTGTAGGGATTACAAGTCTACCATAAACAGAGTCTCCCTACAGGACCAATATCCGCTGCCCAGAGCGGAGGACCTATTTGCCATGTTGGCTGGAGGAAAACTTTTCTCGAAACTTGACCTCACATCTGCGTATATGACGCAAGAACTGACCGAAGAGTCTAAGCTACTCACCACCATCAACACACATCGAGGCCTTTTTGTGTACAATCGATGCCCATTCGGCATCAGGTCGGCAGCTGCCATATTCCAGCGCAACTTGGAGAGTCTGCTCAAGTCCATCCCAGGGATGGTTGTGTTTCAAGATGACATACTCAACACGGGCAGGGACACCGACTCTCATCTACGCAATCTTGAAGTACTAAGTCGATTGGATCGGGTCGGCCTAAGTGTTAAGAAATCCAGGTGTCTGTTTCTCACGCCTGAGGTTGAATTTTTGGGCAGAAGGATTGCCGCTGATGGAATCCGCCCAACCAAATCCAAAACCGAAGCGATTCGCCTGGCACCCAGGCCCTGGAATGTCTCGGAACTGCGCGCCTTTCTCGGGCTACTCAATTACTTTGGGAACTTTATGCAGAACTTGAGCACGCTGCTGGAGCCTCTCCATGTGCTACTCAGAAAGGGGTGCGATTGGTTTTGGGGCGATGCTCAAGAACACGCCTTCAATAAGGCACACAACCTTTTATGTTCCAAGAGTCCTTTAGCCTTTTTTGACCGAGGTAAAAAGTTAGTCCTTACATGTGATGCGTCAGCGTATGGGGTTGGGTGCGTTTTACAGCATGTCAATGATGCGGGTAAATTACAGCCCGTTGCTTATGCCTCCAGGTCACTTTCGCGGGCGGAGCGCAGGTACAGTATGGTTGAGAAGGAGGCGCACGCGTGCGTGTATGGTGTCAAAAAGATGCACCAATACCTTTTCGGGGCCAAGTTTGCGTTAGCAACCGACCACAAACCCCTCACGTCCCTGCTATCCGAGTGCAAGGCATTCAACGCCAACGCCTCGGCGCGCATTCAGTGGTGGGCACTCATGCTGGTGGCTTACGACTACACGATAAGGCACAGACCAGGCACAGACAACTGTGCCGATGCGCTTAGCAGGCTACCCCTGGCGACCACAGAAGGATCTGATGAACAGGACTGAGAGATGGTCATGGCATTCAATGCCTTTGAATCCACAGGTTCACCCATGACGGCTCGCCAAATCAGAGCCTGGACGACCAGCGACCCCACGTTATCTCTAGTTAAAAGATGCGTTTTAACCGGTGACTGGGCAAAGGCTTGCGATCCCTGCCCCGAGGAGGTCAAACCCTTCCATAGGCACATGCATGAACTCTCACTACAGGCAGACTGCCTGATGTGGGGCAGCCGAGTTGTTATGCCCTTACGAGGTAGGGAGGCGTTTGTCCGGGAGCTCCATCGCGAGCACCCGGTGATCGTCCTTATGAAGGCCATAGCCAGATCTCAGGTCTGGTGGCCTGGCATTGACGCGGACTTGGAGCTCTGCGTCCGTCGGTGCATCATTTGTGCCCAACTCAGTAATGCCCCCAGGGAGGCCCCCCTAAGCCCCTGGCCCTGGCCCACCAAACCGTGGTCGCGGGTGCATGTAGACTATGCAGGCCCATTCATGGGCAAAATGTTCCTCGTCGTCGTTGATGCTTTTTCAAAATGGATCGAGTGCACCATTTTAAACTCGAGCACCACCTCCACCACTGTGGAGAGCCTTAGAACCATGTTTGCAATGCATGGCATTCCTGACATATTGGTCAGTGATAATGGTCTGTGTTTCACCAGCGCAGAATTTCACGATTTTATAGTTGACCACAGTATAAATCATGTTAAGTTGGCATCTTTCAAGCCGGCCTCCAATGGCCAGGCGGAGCGAGTAGTGCAGATCATTAAACAAGGCATGCTCAGAATCCAAGGTCCCATGCTGCAGAGCCGCCTGTCGCGACTGCTGCTGGCAAACAGATCTCGTCCGCATTCGTTGACTGGGGTTCCCCCCCCACAACTATTGATGAAACGAACGTTAAAGACGAGGCTCTCATTAATCCTCGCAAACATGCATGAAATTGTTGAGGCTAAGCGTCAAAAGCTAACTGAGTACCATGACTGAAATTCGAGGAGGAGGTGGAATGAGATAGGGGACAAAGTGTTTGTGCTAAACTATGGCCGGGGTCCCAAATGGCTTGCAGGGACAGTAACAGAAAAAGAGGGAAACAGGCTACTGGTTGTACAAATGGACAATGGCCAAACCTGCCGGAGGCATGTTGACCAAGTAAAAAGTAGATTCACTGATAACACTGAAGAACCAGAGGCAGACTACAATATGGAACTCACACCACACCTGGTGGACAGACAGGGCAACCTGAGGAAAGGGCAGTCTCAACAGACAGCCCAGGCGAGATACCAGCAATCACACCGAACGAAACAGACAGCCCAGGCGAGATATCAGCAATCACACCGAACAAAACACAGGCACCAAGGCAAACAACTGAACCACAACTAAGACGCTCCACGCGAGAGTGCAGACCACCTGAGAGACTGAATCTATAAAGGCAATAAGACCTTGGGGGAGAGTGATTTCATGTATCTCACATTACTGTATATAACTGTATCTTACCATACTATACATGACTGTAACTGGATATGACCTGTAACAATAAGCATACCTTACCACCAGGGATGCACTTGCAGGAGATACTCCATACCTGTCTCACTGAGGTATATAAAGGAAGGTCTCAGGCAAGTGCTGCACTGGAGAGCTGTGAATTAAAGGTGCAGGTCCTGAGTGACCTTGACTTCAGCATGTGTCTCGCGTAAGTCAGTACATTGGAGTCAGGACATAACATTAAAAATTTTTTAATGTTTGCTGCTACCCTAACCTCATTTACCAATGCTCTCACTTGTCCAGTATGTTGCAACCTCATTTTACTTAGGCTGTGAAATTCAGAGCAGGTTAGGTTAAAAACCAGCCATGATGTTAAATGCAGGCTACTTCTACAAAGTCCCCTACCAGCCAGTTGTTATCCAAAATTACAGAGGAGAAAGAACAGGTTAAAAATGTTTTTTGTATAAAATCACTAAGAAATTTGAAATTTATTCATGAGACTCTGAGGTAAAAACTCTGCTAAAAATAATGACCCTTCTTTTAAACTGCTTGGATGAAAGAACAATTTAGAGAGAACCAATATTCTCCAACAATATGGAGTTGTCCTCAGAAATTTTGCAGCAGCATGTAATTGACGGAAAATTCTCTGGAAATCAAATGAGATCATTGCACGCAATGTAGTCAGAGTCGGACAATCAGTGGGGAAAAGTGCACAGCTAGTTAGCAGACACATGTTGGTAAAGAAATGCCTATATACTGCTATATATTACCAATCTTCTCTTATTGGAACTGGTTTATACAAATACCTTGATGGGGCATAACCTTAAAATTAGAGCTACTCCTTCAGGGGTGATGTCAGGAAGCAATTCTTCATACAAAGGGTACTGGAAATCTGCAACTCTGTCCCCCAAAAGCTAGGACAACAGAAAATCTCAAACCTGAGATTAACAGATTTTTGTTAGGTAAGAGTATTAAGGGTTCAGTAACCAAAGTAGCTCGATGGAGTTAAGATACAGATCATACATGTTCTAATTGAACAGGCTTGAGCCTGTTGAATGGCCTACTCCTATTTCAATGAATAATTACGCCTTTAGATTTTTTATATGTTTAAAAACTACCACTGAAATATTCAAATCTTATTAGAAGGAGCTGTAAGGTATATGGCTATGGCCTTTCATGATCTGTTTTGTGGTAGTCATATATTTTAATAAGTTTTATGACAGATTAATAAATGGATTATCCACCATTGACCAATCAATACTAATCGTAACAGTTGGAATAAGTATTTCTGTCAACGGTACTTACCAGCTGATAACTATCTACCATGGGACAGGAAGATTGTCATTCTGATATATTTTTCAGTTTATCCATCATGACTATGCCATAATTGTCTTATTACTCAGTTGTGCAATGGTATAACTAGCTGTGAAGTGCCATTCATAGATGATGTGACACTGAAGAATGTGTATCACTTATTTCTTTTCAGGAGATTAAATAAGTTACATTTCCACAGTTCATAAGCGGTGCTAGCTTTAAAGTTCTGTAAACAAATTTCTGAAAGTAAAAAACAAACCTCCCCAGGGACTAAGCAGTTGGAAAAACTCATACAAAAAAAATTTCCATAAGATCAAGAAACTATTATCACATTTACCATATAGCTTCCCAGGTTGTTTCCATCAATCTCACCTTTCTCATAATGTCAGGAAGTTGACGTTTGTTCAGCTGCATTTCACTAATATTGTTGCTTTTAAACAATGTGAGTGCTTAGAAAGCCAAGAAACAATTGGCCTGAACATGGTCAATGAGCCGCCCAATACCGCCCACAGCCGCCAAGGTCCCGCACGGTGGGAGTTTCTTCGGGGAAGTACCCCCGGCGCAACTTCATACCACCCATCCATGCTGGAGGCTCCAAAAATGTGATTTTGGTGGTCTCGGATCCTCTAAGATGCCACTCCCACCCGCCAGCTCGACCGCTGGGAAAAAGGTGGTCTGAGCTGGTTGTAAATCGGGTGGCAGGTACAATCGCGCAGAGTGCGCCAGAGCTGCACATCCCGGGTAACATACATATGCTGCACCATTATCACACCCTCAGAATGAGTTCACGGATGGAAATTAAACTGCACAGAAAGACTTCACAAAGGTAAATGAAAAGTATTCCATTGAAGGGCTGGTGTGGTGTAGGAAGCGGGAATCAGCTACGAGATACAGTAACGGCTCGATGGAAATATGCTATAAGGGTTTTTAGAACATTGCAGGCAAAACAGATTTATTGATATCATGTGAGTGCAGATGGTATGAGCTTATGTCAAAGTATATAGGCAATGAGATCATGTAAGGTTCTGTTAGGTGGGAGGATGTGAACCTGAGAATAAAATAAGCTCAAGTGTAGAATACGGGACAATATATATAATGGTCTGCAACATGACTGAAAAACATGTCAAATCAGGGGTTGGGCTCGGTAATGTAGCACCTAAGAAAATGTGGCCTGAAGTGCAAGTGTTAATGTGTGGCCTCCAAGTTATGCAACTATCTCTCATTCAATGTCAGTATTCCTGCATTGGTCACCCTTACTTGTCGTTGCGAGATAGCCTGATGACAGGGCCCATTAAGGAGTCTCATCATATGTGGATGCCAAGATATTGCTCAGAGACCAGTATTCCTGAAGGAGATTTGTCTGTTTCTCAGCACGTACCCCAGATGATATAAAAGCTAAACACTGACCAAGAGTCGGTGAACAATGTGTCTGTATTGGATAGTGCAGCATGGCAAGTGACAGAACATGCAAACAAGTGAATCCAAAAATTTTACATTATTTCCAAAAGCAATCAAGAGACAATCCAAACGAACCATGAGAAACAACAGTAACAACTTAATGAAGAGTTAACATCACCAGCGCCAACACTTAACTCTCCACCCACTACCACTCCCTCGATGTAAGGCCCATCATCCTCTTCATGGCTCTGCCATCACCACGGCGACCCGCACCCCTGCCCCTCACCACCTCTGCTCCATGACGTTGTGCAGGAGGGCAGCCGGAGTGTTGCTGCCATGTTTGTCCTGGAAAGAATGTAGGGGAGGAGATGGAACCCGCTAATGACTCCAGCTCCTCAGGATCTGTCAGCCTCGCTGGTGTGGCATCGGGGGCAGCGGGGGGGGTGGGGGGGTTGCATGACATGTCCCGAAACCATCGATTGGCGCATGGCTTCTACAGAGTCGCTGTTTCGCTCCACTGCACTGATGAGCTGCGACATACTGGCAGAATGCTCCTCTGCAAAGGTGGCGATGCTGGCAGCTATCCCAGCCATGGCCTGCAGCAGATCTCGACCTAGCTCGACACTCGTCCTTGACAACTGGACCATTTCCTGATTGCTGCCACACATCCTGCATCCTCATGGGTGGCTGCGGCTTGGTGGCTTTTCCGGCATGGCTTCTGTGCCTCCCAACACTTGTTCCCATGTCGTCCGATTCGAAGTCCAAAAAGTTGGACCCAAAACCGATGTTGGCCAAATAGGTGGCACACATGTCAGGAGGCTGGAGTCTTCCTCTTGCAACTCCTCAACCTCAAGTGGTACTAAGACTGGGACTTCTCCCTCCTCTTCCTGCTGGTGTTCGTGACTCTGGGTGGCGAAGGTGGATGCAGAGGATATGGATGGTCTGGGGGGGTTGGAGAAAGGAGTTGGTGTGTTGGGCTGTTGATGGCGTCGAGGTGGAAGACGTTGGTGTTTGACATTGCCTTTGTCTTTCAGAGGTGGAGGGGGTGCATTGATTGGTGCTGTCCGAATCAAGATATGGAAGTAGAGGACAACATTTAAGTGTATAGTGGGGGTGTGGGGTTGGTCATGCTGACATGTGTACCATTACTTTCACATTCTTACTTCAAGGACTTCCATCGCTACATGAGCACACCATTAATGGGCGACATACAATGCAGTAAAAAGCATTTGACATAACATTACATGACCTTGCATGACATGAGAGTGACGCAGACTGGAGATTTGTATAAGCTAACCATAGTCTAGCATGGGATCTGCACCACCCTGTGTGGTGGCACGGGGGTGGTCACCCACCATAGCCAAGGCACACTCTTCTAGGCTAGTCACCTTGATGACATCTGGTGGGCTCCCTCTTGGGCCACTCTGCTTTGATGCTTTGGATGCTCTTTGCTTCTACAGAAATAAAAGTTGCAGCCTTTACCCGTTTGGCTCATGCAACACACACACACACACACACAGAACCATTTGGAGTAATGCGTGTGTGCAAAAATACATGTTTATTTACTCTTGTTGATGCAACTGTTTTGTATGTATATACCCTGTACACTCAATGTACAGTTACATAAGACTACAGAATGTATCTTCACACTGTATACACTATGCCTGTACCACCAGAGGGTGCAGCAGGTGGAGACCTAGGGGTCATCTGCACACTGCAAGTAACCAAGTATAAAAGGGAGCTCGCCTTGCTGTAACCTCATTCAGGAGCTGCAATAAATGGACTAAGGTCACAACAGTTCAAGTACAATACCTTACCTCGTGGAGTCATTACTAGAATGCTTGCAGACACAATAACTGGCGAAGAGATTATGACATTCCACGCAAAAAATGGCTAACCTTGGCAACGTTCAACAATTCACTGATGGGGAAGATTGGGATGCCTTTGTGGAAAGGCTCGAACACTACTTCATTGCGAACGACCTGGCTGGAGACACACCGACCTCGCTGGCTGATAAGTGCACAGCCATCCTGCTCAGCAGTTGTGGGCCCACAGTCCATGGCCTCGTCAGGGACCTGCTAGCCCCAGAAAAGATGACAACCAAAACGTACGCGGAGCTCGTAATGATGATACAGGAAAGAGAGAGCATCTTCACAGCCAGACACCAGTTCTACACACACTGGCGGCAAGAAGGCCAAGAAATCGTAAACTATGCTGCAGATCTGAGACAATTGGCTGCACCATGTGATTTTGACGACCACCACACCGAAGCACTGAGGGACATCTTTGTTATTGGAATCGGCCACGAAGGCCTCCTCCACAGGCTGCTCTCTGCGGACACCACGATCACCCTGAGAAGGCAATCAACGTTAGCCAGGCGTTCATGGCCTCGGCCTACGATTCCAAGAGGATGATGACTCACCAGGACTCTAACCCGGCAAGTACAGTGAACCAACTGACATCTTTTAGAGGCAAGACTGCCACCCCGAGTCCCGCAATCCTGAGTCTGCCACATGGGGCCAACCAGCCAGCCCCATGCTGGCACTGTGGAGGAAATCACAGGGCCCAGCAGTGCCGATACAGAGACTGTACTTGCAAAGGCTGTAACATTAAAGGCCTTCTCCAGCGAATGTGTAAAAGAAATTTTACTCACCGAGTCGCTGAAGAGTTGGCCGATCACCCGGGCTCCAGCGCTGATGAAGACGAAGAGAGAGTCCAGGAGGCAGCTCAGCCCCAGGAAGAGATGTACGGAGTGTATACCTGCTCCACTGAGATTTCTCCATTGAAAATGGAAGTCGAAATCAATCGTGTTCTAGTCTCAATGGAGGTCAACACAGGAGCGAGCCAATCGCTGATGAACCAGGCGGCCTTCAAGAAACTCTGGGATAATCCAGTCGAACGACATAAAATGCTCCCGATCCAGGTGAAGCTGCTCACCTACACAAATGACACCATCCCTGTTGTTTGCAGCGTGGATGTCCAGGTGTCCTATAGCGGCACAATGCACAAGCTACCTTTGTGGATCGTTGCTGGTGATGGTCCAACTCTGCTAGGAAGAAGATGGATGAAATAAATCCAAATCTGTTGGAGCTGGGAAAGCCTCCAGGCCCCGGTGATCGACGTCCTATGTGGCCCCAAATTTGGATCCATCACAGCACCATAAGAACCTACCGTCCAACTCGACTGCGTGGCGATGACACAGACCCAACAGCGAGATGATCCAACCCAAACGACCAGACCTCACCTTCCGGGCTCAAGTGGCAGGACTCCGAAGGAAGAAGATCGGCGCAGAAGGTAAATTCCCGGCTTCTGTGGCAGAATCTGGGGAGAAAAGGATCATCACCGACTACCTCGTGGAGAGAGAGAAGATGGCGCCCGCACCACGAGGTGAAGCGCCTGAAGTCAAAATGGCCGCCACCAGACCACGAGGGGCAGCGTTGAGGGAGCAACATGTGATGCCAAGCAGCGAACCGGATTGGGGTAAAGATTGCAAGGCCCTCTTAAAGGAGACCGGCAACCCAGCACAATTAAAGGGACAGTTCCACTCTTTGTACAGCGATGCCGCTGATACTAATGAAAAAGATATATTTAACAAATGCAAGTATCTCAATGTACCTTTGAACAGCTATGCCGGTAGGTACGTGGAAAAGGTGTAATTGATGAATACAAGTATCTAAATATAACATTGTACAGTGATGCTAGTAGTATGCATGGAAAAGATGTGATGGACAAATGCGAAGATGTAATTGACAAATGTGAATTTGTAAAGACAACTAACAATGTCGAGTCGAGTGATTGCGGTGGGAGCCAATGTATCATGAATGTAAATGATGAAATGATGTGCGATGCTGGGTTCTACATGTACGCCTACAAAACCAAGGACAACCTCCCGTGGGAAGCACCCAGATCCAGCGGGCTACCCGATCATGTAGCCTGCGCCTCTGGGACCAATGTGATGCCCCAGGGAGTATGGACACATACAGTGGGAGCATACCCACTGCAGGGCCAGTGATCAGCAGTTGGCACAGGCACCACTACTGGCACCCTGCCCCAGATCGGCCCTACCTCTCTGGCCACCAGGGCCAGTACCGGGAGCAAGACCCTGCAGCCCTCAAAGGAGGACAGGGAGGCCCTGACACTCAGCCAAGGGAGCAATCCGAGCCCACCTAGCTGGCAGGGTGCACAGCGCCGCCATTAGACAACCTGGACACAGTCCGGTTACTCGGGAACTAGCGTCCTTACCCACCTGCACCTATACAACCCAGGGGCAAGACTGTAATGCCATGTATGTACCTTACCTGTCATATGTACTTGTTCCACTTCTGCTAAACCCAAACACTGATATAACTAATCCTATTTTTTATTCTCTGTACATGTATGCCACACACATGGTCTATGTATGGGGTGGAGGGGGTTGGGGGGGGGGGGAAATTGGATGTATGTAGCCATGGACACACATGGATCACACCCAGAACCCACTCAAACCCCGACTGCAACCTCCAACCGTCCACTGCTGATCATTTCCCAATGTTGTAGCAATAAGGACTTGGGGGGTCCACAGCGAGAGAACCATTCCCAAGCACAGACAAAGTACAAGGGCTTTCGGGCACTCAAGTCGAGGGCTAGAGCACACAGTGCAAAGGCCAGTAGCACAAGACTTAGGGGAGAGTGATGTTGTGTATGCATATACCCAGTAGACTCAATGTACAGTTACATAAGACCACTGAATGTATCTTTACACTGTATACAATATGCCTGTACCACCAGAGGGTGCAACTGGTGGAGACCTCGTGGTCACCTACACACTGCAGGTAACCGAGTATAAAATGGAGCTCACCTTACTGTAACCTCATTCAGGAGCTGCAATAAATGGACTAAGGTCACAACAGTTCAGGTGCAATACCTTAACTCGTGGAATCATTACAAGAGTGCTTACAGACACAATAGCACTCATATCGTTCCATCGTTTCCTGCACTGGTCTCCATCCCGCACAATGTTTCCCACTGAGGACACGGCCTCCCCAATTTCCCGATAAATGTGTCTATATTGGGGTGGTGCAGGCTTGTCACGACCATCCCAGGTGAGGTGTTTATAACAGCGCTCCACCTCACATACAAGCTCCTCCAGCTCCTCCTCAGTAAACCAGGGAACTCTGGGCCTCCCTCCATTAGACTTCTTGGAAGCTTTTTTTGGACATGATAGCTTTCCTAGCTAATGATGATCTTATTTTTCTCTCTCCAAATCTGACCTCTCTGCAAATAGCAGGTGCAAATGAGTAGCGAGCTTTTACGTGCATGCGCAGCAGTGCCATCAGCCCCAATCATGGGAAAAGTGATGTCATCGGCCACAAGAAACTACAAAAAAAATCTAAATCTCGCGCATGCACGGTGCACGGCCTCCAATGTTTGCTGAGTCGAGAGGCCTGCACCTACCGTCCACTGCTACTGCCGCTTGCTCCCGCCCGCCGACTCCCGCTGCCACCGACAGAACCGCGACAAAACTCCCGCCTGCTTGGCCCCAGCGGCAACGGGTGGCAAACATTCACATTTCACCCGGGGACCACCGAGAAACGGGCAGGTCTTAGCTCCCACCAAGTTCAGAGCCATAAGATTTATGATGCCCTTTGAGGGCTTGTCTTTTCTCTTGATTCATGTGTTTTGCAATTATTCTGGCTGTGGGGACATCTGTTCTTTTGCTTGTGGTAGCTTATCTAAAATTTATTTGATTTGTAAACCCCGAACAATAACTGGCCAAGATCTAAAGTGGGCTGGGAAAATAGATTAAAGTGTAGGACGGTTGATGTACAGTGGTGTACATTTAGGGAGATACTTCGCAACGCTCAAGAAAAATATATTCCAGTGAGGAGGAAAGGGCGTAAGAGAAAAGATAGCCATCCGTGGCTAACTAAAGAAATAAAGGACGGCATCCAATTAAAAACAAGGGCAGACAATGTGGCCAAAACAATGGGAGGACAGAAGAACATGAGGCGTTTAAAAGCCAATAAAGATTGGAAAAAGAAATGATTAAGAAAGGGAAGGTAGACTATGAAAGTAAACTAGCACGAAATATAAAAACAGATAGCAAGAGTTTCTATAGGTATATAAAAAGGAAAAGAGTGCCTAGTGTAAGTGTTGGTCCCTTGGAGGACGAGACCGGGGAATTAGTAATGGGGAACATGGAGATGGCAGAAACTCTGAACAAATATTTTGTAACAGTCTTTACGGTGGTGGACACTAATAATATACCAACAGTGGATAGTTAAGGGGCCATAGGGCGGGGGGAGGAACTTAACACAATCACAATCACAAAGGATATGGTACTCAGTAAGATAATGGGATGAAAGGTGGATAAATCCCCTGGACCTGATGGCTTGCAACCTAGGGTCTTAAGAGAAGTAACGGCAGGGATAGTGGATGCACTGTTGTAATTTACCAAAATTCCCTGGATACTGGGGTGGTCCCAGCATATTGGAAATCTGCAAATGTAACACCCCTATTTAAAAAAGGAGGCAGACAAAAAGCAGGAAACTATGGACCAGTGAGCCTAACATCTGTGGTTAGGAAGATGTTGGAGTCCATTATTAAAGAAGCAGTAGCAGGACATTTGGAAAAGCAAAATTCGGTCAGGCAGAGGCAGCATGGATTTATGAAGGGGAAGTCATGTTTGACAAATTTGCTAGAATTTTTGAGGATGTAATGAACAGGGTGGATAAAGGGGAACCAGTGGATGTAGTGTATTTGGACTTCCAGAAGGCATTTGACAAGGTGCCATATAAAAGGTTACTGCACAAGATAAAAGATTACGGGGTTGGGGGGTAATATATTAGCATGGATGGAGGATTGGCGAACGAACAGAAAACAGAGAGTAGGGATAAATCATTCATTCTTGGGTTGGCTATCAGTAATCAGTGGGGTGCCGCAGGGATCAGTGCTGGGACCCCAACTATTTACAATCTATACTAACGACTTGGAGGAAGGGACTGAGTGTAACGTAGCCAAGTTTGCCAACGATACAAAGATGGGAGTAAAAGCATTATGTGAGGAAGACACACAAAATCTGCAAAAAGACATCGACAGGCTAAGTGAGTGGGCAAAAATTTGGCAGATGGAGTATAATGTTGGAAAGTGTGAGATCATGCACTTTGGCAGAAAAAAAATCAAATAGCAAGTTATTATTTAAATGGAGAAAGATTGCAAAGTGCTGCAGTACAGCGGGACCTGGGGGTACTTGTGCATGAAACACAAAAGGATAGTATGCAGGTGCAGCCAATGATCAGGAAGGCCAATGGAATCTTGGCCTTTATTGCAAAGGGGATGGAGTATAAAAGCAGGGAAGTCTTGCAACTGTTATACAGGGTATTGGTGAGGCCATACCTGGCATACTGCGTGCAGTTTTGGTTTCCATATTTACGAAAGGATATACTTGCTTTGGAAGCAGTTCAGAGAAGGTTCATAAGGTTGTTCCAGAGATGAGGAGGTTGACTTAGGAGGAAAGGTTGAGTAGGTTGGGCCTCTAATCGTTGGAATTCAGAAGAATGAAATTTGATCTTATCGAAACGTATAAGATTATGAGGGGGCTTGACAAAGTGAAATCAGAGAGGGTGTTTCCACTGAATGGGGAGACAAGAACTAGAGGGCATGATCTTAGAATAAGGGTCCGCCCATTTCTGACTGAGATGAGGAGAAATTTCTTCTCTCAGAAGGTTGTAAATCTGTGGAATTCGCTGCCTTAGAGAGATGTGGAAGCGGGGACATTGAATAAATTTAAGACAGAAATAGACAGTTTCTTAAACGATAAGGGAATAAGGGGTTATGGAGAGCGGGCAGAGAAGTGGACATGAGTCCATGATCATATCAGCCATGATCGTATTAAATGGCGGAGCAAGCTCGAGGGGCCGTATGGCCTTTTCCTGCTCCGATTTCTTATGTTCTTATGTTCTTATCTATGATGATTAGTTAGACCTGTGGAAGTGTGTGTAATGCAATTAGTTTGGAAAACAAAGGGAAAGTTGACATTTAGGGGAGGGTTGCCAGAATGCTAACCATGGTACTGTGGAGCAGGAGGCAGTCCTGTAGCAGAATAGAAAGGTTAGAGTGATAAGAGATTTGATAAATAAGAGGATGGATAGTTGCAACCGAGAGTCCAGGAGGGTGTGTTGCCGGCCTGCTACAAAGGTAAAGGGGCCGAAATTGTTGCTTTCCTTAAGGCCTCTTAACACTGGAAAGAGGCGGCCATTCTACAGATAGCAATGGCAACCGACATTTCATGTAATGGCCGTCATTATCGAAATTCCACTCCTGTGTTATCCCGGCGGTGACCCGTTCCCCACCCAGTGCTCTGCTGCTGCCGATCCATGCTAAGTGCATCATCACTGCCGATCTACTCCCTCCCCCCTTGCCCCCACCCTACCGATGGTGAAATTCCACCGTGAAAATCTTCAGCCTGCCTGGTGGTGCCAAAACAAGCTTTTTCACGGTGGTGAAGTGAGGCTGAGGCCTTCTGCAATGGCGGCACTATTGTGTTCCTAACACAGATGAGGCTGCACACAGGGAGGTTAAAGTAACAGTGACCTCAGTCCAGAGTGAGGAACAGGCCTTAGGGGCCGGCTTATATACAGTGCTGGGATCCCTTGGGACTTCAGGGGATGCGCTCCCTGGTGGCGGAACATGGGAGTGCATGCTTTACAGATACACAACATCACTCCCCCCGCAAAGTCAAAGTGAAAACTATTTACAAGGTGAGGCGGTCGGGAGCCTTTCTTTCCCTGGTGGACCGCCTCGGTACAAATGTCTGTTCTGTTGTGTTGGCTGTGCCCTCGCTGGGCTGACATGTTGTTGGCCTTGCAGGGCTGCTAGGTGAGCCTGGCCTTGCTGGGCTGTTGGACGTGATGGGTTCGATTTCCTGGTCCGGCGTGGTGTCATTGATCCTTTGGGTGTGTGTTGTGGGCTCAAAAAAGGTGGTGTCTGCTGTGGGTTGTTCAGGGCACTCTGTGAACCGCAGCCTCGTTTGGTCCAGGTGCTTTCTGCAAATTTGTCCATTGTCTAGTTTGACTACAAGCACCCTATTCCCTTCTTTAGCTATCACTGTCATTCAAATCAATTTCCCGTGACACAGTGGCATGACCATAGTTTACATTTTGTTGCTGCCGCCTGCTCTCTACCTGATCATGCAGGTTGGGGTGAACCAGCGAGAGTCTGGTTTTAAGTGTCCTTTTCATGAATAGCTCAGCCGGGGCATCCCTGTGAGCGATTGGGGTCTCGTGCGGTAGCTGAGCAGTACTCGGGACAGGCGGGTTTTGTGTGAGCCTTCTGTGACTCGTTTGAGGCTCTGTTTGATTGTTTGTACTGCCTGCTCTGCCTGTCCATTGGAGGCTGGTTTAAACGGGGACGAGGTGACATGTTTGATCCCATTGCGGGTCATTAATTCTTTAAATTCGGCACTGGTGAAACATGGCCCGTTGTCACTGACCAGTATGTCAGGCAGGCCGTTGGTGGCAAACATGGCCCTCAGGCTTTCAATGGTGATGGTGGCGGTGCTTCCCGACATTATTTCACAGTCAATCCATTTTGAAAAAGCATCCACCACCACCAGAAACATTTTACTGAGAAACGGGCCCGCATAGTCAACGTGGATCTTCGACCATGGTCTGGAGGGCCAGGACCACAAACTTAGTGGTGCCTCTCTGGGCGCGTTTCTCAACTGAGCACATACGCTGCATTGACGTACACAGGACTCTAAGTCAGAGTCGATACCGGGCCACCACATGTGGGATCTGGCTATCGCTTTCATCATTACTATACCCGGGTGTGTGTTGCGGAGATCCGAGATGCACTACGCAGTTATCCCACAACAGGCAGTCTGCCTGAATGGAAAGCTCGTCCTTTCGCCGCTGGAATGGCTTGATTGGCTCTTGCATTTCAACGGGGATGCTGGCCCAGCTCCCATGCAGTACACAGTTTTTTTATTCGGGACAGCAGAGGATCTTGGCTGGTCCAAGTTCTACTCTGACGGGCCGTGACAGATGATTTATCATTTTCTAATGCTTCCATGACCATCAACAAATCTGCGGGCTGCACCACCATCAACAAGTTTGCAGGCTGCGCCATTTCCACCCCCGTGGTGGGCAATGGTAGCCGACTGAGAGCATCTGCACAGTTCTCAGTGCCTGGCCTGTGGTGGATGGTATAGTTATACACTGATAGCGAGAGTGCCCATCTTTGTATGCGAGCTGAGGCATTAGTATTTATCCCCTTGTTTTCAGCGAACAGGGATGTGAAGGGCTTGTGATCGGTTTCCAGCTCAAATTTGAGTCCAAACAGGTACTGATGCATTTTCTTTACCCCGAACACACACGTTAATGCCTCTTTCTCAATCATGCTGTAGGCCCTCTCGGCTTTAGACAAGCTCCTGGAAGCATAGGCGACAGGTTGCAACTTCCCCACAATGTTAGCTTGTTGTAATACACACCCGACTCTGTACGACGATGCGTCACATGCTAGCACAAGTCTTTTACACGGGTTATACAATACAAGCAGCTTGTTGGAGCATAAAATGTTTCTGGCATTCTCAAAAGCAATTACTTGTTTTTTTCCCCATATCCAGTTCTCACCTTTGCGCAATAACACATGTAGGGGCTCTAAGAGGATGCTTAACCCCGGTAGGAAGTTACCAAAATAGTTGAGGAGTCCCAGGAACGACCGCAGCTCTGTGACATTCTGTGGCCTGGGCGCGTTCCTGATAGCCTCTGTCTTGGTGTCGTGGGCCGAATGCCGTCCGCCGCGATCTTTCTCCCCAAAAACTCCACTTCTGTTGCCATGAAGATACATTTCGACCTCTTCAGCTGCAGCCCTACGCGATCCAGTCGCTGGAGGACCTCCTCCAGGTTTTGTAGGTGCTCGACGATGTCCTGACCCGTGACCAATATTTCGTCCTGAAAAAGCCTCATGCGTGGTGCTGACTTGAGTAGACACTCAACGTTTCTCTGGAAGATCGCTGCAGCCGACCGAATTCCAAACAGTCATCTGTTGTAGATGAACAGTCCCTTGTGCGTGTTGATGCAGGTGAGGCCCTTCGAAAACTCCTCCAGCTCCTGCGTATGTAGGCCAAAGTCAGGTCGGGCTTGGTGAATGTCTTGCCTCCTGCCAGCGTCGCAAATAGGTCGTCTGCCTTAGGTAGCGGGTATTGGCCCTGTAGCGAGAAACGATTAATAGTTACTTTATAATCGCCGCAAATCCTGACCGTGCCATCACTTTTGAGTATTGAACAATCGGGCTGGCCCACTCGCTGAATTCCACTGGGGAGATGATGTCCTCGCGTTGCAGCCTGTCCAGCTCGATTTCCACTCTCTCCCTCATCATGTGAGGTACTGCTCATGCCTTGTGGTGAATGGGTCGTGCCTCTGGGACCAAGTGGATCCGCACCTTCGCCCCGGAAAAGTTTCCAATGCCTGGCTCAAAAAGGGAAGGAAATTTGTTGAGAACCTGGGTACTGAGGCCTCATCGACATGTGATAGTGCTCGGATGTCATCCCAATTCCAGCGGATTTTGCCCAGCCAGCTCTTTCCAAGCAGTATGGTGCCATCGCCCGGGACAATCCAGAGTGGCAGATTGTGCACTGTGCCCCAGTAGGTGACCTTGACCATGGCGCTGTCCAGGACAGTGATAAGCTCTTTGGTGTGACTTTGCGGGGGAGTGATGTTGTGTATCTGTAAAGCATGCACTCCCATGTTCCGCCACCAGGGACTCATCTCCTGAAGTCCCAAGGGATCCCATCCTCGTCGCCAGTTATTGTGTTCCTAACACAGATGAGGCTGCACACAGTAACAGTGACCTCAGTCTTTAATAAGAGACTCCAGAGTGACGAACAGGCCTTCGGGGCCGACTTATATACAGTGCTCCCATGGGATGCTGGGATCCCTTGGGACTTCAGGGGATGAGCTCCCTGGTGGCGGAACAGGGGAATGCATGCTTTACAGATACACAACAGGCACGACTCCCCTTGAAGGAGAAAACCTAATGCGACTGCCGTGTCGGCCCGACAATTATGCCCCGGGTTCAGTTGGACCGTCAACAGGCAGCCTGGCACCCCTCTTGGGTGCCAGGCTGCTGGCCCATCCGAAACACTCCCTGGTGACCCAGTGGCCTGAAGCTTAAAGATCACGCAGGCTTTCCCCTTTAATGAAGGGGAGAACCGTGATGACATCATTGTGGCGGCCACTCCACACCCCCGCAACTTCCAACCCTCTGGAGGTGTCACCGCTGCATAACCGCCCCCATTAAGAGCGACTTCCGGATCCAAGTGAAAAAAAAAGCAAAGAGCGGAATTTCACTCAAGAGATTACCTCAACAACTGCGCTAAAAAATCCATAGAAACGGGATGTGTGGACCCCATTTCGGGCAGGTGCCAATTTCAGTCCCAAACAATTAGCCTCAGAATAACTGGTGAGGAATTTGCAAAGGGAGTGGGAAGATTTACTTGCTGTGGTCCACGTTGAGATCAATGATATAAGGAAGAAAAGGGAAGAGGTCCTTCTCAGGGAATCAGAATTTGGGAACAAGCTTAAAAATCAGAACCTCACATGTGCTAATCTTTGGATTACTACCCAAGTCACGTGCTAATTGGGATAGGGATAGTCAGATCGGGAAGGTGTATGCGTGGCTAAAAGACTGGTGTGGGAAGGAGGGGTTCCAGTTCATGGGGATACTGGAACCAGTACTCAGACAGGAAGGAGCTATAACACTTGGGATGGGCTTCACCTGAACCGGAATGGATACAGTGTCCGAATGGAAAAGAAAAATAGGGCTGTGGATAGGACTTTAAACTAACAAGAGGGGTGGAGGGATCTGGTGAAAATAACTTCAATGTGAAGATAAAAGAAATAGGAGGTGACAGTAAATAAACTAAAGAAAGAGTAGGGCCTATTAGAGACTGGAAAGGAAGCTTGTATATGGAGGCAGAAGACGTGGGTTCTTAATGAATACTTTGTGGCTGTCTTCACAAAAGAGAGGGCCGATGCACACATTGTAGTTAAGGAGGAAGATTATGAACTATTAGATTTAATAAACTGAGAGAGGAAGTATTAACATCTTTGAAAGTAGATAAATCACCAGGCTCAGATTCAATGTATCCCAGGCTGTTAAGGGAATCAAGGGAAGAAGTAGCGGAGGCTTTGACCATCATTTTCCAATCCTCTCTGGCTATAGGTGTGGTGCCAGAGGACTGGAGGACTGCTAACGTTGTACCATTATTAAAAAAGCAAGGAAGGGATATGCCGAGTAATTACAGGGCAGTCAGCCTAATCTGGGTGGTGAGACAGTATTAAACATCATAAAGAAATTTGTGGATTAATTAAGGACAGTCAGTATGGATTTGTTACGGGAAAATCATGTCTGACTAAAAACAGAAAATATTGGAAATCTCAGCGGGTTGGGCAGCATCTGTGGAGAGAAAGAGAGTTAACGTTTCAGGTTGATGACGAATGGTCATCTACTTGAAGGGGGATAGAGTATAAAAGCAGGGAAGTCCTGCTACAACTGTACAGGGTATTGGTGAAGCCACACCTGGGGTACTGTGTACAGTTTTGGTCTCCGTATTTAAGAAAGGATATACTTGCATTGGAGACTGTTCAGAGAAGGTTCACTAGGTTGATTCCGGAGATGAGGGGGTTGATTTATGAAGATAGGTTGAGTAGGTTGAGCCTATACTCATTGGAGTTCAGAAGAATGAGAGGTGATCTTATTGAAATGTAAAATAATGAGGGGGCTCGACAAGGTGGATGCAGAGAGGATATTTCCATTCATAGCAGAAATTAAAACTAGGGGACATAGGGCTAGAACCTCCACTTTTGTGGTTATCGCCCAAAAATGGGTGATATTTCTGGCGTGGGCATTAAAAAAGTGTTTCAGACCGCCAGACAGAAGAGGAGGACTAGGCAGATAGTGCAGGAGTCCCCTGAGTCCACCTCGCTCTCCAACCAGTATTCTGTTCTGAGTACCGGTGAGGGCGATGGTGGCTCTGGGGAGTGCAGCTAGAGCCAAGTCCACGGCATCATGGTGGCTCAGCTGCACAGTGGGGGAGGAAGAAGAATAGAAGACCTCTATATTATGTATGTATGTAAACCTCACCAATATGTAAGACTTGCCACCAGGGGGCACATATGTGTGAGACCTAAGGGTCACCTGTGCACCCTGGGCAAGCAGGTATAAAAGGAAATCTACCAAGCTGCTTCCTCACTCTGGAGTCTGAGTAAAGAGACCAAGGTAACAACAGTTTGAGCTTACAATACAGTCTTGTGGAGTTATTCTGAACATAACAATTGGCAACGAGTAACTGATCTTGAACTTTCACGCGGTAATGGCTGCCGTTGGTATTCTTGAGAAATTTGTTGAGGGTGATGATTGAGAAGCACTCATTGAGCGTCTCAACCAGTACTTCATGACCAATGAACTGGACAAGGCTGAGACGGCGGTCAAGTGCAGGGCGATTCTCCTCACCGTATGTGGGTCTTCGATATATGGTCTCCTCAAAAATGTGCTGGCACCAGACAAACCAACGGACAAGACTTACGTAGAGCTGTGCACACTGGTTCGGGAACACCTCAAGCCGAAGGAGATCACCTTAATGGCCAAGTATCGCTTTTACACGCACCATCGCTCCGAGGACCAGAACATGGCGAGCTTTGTCGCCGACCTAAGACGCCTTGCGGGACTGTGCGAATTTGCCGGATCTTTGGGGGAAATGTTGCGGGACTTTTTCGTGCTTGGAATCGGCCACGAGGTCATTCTTCGCAAACTGCTGTCTGCCGAATCCCTAGATCTGAGCAAAGCCATCACGATAGCCCAAACTTTCATATCCACGAGCGACAACACGAAACAGATATCTTCACAGAATAGAAGTTCATTGGCAAGTACTGTGCATAAAATAATGCTTTCAGCAGGCAGAACTGTACATGGCAGGGCCTACACGACCGCAGAGGCCAGATCTAGGATGACTCAGAGTCCGCTGTGAGGCGTGACTGCGTATCCATTAACACCATGTTGGCGCTGCGGGGGCAGTCATAGAGCCCATCAATGTTGATTCAAGCACTATGTGTGCAAGGGCTGTGGAACAATGGGGCACCTCCAGCGAGTGTGCAAACGAGATGTGATTTGCCACGTGACACAGTCAGGAGAGGACGAACGATCCAACGAGGATCACGCTGAACGAGGAGAGGCAACTCACCACCAAAAGCCCTCCGATAATGTTAAAAATTAAACTCAATGGCACTCCAGTCTCCATGGAATTGGACACGGGGGCGAGTCAATCAATAATGAGCCAGGAGGCTGTGGGGCGACGAAGCACAGCGACCCAAGCTGATCCTGATTTAGGCAAAGCTGCGCACCTACACCAAAGAGCTGATACCAGTTATTGGTAGTGAGGATATCCCATGAGGGAGCGGTGCACAATTTACCACTGTGGATTGTTTCAGGTGATGGGCCAACGCTGCTTGGTAGAAGGTGGATGGGGAAGATTCAATGGAACTGGGAAGACCTCTGCGTATCTTCTCTGGCGAACAACGTCTCCCTTGCTCAAAGACTGAGCAAGCCCCACCTTCAGCTGAACCAGGCATCGAAGTGCAGATTCAATTGCAGATCCCTGAGGCACAGGCCGCTCATCACAACCACAAGGAGGTAAAGATCAACCGAGCAGCGACACAGGCGCGGTACCCACCACCCAAAGCCGACGACCTCTTCGCAACGATGGAAGAGGCTCCAGGTCGACCATGCAGAGTGGGACTCCAGCCGAAATGATGCAAATGTGTCTTCCAGATGCCAGAGGCAAAATCCCTGGGGAGGAAGATCGCAGCAGTCGGCAGCACGGACACGGACGAGAGGGTGTCCAGACCACGGGGCAAGCGTGCGTCCAGACCACGGGACGAGAGAGCATCCAGACCATGGGACAAGAGAGCATCCAGGCCACGGGGTGTTGCCGCAATGAAACAGAGGCATGTGTTGCCCAACAAGGAAGATGACTGGGCTTGGGGCAAAGGTAAAGGGGCAGCCGCTGAGAAGGTCAGGAACCCATTACGTTCCAATGAGTTGTTTGCACTGTGTAACCAATGAGAGCGCTCTTTCGCGGCCAATGTATTATCATATGGGGTCGGGGGTACCTTACAACACGCCAAAGTTAACCAAGGCAGTAGCCTGTGTTCATGGGACAAAAAAGATGCACCAAAGAATGTCCCAATATTTGCTTGAGTCAGACAAGCTGCCAATCTCACAGTTTTTGGAGAGGAGAGGCACCATTATCAATGCTTTGTTTCGAATATGTCTAACACTTTCTGTGCACTGTAACATGATCCGCCATGGACCATGCACTGAGAACAGCGCTGATGCCCTCAGTTGACTACCATTGCCCACCACCGCGATGGAAACGGCGCAGCCCGCAGACCTGCTCGTTGTTATGGAAGTGCTAGAAAGAGAGGGATCAACCGTAATGGCTCCCCAGTTTAGGACCTGGACCAGCCACGATCCCACGTTACCGCCTGCCAATGGCGAACCGCTAGATGGAATGTTGCAGCTTATCAGTCGCAAAGAGGAAATGCTTATCCCATCCTCGTCGCCAATTGTTATGTTCAGAATAACTCCACAAGATTGTATTGTAAGCTCAAACTGTTGTGACCAAAGAGGGGAAGAGAGTGTTTGTGATGAAAATGGAGTGTTTGTTGTGAAACCATGTAATGGGCAAATGCAGAAAGCATTTGGACTAGACCAAACTGCAACCTACAGATAACCAGAAACCACTGTGAAAGGACCTGGCCCCTAGCGACCCACTAACACAATCGACCTCACTGTCAACCACGAGGATGAACCCACCATGCCCGACAGTCGATCAGACCAGCCACATCGCAGCGCAGCAATGATACGACCATCTCACCCATGCCAGGGCTTCAAATCAGGCGATCGACCCGGGAACACAGAGCGCCAGATCAACTTGTAAATAACCTGTACATAAGGCTTTAGGGGGAATGATGTTATGTATGTATGTAAACCTCACTAATTTGTAGGACTTGTCACCAGGGGGCACACCTGTAGGAGACCTAAGGGTCACCTGTGCACCCTGGGCAAGCAGGTATAAAAGGTAATCCACCATGCTGCTTCCTAACTCTGGAGTCTGAATAAAGAGACCAAGGTCACAACAGTTTCAGCTTACAATACAGTCTTGTGGAGTTATTCTGAACATAACATTATATTCGCAGGGGATTCAATAGTCAGGGGGGCAGACAGGCGTTTCTGCGGCCGCAGACGTGACTGCAGGATAGTATGTTCCCTCCCTTGTGTCATGGTTATGGATATCATTGAGTGGCTGCAAGGCATTCTGGGAGGAGAGGGTGAAGAACAGCCAGAGGTCATGGTCCAAATCTGTACCAATGACATAGGTAGGAAGAGGGATGAGGTCCTGCAGGCAGCGTTTAGGGAGCTAGGAGAGATTAAAAAGCAGGACCTCAAAGATAGTAATCTCCGGATCACTCCCAGTGCCACGAGCTAGTGAGTACAGAAATAGGAGGATAGAGCAGATGAATACGTGGCTGGAGAGATGGTGCAGGCGGGAGGGCTTTAGTTTCCTGAGACATTGGGACCGCTTCTGGGGGAGGTGGGACCAATACAAGCCAGACGATTTGCACCTCAACAGAGCCGGGACCAATATCCTCGTGGGGGGGTTTGCTAGTGCTGTTGGGGAGGGTCTAAACTAGCTTGGCAGGGGGATGGGAAACTGAAAATATATTCAGTAGGGAGGGGAGTAAAGCTGGAACTAGAAAGCAAAAATAAAGAAAGCGAGTTTGAAGGTGGAGAGGAAACAACCAGGAAAAAAGGGTAAAAAAACAAATTTAAAAACACTATGTCTAAATGCACGTCGCATTTGTAACAAAATAGATGAGTTGACGGCACAAATTGAGACAAATGGGTATGATCTGACAGCCATTACAGAGACGTGGTTGCAAGATGACCAGGACTGGGAATTAAATATTCAGGGGTATTGAACAATCCGGAAGGATAGACATAAAGGAAAAGGAGGTGGGGTAGTTGTATTGATAAGGGATGGAATCACTGCAATAGTGAGAAAAGATATTGGCTCAAATGATCAGGATGTTGAAACAGTTTGGGTGGAGATAAGGAATAATAAAGAGAAAAAGTCACTGGTGGGCGTAGTCTATAGGCCCCCTAACAGTAGCAACTGTTAGTCGGAGCATAAAGCAGGAAATAGTGGGGGCTTGTAAAAAGAGAAACAGCAATAATCATGGGTGATTTTAGCCTCCATATTGATTGGACAAATCAAATTGGTCACGGTAGCCTTGAGGAAGAGTAAGGGACGGGTTCCTTGAGCAGTATGTAACGGAACCAACCAGGAACAGGCTATCTTAGATCTGGTCCTGTGTAATGAGACAGGATTAACAAACCACCTCCAAGTAAAGGATCCCCTTGGAATGAGTGATCACAGCATGATTGAATTTCAAATTCAGATGGAGGATGAGAAAGTTGGAACTCAAACCAGCGTACCAAGCTTAAATAAAGGAGACAATGAAGATATGAGGGCTGAGTTGGTTAATGTGGACTGGGAAAATAGAGTAAAGTGTAGGATGGTTGATGTACATTTAAGGAGATATTTCACAACTCTCAAGAAAAATATATTCCAGTGAGGGAGGAGGAAAGGGCGTAAGAGAAAAAAATAGCCATCCGTGGTATCCAATTAAAAACAAGGGCATACAAAGTGGCCAAAACTAGTGGGAGGACAGAAGATTGGGAAGCGTTTAAAAGGCAACAAAGAATGACTAAAAAAATGATTAAGAAAGGGAAGATAGACTATGAAAGTAAACTAGCATGAAATATAAAAACAGATAGCAAGAGTTTCTATAGGTATATCAAAAAAGGAAAAGAATGGCTAGAGTAAATGTTGGTCCCTTGGAGAACGAGACCAGGGAATTAGTAATGGGGAACATGGAGATGGCAGGAACTCTGAACAAATATTTTGGATCAGTCTTTACGGTAGAGGACACGAATAATATTCCAGCAGTGGATAGTCAAGGGGCTATGGCAGGGACGGGGGGTGGGGAGGCGGGGGCCTGGGTGACTTAACACAATCACAAACACGAAGGAGGTGGTACTCAGTAAGATAGTGGCATTGAAGGCGGATAAATCGCCTAGACCTGATGGCTTACATCCTAGGGTCTTAAGAGAAGTAACGGCAGGGATAGTGGATGCATTGGTTATAATTTACCCAAATTCACTGTATTCTGAAGAGGTCCCAGCAAATTGGAAAACTATTTAAAAAACAAGGCAGAGAAAAAGCAGGAAATTATAGACCAGTTAACCCAACATCTGTGGTTAGGAAAATGTTGAAGTCCATTATTAAAGAAGCAGTAGCAGGACATTTGGAAACGCATAATTCAGTCAGGCAGAGTCAGCATGGATTTATGAAGGGGAAGTAATGTTTGACAAATTTGTTGGAATTCTTTGAGGATGTAACGAAGAGGGTGGATCAATGATATCACGCAATGATCTCATAAGAACATAAGAACATAAGAATTATGTAGGCCATCTAGCCCCTTGAGCCTGCTCCGCCATTCAACAAGATCATGGCTGATCTGGCCGTGGACTCAGCTCCACTTACCCGCCCGTTCCCCATAACCCTTAATTCCCTTATCGGTTAAAAATCTTTCTATCTGTGATTTGAATACATTCAATGAGCTAGCCTCAACTGCTTCCTTGGGCAGAGAATTCCACAGATTCACAACCCTCTGGGAGAAGAAATTCCTTCTCAACTCGGTTTTAAATTGGCTCCCCGTTATTTTGAGGCTGTGCCCCCTAGTTCTAGTCTCCCCGACCAGTGGAAACAACCTCTCTGCCCCGATCTTGTCTATTCCTTTCATTATTTTAAATGTTTCTATTAGATCACCCCTCATCCTTCTGAACTCCAACGAGTAAAGACCCAGTCTACTCAATCTATCACAATAAGGTAACCCCCTCATCTCCGGAATCAGCCTAGTGAATCGTCTCTGTACCCCTTCCAAAGCTAGTATATCCTTCCTTAGGAAAGGTGACCAAAACTGCACGCAGTACTCCAGGTGCGGCCTCACGATATCCTGTACAGTTGCAGCAGGACCTCCCTGCTTTTGCACTCCATCCCTCTTGCAATGAAGGCCAACATTCCATTCGCCTTCCTGATTACCTGCTGCACCTGCAAACTAACTTTTTGTGATTCATGCACAAGGACCCCAGGTCCCTCTGCACCGCAGCATGTCGTAATTTCTCCCCATTCAAATAATATTCCCTTTTACTGTGTTTTTTCCCCAAGGTGAATGACGTCACATTTTCCGACATTCTATTCCATCTGCCAAACCTTAGCCCATTCGCTTAACCTATCTAAATCTCTTTGCAGCCTTTCTGTGTCCTCTACACAACCCGCTTTTCCACTAATCTTTGTGTCATCTGCAAATTTTGTTATACTACACTCTGTCCCCTCTTCCAGGTCATCGATGTATATTGTAAACAGTTGTGGTCCCAGCACTGATCCCTGTGGCACACCACTAACCACTGATTTCCAACCTGAAAAGGACCCATTTATCCCGACTCTCTGCTTTCTGTTAGTTAGCCAATTCTCGACCCATGCTAATAAATTTCCTCTGACTCCGCGTACCTTTATCTTCTGCAGTAACCTTTTGTGCCTTATCGAATGCCTTTTGGAAATCCAAATACACCACATCCATCTGTACACCTCTATCCACCATGCTCGTTATATCCTCATAGAATTCCAGTAAATTAGTTAAACATGATTTCCCCTTCATGAATCCATTTTGCGTCTGCATGATTACACTATTCCTATCTCAATGTCCCGCTATTTCTTCCTTAATGATAGCTTCAAGCATTTTCCCCACTACAGATGTTAAACTAACTGGCCTATAGTTACCTGCCTTTTGTCTGCTCCCTTTTTGAAACAGAGGCGTTACATTAGCTGCTTTCCAATCTGATGGCACCTCCCTAGAGTCCAGAGAATTTTGGTAGATTATAACCAATGCATCTGCTATAACTTCATGCCATGTCGTCCTGTCACCTTTTACAGCAGAAGCTATCGACGATGAGGTCTGTGCAGAGGCGAACAGGTGGGGGGCTACCAGTCCCCAGCAACATCACAGAGATGGAGGTGCGTGTGCTCGCACTCATGGGGAAGTACTTCCAGACAGCCACAGATGCATCTGCAGACCCTGAAATGCTGCCACGTGAGTAAAGCTCACACCATTGCGTGATGTAAAGTCAATAGATGCCACACCCACTCATATCCGAACAATCATATATGATGATTTCTAAAATTGTCATTGAAATAATGATAGCCTAATGAAAATCATTGGAATGCAAATGTGTTGATGGTCATGAAATGTGATGACTGCGATGATTTTGATAGCGGTGGTGCTTTTGTCGTGCATATGCTATCTGTAGCGTTGGACTCACCTTGTGACCGTACCACCCCTTTCTTCTCTAATAACCTAATTTGTGTTTTTCAGCTCAGCCAGCAGCACATCCCAAAGCAAGACTACAGAGGCCAAAAGGTGGGGGCGCAGGGCAAGAGTCAGTGGACAAGCCTACATCTGGTGCTGAGGAGCTCCGATTCTTGCCCGTCAATCCGCTGGGTTTGTTCTCCACAGATGAATGCGCAGACTTCGAGGAACCTGCATCGCCACGCTCCAGAAGCCATTCCACCCCAAGGCTATCTCGTGGTCCTCCGGTCATTCCTGCCTGCACTCTGGAGGTACCATCCCCAAGCACCTCGCCACAGGGCGCCCCATTTGTCCCCAGGATGGCGCGGCCCCGCGAGGTCCCGTGGACGCGGCAGGTCTGCTCCACGAGCGCCACATGAGAGTGGAGAGATAGTACAGTTGTCCAGGAGGACTGTAGACATTGGTGACCAGCTCATCGAAGCATTGGGGGGCATATCCCGACAGCTGGCCACCATGACCGAGTCCATTCCGCGGATGGCAGAGGCTCTGGATGCGATAGCCAGGATCACTGCTGGCACAAGCCTCCCAGTGGTCCCCGAGTGCAGCATTCCAGCCCTAGGTTCTACACCACCACTACAAACGACAGATGAAAGCAAGGACCAAGATCCTGCTTCTGCATCAGAGGATGTTGCCCCCTCGGCATCCCCCGCTCCCGTACCCGTGCAATGACCGCATCTGCCTTCATCCTCCCCAGTGAAGCACCGCTTTAGGAGCTCCTCGGCCAGGCGCCATGGAGTGAGGAGGGGAAGGGGTAGAGGTGTGGAGAAGAAGGGGAGGGGGAAGGAAAGTGAGGTGCATGTCCGCAGGTGATGGCTGTGTTATGTCTCCATCTGGGTGGATGCAATTTGTTACAATGTGTGGGGGCTGGGGACCATGCTCCTGCTTTTCCTTTGTATTCTGTGTTGCTGGAATGTTGAACATTTGATTAATGTCAATGGTGGAAAAAGTGGGGTGTGGGCGAGGGTTGGGTGTTATTGGCTGTGATTCTTATGATTTCAGATCAATGTTGGTATAACATTTTTGTTATTGTACATAACCTTGTTGCACATTGTCTCAGATAGCTGCACTGTTACACACTGGTGATTCCTTAACATGAAAGGGTTAAATACAACTTAACATCAACGTAAACTTTAACTGGCATCAAAATGATGGGCACCATTGATGTCTGAACTGCACACACACAGCAGTGTGTCAGCGTTATCACTCACATCAATGCTCTTTCAGGCAAATTGTTCAGATATCAGCTCCTCATGTAAGAGTGGGATTTTAAAAATGCCAGCCACACCGCTGGCGTTCGTTCAGAACAGTTCCACTTTTCGTGGGTGTTTTTTTGGGCGAGCGATATTGTGGGCGATATGTGTGCGAGGTGGTGAAATTGACACTGGGCGATCTCATGGCTACTAGTTTTGGTAACTATGCTCTTTACCACAAAAAAAGTGGGCGGGCTTTATTATTGAATCTCAGCGTTAAATCAGCGCGGAAATTATATCTGGCCAATATTATGGCTGTTGGTTCGCCCATTCTAATGATTCCGCCCCAAAAAGTGGGCGGGCGATAATCTTTTTACCTGGCGTTAAGCACATGGGGAAAGTAACGCTCAGCGATAACTTTTCTAAAAATGGGCGTCAGTTTCCATTTTGTGGCTAAATGGACGATATCTGGCCATTATATGTCACTTCAGCGGCAAAATGCACGTTAAGTGGGTGTTAAGCATGCAAAAAAAGTGGAGGTGCCAGCCCACAGTCTCAGAATAAGGGGCCGCCCATTTAAAACTGAGGTGAGGAGGAATTTCTTCTCAGAGGATTGTAAATCTATGGAATTCTCTGTCCCAGAGAGCTGTGGAGGCTGGGTCATTAAATATATTTAAGGCGGATATGGACAGAATTTTGAGCAATCAGGGAATAAAGGGTTATGGGGAGCAGGCGGGGAAGTGGAGATGAGTCCACGATCAGATCAGCCAGGTCCATGATCTTATTTAATGGCGGAGCTGGCTCGAGGTGCCGGGTGGCCTACTCCTGCTCCTACTTTTTATGTTCTTATGTTCTTGGAGTGAGAAAGATAGCTGTTGACTGCAGGTAGATATCAATGGACTGGTCAGGTGGACAGAAAAGTGGCAAATGAAATTCAACCTGGAGAAGTGTGAGGTAATGCATTTGGGAAGGGCTAATAAGGCAAGGGAATACACAATAAATGTTAGGATACTGAGAAGTGTAGAGGAACAAGGGGGCAGTGAAGTGTCCACAGATCACTGAAGGTGCATTGAAGTATATACCATTTTGCACTGCCAAACTGCCTTGTTATCTATTGCCTTTGTTTCCTCTCGCTTATTGATTTTCTGCCTTACATTTCCAGCTTTGCTTCTCTCCCTTGTAAACCTACTCTCCCATCCCCCTGCCATGCTAGTTTAAATCACCCCTAATAGCAGTAACAAACCCCTCCATGAAGATATTGTCCCCGGCCCTGTTGAGGTACAACCCCTCTGGCTTTTATAGGTCCCACCTCCCCCAGAAACCGTTGCAATGCCTCAGGAATCTAAAGCGCTCCTTCCTGCACCATTTCTCCAACCACACATTCATCTGCTCTATCCTCCTATTTCTGTATTCACTAGCATGTGGCACTGGGAGTAATCTAGAGAGTACGACTTTTGAAGTCCTGCTTTTTAATCTTCCTCCTAGCTCCCTAAACTCTACCTGCAGGACCTCATCCCTCGTTCTACCTATGTTATTGGTATCAATATGGACTATGACCTCTGGCTGTTCTCTCTTCCCCACTCAGACTGTCTTGCAGCCATTCAGTAACATCCTTGAACCTGGCACCAGGGAGGCAACATACCATTCTGGAGTTACGTCTGCAGCCGCAGAAATACCTGTCTGTTCCCCTAACTATTGAATCCCCCACCACTATTGCTCTTCCAATCTTCTTCCTCCCCCCTGTACAGCTGAGCCTTTATTAGCCAAGGCTTAGAATATAAGAGCAGGGGGGTTGTGCTAGAACTGTATAAAACATTAGTTAGGCCACAGCTAGAGTACTGCATGCAGTTCTGGTCACCACATTGCAGGAAAGATGTGATTGCACGCGAAAGTGTACAGAGGAGATTTACGAGGATGTCGCTAATATTGGAGAGTTTTAGCTATGAGGAAAGATTGGATAGGCTGGGGTCGTTTTCTTTGGATCAGAGGAGGCTTTATTGACATGTGTAAATTTATGAGGAGCTTAGATAGAGTGGATAGGAAGGATCTATTGCCCCGCGCAGCGAGGTCAATAACCAGGGGCATAGATTTAAAGTAATTGGTGGATGGATTAGTGGGGAATTGAGGAGAACCTTTTTTCACCCAGAGGGTGGTGGGGGTCTGGAACTCACTGTCTGAAAAGGGTGGTAGAGGCAGAAACCCTCCTCACATTTAAAACATACTTGGATAGGTCCTTGAAGTTCCGTAACCTTCAGGGTTACGGACCAAGAGCTGGCAAGTGGGATTAGGCTGCAGAGCTCTGGTTCGGCTGGCACAGACATGATTGGTTGAATGGCCTCCTGTTGTGTTGTAAATTTATATACTTCTATGATTCTATGAATAAGAGTAACTTAAACGATGAGGGAACAAATACAGTTATAGAACATAAGTGTAAAATGACTGTTAAAAATAATTTTCCATGGTGGTGCCGGACAAGATCGGTGGTGGGTTGGGTGGGAATGTTGTGATTTTTGACAACGGGTTGGGAACCTGCGATCATCTCGCTCCCACGTGCCTTTCCCCCAGACATGTCTCATCGTGGAGCCATCCTGACTGGCAGTGGTGGGGGACACAAATGAGATGATTCTCAGGCAGTTTACAGGCACTTAAGAGCCTTTTTTCACTTACTTTTTAAATGTCACTGCATGGTCATGGGATTCACACAGCTCGGGAACCATGTCTGTTAATTTGACGTGAGAGCTGAGTGGGCATTGCTCCAGGTGATTACTTGAGAGCATGAAATACACAGTAAAAACTCCCACCTGGCAGATGATCACTTTTCTCAGGCAGAAGCTATTGTTCAGTCCATGTCCAGCGCAGATTCTGCAGGCTACAAGTCTTTCCAGCAAAGTCTCCATCCACTGTCACTTCATTGGAAGAACCTCTCTTGCCATTGACAGGATGTCTCTGTCATCTGTTCTGCATCTCTCATCTATTCCATTAACATGAGTACCGTTTAGACTGTCTCACCTTGGTCCTCAGAATCAGACCACGTTGAGCCCCAACACCAGCAGCACCAACAACACTAACATTCTCCACAATCACCTGATGCTGCACTGGACACAGACCATCAGCAGACAAGCATATTGCCTTCCGGGAAGCCAGGGATGGCCTCATCATGGCCAGATTTAGTTAACTTGATGCTGTACACACATATGGGGTTCAGCATTCTGAATCTGTAGTGGAAATGCAATTTTGAGAAGCTAGTGGCTAAGGCAAGATATGTGATTCAATTTGGGAGCTTTGACTTGATATGTGAAGCTGTCAACTCATCACCTGAAACAATGGCTAATGACCTCCTGCCTCAGCTTCACAGTTGAGGTCCAGGCACAGCGGGAAAAGTTGGGAAAAAAGCATTGGTAAGTGACTGTAAACAAGCTATTCATTATTTTAATTGACTCCCCTGCCGCTGCGTGCCGGGTCTGCTCAGCACTGACAGTCCCAACTTTTGGGAAAGTGTGTGACAGCGGGTTGACAGCAGAGAACCGACCCGCTGTCAAAAAAAAAAAATTTTCCCACCTGACCAGCCACCAATCGCGTCCGCTGGGCCCCCATAAAATTCTGCCCTAGGTTTCATAAACAAACAAATCCAATAGAGAATTCAGGATAAACTTCTTTATCCAAAGAATGGTAAGAATGTGGAATGTGCTAGTACAAGGAATAGTTAAGGCAAATAGCATAGATGCATTTAAGAGGAAGCTAGATTAGAACATGAGGGAGAAAAGAATAGAAGGGCATGCTGATAGGCTGAGATGAAGAGGGGTGGGAGGAGATTTGTGTCGAGCAAAAATGCTAAATGGCTTGTTTCTGACGTGTAGACTCATAAGTTGATGTAGTTAGTACTTTTCACATCTTGCTTGTATTACAAAGCACTTTACAACCAATGGTTTACTTTTGAAGCACATTCATTGTTACATAGCCAAACACAGCAGCCAAAGGCCTGACTAAACAGCAAACAAATTATGTGGTCATTTGTTTTCAGTGGTGTTGATTGAGGGAAGAGTGTTGGCCAGGAAAACCTCCGTATCTTTTTCAAAAAGTGCAGTGGAATGTTTTTTGTCAATCCAAACAGGTAGGCAGGGCTTGGGTTGAATGCTGGGTTGAATGCCTCATCTGTATGGCAGCACCTTCAATGCTTCAGTCCATCAGATTATGTGCTCAAGCCAAGAGTGAGATTTTAACCCACAATCTTCTGACTCCGAGGTGAGATTATTACCACATGGGCCAAACTAGCAATTGAGAATAATTGAAAAATTACAATACCCCTGAAATTTTACAGGGTTTATCCTGGTTTCCCACCTTAACACTGTTTTCATCCGTTTATGTAATTTTACGAACATACAAAATTGATGGCAGGAAAATACCAGCTGGTACATCAAGCCTGCCCCACACCATGATGGCGCCGCTCCCCTCCCCTGCAGCCATGTAATCTCCTGGGGGAGGCAAAAAAAGAGAAAAATACGCAGGGCCAATAAGGATAAAAATACTCAAAACAATTCCTCTCCGACCCCCTCAGGTGATCAAAAGCAGTCCAGTCTATAAAGACACTTAGCTTCGATATAATGTGATCTCTGCCCCAGTCAAGAAACAGCTTTAATGGGGGGGGGGGGGGGGGGGGAAGGGGGGTTACATTGGTTTCCCACAAAAATTAATGGCAGAGAGTGGGGGACTCCACACAGAATTCTAACAAAAATATTGCATATTGGTGACCTGCAAATATGGTTTCCAGCAGAATTTGTTTTTAAAAAAAACAGCTAATAAAGTAGGAATTCAGGGCTGGATTTTTGGTTCTGCTCATTTCGGGGCAGTAATGGTGGCAGGGCAGTAAGGTTAACGCCCGGGAACAGTTTGCGCCTCAGTCAGAAAAATTCATCAGCTGGGCCCTGATTGCGGGGCGGAGTGCGGAGTGCTAAGGGAGGCATTACACACCTCTTTTAGGGCGCTAGGCCGACTGAGCAAGTGAAAATCCCTTGCTAAACAGTCGGCCTCGGAGCACTATAAGAGAGGCCTGGTGGCGGGGGAACCTGAAAAACACCCACCAAAAACACTCAATAAATAACTCATGTCACCAGAATATATATTGCAACAAAACCCCCCAAAACAATCACACTGAGCTGAGGTCGACATTACTTACATTACTGCGGCCGCTACAGCTCGGACCGCCAGCTTTCACAGGTGATCCCAGCAGGGCACTCTATGGAGCGCTGTGGATCGGGCGGTAAAAATCCATCTGGTGTCGCAACCAGGGGTGTCGCACAATGGCTCTCCTCTTCCAGGCCGTAATGTTCCGCGCCCCGTTGAAACCGGCACTGAATGTCCCGGCGGGGCGCTGGAAGCTTCCCGCCGCCATTGCTGCCCCTCCGGGGAGCTAACTGGAGTGACAGAAGACCAAAAATCCAGCCCTTACTGCAACATTATTGAATTGGCAGATCATTTTAATTAAGTGCAGTCCATAGATGAATTAATTTTTCTATTAGTGATTGTGTGTATATACTGTCCTTATTTTCATGTTGCTACAGATTTAGAGTATGAGACTAGACGAGCAGACTGGGATTGTTTTTTGATTCTTTAATTGCTGTAATTGTTCAGTGTTTACCACATACAATTGATGGCTCTGAGGTCGGCAGAGCTTGAAATGGCAAATTACATTATTACAATAATGCTCATTCAAGAGCAAGGTATTAGATTTTCTTAATCGGTTCACAGTTGGAGGGCTCTATACAAATAAGTCTGCAACTTTTTTCATGTATCCAGGCATAAAGCTTGCAGTACCCTGAGTAAAAGAGCAATGTTTCTCTTGCATTGGAAAAGAAAAGTCAGAGTAGAGGGAAAACAGTGTGTTGTAGAGCATCTCCCGACCTATAAAATATCTGATGTGTGCTTTGTGCCTCCCCAAAATGTTCTGGATGGAAAATCTTGCTGTGTTGTTTGCCTAAATGTGACAATGCTCTGCTGGGGTTTCTACATTATAGATGGGCATTACGAGCGCAGATGTGAGCCCATAACCATGGTCACCCAGGCGGCAGCCACGGAACTACAGGTTTATGTAAATGAATCATGGCATGAAATGTTACACACAGCATATCATCTGCACATTGTAGGGTGTTTGTTTTTTATTCTACTCTGATTCTTAGACCTCGGAACTTATAGTGGGAAAGGACAATAAGGGAATTATTCCGAATTCTTATGTTCTTATGTTCTTATGACAACACGTGGCACAAAATTTAGGCTTAACCCAGTGTCAGCTTTATTATGCAAAAACCGACTAAAATTACAGGATTAGACTTCGGAGAGAAATCAACTGAAAACATACAATCACCCTTCCTGGCTGTAGCTATTATAGGTTCATGGTCATTGGTTCCGTGACCAGTTGGTTCTTCTTCTGGTCGTTCTCTGCAGTGCAGTTCCTTCCGTAAACGTTCCGTACCGCACTTCGGTTTGGCCCCCCTCTTCCATTTTCTGCCGAACAATGCTAGATGACTGGTGTAGTAACCTCTGAGCTACTTCTAGCTCGACTGATGGAACTGATTGTTCTGGGCTGGTTCTAGCTCGACTGATGGAACCAGTCTCCTTATGGTCTCCTCATGGTCTCCTGAGCTGCTTCTAGCTCGCATATTTATATCCATGTTATCAGTATTCTTTTATCAGTAGGTTATCATGGTTGTTGCCAAATTAAGTTAATCTAGGGGTTAAGTCACGGCAGGAGAGCTCAGACACGTGTCATGCTCCACCTGTGCTATGTGGAAACTCAGGGACGCTTCCAGTATCCCTGACGACTATGTGTGCAGGAAGTGTATCCAGCTGCAACTCCTGTTAGACCACATTGCGGCACTGGAGCTGCGGGTGGATTCACTCTGGAGAATCCGCGATGCTGAGGATGCCGTGAATAGCACGTTTAGTGAGTTGGTCATAATGCACATAAAGGTTACACAGATAGATAGGGAATGGGTGACCAACAGGAAAAGCAGTGGAAGGAAGGTAGTGCAGAGGTCCCCTGGGTACTGTTGAGGGGGATGACTCATCAGGGGTGGGCAGCAGCAGCCAAATCCATGGGACCATGGGTGGCTCTGCTGCACAGGAGGGCAGGAAAAAGAGTGGAAGAGCTATAGTGGTAGGGGATTCTATTGTAAGGGGAATAAATAGATGTTTCTGCGGCCGCAATAGAGATTTCAGGATGGTATGTTGCCTCCCTGGTGCAAGGGTCAAGGATGTCTCAGAGCAGTTGCAGGACATTTTGGAGGGGGAGGGTGAACAGCCAGTTGTCGTGGCGCATATAGGTACCAACGATATAGGTAAAAAATAGGATGAGGTCCAACAAGCTGAATTTTAGGAGCTAAGAGTGAAATTAAAAAGTAGGACCTCAAAAGGTAGTAATCTCAGGATTGCTACCAGTGCCACATGCTAGTCAGAGTAGGAATCGCAGGATAGCTCAGATAAATACATGGCTTGAGAAGTGGTGCAGAGGGAGGGATTCAAATTCCTGGGGCATTGGAACCGGTTCTGGGGGAGATGGGACCAATACAAACTGGAAGGTCTGCACCTGGGCAGGACTGAAACCAAAGTCTGAGGGGGAGTGTTTGCTAGTGCTGTTGGGGAGGAGTTAAACTAATATGGCAGGGGGATGGGAACCTATGCAGGGAGACAGAGGGAAGTAGAATGGCGGCAGAAACAAAAGTTAGAAAGAAGAAAAGTAAAAGAGAAGGGCAGAGAAACCCAAGGCAAAAGTCAAAAAGGGCCACATTACAGCAAAATTCTAAAGGGGCAAAGTGTGTTAAAAAAACAAGCCTGAAGGCTCTGTGCCTCAATGTGAGGAGTATTCGTAATAAGGTAGACAAATTAACTGAACAGGCAGCAATTAATGAATATGATATAATTGCCATCACAGAGGCAAGGGTGAGCAAGGCTGGGAACTCAACATCCAGGGGTATTCAACATTCAGGAAGGATCGACAGAAAGGAAAAGGAGATGGGGTAGCGTTGCTGGTTAAAAAGGAAATTAACGCAATAGTAAGGAAGGACATTAGCTTGGATGATGTGGAATCTGTATGGGTGGAGCTGCGGAATACCAAAGGGCAGAAAACGCTAGTGGGAGTTGTGTACGGACCACCAAACAGTAGTAGGGAGGTTGGGGACAGCATCAAACAAGACATTAGGGATGCGTGCAATAAATGTACAGCAGTTATCATGAGTGACTTTAATCTACATATAGATTGGGCTAACCAAACTGGTAGCAATATGGTGGAGGAGGATTTCCTGGAGTGTATTAGGGATGGTTTTCTAGACCAATATGTCAAGGAACCAACGAGAGGGCTGGCCATCCTAGATTGCATGATGTGTAATGAGAAAGGATAAATTAGCAATCTTGTTGTGCGAGGCCCCTTGGGAAGAGTGACCATAATATGGTAGAATTCTTTATTAAGATGGAGATTAACACAGTTAATTCAGAGACTAGGGTCCTGAACTTAAGGAAAGGTAACTTCGATGGTATGAGATGTGAATTGGCTAGAATAGACTGGCAAATGATACTTAAAGGGTTGACGGTGGATAGGCAATGGTAGACATTTAAATATCACATGGATGAACTTCAACAATTGTACATTCCTGTCTGGAGTAAAAATAAAACCGGGAAGGTGGTTCAATCGTGGCTAACAAGGGAAAGTAAGGAAAATCTTAAATCCAAGGAAGCAGCATACAAATTGGCCAGAAAAAGCAGCAAACCTGAGGACTGAGAGAAATTTAGAATTCAGCAGAGGAGGACAAAGGGTTTAATTAGGAGGGGGGAAATAGAGTTTGAGAGGAATCTTGCCGGGAACAAAAAAACTGACTGCAAAAGCTTCTATAGATGTGTGAAGAGAAAAAGATTAGTGAAGACAAACATAGGTCTCTTGCAGTCAGATTCAGGTGAATTTATAATGGGGAACAAAGAAGTGGCAGACCAGTTGAACAAATACTTTGGTTCTGTCTTCACGAAGGAAGACACAAATAACCTTCCGGAAGTACTAGGGGACCGAGGGTCCAGTGAGAAGGAGGAACTGAAGGGTTAGGCGGGAAATTGTGTTCGGGAAATTGATGGGGTTGAAGGCCGATAAATCCCCAGGGCCTGATAGTCTGTATCCCAGAGTATTTAAGGAAGTGGCCCTAGAAATAGTGGATGCATTGGTGATCATTTTCCAACAGTCTATTGACTCTGGATCAGTTCCTATGGACTGGAGGGTAGCTAATGTAATACCACTTTTTAAAAAAGGAGGGAGAGAGAAAGGGGATAATTGTAGACCGGTTAGCCTGACATCAGTAGTGGGAAAAATGTTGGAATCAATTATTAAAGATGAAATAGCAACGCATTTGGAAAGCAGTGACAGGATTGGTCCAAGTCAGCATGGATTTATGAAGGGGAAATCATGCTTGACAAATCTTCGCGAATTTTTTGAGGATGTAACTAGTAGAGTGATCAAGGGAGAACCAGTGGGTGTGGTGTATTTGGACTTTCAAAAGGCTTTTGACAAGGTCCCACACAAGAAATTGATGTGCAAAATTAAATCACATGGTATTGGGGGTAATGTATTTACGTGGATAGAGAACTGGTTGGTAGACAGGAAGCAGAGAGTCGGGATAAACGGGTCCTTTTCAGAATGGCAGGCAGTGACTAGTGGGGTGCTGCAGGGCTCAATGCTGAGACCCCAGCTATTTACAATATACATTAATGAGTTGGATGAAGGAATTGAGTGTAATATCACCAAGTTTGCAGATGACACTAAGCTGGGTGGCAGTGTGATCTGTGAGGAAGACGCCAAGAGGCTGCAGGGTGACTTTGACAGGTTAGATGAGTGGGCAAATGCATGGCAGATGCAGTATAATGTGGATAAATGTGAGGTTATCCACTTTGGGGGCAAAAACATGAAGGCAGAATATTATCTGAATGGCAGCAAATTAGGAAAGGGGAGGTGCAACGAGACCTGGGTGTCATAGTACATCAGTCATTGAAAGTTTGCATGCAGGTACAGCAGACGGCGAGGAAGGCAAATTGTATGTTGGCGTTGATATCTACGGGATTTGAGTTTCGGAGCAGGGAGGTCTTACTGCAGTTGTACACGGCCTTGGTGATGCCTCACCTGGAATATTGTGTTCAGTTTTGGTCTCCTAATCTGAGGAAGGACGTTCTCGCTATTGAGGGAGTGTAGCGAAGGTTCACCAGACTGATTCCTGGTATGGCAGGATTGACATATGAGGAGAGACTGGATCATCTGGACCTGTATTCACTGGAGTTTAGAAGGATGCGAGGGGGTCTCATAGAAACATATAAAATTCTGATGGTACTCGACAGGTTAGATGCAGGAAGAATGTTCCCAATGTTGGGGAAGTCCAGAACCAGGGGACATAGTCTATGGATAAGGGGTAAGCCATTTAGGACTGATATGAGGAGAAACCTCTTCATTCAGAGAGTTGTTAACCTGTGGAATTCCCTGCAGCAGAGAGTTGTTGATACCAGTTCATTGGATATATTCAAGAGGGAGTTAGATATGGCCCTTACGGCTAAAGGGAAAAGGGGTATGGAGAGAAAACAGGAAAGGTGTACTGAGGTGAATGTTCAGCCATGATCTTATTGAATGGTTGTGCAGGCTCGAAGGGCCGAATGGCATACTCCTGCCCTATTTTTTATGTTTCTATTTTATGACTGATCTCCCGTCACTGCAGTTTTGATAATGTGTTTGCATCGATACATTGTTTTGTGGTCCCCTTGGTTGATTGACTGCAATAATGGACTTGTTTGTTTTCCCATTTGCACACTGAGTCTGCAAGGCTCAAGTCGATCTCTCATCTTAGCACCTCGTTCCCAAAAAATGTGCATCGGGTGTGGTTCCTTTGTTGTCCGGTCTTTTTACAGACTTGGTGTCTCCAGTGGCAGTTTTCCCCACCCTGGTCAATCAAGTTCAGAGCCTCACGCAACATCTCCATTGCTGTTATGCATGGTCAGTTTTGGTTCCTGACCACAGAATGTTCTTAATTGTCCAGCTTAATTCCAAAAACTTGTATTAATTAATTTTTCGTTCATGGTCTCCTTCTGTGCCTTTATGAAGATTAGCTACCTTACGACATATAGAAAAAGACAGGCCTTCCCGTTGATGGAAGTTTGATGGTACTATTCAAAAGCTGTGAAAAACCTGCCATGACTCAGAATTAATTCCCAGCGGCAAGTTGCTCATTTAAATCTGCAAATGAATAATGTGGAAGTGAGCAGTGGTGACAGATTTCAGTAAGAATGTCAGAATTAACATGGACACTGCTGCAATATCAAGGGCAGCAGTTTGTTCTTCGGTAAATCTCTGCATCTCCAGGTTCACCCGTGTGACTGCAAAGCATAGGCAGCCAACATAAACACTCCACTATATAGCAAAACTGATAAATAGGATTCCGGAATTGAGTGTCTTGCAGAAATACACTTCAATTATCACTTGTGGCAGTTTCTAAATGAGGACAATATAACCTGGCTTAATCTAGTCGGATATACTATTGTCTTAAGTAGTGTTTGTTTGTTGTGCAATAATCAATACAATAAGGTTTAACTATGTGTAGAAAGTTAAAGATTTTGTTAATTCACTCTGTAGATAAAATGGAGAGCAAAAACACATTACCACAACAGACACTACAAAAAGACACATTCTAAATTAGAAGGAAGCGATATGCCGATCAGATACTCTCCATTCCATGTGAATCACCTATTCAAGCCACATTAATCAGATGTATTCAACTCTCAAGTGGATGGCCTCTGAGGTGTACAGAATGCATCAGCATTTACAACTGTGGTGATAAGAAGAAAAAGGAGGTTACATTTTTTAATGTAATGAAGTCAAGCAAAAACCTGAATTGAAAACAAGGAAATATTAATTTTTATTCCAAACTCATGAATAAAATAATGCAGAAAAGCATGGGGCTGTTAGTGGTTCACAACATGTTAATAAGGTACTTAAAGAAATTAGGGCTGGATTTTCAGTTCTGCTCATTTCGGGGCGGTAATCGTGACGGTGCGGCAGTGTTTGCGCCCATGAACAGTTTGCGCCTCAGTCAGCAAAATTCACCAGCTGGGCACTGAGTGTGGGGCAGAGCGCTAAGAGAGATGTTACACACATCTTTTAGGGTGCTAGGCCGGCTGAGCCAGTGAAAATCCTGAGCTAAAGAACCGGCCTCTGAGCGCTCGGAGAGAGGCCTGGGGGGAAATAAAACCCTGAAAGTAACATCAAAAATATTCCCAATAATTCACTCACACCACCAAAACATAAATCACAAAAAAAATAAAATAAAAAACAATCACACTTACCTGAAGTCGACATTGCTTAACTCACTGCGGCCGATACAGCTGGGACCGCCAGCTTTCATAGACGGTCTCATCAGGGCGCTCTATGGAATACTACGGATCGGGCGGCAGCCCAAAAATCAAGCTGCTGTCACAATCAGGGGCGTTGCATAACAGCTTGCCTCTCCTGGGACGTAATGCTCTGTGTCCCGGCTGGCCACCTGCCCGGAAGTGCTTACCGCCGACATTGCTGCTAACAGGGGTGACAGAAACCAAAAATCCAGCCCACAGTATTAGTAAAGAAATAGTACTGGAGAAACTAATAGGTCTAAAAGCCAACAAAACCCCAGGACCTGATGGCCTACATTCTAGAGTTTTAAAAGAGGTGGTACAGAGTAACTGGATGTAAGAATAAAAATGTTTATGAATGACTAAAATTGATTGTGTGTACATCTAAATGTTAAAAGTATAGATTAACGGAAAGGCCTGTTTGTGTTGAGATAAAATGGAAACCCACAGCTTGCCAGCATGGGCTAAGTTTTGTAAGAAACAAAATGAAAGCAATCAGAGCTGCCGCATGGGTTTTGTGTATTGGAAAGCCAATTAAACTAATCGGAAATGGCTGAGCCAGACCAGACAGCCACATGTGTGAGGAGAGCCAATTAAAAAGCTGTCCTGGAATCAAAGCCCAATCGGGAGGCTTTCTGAGGACAATGGCCTTGAGGAATATAAAAACGCAAGCCAGGAACTTTTGTCTCTCTTCTCTCCCTGCTGGTCACACGGCAAAAGAACTCCTGTTGAAGACCAGCCAAATCAGCATGCTGTGTGTTCAAACCAGCCAGCAAAAGGGGCAGAACGTATATCGCTTTTTATTATAACCTCATTGGATCTCTGTTGTAACTAAGGTAGATCTATAGGATATTTGACGACTGCTGTTAAATGTATGTGTGTGTTTTTAATAAACTGTGCCAATTGTTCTAAAAGAATCATCTCACTGCCAAATGTAAGCCCAGAGAGATTCAGAACTCCTACAAAATTGGTGGAGAATGCGGGCAACTGGCGAGACAGCTTTTTGATGATTATTTTGAACAATTGGAAATCTCGGGAGTTGCGATTCTAACCTGTGTTGCGATTATAATTGAAACAATTAAATGGATCAGGAGTTGCGTCTTAGGGGAGCAGTCGTCTCAATAGTTGTAACTGTTTAAGTAGGGTGGGTTGGAACTGTTTAAGGGGGCACCCACCAGTAGTTATATTCAAAAGGCACAGGGTGAAGGGATCAGTCATGGACAGAAAGCCAACAATAAAAAATAATGTTGAATTGATTATCAGGAGAGGTTGTCCAAAAAGCTCCCGATACAAGATGCAGAAGAGTTACAGGCACAGGCACAGCATGAGGGTGGACCTGCCTCATTTGGGGAGATGGTGAGAATTATACAGGAGAGGATAGATAGGGGAGAGTTGAGATCAAAACAGGCAAACAGTCTTGTGGCGTTTAGCACTTTTTATTGTGCCATGAGGCAAGATGCCAAAGTGATACAAGATTTGAAAGAATTGCAAGTAAAAGAAATTCAGTTAAAATAAAAAGAGAGCATGAAGGTATAAAACAACACAAGGAAGAAGGCCTCCAACTTGTGAAGCAGTTAAAAGAGGGAGAAATACAGCAGGTAAGACAAGAAATTGCCCAATTAAACCACAGTATTAAGCAATTAGAAAGAGGGGCCGAACAGGCACCTTCACTGCTACAGCAACAAAGCCTCTCAAATTTAAATGCCACCGCAGCCGTTATTGAAGCAAATGAAAACAAATTAGAGTTAAAAAAATATAAATTGGAAAACTTGAGGCTCCAGCAAGAGATAGAAGATGCTAGAGCTGCATTAAGAGAAGTCATTAAGAAGCCACATAGGGAGGCAGATCACTCCCAGTGCCAACTAGAAATAGCGAGGCTAAAAAATAAGTTAGGGGAGCAGCAGGCCCTGGTATCCGCAATAACACGGGGAGTCATAACAGAGACAGCAGAAGGGGACAAGGGGGAGACAGATTGAGAAGAGGAAGGAAGTCAGTATAATCCCCAGGAGAGTGGTGTAGAATGGGACACTTTGGAGACACAAGAGCCAATTGTAGCTGTAATAACCACTTCTTTACGACGTCAACATCACCAGTAACCATACCGACTCACGGCCCATATCTGGCGCTGACGCCATGGCGTATAGCCACGATTTGGGGCCCATTAATGATGAGGATGACCCACTGGAAGTTAATAGGAGGTGGGCAAATTTCAGGAGGGATCACCCCGAGTTGGAAGAGGGAGACTTAATATGAGCCCTCCTCTTGGCCTGTTCCACTTCCCTAAAAGATAAGCTGCCAGAAGCAATCCTCCGGCCTGCCGCAATGGCCGATGTACTCATGACCGAGATCCTAAACCATTTAGGAATCCGAAACTTGAACTTAGTGGCTCTGCTTAATCAGACCAAACACGCCAAGAAGAGACGCCTACAGCCTTCAGTAATCGCCTGTACAATATCTATCAACATACACGGAACCAGGCACCTACAAATGCTACAGTAGGAAAGAATCAGGAACAATTTAAATTGATGTTCCTGACCCAACTCCACCCTTTAGTTAAAACCACCCTGGAAATAGCCATGAAGCCCACCAATCAGTGGACATATATAGAAACCAACGCTCAAATAGCCTGGTAGATGGTAAAACACCAGTTAAAGGGGAAGTCACCATCAACTGCAAATAAACCAGTGTCAATGGTGGAGGCATCTCAAAACTACCCCTTTAAGAGACAATGCTTTAATTGTAAGAAGGTAGGTCACCTAGCAAAAGACTGCAGCAGATCCAGACCAGCACCAAACCATGATGCAACGCATAGATACCTCCCAAGGGATGAATCCAAGCCCTCTGGGACAGATCAAAGATTGGATAAATTGATAACCCTTATACAAACTCAAATTGCCATGGGGAGGATGCAAAATTATTTACCGGTGCACGTAATCGCCGATGCACACTCATTAGAGAGACCGATTCCAGGATCGACCCTATGACAGGATTCGGCCCCCAAAGATTGGTCGGAAGTGGGGTTCCGATGTGTTGGTAGCGGGAGACCAGTAATCCTTGTTGTCTTAAAAGTGGGCAGATTATGCTTATCGATACTGGCTCAACTGTTACCATCATCCACACCCCATACCCTGAACGACATGCGGTGGCGGGCAAGGGTTATATGACTCTTAAAGGGTTTAATGGTGATACAACCACCGCGTATGCAGGGAAGGCCACTGAACTTCAGTTGGAAGGCCTCACCTGTAAGGTCCCAGCGCCGATGCTGATGACTCCCCCCCGACGGAAGGGGAATTTTAGGGACTGATGTGTTGGATCAGTATGGCGTGGTGATAGATTATAATCAGGACTGTGTTTGGATGGGATTGAGAGATAAAGCATGAGTGATAGAAATTTCAGATGCTCACTCGGCTTTTGCTATTAAAAAGCTATCTGAGTATGACGCTCCAGGGAGCGAAAATGAAGCTGTGGCAAAATTAATTCGGGAACACCTAGCGGTGTTTGCCACATGCAAGCATGACTGGAAAAATGTCAGGTGATGAATCTATTGACCCCCCCCCACTCATTCACGCACCAGTACCCCATCCCAAGGAAGAGTCACCCTTACATCCGAGACACCATAAAATCCCTAGTCGAGCAGGGTGTTCTTAGGACAGGCACTTTCACAACCAATTCACCCACATGGCTGGTTAAAAAGTCTGATAGCAGCTGGCGACTGACTATTGATTACAGAAAATTAAATTTTGTAACACCAGCCTGCTCACCGGTAGTAAGAGAAACTCCTACCATATTATCTAAAATGCCTGCTGATTCCAAATGCTTCTCGACCCTCGACATCGCCAATGGATTCTGAAGTACCCCTGTTAAAGGGGAAGACCAGTACAAATTTGTGTTCACATTTGAGGACCAGAGCTACACCTGGACATGCCTGCCTCAGAGGTTCCACAATGACCGCATGATATTCCACTAAAGAATGGCTGCAATTTTAAAAGACTTTTCCCTCCCTACCTGCTTGCTGCAGTACGTAGATGACCTACTGCTGGCAACCGAGAGCATGGAGGAGCATCTGTCTCTTTCACATGAACTTTTGACATTGTTGGCTCAGGCGGGACTAAAGGTGAATCCCCGTAAGGCTCAATTAGTAAAAGAATGGGTCACCTTTCTAGGAGTGTCCATTTCTCCAGAGGGATCATCCCCCGACTCTCACAAGGTGCAGATAATACAGCGACTGCCATTACCCACTTCAAAAACAGCCCTATGATCATTCTTGGGTTTGTTGGGGTACAAAAGGAACTTTATCCCAGGCTTTGCAGAGTATGCAAAGCCCCTGTATGATTTACTAAAACTGCAGGTTGATGACATTCGCATAGACTGATACCCACATCCAGTCTGTGGCTAAATTAAAAACTGCAGTGATACAGGCCGCATGTCTGATCCCTCCTGATCCCACGCAGCCCTTCCATTTGGAGGTCAGGGCCACAGAGCAAAGCCTCACTGCAGTTCTGTGCCAAATGCGAGCTGATCGACTCCAGCCCATTGCATATGCGTCTCGAATCCTGCAGGGGGCAGAAAAGATGTATACCGCATGCGAGCGCCACCTACTGGCTGCCTTCTGGTCGGTACATCACTTAACTTTTATTACGAGGTTACAGGCTACAATCCTGCACAGCGGACACACATTTCTGAAACTACTGATGAAACCTGGAGATTCGTTCGTTTCCTCGCAGCGCCTCAGCAAATGGACATTGGAATTTATGGAAAGAGACATTGATACCATTTCCAAACCCACCACATTGCTGCCACAATTGCTGATCTATGAGGGGGACCTGCATGAATGTCCGTTATCCCTGATTAACTTTGAGACCCATCCTGTGCAGAAAGAGCCCAAACAGGGTGCCCCAGATGTCTACATCGCTGGGTCATCATATCACATCGAAGGATCCCCTCACACCGGATATGCTGTGGTATTGCCAGAAAGAACCATCCAGCGAAGATGCAACAGACAGTCTTCACAATATGCAGAAATCACCGCACTTCTAACTGCTGTAAAGGAGACCTCAGATAGACCGGTGAATATTTGGTTGGATAGTGCCTACGCTATAATCACCAGGCTGTCCTTGCCCCTAAACCACAAAAATGACTATTGTACAATCGTAAGACCCTGGTCCATGGGCCCTGGTTATGCCTGCTCTGGTCATACCTTAATCAGCGATCCCAGCCCTGCTTCATAGGAAAGGTAGCAGCCCATAGAAAAGGGGGTCCACATAGCGAGGGAAATTCCAGAGCAGACAGAGCAGCCAAGGATGCTGCGATTGATGGGGAGATAGAGGATATAGTTATTGAGCCCTGCAATGCTGTCAGCAAGGCCTCTCCAACAGATCACCTAGATTTAAAATCCCTGCAGCAGCAATACTGGTCATATGCTGTTGTAAGTGCCTGGCATGAGGAAGGCAGACCCCTTCCTCAACCAACAGCCTCAGCTCCCAATACCATACTAGCCACTGCCCCTGACTCAGGAGCAGTTGCTGATGTTCAAAAGAAAGCCAAACGCCTGCCCGGTGGTGTGCATTCCACCAGCGATGGGTCAGGAACTGCTCTCCTTCTTTCACTCCCAACCCACAGCAGGGCACTATTCGGCCTTGGTAACCTTCTACAAGGTAGCATCCACAGCTTGGTGGCCTTCCATGAGGAAAACAATTGACCAATACGTGGCATGATGCTTATCTTGCCTGCAACACAATCCTCCAGCATGCACTAACCGAGCCTTGCTTCAAAGCGCATCCCCACCTCAAGGGCCATGGACTCACCTCCAGATAGACTTCATTGGGCAACTTCCACAGGCGAAAGGCAATTTTCTGCATGCCCTTGTGGTGATGGATCAATTCACTAAATAGAGCGAAGCATTCCCCTGCCGCTCCAACACTGCAATCACAGCAGCCAAAACACTATTGAATCATGTGTTTTGTAGGTGGGGAGTACGAGTACAAGTGGACAGCGATCAAGGTTCACACTTTACCGATAAAATTTTTACCCACCTGCAGGAAATGTTGGGGATAAAACACAAATTACATGTTGCTTACCACCCCCCAGTCGTCCAGAGGGGTCAAAAGGGAGAACAAGACCCTCAAGTTAATGTTAAAAAATTGTGCGCAGACCACCCCGCTCAATGGGCTAACATGCTGCCATTGTGCTGAATGGCAATGAGGTCCACACCTCATAGAACAACAGGAGTCTCCCCATATCAGACCATGACAGGGAGACCCATGAGAACACCAGGCCAGCTAACACTAACAGAGATGAGTCCCCTGACAATGAAAACATGTTGTTCCAAATGGCTGGAAAAAGTGATTTGATCTGATTGATGTGATCTATCGATTTGTGGCCATCAAATTGGGGAAGTCAAAAAGACAAATTAAAAGGTGCTTTGACAAGAAAGTACGTCCCTTTGAAATCGAGGTGACTCAGTAATGATTCCAAATTATGGGAAGAAGAAGCGGCCTTTGAGCCCGGGTGGTGGGGACCGCGTACGATTATAGATCGATTGAATCCTGCGGTTTATTTGATTCAGTTACCGGGGAAAAGGGCGGTAAGTACAAGAAGTGGTTTCACATTAATCAGTTAAAAGCTGCGAAAGAGTAAATACTGCACTGACCTTGTTTCCCACAGACCATGTTACGGACCCTCACGGTTGTCAGGATGACACCGGCCACGACCGAAGCCGAGGGAAGATGAAGAAGCGGGAGCTGCAGCGTGACTCACGACAACATCAATCATCATTGTGCTTCGAGAAGCGACAGTGCACTGAGGATACGGGAAGGGGAGAGTCTCCACTGGAGATGTTATCGGACTGTTATTAAATTCCCTACACCTTACAACGTGGGGACCAAGACAGGCCACCCACTTTTCTTCCTCTCTCCCTCAATGGTTGCGATATATGAGGGGTCAATGAGGATATTTCCCCCTCAAGGTGGGGAGTTTCTAAGAATAAAAGTGTTTATTAATGATTAAAATTGATTATGTGTATGTTTAAATGTTAAAAGTGTCGATTAACGGAAAGGCCTGTTTGTATTGAGATAAAATGGAAGCCCACATATTGCCAGCATGGGCTAAGTTTTGTAAGAAACAAAATGAAAGCCCCCACAGCTGCCGCATGGGTTTTGTGTATTGGAAAGCTATTTAAACTAATAAGGCATGGCTGAGCCAGATCAGACAGCCACATGTGTGAGGAGAGCCAATAAGAAGCTGCCCTGGAACCAAAGCCCAACCGGGAGGCTTTCTGAGGACAATGGTCTTGAGGAATATAAAAAACGCAAGCCAGGAACTTCTCTCTCTTCTCTCCCTGCTGGTCACATGGCAAAAGATCTCCTGTTGAAGACCAGCCAAATCAGCATGCTGTGTGTTCAAACCAGCCAGCAAAAGGGGCGTAACGTATATCATGTTTTATTATAACCTCATTGCATCTCTGTTACATAGAAACATAGAAAAGAGGTGCAGGAGTAGGCCATTTGGCCCTTCGAGCCTGTACCACCATTCAATAAGATCATGGTTGATCATTCCCTCAGTACCCCTTTCCTGTTTTCTCTCCATACCCCTTGATCCCTTTAGCCGTAAGGGCCATATCTAATGCCCTCTTGAATATATCCAATGAACTGGCATGAACGGCTCTCTGCGGGAGGGAATTTCACAGGTTAACGAGTCTCTGAGTGAAGAAGTTTCTCCTCATTTCAGTCCTAAATGGCCTACCCCTTAACCTAAGACTGTGTCCCCTGGTTCTGGACTTCTTCCCGTATCTAACTTGTCCAGTCCCGTCAGAATCTTATATGTTTCTATGAGATCCCCTCTCATCCTTCTAAACTCCGGTGTATAAAGGCCCAGTTGATCCACTCTCTCCTCATATGTCAGTCCAGCCATCCCGGGAATCAGTCTGGTGAACCTTCGCTGCACTTCCTCAATAGAAAGAACATCTTTCCTCAGATTAGGAGACCAAAAATGAATACAATATTCCAGGTGAGGCCTCACCAAGGCCCTGTACAAATGCAGCAAGACCTCCCTGCTCCTTTACTCAAATCCCCAAGCTATGAAGGCCAACATACCATTTGCCTTCTTCACCACCTGCATGCCAACTTTCAATGACTGATGAACTATGACATCCAGGTCTCGTTGCACCTCCCCTTTTCCGAATCTGCACCATTCAGATAATATTCTGCCTTCGTGTTTTTGCCCCCAAAGTGGATAAACTCACATTTATCCACATTAGACTGCATCTGCCATGCATTTGCCCACTCACCTAACCTGTCCAAGTCACCCTGCAGCCTCTTAGCGTCCTCCTCACAGCTCACACCGCCCCCAGTTTAGTGTCATCTGCAAACTTGGAGATATTACACTCAATTCCTTCATCTAAATCATTAATGTATATTGTAACTAGCTGGGGTCCCAGCACTGAGCCCTGCGGCACTCCACTAGTCACTGCCTGCCATTCTGAAAAGGACCCGTTTATCCCGACTCTCTGCTTCCTGTCTGCCAACCAGTTCTCTATCCACGTCAGTACATTACCCCCAATACCATGTGCTTTGATTTTGGACACCAATCTCTTGAGTGGGGCCTTGTCAAAAGCCTTTTGAAAGTCCAAACACACCACATCCACAGGTTCTCCCTTGTCTACTCTACTGGTTACATCCTCAAAAAATTCCAGAAGATTTGTCAAGCATGATTTTCCTTTCATAAATCCATGTTGACTTGGACCGATCCTGTCACTGCTTTCCAAATGCGCTGCTATTTCATCCTTAATAATTGATTCCAACATTTTCCCCACTACGGATGTCAGGCTAACTCATCTATAATTACCCATTTTCTCTCTCCCTCCCTTTTTAAAAAAGTGGTGTTACATTAGCTACCCTCCAGTCCATAGGAACTGATCCAGAGTCAATAGACTGTTGGAAAATGATCACCAAATGATCACCTATTTCTAGGGCCACTTCCTTAAATACTCTGGGATGCAGACTATCAGGCCCTGGGGATTTATCGGCCTTCAATCCCATCAATTTCCCTAACACAATTTCCCGCCTAATAAGGATATCCTTCAGTTCCTCCTTCTCACTAGACCCTCGGTCCCCTAGTATTTCCGGAAGATTATTTGTGTCTTCCTTCGTGAAGACATAACCAAAGTATTTGTTCAATTGGTCTGCCTTGTCTTTGTTCCCCATTATAAATTCACCTGAACCCAACTGCAATGGACCTACGTTTGTTGTCACTAATATTTTTCTCTTCACATATCTATAGAAGCTTTTGCAGTCAGTTTTTATGTTCCCGGCAAGCTTCCGCTCGTACTCTATTTTCCACCTCTTAATGAAACGCTTTGTCCTCCTCTGCTGAATTCTAAATTTCTCCCAGTACTTGTTGCTTTTTTTGGCCAACTTATAAGGCTATTCCTTGGATTTAACACTATCCTTAATTTCCCTTCTCAGTCACGATTGAGCCACCTTCCCCATTTTATTTTTACTCCAGACAGGAATGTACAATTGTTGAAGTTCATCCATGTGATCTTTAAATATTTGCCATTGCCTATCCACCGTCAACCCTTTAAGTATAATTTGCCAGTCAATTCTAGCCAATTCACACCTCATACCATTGAAGTTACCTTTACTTAAGTTCAGGACCCTAGTTTCTGAATTAACTGTGTCACTCTCCATCTTAATAAAGAATTCTAACATATTATGGTCTTGACCAAGGGGCCTCGCAAAACAAGATTGCTAATTAATCCTTTCTCATTACACATCATCCAGTCTAGGATGGCCAGCCCTCTAGTTGGTTCCTCGACATATTGGTTTCGACAACCATCCCTAATACACTCCACGAAATCCTCCTCCACCGCATTGCTACTAGTTTGGTTAGCCCAATCAATATGTAGATTTAATTCACCCATGATAACTGCTGTACCTTTATTGCACGCATCCCTAATTTCTTGTTTGATGCTGTCCCCCACCTCACTACTACTGTTTGGTGGTCTGTACACAACTCCCACTAGTGTTTTCTGCCTTTGGGTATTCCGTAGCTCCATCCATACCGATTCCACATCATCCGAGCTAATGTCCTTCCTTACTATTGTAACAAAGTAGATCTATGGGATATTTGACAACTGCTGTTAAATGCATGTGTGTGTTTTTAATAAACTGTGCCAATTGTTCTGAAAGAATCGTCTCACTGTCAATGTAAGCCCAGAGAGATTCAGAAATCCTACATGGATGCATTGGCTATGTTCTTCCAGAATTCCCTAGATTCTAGAACGGTCCCGGCAGATTGGAAGGTAGCAAATATAATCCCGCTATTCAAGAAAGGAGCGAGAAAACAGTGAACTGCAGAACAGTTAGCTTGCCATCAGTAGTAGGGAAAATACTAGAATCTATTATTAGGGACGAGGAAACAGGGAACTTAGAAAATTCTAATCGCCATGAAATTGCGGTCTCCATGACGAGGTACTCTCAGAGTGTGCCGTCGTAATTCATTTGAAAAGCCCCGCAACTTCTGGATTTCCGCACGTCCTTTGGAATGCGTGAAATACCAAACTTGCAATCTGTCAAGGTACACCTTGATAGATCATCCGAGGGTCTGAAAACTGAGAATTTCTGGCGCAGAGTTGGGCTTCAAGGTACCATTCAAAATGCCACGCATGCACGGTTTTTGCATTGACAAGCCGGCAAGCTGGCTGTGTTCCCTGGACATTGGTTGTAACTAGCAGGGTAGATAAGGGGAACCAGTGGATGCAGTGTATTTGGATTTTCAGAAAGCATTTGATAAGCTGCCACACAATAGATTATTACACAAAAGTAGGGGTAAAGGGATTGTCGGTAAAATAAGATGCCTGTGCATGGATTTTTTTAACATGTGGTGACCGTTGCACATCAGCCACCACATGGGCTTGACAGAGCTAGGCCTTTATCCATTGTCAAGGGTTAACCAGGACGACTGGAGACCTGCTCTGCTGCATGGACCTAGTGCGCACACATATCACAGTGTGGGCTGGCTCGTGCTGCCCCAGGCCCCGCGGCTCTTCTGGCCCCCGTATCCTCATTTGCCGCACCTCCGCCATGATCTCTTGCCGTTCCTCTGCCACAAAACACTCGCCACGATCTCCTACCGCACCTCCGCACCAAACATTCGCTGAACCATCGTGACCTCTGACTTGCGAGAGGACACCTCTGCAGATCGGGAAGTATAAGAGCTGGAGTGGCGGAATCTGGAACATCATGGCCCCCCAACCTGCGAGAGAACACCTCCGCAGGTTGGGAAGTATAAGATCTGGAGCGGCATACCACTACAACATCCAGCGCGAGCTGCTCCAGGTATGTGACGACTTCGAGGTGGGCGATTGGGTGATGTCAGCAGGACCCAGGTCACTGTTTGGAGCATGGGCAGGAGCATTGGCAGGGCCCTGGTATAGCACAGGAGCGGGAAGGTCGTGGCGGAGATGCGGCGAATGATCAAGGCAGAGGAGGCTTGAGAGATCGTGGCTGAGATTCGATGGGTGATCATGGCGGAGGTCCAGCAAATGTTTGCAATTATATAGGGCCTTGGTGAGACCACACCTGGACTATTGTGTAGTCTAAGGGCTAGAATTTCCCCAAAGCCCGCCAGCACCCGATTGCCACCCAAAAACACGCTAAGGCTGGGAAGATAATTGCCAGCGAAAACTTCCCGGAAAAAAATTGTTTAAATCCGTCCGGCGAAAAATATAGGCCTTGCACCCCGAATCATGCTGGAAAAGTGCAATTTCAGCTAGATTGGGCGGTGCCTAAAGAAAATGGGCGAAAAATTTAAAAATCTATAAAGATTTTCACTGTTTGTGCCTAACACCAAAAAAAGAATAAATTTTTTTTTTTAAATCCAACTAAAAAATCCTTAAAACATTCCCAAGACATTTTTAAATTAAATCACACCAAGAGATTTTGAAAATAAATAGTAGAAAATCAATCATTTACCTTTTACTTGCAAACCTACATGCCTACTGCACAGCTCCGCTGATCCTCGTGGGCAGTTTTTAAATTTTTCTGTTATACTTACCTACGGGTCCCCGCTCAGCCAAAGATCGCGCCAGGGGGGATTGTGGACATTGCACGCCGGTGGTCTGCTCTCCAGCGGTACTGCGAAATCGCCGGCATGCCTCAGGTAGGGAATTTTTCGCCAACCCGGTTCTTGCCCAAAATGGCCAATACCGCCGAGAAACCAGGCGGTGAAACAGTGCAAATTCTAGCCCTTAGTTACCTTGCCTAAGGAAAGATATACTTGGCATGGAGAAAGTGCAATGAAGGTTCACCAGACTGTTGCCTGAGATAGAAGAATTGTCCAGTGAGGAGAGATTGAGGAGACTATATTCTCTAGAGTTTGGAAGAATGAGAGATGATCTCATTGAAACATATAAAATTCTTACAGGGCTTGACAGGATTGATGCTGGAAGGATGTTTCTCCTGGCTGAGGACTAGAACTAGGGTTCACAGTCTCAGGCTAAGGGGTCGGTCATATAGGACTGTGATGAGAAATTTCTTCACTCAAAGAGCTGTGGATCTTTGGAATTCTCTACCTCAGAGGGCTGTGGATGCTCAGTTGTTGAGTATGTTCAAGGCTGAGATTAATAGACTTTTGGGGGCCAAAATTGCCCCTCTCCTTAAGGCCTGTTACCACTGCAAATCGGCAGCCACCCTGCGGAGTGGAGTGGCCACTGACTTTTCGTGGAATGGCCGCTGATAGCCCAATTGCCCTCATGAGTTTTCCCGGTGGTGCCCCAATCCCCTCCCCTACCACTCCGCTGCTGCCGATCCGTGGTAAGTGCGTCATCACCATGCACACTGCCGATCTACCCACCCGACAGCGACGTTCCTCTGTGAAATTCTTCGGCCCACCAGGCGGTGCCAAAACCTGTTTTTTCCCGGTGGCCCAGTGAGGCTGAGCCCTTCTGCAATGGCGGTGCGGTTTTCCTTAAAAGGGAGGATGCACTGCCGCTGCCATGTTTTTTGTTTTGTTGGCTGACTGCCATTTCGACCTGACAATTACACCCCCAGGTTCAGCTGGGCCGCCAACAGGCAGCCTGGCTCCTCCTTTTCGGTGCCAGGCCACTGGCCCAGCCGAAACTCTCCTTGGTGGCCCAGTGGGCCAGAGTTTTAAAATTGCGGAGTCTCTCCCCTTTAAGTGAAGGGGAGATACAGGGTGACACAGCTCCTTGATAACGTCATCGCGGCGATCATTCTGCACCGCCCCCAACTTCTGCCCCTCAGGTGTTGCCACCACCACGTATTCGCCCCTCTCATGTAGTCACCGTCCCCATTAAGAGCGACTTCCAGATCCGAATTTTAAAAAACAAGGAGCGAAATTTCACTCTCAAGAGGTGACCTCAACCACAGCTGCGGTAAAAATCATTGAAACGCGGTGCGTGCGCCCCATTTCGGGCATGGGGCAATTTCTACCCCTTGGATTCCAGGCTAATAAAGGATATGGGGATAATGTGGGAGGGTGGAGTTCAGCTAAAAGATCAGCCATGATTTTATTGAAAGGGGGAGCAGGATCGAAGAGCCAAATTGCCTACTCCTGCTCCTAGGTCTTTTGTTATTATATAATCTAAAATAATTGAAGATTGACATGTACGCTCACTAGAAACATTGCAGAATCTTACCATGATTATACAGAATGGATGGAGCTGATCATGTGATTTTCGGTACCTGTAGAACTGCTGCACATCAAATACCAACTCCTCACGTGATAAGGCACTGAGGCCTATGGGGGATTGAATGTGAACAATGGTTGATACCTCATGTGCTTAAAACATCTGCAACAGATTCAGTCTATTGCAAATGAAGGCAAGTCTCCATAATATGACTAGAGTGCCTGCAAGCTAAATAAAACATCCTGTGCTGAGCAGCTGAGAGTGGCAATTGGTGGTGGCTAAAATGCTTTTTTCGAAATGTGAACTAAGGAGTGCTGAGTTGCAGAAAAACAGCAGCAACCAGCAGAACAAAATGCACAAGCCACAGTCTAAATAGCTGTCAAAGTGAAAAGCTGATAATTAAGCAAGCTATCTTTAAATATTGGAGTTTTGATTGAACAGCTTGCAGGCCTTGGGAGCTGCACTGCAGAAATTAATTGCGGAATCAATTATAGCGCTTTTATGTAATTCTCATGCCAGCACATACTAATACCAGAACCTCCAAAACAAAGAACGCTTTTGCTTCAGCCACATTGGAAGTTCAGTACTGAGGTCGAATATCCAATTTCATAGGCCTTGTGACCTTGAGAGCAGCCGGCAAGGGGCTGTGCTCCAATAACAATATCAAGGAAATTACCCTTTGTGAAAGGAAACACAGCAGGAGTAATTTTCTAACTTTACATTATTGTCGGGCCGCCTCTGATATATGTGTTGGGGACACACATCCGAAAATCGTGTATAGCATGATCCTGAATTTGGGATATTTGTTCCCGCTGGGCAAGGCACCCCACCGGAAGTGTGAAGTCAGAAAATTTTCCCTAATAACTAATGTTTCCTTTTCAGTGTGAGCATCGTATTTCTTTGTCCTGATTAAGGTTCATGATGGGAAAACACAATGGCTTTTCTGTACTATTTTTCATAATATGAGAAATCCCAGCATTTGCCAACAAGAACATAAGAACATAAGAATTAGGAACAGGAGTAGGCCATCTAGCCCCTCGAGCCTGCTCCGCCATTCAACAAGATCATGGCTGATCTGGCCGTGGACTCAGCTCCCCATAACCCTTAATTCCCTTATTGGTTAAAAATCTATTTGTGATTTGAATACATTCAATGAGCTAGCCTCAACTGTTTCCCTGGGCAGAAAATTCCACAGATTCACAACCCTCTGGGAGAAGAAATTCCTTCTCAACTCGGTTTTAAATTGGCTCCCCCATATTTTGAGGCTGTGCCCCCTAGTTCTAGTCTCCCCGACCAGTGGAAACAACCTCTCTGCCTCTATCTTGTCTATCCCTTTCATTATTTTAAATGTTTCTATAAGATCACCCCTCATCCTTCTGAACTCCAACGAGTAAAGACCCAGTCTACTCAATCTATCATCAAAAGGTAACCCCCTCATCTCCGGAATCAGCCTAGTGAATCGTCTCTGTACCCCCTCCAAAGCTAGTGTATCCTTCCTTAAGTAAGGTGACCAAAACTGCACGCAGTACTCCAGGTGCGGCCTCACCAATAAATAGGGCAAGGCATCGCACACTAAATAAATTGGTTGCTCGGGAATATGATGCATTAACATCTTAAAAGATATTAGTTATTGTTCTGTCATTTCAAAAATAGATTGACATTTGTAACACCACAAGAACTTTTTATTCCACGAGGTTGATTTGAAATAAATTTTCCTGAAGAATTGTCGGTCTGACAATGCAGCATCGTGTCTTTAGCTTGATTCTGTTTGATTCTGAAGAAATTTGCATTTAGCTTTCTGTGACATCAAAAGCTTGGGCCACAATAATGTAGAAGTGTCAAATTCACAGTCCTTCATACAAACATGACATCCCAATTCATAACACCATGTATTCTGAATGGTATAAAGTAGGTTAGTGAATGTAGCAACCACTTGGGCCATGTTTGGTAAGCATTGCAGAACATGTGGTAGTTGCAGATGCTTCTGTTCAGGACTTGCAGTTCTAAAATTAGCAAGGTAACAAATGACCTGATCTAGCTCTTACATAAGAACACAACATCATAAGAAATAGGAGCAGGAGTAGGCCATACGGCCCCTTGAACCTGCTCCGCCATTTAATACGATCATGACTGATCCGATCATGGACTCAGATCCACTTCCCTGCTCGCTCTCCATAACCCCTTATTCCCTTATCGTTTAAGAAACTGTCTATTTCTGTCTTAAATGTATTCAATGTCCCAGTTTCCACAGCTCTCTGAGGCAGCGAATTCCACAGATTTACAACCTTCTGAGAGAAGAAATTTCTCCTCATCTCTGTTTTAAAGGGGCGGCCCCTTATTCTAAGATCATGCCCTCGAGTTCTAGTCTCCTCTATCAGTGGAAACATCCTCTCTGCATCCACCTGGTCAAGCCCCCTCATAATCTTATACGTTTCAATAAGATCACCTGTCATTCTTCTGAACTCCAATGTGTAGAGGCCCAACCTACTCAACCTTTCCTCATAAGTCAACCCTCTCATCTCTGGAATCAACCTTGTGAACCTTCTCTGAACTGCCTGCAAAGCAAGTATATCCTTTCCTAAATATGGAAACCAAAACTGCACGCAGTATTCCAGGTGTGGCCTCACCAATACCGTGTATAGGTGCAGCAAGACTTACCTTTTATACTCCATCCCCTTTGCAATAAAGGCCAAGATACCATTGGCCTTCCTGATCACTTGCTGTGCCTGCATACTAACCTTTTGTGTTTCAAGCACACGTACCCCCAGATCCCGCTGTACTGCAGCACTTTGCAATCTTTCTCCATTTAAATAATAACTTGCTCTCTGATTTTTTTCTGCCAAAGGTCATGACCTCACACTTTCCAACATTATACTCCATCTGCCAAATTTTTGACAACTCACTTAGCCTGTCTATGTCTTTTTGCAAATTTTGCGTGTTCTCCTCACACATTGCTTTTCCTCCCATCTTTGTATTGTTGCCAAACTTGGCTATGTTACACTCAATCCCTTCCTCCAAGTCGTTAATATAGATTGTAAATAGTTGGGGTCCCAGCACTGATCCCTGCAGCACCCCACTGGTTACTGATTGCCAAGCTGAGATTTATCCCTACGCTCTGTTTTCTATTCGTTAGTCAATCCTCTATCCATGCTGATATATTACCCCCAAACCTGTGAACATTTATCTTGTGCAGTAACCTTTTATGTGGCACCTTGTCAAATGCCTTCTGGAAGTCCAAATAAACCACATCTACTGGTTCCTCTTTATTCATCCTGCTTGTTACATCCTCAAAGAATTCTAGCAAATTTGTCAAACATGACTTCCCCTTCATAAATCCATGTTGACTCTGTCTGACTGAATTTTGCTTTTCTAAACGTCCTGCTACCGCTTCTTTAATAATGGACTCCAACATCTTCCTAACCACAGATGTTAGGCTCACTGATCTATCGCTTCCTGCTTTTTGTTTGCCTCCTTTTTAAAATAGGGTTGTTACATTTGCAGTTTTCCAATCTGCTGGGACCTCCCCAGAATCCAAGGAATTTTGGTAAATTACAACCAATGCATCCACTATCCCTGCCGCTACTTCTCAAGACCCTCGGATGCAAGCCATCAGGTCCAGGGGATTTATCCGCCTTTAGTCCCGTTATCTTACTGAGTACCACATCCTTAGTGTCTTCTGGGACATGGGCCCCGATATGGGTGGGTTTACCGCCCACTGCTGGCTGCTGCTGAGTTTTGCTGTCGGTCTCCCCTCTGCCAGTTTTGACACGGGCTGCAGCGGGCGGGAGGGGACTACCGCCGGGAACCGCCCGCTGATGGCTGCCAAGTAGCGCAAGTGTCCTCCCACCCGCCGGGCTGGCAGATTGGTACGGGTGGGATTCCCCAGGAGTCGGCGCCAGCAGGGGGAAGGTGTTGCTTGGAGGCTGGTCTAACCCCGATGGTAAGTATGAAGACCTGCAAAAAAAGGTTAGTGAACATCTTTAAAAATGCTTTTTTTACAGCATCTTATCTGGATGGGGTCCCCTCAAGGTGTTCCGGTGTTTTTTTTGGGGTAATGGTTTTTATTTTCAGCTCCTCCACCCTCCACTGGGCCCGACTCTATCCTCATCAGCACTTGGGCAGCAAGTGCATTTGCCGCCGAGATTGAGAGCTCCCGCCCGCTGCCACCTAGTTTGACACCGGAAGCTGTTAATTTGCCGCCGGGCGGTACTGCCACCTCTTTTAAAGGAATCTTCCTGGCAATGTACTGCCTGGTCTCTCGGCGGCCATTGGCGGTCCTTTGGACAGCACTTGGGCGGGCCTTGGCTTTGACTGAATTCGGGCCCTTGATGTTATTCTATATTATATACCAGATGAGCAGCCACTTCCACAAAGAAATCTATTGTAATGGGATATCCATTTATGTCAGCTATTAGTTGCATACTGCAGAGAACTATCATCTCATGTTCTGTAGTTAGGCTTGCGAAAGATCAAACTTTGCAGACTTTGGCCTCTCACAGCTTTGGCAAACAAACTTTTTTTATTATTCGTTCCTTGGATGTGGGCATCGCTGGCAAAGCCAATATTTATTGCTCATCCCTCAATGCCCTTGAGAAGGTGACGGTGAATAGCCTTCTTGAACTGCTGCAGTCCGTGTGGTGAAGAAACTCCCACAGTGCTGTTAGAAAGGGAGTTCCAGGATTTTAACCCAACAACGATATATTTCCAAGTCAGGATGTTGGACTTGGAGGGGAGCTTGGAGGCGATAGTGTTCCCATGTGCCTGCTGCCCTTGTCCTTCTAGGTGGTATTGGTCATGTGTTTGGGAAGTACTGTCGAAGTAGCCTTGGCGAATTGCTGCAGTGCATCTTATAGATGGTATACATTCCAGCCACGGTGCACTGATGGTGCAGGAAGTGAATGTCACTCTCACCTCACCTCTGGAATTCAGCTCTTTTGTCCAGGATTGGGTCAGGGCTGTAATGCAGTCTGGAGTCGAGTGGACCTGGTGGAACCCAAACTGAGCATCGGTGAGCAGTTTATTGGTGAGTAAGTGCTTGATAGCACATCGATGACACCATTGATTATTTTGCTGATTATTGAGAATAGATTGATGGGGCGGTAATGGGCTGGATTGGATTTGTCCTGCTTTGTATGGACAGGACATAACTAGGTAGTTTACCACATTGTCGGGTAGATGCCAGTGTTGTAGCTATACTGGGGCAGCTTGGCTAGAGGCGTAGCTCATTCTAGACCACACGTCTTCAGCACATCAGGTGGGATGTTGTCGGGGCCTTTGCTGTATTCAGTGCACTCCGACGTTTCTTGATCTCACGTGGAGTGAATCGAATTGACTGAAGACTGGCTTCTGTGATGGTCGGACCCTCAGGAGGAGGCTGAGATGGATAATCCAATCGGCACTTCTGGCTGAAGATGGTTGCAAAGGCTTCCGCCTTGTCTTTTGCACTCGAGTGCTGGGCTCCTCCATCATTGAGGGTGAGGATGTTCATTGTTTAATTGTCCACTACCATTCATGACTGGATGTGGCAGGACTGCAGAGCTTTGATCTGATCCATTGATTGTGAAATTGCTTAGCTCCGTCTATAGCATGCTGCTTCTGTATGCTTGGAATTCCGGTGTTGCAACTTCTCCAGATTGGCACCTCATTTTAAGTTACACCTGGTGCTGCTCCTGGCATGCTCTTCTACGCTCCTCATTGAACTAGGGTTGGTCATCTGGCTTGATGGTAATAGTAGAGTGAGGGATATGCTGGGCCATGAGGTTACAGATTGTGGTGGAACACAATTCTGCTGCTGCTGCTGGCCCACAGCGCCTCATGGATTCCCAGTTTTGAGCTGCTTGATGTGTTTCTGAATCGATTCCATTTAGCATGGTGGTAGTGTCACACAACACAATGGAGGGTGTCGTTAGTGTGAAGGTGGGGCTTCGTCTCCACAAGGACTATGTGGTGCTCACTGCTACCAATATTGTCATGGAGAGATGTATCTGCGACAGATAGATTGTTGAGGATGAGGTCAAGTAGGTTTTTACCTCATGTTGGTTCTCTCATCATTTACCACCGGCCCACTCTGACAGCAATGTCCTTAAGGACTCAGCCAGCTTGGTCAGTAGTGATGCTACCGAGCCACTCTTGGTGATGGCCATAGAAGTCCCCCATCTAGAGCACATTCTATGCCCTTGCTACCTTCAGTGCTTCTTCCAAGTGGTGCTCAATATGGAGGAGTACTGATTCATCAGCTGAAGGAGGGCAGTAGGTAGTAATCAGCAGGAGCTTTCCTTGCCTATGCTTGACCTGACACCATGAGACTTTGCTGGGTTCAGAATCAATGTTGAGAACTCCTAGGCCACTCCCTCCCAACGGTATACCACCACGGCTGGGCTACGTGTGCCTTTGTCATGTCCGTGCCCATTGCCGAGGTCAAAGCCGGGTGGTCCGTCCGGTTTTATTATTATTGTTTTCTTTAGCAGTTTGGTACAACTGAGTGGCTTGCTACGCCATTTCAGAGGGCAATTAAGAGCCAAGCACATTGTTCTGGATCTGGAGTCACATATAGACCAGGTAAGGATGGTAGATTTCATTTCCTAAAAGGACATTAGAGATCCAGATGGGTTTTTACGACAATCCGGTAGTTTCATAATCACTATTACTGATACTAGCTTTTTAATCCAGATTTATTTAATTAACTGAATTTAAATTCCCCAGCTGCCATGGTGGGATTGAACCCACATCTACGGATCATTAAACCAGGCCTCTGGATTACTAGTCCAGTAACATAAAAACTTTGCTGTCCCAATGGTCTCAACATAAGCTGTGGATCTATGATTGGATAGCTATATAAAATCACTTTGTAGTGACCACAAATTCTCACAGTATCATCCTAGTTTAGGTGCATACAACAATATTCCAACAGTGTGTCAGCAATATGTCAGCTGTGGATCATGGGTAGCACTGCCACCTCTGAGTCTGAAGGTTTACATAGCATATATGGGACTGAAACAGGCCATTTGGCCCAACCAGTCCATGCGGCGTTTATGCTCCACTCGAGCCTCCTCCTGTCTTTCCTCATCTAAATCTACCAGCATAACCCTCTATTACCTTCTTCCTCATATGCTTATCTAACCTCCCCTTAAATGCATCTATACTATTCGCTTCAGCCACTCCCTGTGGTAGTGAGTTCCACATTCTCACCACTCTTTGGGTAAAGAATTTTCTTCTGAATTCCCTATTGGATTTCTTGGTGACTATCTTATATTGATGGCCTCAGGTTATGCTCTTCCCCATGAGTGGAAACGTTCTCTCTGTATCCACTCTATCAAAATCTTTCATAATTTTAAAGACCTCAGCCTTCTTGTTTTAAGAGCAAAGAGACCCAGCCTGTTCATCTTTTCCTGATAAGTATACCCTCGCATTTCTGGTATCATCCTTGTAAATCTTCTCTGCATCCTTTCCAGATCCTCTATATCCTTTTTATAATATGGAGTACGCAGTACTCTAAATGTGGTCTAACCAAGGTTCAAAATAGGTTTAGCATATCAGGTTGTGGTTTCAAGTTCCACTACGGAGACTTGAGCACAAAAATCTAGGCTGACACGCCAGTGCAGTACTGAGGGAGTGCTGCACTGACGGTGGTGTCATCTTTCAGATGAGACGTTAAACTGAGGCCCCGTCAACTCTCAGGTGGACATAAAAGATCCCATGACAATATTTTGAAGAAGTGTAGTGGAGTTATCTCCAATGCCCTGGCCAATATTTATCCCCGAATCAAAATCACAAAAACAAATGATTTGGTCATTATCACATAGCTGTTTGTGGGAGCTTGCTGTGTGAAAATTTGCTGCTGCATTTCCTACATTATAACACATGACAACACTTCAAAAGTACTTCATTGAGTGTAAGGTGCTTTGGGATGTTCTGACGTCGAAAAACATGCTTTATAAATGCAAGTCTTTCTTTCTTTAACTGTATCTAGTGGCTATTGCATTGGTCAGCACTTATCATCATAGTCAGTCACTCGAAATTGAGGAAGACTTGCTTCCACTTAAAAGTGAGTTCTTAGGTGACTGAACAGTCCAATACGGTAATTACAGTCTCTGTCACAGGCGGGACAGACAGTTGTTGAAGGAAAGGGTGGGTGGGACTGGTTTGCCGCACGCTCCTTCCACTGCCTGTGCTTGGTTTCTGCATGCTCTCGACGATGAGACTCGAGGTGCTCAGCGCCCTCCCGGATGCTCTTCCTCCACTTAGGGTGGTCTTTGGTCAGGGAATTAAGGGTTACGGGGAGCGGGCGGGTAAGTGGAGCTGAGCCCACGGCCAGATCAGCCATGATCTTGTTGAATGACGGAGCAGGCTCGAGGGGCTAGATGGTCTGCTCCTGTTCCTAATTCTTATGTTCTTATGTTCTTATGTTATGACTCCCAGGTGTCGGTGGGGATGTTGCATTTTATCAAGGCGACTTTGAGGGTGTCCTTGAAACATTTCCTCTGCCCACCTGGGGCTCGCCTGCCGTGTAGGAGTTCCGAGTAAAGCGCTTACTTTGGGAGTCTTGTATCAGGCACGTGAACAATGTGGCCCACCCAACGGAGCTGGTCAAGTCTGGTCAGTGCTTCGATGCTGGTGATGTTGGCCATATCGAGGACACTAACGTTGGTGCGTCTGTCCAAATTGCAGGATCTTGCGGAGACATCGTTGATGGTATTTCCCCAGCGATTGTAGCACATCAGGCACAGGTAACAGATTTTATCTGGCACTGAGGCCTGCTGTGCATCTGTAGAACACAGCATGTGGGGAATTGCCTGTAGCACTGGAGGTTCATGCTCCTGATGTGCACTAACCTTATTAAGACCTCAAAAAATATCATAATGTCGTCTCAGTGTCTGAAGAGGGCTGCTGGAGCTCAATGCCCATTTAAAATATTCAGGCATGTTGATTCCTCTTCATTACAGGGTCTTGCCATTAAAAGCTGACGCAGGGATTTCATTGTTTACTTTGTGGTGTATTTGGGATTCACTACTGTAGCTATTTACACCTTAAAGCTGCCCCCATCTGCCATCTGTCTGCATGAGCAGCAGGGAAAGTAATTGCCTAAATAGGACACGTGAATAGCACAGCATTTCTCTGCAAGTATATTATTCTGCCTCAGCTAAAATGAACTGTCACAACGTATTAGAGTACCGGTTAAGTCAAATTTTTTGTACGTTGAGGTATGTGGTGTGTTCAGCAACAACAACGTGTATTTATATATGCCATTCATATTGAAAAATATCCCAAACGCTTCACAGAAGCATAATCAGGATATTTTTTTCTGGCGACGATGAAGGAGCGGCAATATATTTCCAAGTCGGGATGGTGTGTAACTTGGAGGGGAACTTGGAGGTAGTGGTGTTCCCATGCGCTTGCTGTCCTTGTAGGTGGTGGAGATTGCGGGTTTGGGAGGTGTTGTTGAAGAAGCCTTGGCGAGTTGCTGCAGTGCATCTTGTAGATGGTGCACACGGCAGCCAAGGTGCACTGATGGTGGAGGGAGTGAATGTTTAAGGTGGTGGATGGGGTGCAAATCAAAAGGGCTGCTTTACCCTGGATGGTATCGAACTTCTTGATTGTTGTTGAAGCTGCACTCATCCAGCCTGTAGTTACCAGGTTTATCTCGCTCCCATTTTTGAACGGAGGTGTAACAGTTCTAATCCTCCAGTCCTCTGACAATCCAAGGAGGATTGAAAGATCCTGGACAGAGCTTCTGCTTTCTCCACCCGAGCTTCCCTTAGCAACCTAGGATGCATCCCATCTAGACCAGATGATTTGTTAACTTTGAGTGATGGCCACCTCCTTTTTCTCTATTTTAATCATATCCAATATCTCTACTCCCACCTCCTCTACTGCAACATTAACGTCATCCTCTTCGGTTGTGAAAACAGATGTAAAGCACTCATTCAGTACCTCAGTCATGTCCTCAGCCTCCATAGGAAGATTTCCTATTTTATCTCTAATCGGCCCCAGCATTCCTTTAATTATCCTTTTACTTTTTATATGTTGATAAAGAAAGACTTGCATTTATATAGCACCTTTCATGAGCACCGGACATCTCAAAGCGCTTTACAGCCACTGAAGTACTTTTGGACTATTGTCACTGTTGTAATGTAGCAGATGCAGTAGCCAATTTGCACACAGCAAGCTCCGACAAACAGCTATATGATAATGACCAAACAATCTGTTTTTGTTATGTGATTGAGGAATAAATATTGGTCAGGATACCAGGGATAACTCCCTGGCTTTTCTTTGAAAGAGTGCTATGGGATTTTTTACATTCATCTGAGAGAGCAGACGGAGCCTCGGTTTAATGTCTCATCCGAAAGACAGCACCTCCGACAGTGCAGCACCACCTCAGCACTCCACTGGAGTGTTAGCCTAGATTTTTGTCCCTCTGACTCAGAGGCGAGAGTGCTACCCACTTTTAAAAAAATATTGGAGGAAAAATTGCAGTCAGAGGCTTCCTTCGTACGAACACCTCTGACCTCAAAAAAAATCTACGAAAGTACCTGGTGGTCCCAGAGGAATGTAGGATCCCGGTTGGAGGCCGAGATTCACTGTGCAGCACATGGGAAGATGTTTTTCAGATATGTACGTACATGCTGGAGTCACGTGGGCCTGGACCACCAATCACTATGCAGTATTCTCATTGATAAAAATGAAAGCTCTGTCTGTATGGGCTCCCATTGCTATCAATGAGACTAACCCCCCAAAACACCTAGTCACAGCATGATAAATAAATAAATAAATAAAACACCACATATTTAAAATTAATTGAAATTAAATGCAATTAAATATTCTAGAAAAAATATATACTTTTTGGAATTTAAAAAAAATGTTTTAATAGGGTTAAATGGGCATGGTTTTTAATATAAAAATGAATCGGCAGCCATGCTGTGGAGTGCAATGGCTACCGATTTTTCGTGTAATGGCTGCCATATTGAAAATTTCGCTCCTGCGGTATACCTGCAGTGACCCGCTCCCCGCTACCACTCCGCTGTTGCCGATCCATCCTAAGTGCATAATAAGAGTGCGCACCACCGATGTTCCCAACCCGACGGCAAAATTCCGCCGAAACATCTTGCTCTCGCCGCGCAAAGCCAAAAGCTTTGGCCGGCCATAGTGCCCCCCCGGTTCGGCCGGGCCGCCAACAGGCAGCGTGGCACCCCCTCTTGGGTGCCAGACCTCTGGCCCGACCGAAAGCCTCCCTGGTGGCCCAGTGGACCGAACTTTAAAAACCGTGCAGGCTTTCCCTTTTAAGTGAAGGGGAGAGCTGTGGTGACGTGGCGCCTGATGACTGACAGCGGCGGCCACTACACCCGCCCCCAACTTCCGCCCCTCTAGACTGTGAACTTCTGCTTACCGCCCCACATCCCCCCCATTATGACTGATTTACAATCCGCCGGAAAAAAAGTCGAAGAACAGAGTTTTGCTCAAGAGTCCACCACATCTACCGCGCCGGTAAAATCAGCAGATACAGGGTAGGTGCGCTCCATTTCCAGCGGTGGGCAATTTTGGCCCCACTATCTTTAAATTCCTTTCTGAATAAAAATCCATAGAGCCTTATAATGATCCTTTAGCTTATATTTAAAATTTAGGTTTATTTTCCTCCCCTTAAAAAACAGATTATTCTTTCTTTGCAATCACAAATCTAGCCAAATTGAACATGAAATTAATTGCCGCTCCGCTCGACTCGGGCAGATTCTCCTGCAATTCCCATCTCAAAATTGAATCCCATGGGATTCCCTTTCCCAGTCTTTGGTCCCCACCCAGCAAGAAAACCTCCCACAACTGTCGAACATAGTACTTTAAATCCTTTAACTTCGGACATAACACCAGTAAATAGGACAGAGTCACATCCCGTGTCCCACACACTAGACAAGTTGCCACCTCCACTCTCCCAATCTTACATAAGACTATCATGGTAAAAATCCAGATATGAGCCAATTTGAAATCCAGTTCAATCCACTCTGGACATTTAAAATTCGCCCACACTCCCTTCCAAATCATGTTGAAGTTCAGGTGTGGGTATTTTATGCTACTAAAACTCCTGATCAGCAAGTATCTTTGAATCCCCATTCTTTAAATACTCCCGAGAAATCTCGAGTATTACAGTTGCAAATTGGACCAACTCCTCCCCTTTCTCCAGAAGAAAGCTTAGAAAAGCGGGATATATTTTACCTCCTTTGGAGATTTGCACATTTATATCTTCAATCCAATCCTGTGGCATTGTCCTCACAGTCTTCTCATACATAATCATAATTGCTTTTTCCTCTACCTCCTGAATGTCCTCCCAAACTATGTCCCTCACTACCACTTCCAACAACCAACCTGTAATTACCTCATATAATACATCTTTCACATATATATTAGCTTTTATAAAAGCTTTATTAAATAATACCTCTCCTTCAATGTTGACCCACCTGTGTAAAAATAAGGGCTGTTCTAAATATTCCTCAGCACATTTGGGCAAAAACTGCAGACTTTAAAAAAATTAAGCCCAAGTCTCTACAACCCCCTTTTAAAACCTAGGGACAGGTTTAATCGATTTCAAAAACATATTATTGTATTCCATATAAAAATATCCCCTGTCCTCCCATCCCTCTTCATTTAAAAAAATGCTGAAAACAACTCTTCCAAAAACTTGTATTTGACTTCTGAAGAAATCTCTTCACCCATTTGATTCGAAATGAATTTTTCTTCAAATAATTATCTGGGAAATTGAGTCCTCCGTGATTTATCCGTCCAATGGTGGTAGAGTAAGCAATCAAGGCTGGTTTCTCTTCCCATAAAAACCTCACAAGCCCCTCAGATGGACTTTTGCGCTCACTCAGGAATATCCTCCACCATCACAAAGTACCATAGTTTAGATGGCAGGAGAGATGACACCACTGTCGCTCTTCCTTGCATTTTCAACCACCTTCTTTCCCATCTTCCAAAAATCTTTTTAATTTTCATAAACTTTGGTTCCCAATTTAATCCATCCACTTCATCTCTATCCTTCTTATACCCCATATGCACCCCCAGAACTTCCAAAACCTCCACCATCTTAATAGGGCTTTCCTCTAACTACTACCCCATGCCCCTTCCCACAACCAGGCATTGGGACTTACTATAATTCACTCTGGCTCCTGAAACTCTACAATACTCCTCCACTAACCCCATAGCTTTCCTCACTGACTCCCCATCTCTTAAGGTTAAGGTTGTGTCATATGCATATTGGTGTATAACCAACACGCTCCCAGAACTGGGAACCACAATCCCAACTATGCTTTGTTTCTTTCGCATCATGTAACCTAATGGTTCTGCTATCAATGTGTACAACAATGGGGATAGTGGACAACCCTGCCCCGTTGACCTCTATCAGAAAATACTTGGATAAAAAGCCATTACATTTATCACAGCTAACTATGTTTGAATTTAAAAAATCTGGGCTGAAATGTCCATCCGAGATAAAAAAATACATTAAAATCCCCCACAATATGAGAGTTTTCTGCCATTCCACTTTTGTGAATAACCACCGAGAAAACTTGTGACGCTTGCGATGGTGGTTTTACCTTTAGCCGTAGAAATCTCCCCTCCATGTCCTAGTCCACCAAAGCACCAAGATCATGGCGGAGGTGAGGCAAATGAGCGTACGGGGACCAGAGGCAGCACGGGCTAGCCCACACTGCGATATGTGTGCGCACTAAGTCAGTACAGTCCAGTCATCCTGGTTAACGCTTACTACGAGATAAAGGCCTAGCTCTGTCAAGCCCATGTGGTGGCTGATGTGCAACGGTCACCACACATTAAAAAAATCCATGCACAGGCATCTTCCAACCCTTCAATTGGAGTTCAGGACTGGAATATTGGGTCCTTCATTGAAACACCTGTGAACTCATGTGGAAGCAAGTCATCCTCGTTCGAGGGACTGCCTATGATGATGATGACCACCAAGGCATCGTTCTCTTTTATGGACGGACTCACCAAAACAGCCACCCCTCTACGATTATTGGTTGTGCAACTTGCAAACACCTCTCCCTTCCAAACCTTCCAAACTCTTTTTAGGATATCCTCATCCCAAAAGATTTCTTGCAGACACAACAGGTCAGTGCCTTTAAAACACTGCAACAACTGCTGCAATTTCTTCTCCCCCACTCATTCCATTCACATTAATCGAGACCAATACAATCATGGTTCCTAATAAAAGAAGTGTGATTTGTTGTGTAAGGAGAAAGAGTCAGACTAAACACTGTGAGCTCAAAGTAAAGTGTGACCGTAGTCTTTTAGTGCAGGTCTCCAGAGTGCCTCTCCAACCTGTGAAGCCACCTTAACTACCTGTGCTCCCAAAGGATTATGGAATTCCTTGGGAGCACAGGAGATGAGCCCTCTGGTGGTTATACAGAGTAAATACAAGTATACATATATAACATGCCTGATAATCCCCCCCATCATTTTTCTCCTGCAGCCTCCGGCTTTTTTCCACCGCCGGTTTGCACCTTCCCTGCAGTTTCAGCCTCTTTCTTACACTAGGTTTAGGCCGAGGAGCTGCCCCTTCTCCCTCCTTCTGCACCTCACTAACCTTTCCCTTTCCACATGATGCCACCCCACCCCCCCACTTCTATGTCTCCATTCCCTCTAACTCCTCACTCTCAAGCTCTTCTGTAATCTCGCGTCCCTGCTCCCCATCAGATACATAATCTCCCTTAGAGAGTCTTCCTGCTATCACGGTTTCGTCAACAGTGCCACTCCCTTTGGCCTCATCGTCACCACTGATCCTTGCTCCCTGTTTCTTCTCTCTCTGGGACAATGGCGCTTCTTCACCTATCTTGCTCCCTTTTGGCATCTTTGTCTCCCGGTTCCCGTCCTGCTGCCTTTTTAAGGCTCCTGCCTCTTGCACCCTCTCCTTGTATTGCCCCTTCCTGCTCCCCGAGATGTCTGACTCTCCATCTTACTTTGGAGTACTAACTCTTACCCCACACCCCTCTCCCGCCTCCATTCCTCCCATGGACACTCGATTCATTAGAGAGGACCAAGCCGTATGATGGCTCGACTCTGCCCTCGACCTGTGCTGCCCTCCACTGTATGTGTCTTTTTCTTGTACTTGATGTGTTTTGCACCATCTCCATCCTGTTCTCTGCTCCACAATTTTCTGCCTCCTCTTACGCTCTCTTTTCAATCCATTCGCCGGCTGTGTCCTCCGCCTGCTCCGCTCCTCTGGCCACTCCACTCGTACCTCCTGCTCCTTCTTTCATCTCCTCATCACTCAAGGGGCTACCTTCTGCCTAACACTCACAGCAGGTTGGACCTTTTTGACACACCCCATAGCTCTCTGCCTTGCAGCTCTGAGCGATGTGTCCAGACTCGCCACAGTTATAACAGTACAAGAAGGTTGTGTCCAAGAAAAAAATAACAAATCTTCACCTGGTTATCATGAAGTACCCGAAGTACTGGACTTCTTCCATTGTCCCAAATTTCATGCTGTAGGGCAATGACTTCACCCTCTCTGGAAACCACACTTTTACATCATGGGTTCCAACTGCTACCTGCGTTCCGAGATGGTGTCTTCGCTTTACGGCCGAGCAAATTTTAATGTCCCACAACTCCAACATTTTTATTAGCACATTGTCCTCAATATAAACTGGCAGGTTTAAGAATTAGACTATCATCTCTTCAGAATACAGCAGAGATACATCCAAGAACATATCACCAACCTTCAAACTCAGTAAATGTCTTTCCACTTCCTCTCAGCCACTGACTGTCAGCTCGAACCCAACATTTGGCTTTGGTCGGCAGGCAAAGCAGCTTCTCTCACTGCTGTCCTCATGTAATCTTGGATAATTTCCCAAGCTCGTATCACCTTATCCTCATACTGAACCACCACCATGTTTTCTTTTCCAAACCTCCTGGGGTCCCGGCCCAAATCTTTGGGCCTTTTATTCTCCCTTCCCTGAACATTTTCTCCCCTGATTAAATTCATCCAAGAACATAAGAAAATAAGAAAGAAGATCTTGGCCTCAACTCCATTTTCCTGCCTGTTCCCCAGAACCCTTGACTCCCCTATAGTTCAAGAATCTGTCTATCTCAGCCTTGAATGTATTCAATGACTCAGCTTCCAAAGCTCTGTGGGGTAGAGAATTCCAAAGATTCACAACCCTCAGAAGAAATTCCTGCTCATCTTTGGCTTAAATGGGCGATCCCTTATTCTGAAACTATGCTCCCTAATTCTAGATTCCCCCGCGAGAGGAAACATCCTCTCAGGATCTACCCTGTCAAGCACTCTCAGAATCTTATATGTTTCAGTAAAATCACCTGTCATTCTTCTAAACTCCAATGAGGACAGGCCCAACCTGCTCAATGATGAATAAAGATCCTCTCGGAATGAGTGATCACAGTATGGTTGAATTTGTAATACAGATTGAGGGTGAGGAAGTTGTGTCAGAAACGAGCATACTATGCTTAAACAAAGGGGACTAGAGTGGGATGAGGGCAGAGTTGGCTAAAGTAGACTGGAAACACAGACTAAATGGTGGCACAATTGAGGAACAGTGGAGGACTTTTAAGGAGCTCTTTCATAGTGCACAACAAAAATATATTCCAGTGAAAAAGAAGGGCGGTAAGAGAAGGGATAACCAGCCGTGGATAACCAAGGAAATAAAGGAGAGTATCAAATTAAAGACCAATGTGTATAAGGTGGCCAAGGTTAGTGGGAAACTAGAAGATTGGGAAAATTTTAAACAACAGCAAAGAATGACTAAAAAAGCAATAAAGAAAGGAAAGTTAGATTATGACGGTAAACTTGCGCAAAACATAAAAACAGATAGTAAAAGCTTTTACAGATATATAAAACGGAAAAGAGTGACTAATGTAAATATTGGTCCCGTAGAAGATGAGAAGGGGGATTTAATAATGGGAAATGTGGAAATGGTTGAGACTTTAAACAATTATTTTGCTTTGGTCTTCACAGTGGAAGACACAAAAACCATGCCAAAAATTGCTGGTCACAGGAATGTGGGAAGGGAGGACCTTGAGACAATCACTATCACTAGGGGGGTAGTGCTGGACAGGCTAATGGGACACAAGGTAGACAAGTCCCCTGGTCCTGATGAAATGCATCCCAAGGTATTAAAAGAGATGGCGGAAGTTATAGCAGATACATTCGTTAGAATCTACCAAAATTCTCTGGACTCCTGGGAGGTACCATCGGATTGGAAAGCAGCTAATGTAACACCTCTGTTTAAAAAAGGGGGCAGACAAAAGGCAGGTAACTATAGGCCGGTTAGTTTAACATCTGTAGTGGGGAAAATGCTTGAAACTATCATTAAGGAAGAAATAGTGGGACATCTAGATAAGAATAATGCAATCAAGCAGACGCAGCATGGATTCATGAAGGGGAAATCATGTTTAACTAATTTACTGGAATTCTTTGAGGATATAACGAGCATGGTGGATAGAGGTGTACCGATGGATGTGGTGTATTTAGATTTCCAAAAGGCATTCGATAAGGTGCCACACAAAAGGTTACTGCAGAAGATAGAGGTACGCGGAGTCAAAGGAAATGTATTAGCATGGATAGAGAATTGGCTGGCGAACAGAAAGCAGAGAGTTGGTATAAATGGGTCCTTTTCGGGTTGGAAATCGGTGGTTAGTGGTGTGCAACAGGGATCGGTGCTGGGACCACAACTGTTTACAATATACATAGATGACCTGGAAGAGGGGACAGAGTGTAGTGTAACAAAATTTGCAGATGACACAAAAATTAGTGGGAAAGCGGGTTGTGTAGAGGATACAGAGAGGCTGCAAAGAGATTTGGATAGGTTAAGCGAATGGGCTAAGGTTTGGCAGATGGAATACAATGTCAGACAGTGTGAGGTCATCCACCTTGGGAAAAAAAACAGTAAAAGGGAATATTATTTGAATGGGGAGAAATTACGACATGCTGCGGTGCAGAGGGACCTGGGGGTCCTTGTGCATGAATCCCAAAAAAGTTAGTTTGCAGGTGCAGCAGGTAATCAGGAAGGCAAATGAAATGTTGGCCTTCATTGCGAGAGGGATGGAGTACAAAAGCAGGGAGGTCCTGCTGCAACTGTACAGAGTTTTGATGAGGCTGCACCTGGAGTACTGCGTACAGTTTTGGTCACCTTACTTAAGGAAGGATATACTGGCTTTGGAGGGGGTACAGAGACGATTCACTAGGCTGATTCCGGAGATGAGGGGGTTACATTATAATGATAGATTGAGTAGACTGGGTCTTTACTCGTTGGAGTTCAGAAGGATGAGGGGTGATCTTATAGAAACATTTAAAATAATGAAAGGGATAGACAAGATAGAGGCAGAGAGGTTGTTTCCACTGGTAGGGGAAACTAGAATTAGGGGGCACAGCCTCAAAATACAGGGGAGCCAATTTAAAACCGAGTTGAGAAGGAATTTCTTCTCCCAGAGGGTTGTGAATCTGTGGAATTCTCTGCCCAAGGAAGCAGCTGAGGCTAGCTCATTGAATGTATTCAAGTCACAGATAGATAGATTTTTAACAAATAAGGGAATTAAGGGTTACGGGGAGCGGGCGGGTAAGTGGAGTTGAGTCCATGGCCAGATCAGCCATGATCTTGTTGAATGGCGGAGCAGGCTCGAGGGGCTAGATGGCCTAATCCTGTTCCTAATTCTTCTGTTCTTATGTTCTTATGTAACCTTTCCTCATAAGACAACCCCTTCATCCCAGGAATCAACCTAGTGAACCTTCTCTAGACTGCCTCCTTAAATAAGGAGACAAAAACTGTATTCAGTACTCCAGGTGTGGGCCATCGACTGCCCCAGGTGGAGGAAGTGCATTCGGGAGGGCACTGAGCTCCTCGAGTATCGTCGCCGAGAGCATGCAGAAATCAAGCGCAGGCAGCGGAAGGAGTGTCCGGCAAACCAGACTCCCTGCCCATCCTTTCCCTCAATGACTACCTGTCCCATATGTGACAGAGACTGTGGTTCTCGTATTGGACTGTACAGCCACCTAAGAACTCATGATAAGAGTGGAAGCAAGTCTTACTCGATTCAGAGGGACTGCCTATGATGATGATGATGATGATGATGTGGTCTCACCAAAGCCCTGTACAGTTGTAGCAAGACTTAACTACTTTTATACTCCATACCCCTTGCAATAAAGGCCAACATTCCATTTGCCTTCCTAATTACTTGCTGCACCTGCATGCTAAATTATTGTGTTGTATTTCCGCGGACACCCATATCCCTCTGTTCTGCAGCATTCTGTAGTCTCTCTCCATTTAAATAATATTTTGCTTTTCTATTCTTCCTACCAAAGTGGATAACATCACTTTTCCCATATTATACTCCATCTGCCAAATTTTTGTCCACTCACTTAACCTATCTATATCCTTTTGCAGACATTTTGTGTCCTCCTCACATCTTGCGTTCCCAACTATCTTTGTATCGTCAGCAAATTTAGCTACTATACACTAGGCCCTTCATCCAAGTTATTAATATAGATTATAAATAGTTGAGGGCGTAGCACTGATCCCTGTGGCACCCCACTAGTTACAGTTTTCCAATCTGAAAATGACCTATTTGTCCCAACTCTCTGCTTTCTGTTAGTTAGCCAATCCTCTATCCATGCTAATATATTACCCCCAACACCATGGATTATTTTGTGTAGTAACCTTTTATGTGGCATCTTATCGAATTACTTTTGAAAATCCAAATACACTACATCTAATGGTTCCACTTTATCCACCCTACTCATTACATCCTCAAAGAACTCAAATAAATTTGTCAAACATGAGTTCCCTTTCATAAAACCAAGTTGACGTTGCTTGATTGTTTTATGATTTTCTAAATGTCCTGCTACTACTTCCTTAATAATGGATTCCAGCATTTTCCAATGACTTATATCATGCTAACTAGCCTATAGTTTCCTGCTTTCTGTCTCCCTCCTTTCTTGAATAGGGGCATTACATTTGTGGTTTTCCAATCCACTGGGACCTTTCCAAAACCAAGGGTATTTTGGTAGATTATAATCAATGCATCCACTATCTCTTCAGCCACTTTTTTTTAAGATCCTAGGATGCAAGCCATCTGGTCCAGGGGAATTGTCCACCTTTAGTCCCATTAGTTTGCCTCATACTTTTTCTTTATTGACTATGATTGTTTTAAATTCCATCCTTCCTTTTGCCCCTTGATTTTCTATTATTTTTGTGATGCTTTTAGTGTCTTCCACCATGAAAACAGATACAAAATATTTGTTCAAAGTCTCTGCCATTTCCTTGTTTCCAATTATTAATTCTCCAGTCTTGTCCTCTAAAGGACCAACATTTATTTTAGCTACTCCTTCCTTTTTATATACTTGCAGAAGCTCCTTCTGTCTGTTTTTATATTTCTTGATAGATTATACTCAATCTATTTTCTCCCTCTATTATTTTTTTAGTCATCCTTTGTTGGTTTCTAAAATTTTCCAAATCTTCTATCCTACCACTAATCCTCTAATTGTATGCATTTTCTTTCAATTTGATACAATCCTTGATTTCTTTAGTTAGCTACTGATGGTTCATTCTTCTCGTAGAGTTTTTCTTTCTCAATGGAATATATCTTTGAGAATTATGAAATATCTCCTTAGATGTCTGCCACAGCTTATCTACTGTCTGACCTTTTAATCTATTTTCCCAGTTCACTTTAGCCAACTCTGTCTTCATACCTTTGTAATTGTCTTTATTTAGGTTTCAGGCACTTGTTTTAGACCCTAGTTTCCCACCCTCAAACTGAATGTAAATTTCTATCAAGTTATGATTACTCTTCCCGAGAGGATCCTTTACTATGAGATCATTAATTAATCCTGTCTCATTACACATTGCCAGATCTAAAATAGCCTGTTCCCTGGTTGGTTCCATAACGTAATATTCTAAGAAACTGTCCTGAATACACTCTATGAACTCATCCTCAAGGCTACCTTTGCCAATTTGATTTGTCCAATTTATCTGAAGATTAAAGTCGCCCACGATTATTGCAGAACCTCTCCTACAAGCCCCCATTATTTCTTGATTTATACCATGTCCTACAGTGTAGCTACTGTTAGGGGGCCTATAAACTACTCCCACCAGTGACTTCTTTTCTTTGCTATTTCTTATCTCCACGCAAACTAATTCTACATCTTGATTTTCCGAGCCAAGCTCATTTCTCACAACTGTTCTGATATCATCCTTTATTAACAGAGCTACCCCACTTCCTTTTCCTTTCTGCCTATCCTTCTGAAATGTTGAGTACCCCTGAATATTCAGTTCCCAGCCTTGGTCACTTTGCAACCATGTCTCTGTAATGGCTATCAGATCAAACCCATTTATTTCTAGTTGTGCCATCAATTCATCTATCTTGTTATGAATGCTGCTCGCATTCAGATAAAGCGCCTTTAATTGTCATTTTACCATTATTCCCTACTTCGACCCTATTTGCTGATGCACTCTTATGTTTGTACACTCTGACCCTTCCTGTCACACTCTGGTTGTCATTACCCCGTACCGCTACCCTGCACAATTGCCTTGTCCTCTCACTTAACCCCTCCCCCCATTTTTTAAGTTTAAAGCCCTATCTACAGTCCTAGTTATTCGATTCACCAGGATGCTGCTCCAAATCCGGTTTAAGTGGAGCCCATCCCGAGGGATCAGCTTCCTCTTTCCCCAGTACTAGTGCCAGTGCCCCATGAATTGAAACCCCCTTCCTCCCACACCACTCTGAGCCACGCATTTAACTCTCTGATCTGCTTGACCCGATGCCAATGTGCGTGTGGCTCAGGTAGTAATCCAGAGATTATTAACCTTGAGGTTCTGCTTATTAATTTAAACCGTAGCTCCTCAAACTCCCTCAGCAGAACCTCATTCTTAGTTCTACCGATGTCATTGGTTCCTACAAGCACCACGACAACTGGATTTTTCCCCTCCCACTCCAAGTTCTTCTCCAACCACAAGGACATATCATTAACCCTAGCACTGGGCAGGCAACACATCCTCCGGAACTCCTTGTCACGGCTACAAAAAACAGTATCTATCCACTTCACTATACTGTCCCCTACCACATTCCTTTTCACTCCCCCCCGCCCCCCCCCCCCCCCCCCCGCCGCCTCACTTGAATGCCTCATGTACTAGAGTGCCACAGTAGTTTGCCCATCCTCCTTGCAGTCCTTTTCCTCATCCATACATGTAGCAAATACCTCATACCTGTTGGACAGGGTCAAGGGCTGAGGCTCCTCCATCACTTCACCTTGGTCCCCATACCTTCCTGACTTGCAGTCACACCATAATATCCCTGCCCATTTACTAACTCGAAAGTACTATTTAACCTTAAGAGTGTGACTGCCTCCTGGAGCAAAGTGTTCAGGTAACTCTTCCCCTCCCTGATGCATCGCAATATCTGCAGCTCATACTTCAGCTCAACAACTCTGAGCCAAAGTCCCTCGAGCTGCAAAAATGATTGCTTGGGATCACGATGCTCTCAGCTGCAGTCATGACACACACCTGCCCTACCATTTCTAACCTTGTTTTTATTTATTTATGTATTTATTTATTTATTAAAGCTTTTATTCAATTGATATTTAAGTTTTATTATTCAATTATTTTATCTGTTCTAAGTTATTAATTTAATAAGTATTAGCAAGTTCCATTTCCTCAGCTCTTAATTTAAACCCCTACCCTAACTGAGACAGCAAAGAAAAGCTGCTACACTTGTCATGTATCTTACATTATTATATATAACTGTATCCTAACATGCTATACATGACTGTAATAAGATATGACCTGCAACTACCAGCATACCTTACCACCAGGGGTGCACTTGCAAGAGACAGGTATATAAGGACAGGTCTCAGGCAAGTGCAGCAGTCCAGAGCTGTGAAATAAAGGTGCAGGTCCAGAGTGACCTTGACTTCACTACATGCCTCGTGTGAATCTGTACTGAGGGGACAGGACTTTACAGTGGCGACGAGTTACGGGATTACAGAATCCACAGAATGGCGAACAACGGATCAGATGAAAAGTACAATGCTGGAGACAATTGGGAGGACTTTATAGAAAGGCTCCAGCAAAGCTTTGTAACCAAAGACTGGTTAGGAGATGACAAAGCAGACAAGAGAAGAGACCGTCTCTTGACCAGCTGTGGCTCGAAAACATACACTTTAATGAAGGATCTGCTGGCACCCGAGAAACCAGCAAGCAAGTCGTTTGAAGAATTGAGCACACTGGTAAGAGACCACCTGAAGCCAGCGAGCAGCCTACACATGGCCAGACACAGGTTCTACAACGACAGACGCTGTGTGGGCCAGAGCATACCCGACTTCGTGGCGGAACTTCATAGGTTGGCTAGTTTGTGTGAGTTCTCCGATGAACTGAGGAGAGAAATGCTGAGAGACTTTTTCATTGAAGGAATAGGCCATGCAGGCATATTCCGAAAGCTATAGAGACCAAGAACCTGACCTCCGAGGCAGCAGCACTGGTTGCACAGACATTCTTGGTAGGGGAAAAAGAAACAATGTTGATTTACAATGCAGGTACGACAACTAACGAAATATCGGAACAAGAAGTTCCCAGCATTAAACAAGCTGCTACCCCCACACACAGACAAAACCGGGAGAACAGGCTCTCGACAGCAGGCAGTGGCACCAGAAGCCATCAAGGGCCACAGGAATGGCCATTCACACCTCATCAACCCACAATGCGAGCAATCAACTACAAACTGAGAGAAGCTCAAGAGAGATCAGCCAGATGCAGCTCATTCTTTGGGAACAAAAGAAGCAGTCTGTGCTGGAGGTGTGGGGTTGGGCACTCGTCAAGGGGATGTCGATTTCAGCAGGTTGTTTGCAGGAACTGTGAATATACAGGGCATTTGGCCCGCATGTGCAAAAAGACGGCAGCTCGGCTGGTATATGAATCGGATGGGTCGGAAAGTGGATCAGAAGACGGTGGGGAAAGTACCCGGAACACCGATGTACAGCGGGTCAACACGAACAATGGTCGCTGCTCCTACAACAGGACATCTCCTATAATGATGAGGGTCCTACTCAATGGGATACCTGTCAACATGGAGCTGGATACGGGAGCGAGTCAATCTCTCATGGGCGCTCCACAATTTGAACAACTGAGGCCGCATAAAAGAGACAGACCAAAACTCACAAGGGTCGACACCAAACTAAGGACCTATACCAAAGAAATCGTACCAGTCCTCGGCAGCGCCATGCTCTCTGTCACACACAAAGTGACAGTGAACCGACTTCCCCTGTGGATTGTTCCCGGAGACCCCCCAGCACTGCTGGGGAGAAGCTGGCTGGCAAAACTAAACTGGAAATGGGATGATGTCCATGCCATGTCATTAGAGGAACGGACCTCCTGCTCAACAGTTATAAAGCGATTTGAACATCTCTTTCAGCCAGGTGTGGGCACTTTCAAAGGGGCCAAAGTCAAAATCTACATCACACAGGATGCTAGACCGGTCCATCACAAGGCCAGAGCTGTACCCTTTGTGATGAGGGAAAAGATTGAACACGAACTAGACAGGCTTCTGCGGGAAGGCATTATATCACCTGTGGAATTTAGCGACTGGGCAAGTCCCATTGTCCCAGTCATGAAGCCTGATGGATCCGTACGAATCTGTGGGGACTACAAATCTACCATAAACAGAGTCTCCCTACAGGACCAGTAGCGGCTGCCCAGAGCGGAGGACTTATTTGTCACATTGGCTGGAGGTAAACTTTTCTCAAAATTAGACCTCACATCTGCGTATATGACGCAAGAATTGACCGAGGAATCCAAGTTACTCACCACCATCAACACACATCGAGGCCTTTTCATGTACAATCGATGCCCATTCGGCATCAGGTCGGCAGCTGCCATATTCCAGCGCAACATGGAGAGTCTGCTCAAGTCCATCCTGGGGACGGTTGTATTTCAAGACGACATACTTATCATGGGCAGGGACACCGACTCCCATCTCCGTAATTTGGAGGAAGTACTAAAGCGGTTGGATCGGGTAGGCCTACGAGTCAAGAAATCCAAGTGCCTGTTTCTCGCAACCGAGGTTGAATTTTTGCGCAGAAGGATTGCTGCTGATGGAATCCGCCCAACAGAGTCCAAAACAGAAGCAATTCGCCTGGACCCAGGCCCCGGAATGTCTCAGAACTGCGCGCCTTTCTCGGGCTACTCAATTACTTTGGGAACTTTATGCAGAACTTAAGCATGCTGCTGGAGCCTCTCCACATGCTACTCAGGAAGGGGTGCGATTGGTTTTGGGGGGACGCCCAGGAACGCACCTTCAATAAGGCACGCAACCTTCTGTGTTCCAACAGTGTTTTGACTTTCTTTGACCCAGGTAAAAAGCTAGTTCTCACATGCGATGCGTCAGCGTATGGGGTCGGGTGCGTTTTACAACATGTCAATAGTGCGGGCAAATTGCAACCCATGGCTTATGCCTCCAGGTCACTTTCGCGGGCGGAGCGCAGATATGGAATGGTAGAGAAGGAGGCGCTTGCGTGCGTGTACGGTGTCAAAAAGATGCACCAATACATTTTCGGGGCCAAGTTCGCGTTAGAAACCGACCACAAGCCCCTCACGTCCCTCATATCCGAGAGCAAGACAATAAACGGCAACGCCTCGGCGCGAATTCAACAGTGGGCACTCATGCTGCCGTCCTATGACTATGCATGGCAGATGAAGTATAATGTGGATAAATGTGAGGTTATCCACTTTGGTGGTAAAAACAGAGAGACAGACTATTATCTGAATGGTGACAGATTAGGAAAAGGGAAGGTGCAACGAGACCTGGGTGTCATGGTACATCAGTCATTGAAGGTTGGCATGCAGGTACAGCAGGCGGTTAAGAAAGCAAATGGCATGTTGGCCTTCATAGCGAGGGGATTTGAATACAGGGGCAGGGAGGTGTTGCTACAGTTGTACAGGGCCTTGGTGAGGCCACACCTGGAGTATTGTGTACAGTTTTGGTCTCCTAACTTGAGGAAGGACATTCTTGCTATTGAGGGAGTGCAGCGAAGGTTCACCAGACTGATTCCCGGGATGGCGGGACTGACCTATCAAGAAAGATTGGATCAATTGGGCTTGTATTCACTGGAGTTCAGAAGAATGAGAGGGGACCTCATAGAAACGTTTAAAATTCTGACGGGTTTAGACAGGTTAGATGCAGAAAGAATGTTCCCAATGTTGGGGAAGTCCAGAACCAGGGGTCACAGTCTGAGGATAAGGGGTAAGCCATTTAGGACCGAGATGAGGAGAAACTTCTTCACCCAGAGAGTGGTGAACCTGTGGAATTCTCTACCACAGAAAGTAGTTGAGGCCAATTCACTAAATATATTCAAAAGGGAGTTAGATGAAGTCCTTACTACTCGGGGGATCAAGGGTTATGGCGAGAAAGCAGGAAGGGGGTACTGAAGTTTCATGTTCAGCCATGAACTCATTGAATGGCGGTGCAGGCTAGAAGGGCTGAATGGCCTGCTCCTGCACCTATTTTCTATGTTTCTATGTTTTCTATCCCATAAGGCATAGACCAGGCACAGACAACTATGCCGACGCGCTCAGCAGGCTACCCCTGGCAACCACGGAAGGGTCTGCCGAACAGGACTTGAGATAGTCATGGCAATCAATGCCTTTGAGTCCACAGGTTCGCCCATGATGGCTCGCCAAATCAAAGCCTGGATGGCCAGCGACCCCACGTTATCCTTCGTAAAAAGATGTGTCCTAACCGGTGACTGGGCAGAGGCTCGCGATGCCTGCCCCGAGGAATTAAAACCCTTTCACAGGCACATGCATGAGCTATCACTACAAGCAGACTGCCTGATGTGGGGCAGCCGAGTAGTCATGCCTCTGCGAGGCAGAGAGGCTTTTATCCAGGAGCTCCACCGCGAGCACCCGGGGATCATTCTCATGAAGGCCATAGCCAGATCCTATGTTTGGTGGCCTGGTATTGAAGCGGACTTGGAGCTCTGCATCCGAAGGTGCACCATTTGTGCCCAACTCAGCAATTCCCCCAGGGAAGCTCCCCTGAGCCCCTGGCCTACCAAACCATGGTCGCGGGTGCACGTAGACTATGCGGGCCCATACATGGGCAAAATGTTCCTCGCAGTCGTAGATGCATTTTCAAAGTGGATCGAATGCGCCATTTTAAACTCGAGCACAACCTCCACCACTGTGGAGAGCCTCGCAACCATGTTTGCAACGCACGGAATTCCTGACATATTGGTCAGTGACAATGGTCCCTGCTTCACCAGCGCAGAATTCCAAGATTTTATAATTGACCACGGCATAAATCACGTCAAGACGGCACCGTTCAAGCCGGCCTCCAACGGCCAGTCAGAGAGAGCAGTGCAAATCATTAAACAAGGCATGATTAAAATCCAAGGTCCCACAGAATACAATAGAAAACTAGGCAGAATATAGAGAATGCAGGGGGACATTGGAAAAGGATATATGAAGGGCAAAGAGTGATAAAGGATTAGTTGGGAAAATAAAGGGAAACCCAAAAATCAGCCGTGGCTCAGTGGGTAGCACTCTTTATGTGGGAGGGGCTATGAGAGAGCAGGTACTGCTGGGTACTTGATTACTGCAGGGAGTTGGAGTGAGTTTGTAAAAAGTTGTTGGTAGGTTTTTGAGTTGTTTTTTTCAGGTATTCGGGCAATATTGGCCCATAAACAGCAGCCACATGGCTGGCGTGAGTCCCGGGGTGCTTGGACCCCTCAGAGGTTAAGCCACCTTCCCAGTTTTATTTTTACGCCAGACAGGGATGTACAATTGTCGCGACTGCTGCTGGCATACAGATCTCGACCGCATTCACTGACTGGGATACCCCCCCACGCAACTGTTGATGAAAAGGACTTTAAAAACAAGGCTCTCATTAATCCTCCCAGACATGCACGAAATCATTGAGGCAAAGCGCCGTAAGCTGACTGAGTACCATGACAGAAATTCGAGGGGGAGATGGAATGAGATAGGGGACAAAGTGTTTGTACTAACATATGGCAGGGGTCCCAAATGGCTTGCAGGAACAGTAACGGGCAAGGAAGGAAACAGGCTACTGGTAGTACAAATGGACAATGGCAAAGCCTGCCGGAGGCATGTAGACCAAGTCAAAAGCAGATTTACCAACAACACTGCGGAACCAGAGGCAGACTACAATGTGGAACTCGCACCACACCTGGTGGACAGACAGAGGGAACAACCTGAGGAAAGGGCAATCCCAACAGACAGCCCAGGTGAGTCAACAACAATCACACCAATCGAAACAGACAGCCCAGGCGAGATACGAGCAACCACACCCAAAGAAAAACAGATACCAAGGCAAACAACTGAACCACAACTCAGACGCTCCACACGAGAGCGTAGACCACCTGAGAGACTGAACCTATAAAGACAATAAGACCTTGGGGGAGGGTGATGTCATGTATCTTACATTATTATATATAACTGTATCCTAACATGCTATACATGACTGTAATAAGATATGACCTGTAACCACCAGCATACCTTACCACCAGGGGTGCACTTGCAACAGACAGGTATATAAGGACAGGTTTCAGGCAAGTGCAGCATTCCAGAGCTGTGAAATAAAAGTGCAGGTCCAGACTGACCTTGACTTCACTACATGCCTTGTGTGAATCTGTACTGAGGGGACAGGACTTTACAATACTCACCAACCAATCTGCTCTCCTGTGACGTTACGCTTAGATTTGTTTTTGTCATGCTCTTTATTCAGCTCCACTCGCTGTGCTCCCACTCAGGTTTGCTCCTCCTGGGAATACTGTCCTCTGAGGGGTCCAAGCACCCCGGGAGTCACGCCAGCCATGTGGCTGCTGTTTATGGGCCAATAAGGCCCGAATACCTGAAAAAAACAACTCAAAAACCTACCAACAACTTTTTACAAACTCACTCCAATTCCCTGCAGTAATCAAGTACCCAGCAGCACCTGCTCTCTCATAGCCCCTCCCACATAAAGAGTGCTACCCACTGAGCCACGGCTGATTTTTGGGTTTCCCTTTATTTTCCCTACTAATCCTTTATCACTCTTTGCCCTTCATATATCCTTTTCCAATGACCCCCTGCATTCTCTATATTCTGCCTAGTTTTCTATTGTATTCTGTAACTGACATTTGTCATAAACCTCCTTTCCTCTTTTATTTCCTTTGTCATTTGGGGAGCTCGAGTTTTGGATGTCCTATCTTTCCTCTTGATGGGAATGGGATTGTACTGCACTATCTCTGCCTTGAAGGCCTGCCTTTACTCATTTACCATTTTCTTGGCCAATCTTTGTTTCCAGTCCACCTGTGCTTATCAAAGCACTAAAATTTGCTCTCTTCCAGTTGGGTGTGTCATGTATTCAACCAGCATTGTAACCCATGTATAAACTGACCTAAGTTGTACACCGTGAGAACAATGACCACTAGGTGGGAGACACTCCTAACCTGGACCTTCAGGTATAAAAGGGGAAGCTCCACCCACCTTCATCACTTGAGTGCTAAGGAATAAAGGACAGGTCACAGACTGACCTTCTCTCAAGCATGGGCCTCGTGTGCATTTATACTGTGTATCAATGGCGACAAGAAACTGGGATTTAAACCACGCGAGCATGGCCACTAGCAGAACAGACGAGAGGTACTGTGTTAAGGAATGGTTGGGACAGAGATTCAACATTGTTAAAGCAGCACACAGTTCTCCAGGCAGACAAGGGCAGTCAGGCATGCCCCAACATGTAGTCGAACCCAGAGGGGGAGTTCGACAGAGACAATGGCAAGCTGAACAGCGATTCATGCCATTGCAAGGGACAATGCCAGTAATGGGGCCATCAACACCTGTTAATGGTGCACTCAAGGAAATAACAGGGGCAGTCAGGGACGATCGACTGGCAAGGGACCTTTTGTTTCAAACCGCAACTCCTGCTGGAGGCGTGGAGGCATACATTCAGCCGGAGTTTGCAGAGATGAGCAAAATACCTGCAGAAATTGCAGAAATGGACACTGGGGGAAATCGCTGGAAGCTGAAGTTCAGCGAGTTCATGTGGAGCACGTATACAGTTCATACACCAGGACGCCACCGATAATGATGAAAGTGCTCCTCAATGGCATCCCAGTATCAATGGAATTAGACATGGGTGCCAGCCAGTCCCTGATGGGTATCAAACAGTTCGAAAAGTTGTGGGCATCCAAGGCCAGGAGGCCAAAATTATCGCCGATTGACGCACAGCTACGGACTTATACAAAGCAGATCATTTCAGTGCTAGGCAGCGCCACGGTAGTCGTGACCCACAAAGATTCGGAGAACAGGATGCCACTCTGGATTGTCCCAGGGGACGGTCCCGCACTACTGGGGAGGAGTTGGCTTGCTGTCATGAACTGGAAATGGGGCGATGTCAATGCAATTTCCTCTGTGGAGCGAGTATCATGCTCACAGGTCCTGGACAAATTTGACTCATTATTTCAACCCGGCATTGGCACTTTCATGGGGGCCAAGGTAGTGATTCACATAAACCCGGACGCCAGACCAGTACACCACAATGCCAGAGCGGTGCCGTACGTGATGCGGGAAAAGATAGAAGGCGAATTGGACCGCCTGTTGAGGGAAGGCATCATCTCGCCAGTCGAATTCAGTGACTGGGCGAGCCTGATTGTGCCGGTGCTCAAGCCGGATGGGTTGGTCAGGATATGTGGCGATTACAAGGCCACCATCAATCGGGTGTCACTCCAAGACCAGTACCGGCTACCGAGAGTGGAGGACCTCTTTGCGACGCTATCCGGTGGCAAACTTTTTTCAAAATTGGACCTGACCTCAGCTTACATGACTCAGGAGCTGGCGAGTGAGTCGAAGAAGCTGACCACCATCACGACACACAAGGGGTTGTTTGAGTACAACAGATGTCCGTTCGCTATTCGCTCGGCCGCCGCGATCTTCCAACGAAATTTGGAAAGCCTCCTCAAGTCGATTCCAGGGACGGTGGTTTTTCAGGACGACATCCTGATTACGATACTGAAGAACACCTCCACAACCTGGAGGAGGTGCTACGCAGACTGGACCGGGTAGGTCTGCGACTGAAAAAGGCGAAGTGCGTTCCCTAGCTCCAGAGGTAGAATTCCTGGGGATGAGGGTAGCAGCAGACGGGATCAGCCCTACTGCATCCAAGACGGAAGCGATCCAGAGAGCACCCAGACCCCGTAACACGACAGAGCTGCGTTCATTCCTGGGGCTCCTGAACTATTTTGGTAACTTTCTTCCCAAATTGAGCACGCTGCTAGAGCCGCTACACGTGCTCCGACGCAAAGATCGCGAATGGGTCTGGGAAGACAGCCAGGAAAGAGCTTTTAATAGAGCATGCAATTTGTTATGTTCCAACAATCTGTTAACGCTATATGACCCATGTAAGAAACTTGTGTTAACGTGCGATGCGTCGTCCTATGGTGTCGGGTGTGTGTTGCAGCATGTCAATGCCAAGGGTCAGTTACAGCCGGTAGCTTATGCCTCCAGGAGTCTGTCCCAGGCAGAAAGGGGCTACGGGATGGTAGAAAAGGAGGCGCTCGCATGTGTATATACAGTAAAGAAAATGCACCAGTACCTGTTTGGCAGGAAATTTGAGCTGGAGACAGATCACAAACCCCTAACGTCCCTTTTGGCCGACAACAAAGCCATAAATGCAAACGCATCGGCCCGCATACAGAGGTGGGCACTCACGTTAGCTGCCTATGACTACACAATTCGGCACAGACCGGGCACCGAAAACTGCGCCGATACACTCAGCAGGCTCCCACTAGACACCACTGAGGGGGCTACCGAGCATGGTGCTGAGATGGTCATGGCTGTTGAAGCTTTCGGAAGCGAAGGCTCACCCGTGACAGCCCGTCAGATTAAAGTCTGGACAAATAGAGACCCGCTATTGTCTCGAGTCAAGAAATGTGTCCTGAATGGGGACTGGGCAGCCACGTACAGGGCATGCCCTGAGAAATTTAAACCATTTCAAAGGCGCAAGGATGAACTCTTGATTCAGGCCGATTGCCTACTGTGGGGAAACCGCGTAGCCATGCCCCAGATGGGCAGAGAGGTGTTCATCAGAGAACTCCACAATGGGCACCCGGGCATTGTCACGATGAAGGCAATTGCCAGGTCACACGTTTGGTGGCCAGGGATAGACGCAGATCTGGAACTTTGTGTCGCAGGTGCAACACGTGTGCCCAGCTGGGCCATGCGCCCAGGGAAGCCCCCCTTAGCCCCTGGCCATGGCCCACCAAGCCTTGGTCACGCATCCATGTGGACTACGCAGGTCCTTTCATGGGGAAAATGTTTTTGGTTGTCGTAGACGCCTACTCCAAATGGATCGAGTGTGACATTTTAAATTCAAGCACATCCTCTGCCACGGTAGAAAGTCTACGGGCAACGTTCGCCGCCCACGGTCTACCAGACATCTTGGTCAGTGACAATGGCCCGTGCTTCACAAGCACTGAATTCCAGGACTTCATGGCAGGCAATGAAATTAACCATGTTAGAACGGCACCGTTCAAGCCGGCCTCAAATGGCCAGGCAGAACGAGCAGTGCAGATAATCAAACAGGGGATGCTCAGATTCCAAGGGGGTTCCCTACAAACCCGCTTATCACGCCTCCTGTTGGCCTATAGATCCCGACCACACTCACTCACAGGGGTTCCACCCGTAGAGCTACTAATGAAAAGGACGCTCAAAACCCGATTATCCCTTATACACCCCACCATGAAAGAAATTGTCGAGAGCAGGCAGCAGTCACAATATCACGACCATGACAGGAATGCGAGGGCGCGATGTATTGATGTAAATGATCCTGTTTTTGTCCTCAACTACGCTGCAGGGCCCAAATGGCTCGCAGGCACTGTGGTTGCCAAAGAGGGAAATAGGATTCTGATAGTTAAACTTGCCAATGGACAAATCTGCCGCAAACATGTGGATCAAACAAAAAGGAGGTTCAGCAACCCCATAGAAGAAGCAGAGGAAAAACACGATATAGAGTTCACTCCACCACAGGTGACCGAACACTGGAACCAAAGGGAGGAGAGCCCAGTCACTGTGGGCAGTCCGGACAGGCCTGAGGCACTGCAAACAGCAGACACTCAGGCCAGCGCCCAACAACCGGAGCCCCAACTCAGGCACTCTACAAGGGAGCGTAAACCATCAGAGAGACTCAACCTGTGATCCGAATAAGACTTTGGGGGGGGAAGGTGATGTCATGTATTCAACCAGCATTGTAACCCATGTATAAACTGACCTAAGTTGTACACCGTGAGAACACTGACCACTCGGTGGGAGACACTCCGAATCTGGACCTTCAGGTATAAAAGGGGAAGCTCCACCCACCTTCATCACTTGAGTGCTAAGGAATAAAGGACAGGTCACAGACTGACCTTCTCTCAAGTATGGGCCTCGTGTGCATTTATACTGTGTAGTAAGGACGTATCAGGGTATTTTCACCTTTGATTTTTCTTTGTCCCTTTCTATAACTATTTGAAACCTAATTATACTATGATCACTATTACCCAGATGTTATCCCATTGGAACACAGTCCACTTTCCCCACTTCATTCCCTAGAACTAGATCCAGTACAGTTTCCTTCCACATTGGGCTAGAAATATACGAATTTAGAAAGTTCTCCTGTACATATTTTAGGAATTATTTACCCTCCTTGCCCTTTACTTGTTTTTTTTCACCACTCTATAGGCCCAAGTTTCCACATGATTTGCGCCTGATTTTTAGGAGCAACTAGTGGAGAACGGACTATCTTAGAAATCGCAATTCTCCACATTTTTTTTTCTACAGTTCTAGTCAGGTAGAACAGTTCTACTTTGGAACAGAATTTTTTCTTCAAAAGGGGGCGTGTCCGGCCACTGACGCCTGATTTCAAAGTTTCCACAGTGAAAACGTACTCCAAACTAAGTTAGAATGGAGCAAGTGAAGATTTTTGTAGAATTGAAAAAACCTGTTCTACACATTAAAAAATCAGGCGCAGGTTACAAATTAGGCGTCCAGAACGAGGTGGGGGGGGGGGATGGGGGGTGGGGGGGGAAGGGAAGTCATTAAATTCTACAATAAATCCTTATTTATACTTCTACAAATATTATACAAATAAATCCAACCTGAATAAACATTTATAAGCAGTGTGAAAGTGCTTCAGGCACGGAGAATGCTGCAGCCAGCCTGAGGCGCCCGTTCTTCCCGCGGGGGGGAGGCGGGGGTAGGAGGCGCCCGTTCTTCCCGCGGGGGGGGCAGTAGGAGGTGCCCGTTCTTCCTGCGGGGGTGGGGGGGAAGGAGACAGTGAGACTGCTGCAAGTGCTGATGTGCTGATGGCAATGTGCTTTTATTAAAAAAATGTTCAAAAATTAAACAGCTACAAAGAACTACAAAAATGGCCGAGTGCCAATGTTTTTTCACACTGCGCGTGTGCGAACGCTCCAACGCGCACGCGCAGCGTTGCTGGCAGGAAAAAAACTAATTGAAATAGTACCCGCCCCCTCCCACTTACAAAATCGGCGCGAGTGTAGGCTTCACCCTCCTGGGCGCCGCGCCAGGCAGACATGGAGCTGCAGAACGCTCCAGAATCGCGATTCTTTTTTAGGCGCCGTTTTAGGCGCGAAAAACAGGTGCCCAGCTCGGAGGGGCACCCGTTTTTTATCGTGTGGAAACTTGGGCCCTTTATTGGGATAATTGAAGTCCCCTACTATTACTGCTCTATTAATTTTTACATTTCTCTGAAATTTGCTCAGATTTGATCCACTATCTCCTTCTCACTATTTGGGGGTCTAGAATAAACACCCAAGCTCCTTTTCTGTTCCTTTCCTCTAACCAAATAGATTCAGTCTATGAACACTCTAGCATATTGTCCCTTTATCGAACTGTTAATTGTTAACTAGAACAATAATTGCCTTGTTCTAGAACTCTGAGACCAATTGGAACCATCATCACTGCAGAGCTGTCTGACAGGTATTTGATTGTAAGTATATGAGGAGGGTGGGGATTTTCAACTTCCATTCGGTGTGAAATAAGTGAGGTGCTGCCCACCCGAAGCCAGCATCAAGAGACCCCTGAACAATTCTTAGGTTCAGGTAAATGCAGCTGGCAAACAGCAGGCGCCAAATGGTGCTCTGTGGCAGCCCATTGGTTGTGGAAGGGTGGGAAATCATTTATCAGGTTGGCCTAGTGGGGGATGGAGCCATTCTCAGAGATGGGCAAGCAGGGGCCAGCAGCAGACTACCGTATCTTTGTGGAGCATGTAAGAGCTTGCCAGCTCCTCCTAGTCCCACAAAGGTAAAAGACAAAGAAGTCTGTGGGCCTTTAAGGACCTCTGGTTAGGTTGTTTACAGCCAGGTAGAATTGGACAGAGCATTCTGCCCATTTGTACTACAAAATTATCTTCAAGATCCTGCAGTGGCAGGACCTCAATGCGCATTCGGCCTGTTTTATATACTAATCAGGGGCCTACCATCTGTATGAGGCCCCCTTTTCAAAATTGAATAGTACATGACTTCAGCTTGTGCATGCTGCGGTCAGTTTCTTCTGGTGCTTGGTAGCCAAATGAGTGGTCCTTACCAACAGGAATGCTCCTCCCGACTCCACATTAAATCTGCTTTCTCCTCCACCCACTCACACCCCAAGATTGCCTTCTCCCCTCGGACCTTTGTTACGATCTGTAAGCCAGCCAATCTTGCTATCTCCTGGGACTGGTAAGCTGGCTCTGGGCCATGACTGGCACCTTCTACTCGCTGGTAATAAGCAAGTGAGCTTGGCAGGCCAATCTGTTTTGGTTCTGCCATCAGCCTCATTGGGTACATACAGCATACGTTGCACTGGGATCCCGCCTCAGTTTGGGGACAATCCAATTTTTAGGCTTAGGTATTGAATCACAATCTCCTAGGCCCTTTGGATACTGCAACCTTCTTTTTATGATGCTCATAATTCTGTTTGTTGGGTTTGTCTGTTGGCTTCTGCCTGGAGCTTCTTAATATCCCTCAAGCCGTTATTCTTTCTCATAGCTACTGTGACATCCCTGGGGAGGGATTTCGTTTTGTTGCAAAAATATAGATAAAATTACAAATTAAATTACATTTATTAATGTCTCCAAAGAGAATGGGAGAACAAAAGCCAGTTTGCCAGTTCAGTGATTCTCCTGTTTGTATTTCAAAGAGGTAGGAACTTTTTATCTCCTTGACTGTGTGAAGAAAATAACAGGACTAATACTACTACAGAAATTGGACCTCATTGCATTCACATTACCAGGTGCAAAACAGGTGCAAGGAGGCCCAATTTCAGGATTTGCATTCTGCACTTCGAGGAGCCTTGAAAAATATCCGACCCGAAATTGGGCCGGGCCATATTTCAGGCACAGAGACAGCTGCCTAAAACAATTGATCGGCCGCATGCTTTGTCCCTTCATTAGCATAACACCTGTTTAAGGACACATCAGGGAAATTGGGCTTCCTAGAGCAGAGCAAGCATCAGTTCACCCCACTCCTGGCACTACCTGAGAGCTGCTACTGGCGAGGCAAGTGGGCCAAAATTCATTTTCCGAGTTTGGCAACTGCCTGTAGAGGCGCGCCGGGTGCCCAGAAGATCACTAAAGTTATTGACATGAAGCCCCATGCCCAATTTCAGGCATGTGTAGCACTGATTCAGGGCCTGAAAACAGGCCTGGATAAATTTTTACCCCTAAATGTAGCTATCGATAGAGCGTAAAGAAAAAAAAACATAATTCAGAATTCAATTTACATTGAATGAAATCCATATATTGCCAGGTTGGGCATCAAAGATAAGTAATCTACTTCAGTACTTTGAATTTGTAGACCTTGGTAAGTTGCCTGATTTATAATGTAATTTTCAAGCAGCAATAAACATAGAAACATAGAAACATAGAAAATAGGTGCAGGGGTAGGCCATTTGGCCCTTCGAGCCTGCACCACCATTCAATAAGATCATGGTTGATCATTCTTTCATTACCCCTTTCCTGCTTTCTCTCCATGCCCCTTGATCCCTTTAGCCGTAAAGGCCATATCTAACTCCCTCTTGAATATATCCAATGAACTGGCATCAACAACTCTCTGCGGCAGGTAATTCCACAGGTTAACAACTCTGAGTGAAGAAGTTTCTCCTCATCTCAGTCCTAAATGGCCTGCCACTTATCCTAAGACTATGTCCCCTGGTTCTGGACTTCCTCAACATCGGGAACATTCTTCCCGCATCTAACCTGTCCAATCCCGGCAGAATCTTATATGTTTCTATGAGATCCCCTCTGATCCTTCTAAACTCCAGTGTATAAAGGCCCAGTTGATCCAGTCTCTCCTCATATGTCAGTCCAGACATCCCTGGAATTAGTCTGGTGAACCTTCGCTGCATTCCCTCAATAGCAAGAACGTCCTTCTTCAGATTAGGAGACCAAAACGGAACATAATATTCCAGGTGGGGCCTCACCAAGGCCCTGTACAACTGCAGTAAGAGCTCCCTGCTCCTATACTCAAATCCCCTAGCTATGAAGGCCAACATACCATTTGCCTTCTTCACCGCCTGCTGTACCTGCATGCCAACTTTCAAGGACTGATGAACCATGACACCCAGGTCTCACTGCACCTCCCCTTTTCCTAATTTGCCGCCATTCAGATAATATTCTGCCTTCGTGTTTTTGCCCCAAAGTGGATAACTTCACATTTATCCACATTATACTGCATCTGCCATGTATTTGCCCATTCGCCTAACCTTCCCAAGTCACCCTGCAGCCTCTTAGCGTTTTCCTCACTGCTCACGCCGCCACCCAGTTTAGTGTCATCTGCAAACTTGGAGATATTACACTCAATTCCATCATCTATATCATTAATATATATTGTAAAGAGCTGGGGTCCCAGCACCGAGCCCTGCGGCACTCCACTAGTCACTGTCTGCCATTCTGAAAAGGATCCGTTTATCCTGACTCTCTGCTTCCTGTCTGCCAACCAGTTCTCTATCCACATCAGTATATTACCCCCAATACCATGCGCTTTGATTTTGCACACCAATTCCTTGTGTGGGACCTTGCCAAAAGACTTTTGAAAGTCCAAATACACCACATCCACTGGTTCTCCCTTGTCCACTCTACTCGTTACATCCTCAAAAAATTTCAGAAGATTTATCAAGTATGATTTCTCTTTCATAAATCCATGCTGACTGGGACCAATCCTATCACTGCTTTCCAAATGCACTGCTATTTCATCCTTAATGATTGATTCCAACATTTCCCCACTACTGATGTCAGGCTAACCGGTCTATAATTACCCATTTTCTCTCTCCCTCCTTTTTTAAAAAGTGGTGTTACATTAGCAACTCTCCAGTACATAGGAACTGATCCAGAGTCGATAGACTGCAAGAACATTATCATCAAAGCATCCAATATTTCTAGGGCCACTTCCTTGAGTACTCTGGGATGTAGACTATCAGGCCCTGGGGATTTATCGGCCTTCAATCCCGTCAATTTCCCAAACACAATTTCCAGCCGAATAAGGATATCCTTCAGTTCCTCCTTCTCACTAGACCCTCGGTCCCCTAGTACATCCGGAAGGTTAGTTGTGTCTTCCTTTGTGAAGACAGAACCAAAGTACTTGTTCAATTCGTCTGCCATTTCTTTGTTCCCCATTATAAATTCACCCGAATCCGACTGCAAGGGACCTACGTTTGTCTTCCCTAATCTTTTTCTTTTCACATATCTATAGAAGCTTTTGCAGTCAGTTTTTATGTTTCCGGCAAGCTTCCTCTCGTACTCTATTTTCCCCTTCTTAATAAACCCTTTGCCCTCCTCTGCTGAATTCTAAATTTCTCCCAGTCCTCCGGTTTGCTGCTTTTTCTGGCTAATTTGAATGCCTCTTCCTTGGATTTAACACTACCCTAAATTTCCCTTGTTAGTCACGGTTGAACCACCTTCCCCATTTTATTTTTACTCCAGACAGGGATGTATAATTGTTGAAGTTCGTCCATATGATCTTTAAAGGTTTGCCATTGCCTATCCATCGTCAACCCTTTAAGTATCATTTGCCAGTCTAATCTAGCCAATTCGCGCCTTATACCGTCAAAGTTATCTTTTCTTAAGTTCAGGACCTTAGTTTCTGAATTAACTTTGTCACTCTCCATCTTAATAAAGAATTCTACCATATTATGGTCACTCTTCCCCAAGGGGCCTCGCACAACAAGATTTCTAATTAGTCCCTTCTCATTACAGATCACCCAGTCTAGGATGGCCAGCTCTCTGGTTGGTTCTTCGACATATTAGTCCCGAAAACCATCCCTAATACACTCTAGGAAATCCTCCTCCACCGCTTTGCTACCAGCTAGGTTAGCCCAATCAATATGTAGATTAAAGTCGCCCATGATTACTGCTGTTCCTCTATTGCACACATCCCTTATTTCTTGTTTGATGCTGTCCCCAACCTCACTACTATTATTTGGTGGCCTGTACACAACTCCCACTACCATTTTCTGCCCCTTGGTACTCTGTAGCTCCACCCATAACGATTCCACATCATCCAAGCTAATGTCCTTCCTTACAATTGCATTAATTTCCTCTTTAACCAGCAACGCCACCCAGCCTCCTTTTCCTTTTTGTCTATCCTTCTTAAATGCTGAATACCCCTGGATGTTGAGTTCCCAGCCTTGATCACCCTGGAGCCATGTCTCCGTGATGCCAATCACATCGTATCCGTTAACTGCTATCTGCGCAGTTAATTCGTCCACCTTATTCCGAATACTCCTCGCATTGAGGCACAGAGCCTTCAGGGTTGTCTTTTTAACACACTTTGACCCTTTAGAATTTTGCTGTAATGTGGCCCTTTTTGTTTTTTGCCTTTGGTTTCTCTGCCCTCCACTTTTACTTTTCTCCTTTCTATCTTTTGCTTCAGTCTCCATTTTGTTTCCTTCTGTCTCCCTGCATAGGTTCCCATCCCCCTGTCATATTAGTTTAACTCCTCCCCAACAGCACTAACAAGCACTCCCCCTGGGACATTGGTTCCGGACCTGCCCAGGTGCAGACTGTCCGGTTTGTACTTGTCCCACCTCCCCCAGAACCGGTTCCAATGCCCCAGGATAACTGATCCTCTGCCCCAACATCATGTTTTCTAAGAATGTTTATTCTTGTTATCTTGGATTGTTTTTTTACTTTAATCATTTCTCTATACCTTTTATAGTTGAAATTGCACTAACCCACATCATTAATTCTTCACAAGCAACAACTAAATGCTATTTTATCTATCACTCCTTTCCTTCAAGGACAAAGAAAATATTGTTTATGATCTGTAACGTCCTTCCTTCCTTCCATTAAAGTGTTTAGCTCACAAGGAACAATTTTAGTCAGGGAAAGCCCCTGAATGTCTGCAGCATGCATGCATTTTTATTGATCTTAATGAAAGCAAAAATATTCCAGTCTCCATATGGAGATTCTGTCAGTCAGTTGAGCTATTTAATTTATTGGTTCCACTAATATTCTGCAGCCCTCTGCCAGCTCCCACTGGGTTCAGCGTCCCTCCTGTCCCAGTGGACCCATAGCCTGGGAGCAGGCCAATTTCTGGCCCTCCCACAATTGTTGAACTTGGCATTCGCTGATCACCAGCTACTTTTAAATGAAGTCAAACTTGAAAAAGGTTTATACCTCCTGACTTTAGCTTTGGGTGGGTAGAGTGGCCATTCCGCCAACTTCATGGCTACTTTGAGTGGAAGTTCAAAATCACCCACGGTGTGAGAAAAAACATGTCAGAGTGAAATGGCAGTAGACTAACTTGTTGAAAGATCATTCAGATAGATTGTATATGCAAGCAGAATAATGATGGTCGATTAATAGACACTGTTATAAATTTTTATACAGAAGGAATAGACACAGAAGAAAACAACAAAATTGCTGGTTAGATTGCTGTTAGTAATATTAGGGTAAAGCAACTTCATTTTATCGAATCAATAAGTTGTATATCTGATCGAAAAGGTTGGTGCCATTTTATTTATCACAATTCAGCAACTGAAAATCATTTGTTCACTTTATGATCCTTTTTGAAAGTTGCTGGAAGCATGTTAACTTTAAACTGACGGAGGATATTATTTCTGATTGTGAGCAGGCTGATCACTGAACCAACACCTTCAATTATTTCTTAGGCTATTGCACATTGTGTATATCACTGTTACAGAATGTTATCCATCTGAGTGAGGGCAGAAAATGAAGCAGAATGCACATCTGCTATGTGATCTGAATAAAAAATGGACATCCCCCACAGCGAGATTCCTTGTTTCCTACCCTTCAAAAGACTCTTTTCGAAATACAAGATCAAATGCCAGTCACAATAGCTAGTTTTTAATATTGTGTTTCCAGCCTCTGCAATTTTTGCTCTGTAGACATCCTGAAAACGAATCCACCTCCTTGAGTAGTTGAATATTTGGCACATCTACATCAGCAATAATTTTGTTCTTAGAGGTGTTGGTACCAAGTGACAGTGTCTGTGTTTGTAAACTCATCGATGTGGGTGTATTATACCAGAAGGTTTGGCAATATCTGTGTGGATTTAAAATAAGAATTGTGACTGGAGCAACATTGACTGAGACAATGTTGTATTTATTCTAAACTTTACAAACAATTAATGAAACTAGTAAGAACATAATAAATAGGAGCAGGAGTAGGTCATTCGGCCCTTCGAGCCTGCTCCACCATTCAATAAGATCATGGCTGATCTTCTACCTCAACGCCACCTTCACGCCCTATCCCCATATTCCTTGGTTCCCTTAGTATCCAAACATCTATCGATCACAGTCTTGGAATATACTCATCGACTGAGTATCCACAGCCATCTGGGGAAGAAAATTCCAAAGATTCACAACCCTTTGAGTGAAGAAATTTCTCCTCATCTCAGTCCTAAATTGTCAACCCATTTTCCTGAGACTATGCCCCCTAGTTCTAGAATCTACAACCAGGGGAAACATCTTCTCAGTATCTAAAAAAACAAGACTTCCATTAATATAACACCTTTCATGGTCATTGGACATCTCAAAGCGCTTTACAGCCAATGAAGTACTTTTGGAGTGCAGTCACTGTTGTAATGTGCCAACTTGCGCAAAGCAAACTCACATGAACTGCAATGTGATAAATGACCAGATAATCTGTTTTTGTTATGTTGATTGAGGGATAAATATTGGCCAGGACACCAGCGATAATTCCCCTGCTCTTCTTCGAAATAGTGCCATGGAATATTTTACATCCACCTGAGAAGGCAGGCAGTGCCTCGATTTAATGCCTCATCCAAAAGACAGCATCTGGAGTGTCAGCCTAGATTTTTGTGCTCAAGTTCCTGGAATGGGATTTGAACCCACAACCCTTTGACTCAGAGGCAAGTGTGCTACCCTTTGAGCCATAGCTGACCCTATCAAATCCCTTCAAAATGTTATATGGCCCTATATAATTACAGTAAGACTCAAATCCCTTTGTAATAAAGGCTAACATACCATTTGCTTTCCTAATTGTGTGCTGTACCTGCATGTTATCTTTCTGTGATTAGTGTACAAGGACACCCAGGTCCCGCTGAACACCAACATTTCCCAGTCTCTCACCTTTGATTGAATATTCTGCTTTTCTATTTTTCCTAACAAAGTGGATAACTTCACATTTCTGCACATTATACTCCATCTGCCATGTTCTTTGCCTAATCACATAACCTTTCAATGTCCCTTTGCAAACTCTTTGCATCCTACTCACAGTTGACTTTCCCATTGGCTTTGTATTGTGAGCAAACTTGGATACAGTACACTCACCCCCTCATCTAAGTCATTGATAGATTGCAAGTAGTTGCAGCCCAGGCAATGATTCTTGCAGTTCCCCAGTAGTTATAGACTGCCAACCCTAAAGTAACCCATTGAAGAGGTCGCAAAGATTCTGTTTAAAGAATGGACTCAGTCGAGAATACTTCATGGACTTTATGGGTTTTCCTGAGGGTATTTTCCCTGTGATGGGATCACCCTTTGTTGAGAAGTGAGGGGAAAAAAACTGTTTTGTTAAAACTCCAGAGGCCGCCTGGTAGTTAGCTGTGACAAAAGAACTGTCAATCATCCAGAACGGGTTTGCCCACCAGTCACAGCTAAAGGAAGGGGCCACGAATATTGACAAGAGAGCTGTCGGCCAGGAAGGGAGGGGGGGGGCAAAAGCCTTCTCACCTCCATTTCAGAAGGAAAAACAGAAACAAGGAACCCACTAGCCTGGCCAGGTCTTTCCCAACACAAAGACTCGGAGATGCCCAGAATTAAGGTCCATCAGCCCAATACATATGGGTTGGATGACCCATCACTGACTAAGTACCCATGCTTAGAAACAAAGGGGTTTATAAAGATTGGCAGGAAAGATAGGGATTGCAAAACTCCCATAAAGACAGGGCCTTTTCCACTTTATTTTTAGCTTGAAGCTTGTAGCTTGAAGGTGGGAGTGAAGCTTGGAGCTTGCAGCTTGCAGCTTGTATCTAGAGAGAGCCCTCTCTCCCTCTCGCTCTCTCTACACCAAGATCGATGCACCAGGAGGAAGCCACAGAACCGCAGAAGAAGCTACCGAGACTGAAGACCAGGCAGTAACTTCCCACAACTGAGCTAAAGAAAGGAAACTGGCTGGTGTGGTGGTGAGCATGATCGAGAGTGTCCCAAGCCAGTAACCAGATATCCCAGGCAAGCTGGGTAAGGGCTCAGGATTTTCTCAGAAGTGAAGCTTTTTAGGGCTATTCTGGAGAGGGTAATTCGTTGGTGAGGGTAGGGTTAGAATCCAGCAGGGAATTACTGCATGTTACTAGGTCTCATTTCTGTACTGTATGTATATTGTTTGTAACCTGGATTTTATTCTCCACAGAGACAATGACTTTGTTTAGTAGTGCATGTTTTAGCCAGTGTATGTTAGACCAAATAAATATAAGTACAATTTTTCATCGAAGCATTCCTGGCCGTGGCTCATTTCATTTACAGTCTGAATAATAATTCTCGGGTGGAGGAATGCTGGAGTAAAAGCCTCTGATGTTTCAGTGTGAATGGTAAAGTTAAAAGCATGTGGATGGTTTGTAACTTGTCTTTAAGTGTGTGTGTAATTGTATAGTTTTTTTCAACTGGCACTAGTTAGTTTGAAATTGGTTTGAATTAATTTGGAATTATTGAGGTTAATTAACTTGGAAAAACCAAACGTTCATTATGGCCATGGTGGAATTTTGGTTGGTTTAAATTGTGTGAAAAACCTCTAGTTCCGGACATGAGGCAATCACATATATTTGGTATTTTAAAATAAAAATTGTCTGACCAATTCAAGAATGTGACCAGTGGAGAAAAGGCTGTGTGCTGCTATTATGCATGAAAGAGAGAACCATTGTAATGTGTATGCATGGAACCAAGCATTAGTATGCGTGTTTGTCGAACTTAAAAAAAAGGTAACACTCTGTACAAGCAGAAAGCAACACCTTGTCAAGAGTAATGTATTATTCCGAGCATTTATAAAATTTTGAAGTTATATTTTAAGTGATATTTTGAGTGGATGTTTTCCCTCAGTAACAGTAAGGGAAAATCAGCTTGATGAATTAATCCATCTACAATGGATGTTCTTTTATTTTTCTTCCAAGTAGGCAATTACCGGAGAGGTGTAATTGATTTATATGGAAATGACCTCAAGGTGTAGCTGAACATGAACCTGGTTGGGGCAGTGCTGTGTGAACTCCAGTAATTTAGATCACAAAGGCTGGACATAGGGTTTTGTGATTAAAATTTGACTTAGCTAAATTGATTTATAGATGAAAATATGTGAATAACTGGAGAAGGACTTGTGAGGGGGCGGCCCCAACAGAGCAAAAGATTTTTCTTTCATTTTTTGTCTTAATAGGAGCGAATCGAGCCAAAGGTACGAGATTGTGTTGAGAAAAGTGGTGGAAGGAGAAACATGGGATCCATGTCATGTCTTGTATGTCTTGTCTGCATGGGTTCGAGGCCCAGTGTCTGTGTGGGTTTGAGGCCCAATGTCTTGTCTGCATGGGTTCGAGGCCCAGCGTCTGTGTGGGTTTGAGGCCCAATGTCTTGTCTGCATCGTTTTGAGGCCCAGCGTCTGTGTGGGTTTGAGGGCCAATGTCTTGTCTGCATGGGTTTGAGGCCCAATGTACATTGTTTGTCTGTGTGGGTTTCAGTCCCAATGTCTGTGTGATCCCAAATCCCCCGAACACCATCAATGCCACAGAGCTCATCTCATACACCAGGAAGCCCCTGCCCAGAGCCCCGATGGTACAGATGACTGTAGATAGGTGTCCCACACCACCAGGGGTCCTGGGAATGGGTTGGTGTTAATCCCGACTGACAAAGTTTGGTTTCAGAATGTGCACTAGTCTGTGGCATCCGTGATCCTGAAACTGACTGAAGTCCACCTGCCTGTGTGGTGTGTGAAGAAGTCAGAAAAGTGATGTCTCAGGAGTTTTATGAACTGGACTATGGAAATGTAGATAAAGAATAGCTTTATGATCTGAATATTGGGAATAGTGTGGGGTCCGGGAGGCAGAGAAGAGGGGCCTGGAACGATGTAGCCACAGCGTTCAGTACAGGAACGGGTGTTGTTAATAGTATGGATGATGTACAACTCCAGATGCAGGTCACTGGGTTAAAAACCAACTGCGTAAGATTCTAAGGGAAGAGAACACAGTGGTGGGTTCAGAGCTTCATGAGGACCAGGCAATGACCGTTCATTTAAACGAGGTCATTGCGGAGCTGGAGAGGCTCGTTAAAACTGTTAATGATTTGAAATGGGAGGACAGGAACGCCTCGGAGCAGGCTGCACGGAATGAGGTGTGTGTGTTGTATGGTTGCTGGGCGAGGGTCACAGCAAATTGGAGGGCCTGAGGCAAGGTCGTGTCCCTTCATGGATAAGCAACAAGCATCTCACCGCGCTGCACCCGTATAGCAATTCGTTGAGCCCACGCCAGCTTCAATATGCCTCTGAAGCCTACCTTGTCCCTGTAGATTGCAGTGGTCCAACCATACAGTGATGGGAATTGTAGTAAGGATGCCGGTAATGGGCGGGTCACCCCAACCAGTACCGGTATACGGGTTTGAGAATATCGGGGTCATTCGTGGAGGAGTGCATGTTCGTTTTAAAGCGTTCCCGCCATATGTCATAACGTGGGAGCATGCTATGACAGGCACTGACCTCTCCGCATGCCAGAGCAGGGGTGTACACGTCATACTGTGTCCCCAGCACTTGACTGCTTTAGCCCGATCAGAATGTGGGTTTGCTTCTGCAGGCACGGAACCTATCAATTGCACCAGATCACGTACCTCCACAGGTAGCATACGTGGGGAGTGGGACATACTGTGTCACCATAAGTGCGCTCAGCTGCCAGTACAGCCAGGACATGTGGTGTCCGGTGAGCGACAGCAGCTTTTGTTTCAAACCCAAGGCTGAGGTTCAAGTGGCACAAGAGCGAATTACTCCCATCCCCGAACCTTCAACCATTCACCTCACTGTGAACGACACCTTCATGCATCTCCAGGACTATGTGGAGTATTTCGGGTACCCGATCCCTTTTCTGCCGGAACACCTCACTGAGTTAATAAAGGGCGTCGAGCTCTCCCAGAAACATTTTTAAACTTTCGAGCAAAAGACAGTAGAACTGGGGGAGGAGATCAAGGGGATTGTCTCTCCACCGTGGTAGGACGTCGGTCTAAGTGTAGAGATTCCTCCCTGGATCCGCGTTGTTCCCATGCATTAGTTATCATACAATTGTTGCTTGTAGGTACTTGTTTTACACCAACTGCAGGCGATGGAGCCAGATGCTCCGAGCGCAGTGGCAAGGGGTGTTAGATCGACCCAGAGAGGTGTAATTGATTTGGGTTGATGGTGGTTTCTCCCTGCTAAAACTTGTAATGTACCAAAGTTCTGTATGCAAGTGTATTGTATATTCTGGTTATAGTTTCACACTCTGTATTACGCGATGTGCGCTGTTGTTATTTTGTAATGTGTTACCACCTGTCAATGCAGTACAGTGCGATGTGTGCAGTGTTTTATTGTAACGTCTCGTGGTGTGGAACCCAACCGTGTGTTAAGAAGCCGTTTTACTGATGTCTTGACTCTGTAGAAGGGAACTGTGACACGCAGTAAGGGGTACAGTTCTGGGGTTTTAAAACGTAAAATCAGGTGAACAGCTTCACTTGTGGGAGACTTTGGCCTTTGCTCTCTCGTCGAGTGATGCTTTATGGAAAGAAAAAGCATCAAACGAGGGACTGAAGAAATCACAAAATTGCTGTTTAAAGAATGGACTCAGTCAAGAATATTTCATGGACTTTATGGGTTTTTCTGAGGATATTTTCCTTGTGATGGGATCACCCTGTGCAGAGAAGTGAGGAAAAAAAACTGTTTTGTTAAAACTCCAGAGGCCGCATGGCAAAAGAACTGTCAGTCATCCAGAACGGGTTTGCCCACCAGTCACAGCTAAAGGAAGAGGCCACGAATATTAAGAAAAGAGCTGTTGGCTTGGAAGGGGGGGCCATTGATAAAGCCATTCTAATTTGCAAAAGCATTTCTCACCTCTATCTCAGAAGGAAAAGCAGAAACAATGAACCCACTAGCCTGGCTAGCCATATAGGAGCCGGGTCTTTCCCAACACAGAGATGCCCAGATTAAGGTCCATCAGCCCAATTCATATGGGTTGGATGGCCCATCACTGACTAAGTACCCGTGCTTAGAAACAAAGGGGTTTTAAAGATTGGCGGGAAATATAGGGATTGCAAAACTCCCATAAAGACAGGGCTTTTTCCACTTTATTTTTAGCTTGAAGCTTGTAGCTTGAAGGTGGGAGTGAAGCTTGGAGCTTGGAGCTTGCAGCTTGTATCTAGAGAGAGCCCTCTCTCCCTCTCGCTCTCGCTACACCAGATCAATGTACCAGGAGGAAGCCGTAGTATCGCAGAAGAAGCTACTGAGACTGAAGACCAGGCAGTAACTTCCCACAGCTGAGCTAAAGAAAGGAAACCGGCTGGTGTGGTGGTGAGCATGATCGAGAGTGTCCCAAGCCAGTAACCAGATATCTCAGGCAAGCTGGGTAAGGGCTCAGGGTTTTTCTCAGAAGTGAAGCTTTTCAGGGCTATTCTTGGGAGGGTAATTAGTTAGTGGGGGTAGGGTTAGAATTCACCAGGGAATTACTGCATGTTACTGGTCTCATTTCTGTACTGTATGTATGTTGTTTGTAATCTGGATTTTATTCTCCACAGAGACAGTGATTTCATTTAGTAGTGCATGTTTTAGCCAGTATATGTTAGACCAAATAAATATAAGTACAATTTTTCACCGAAGCATTCCTGGCCGTGACTCATTTCATTTACATTCTGAATAATAATTCCTGGGTCTAGAACTTTCGTAAGGCGGGGGCGATTCGAACCGTCCGTCTAGCAATTGGGCTAGGATCAAAACCGCTTACACTGTTTATTCCTACTCGCCATTTTCTGTCTGTTAACCACTCCTCAATCTATGCTAGTGTATTACTCCCAATCCTATCCGCCCTAATTTTGTCTGGCACCTTATCGAATACTTTTGAAGATCCGAATATACTACATCCACTGGTTACCCCTTATCTACCCTGGTAGGTACATCCTAAAAAACTCGAACAGATTTGTCAAACTTGATTTCCCTTTCATAAATTCATGTTGACTCTGCCCAATCATATTATGATTTTCTAAGTGTCCTGTTACCATGGTTACCATGTCCCGAATTATTGGAGGATTGTGAATTTGGGAGTTTTTAAATACCAGTGGCATTGTTCACTGACCAAAATAAAAATGTGTACAGTTGTTTTTCTTCATGTAACTGTGGCTGGGGTGGCGGGGGGGGGGTGGGGGTGGTGGTTGGTGGGGGGGGGGCAGTGGGTGCGATCGGTGGTGGGTTGGGTGGGAAAGTGTACTTGCTTGTTTAGAGCATCTTACGAATGATTTTCAGCTTACCTATTGCATTTGACAGCTCACCTACGGGATCAACGTTGGTCGTGATCATGTCTGTCAAGCTGAGGTGGGAGTTCAGTGGTCATTGAATCAGCTGTTTAATTGACAGCTGCAAATGTAAAGTAAAAGCTCCCACATTACAGAGATATCTTCCCTCAGCTACAAGCTCTTCCTCACAGCACAACAGATTCGCCATGCTGCAAGTCTTTCCACAAGTCTCCATCCAGTATCACCTCATTGGAAGAACTCTCTCAACATTGTCAGATCACTTCTGTCATCTCTATGTCACCTGCCATCTATTCCATCAGCACGGGTGCCCTTTAAACTCTCTCACCTTGGTCCTCAGAATCCCGATGCGATCATCCCCAGCATTAACAGCACCAGACACACCAGCAGCACCAATAACAACACCAACCTTCTCTGCAATCAGCTGATGCTGCACAGGACAGAGTGCATCAGCAGCTGACCATACTGCTGCCCGGGAGACTAGGTATGACCTCGCCATGGCCAGATTTACTTCACTTGACACTGTACACCCGGGCTGCCACATGATGCACCATGTTGGCGCCACCCCCACATCAACACCATAAAGCATCCCTCGAATGCCCAAACCATTCTTTCACATTCATCAGCATTGCAGGCAGTATCACTATGTGTCACCATTCACTGCAACTCACTAAGCCACTTCCAAAGGTGCACACAAATCTGAACAAGAAACAAAGCGTTGAAAATAAAGGTTTCATTGTTTGGCACCGTGTCAACAGAAACTGTGCATAAAACACTTAACTGCCTACCCTTGTGTGTTGTTAGGTAGTATGATTGGACTAGGATGAGGGTGAGTGTGAGGGGTGGCTAGTGAGATGAGGAAGTGATAATGCAGATAGAGAGGGATGAGTGTAGGTGCAAGGTGAATTGGTGTGAGTAAGGATGTGCAGGAGTAGGGTAGGAAAGGCAGAGTGATGTGGATGTGATGAGTGATACAACAGGATGAGGTGTGGCTTTGCAGTAACGTTTCGTGATCTACTGCGATCGTTGAAAAGTTAGCACCACTGCAGCCTGGTCCTCCTGATGACATCCCTACTTGTGCCCTCCTGTGCAATGTGCAACCAGGTCTCCTGGGGAGGGTTCTTCCATCCATTGGAGAGGAAGAGGACCTCCCCGCATGCTGTGACGCCCTCCATAAGCATATGGAGGGAGTCACGGGAGATCCTGGGTACAGCCCTGCTGGTGACACGTCACCAAATGACTTCACCAGTCCCACTTCCTGGTGCACTGGATGGGCTTAACAAACTCCATCAAGGGAAATTAATTTCACAGAGCGGGCTCGAGCCAGCAGTAGGGGCGGGACCCATTACCGACATCGTCTGCCAAGGACCCACTGAGGTCAGCAAGATCGCGGCCTGTGTCCCTGTGTCCCCACTTGTCTGCTACCATCTAATCTGTTGTGTTCCCATCTCCCTGTCTTTAGGATTGCCTTCAATTATTTAAGGCCGTGATTTTAATTCTGTTAAAGGCAGTGGTGTTTTTGAGAGCCATTGGCAAAGCATAGCCCAGCAGGCAACAGGCCCTCCTGCAAGAGGCTGCATCAGTCATCAACAGTGCTGTCCAGTTAAAAGCATGTCAGGGTGCATATGATGTCATCGGACCTCTATTTGAACTTATTTCTGCAGCAGCTGTCTCTTTCCAATGGTTATGTAAGTCGATTTTCCCATTTTTACTGCTTCCGTGCCCTGATGGGTTGGGTTAAAATCTCTTTCTGTCTCTCTGTATCGTTGTGAGATATGTTTCTATTTTGCTGTCTCTGTATTTGTATCTGCATTTATATCTGTGGATCTCTGAATCTGCCTCACTATTTTTCTCTATTCTGTGTAAAATTGTCTTTCCTTTTGTCTCCTCTCTCTTTAAAAGGTGTCCCATTCTCTGTGTATGCTTCATGTCTGTCACACAGTACATGTGTCTGTACATCTTTCTTTTGCTCTTTTTTATACTCAGATACCTTGACGTTTTCAAGGAGTCAATGTATGTTTTTAGAGAAGAAAATGGTTTCATATTAACTTACGTCTTTAACCACGAACAGATGTACACCTTCCTCCGTGGAACAGTTCTTTTGATAATTTCTACCCTGCCATTTTCCACTTCTTGCTGCCAGCAAAACTATTAAACTGATTTATAAAGGTCGAGTGGCCCATTATGGATTGTTAGACTTATGTGACCAGGCAGCTGAATTTACTGTCGTATTAAACTTACAAAAATGTATAATATTACTTTGGATCGGAAAGTCCACCCCGTTGGCTTTCAGCTGGGTACTTAATTATAAGGTGCCAATCTAAAGGTTTAAAAAATGTAATAATATTAATTAAAATGACCTAATTGAGATAAAACCTTCAAAGCCTTTTAATACTTTATCAAACCAGAGCAGCAATTGATTTTTCTCTTTGTTAGTAAAAGTCACCTTTTTTGCTGCAGCTGATGTCAATGGCAAGTTGTTTACTGTTGTGTAATAACTGGATAAAAGTTAAATTGCTACTCACTGTATACATGTGTAATTATTGACTTGGAACCAGAATATCTCCAGCAGCTACTAAAAATGTCAGGTGGTTGTAGTGTTACTGAGTTTTAATCATGATCTTTGTCTGTCTCAGACTGCATACAATGTACGTCCTCCAGATCCGTCACCAGGTTGTCACTAAGTTTAGAATGGTTTAGTGAACTAGGTGGGTGAGAAAATGTGTTCCCTTTTCACAAGGAATGACTTATAATTATAAAGTACTGTCATGGAGTAGCAATGTTGAATACAAAGGTCATGCAGATCTGAAAGGCTTGAAATATTGGTGTTATTAAAAAAGAATGATAGATGATGCCAAAGATGAGTAGGGTCATGTTCCATAAACATCTCTGGAGTGAGAAACAGCATCTGCTGTTGCCTTGCAACAGCAATGGGTAATTACACTGTTCCTGCTGTCTACTTGTATTTAAGATTGTTTTGATGAATATCACGAGCATCGATGCTGAGGACTGATTCAAATGGAGTCTGCTATGGTTGTAGCAGCTTTTACTGAATACATTATCCTGATGTGGTTCAAGCCTGGATCCCATAGAAGAAAAAAAATTGTTTCATTTTTTTAAACCCCAATCAACCTCTTTGCAAACGGGCTGGTCAGAGCATTGCCGGGGGGTGGGGGAGGGGTGCGGGCGGGGGGGGGGCGGGGGGCTGCGGGGTGATGATGAGGGGCGGAGGGACTGAACATCCTCCCCACCTTCCCAAGGCAGCTGTCCTGTAGAATTTTCACCAGTATGGGACAGGCAGGCACCAAAAATGTGCCTCCGGTGGTGCTCGAGACCGCCTGTCCCATGCAAATAATTTGCCATCCCACTGAGCTCGCAAAGTCCTGTGCGAGTCAGTGTTGGAAGGCACCAGCTGTCTTGATCCCAAAAGTAACCACTTCGGCCACCGCTTGTGCAATTTCCGGGCCATATTCTTTACATCACTTTTAGGAGGAGTAAAAAATATAACAGCATGCAATTTTCAAAATGAACGAGAATGTTGTTGCATTTTAAGACTGTCTTTCATTTGCTCTTTGGTCTTACTCATTTGGATTTGTCTTTAGAAGTAGCACCCAGGTTAGTCTCGCTTTGGGAATAAATGGGCCAATCTGCATGAGGGGGCATGATGCACACCCGCATGACACGATTTTACCACGACTACTGAAAGGGCCAAAATATAGGTGGAATTTGCAGGAGTTCGGTGAATTGCATGAGAGAAACAGAATTTGAAAAGGAGTCAGGAAGGGCAAAGACTGTGCCCCACTTTAATGAGGTGTCCCTTTGTGTACTGCTGAGTGCAGTAAGGGTGAGGAAGGAGGTCATATTTTCCAATAATGGATAAAAAGAACCTGCTGACTCATGAAGAAGGCTGGAGGTGGCTGAAGAAATAAGCAGCAGGAGTGCTGTGCTCAGGACATGGATTCAGTGCAGGAAGCATGTTAATGATCTAACCAGATCAGACAAGGTGAGCACAGTTTCAGACTCCCCTATATCCAGTAATGCAACACCCCTGCCCCCACCCCGCCCAACTCTGTCTTATCAAGCATCCTCCTTCACATCACTCCTCACATGCATTAAGCTTCAGCAGCACCCATCGTTCTGTTTCAATGCATTTCCTCACCTCCTCAGTCCTCCATCCACCACTGCCACTCACCCCAATCCCTATGTAATGTGCTACCACCTCAGTCAGCTCACTCAATTCTCAGCACACATTCTCAACTGTCAGCATGTCCTCAAATGCTTGCCAGTGCCACTCATGATGCATCTGCCTGAAAGTCACCTTCATCAAATGCACTGCATCTATCACATGCACGCATGCCTTACAGATATTCATGGACAAGGTTCCCTCCAATTTTTGGCATGTGCGGTCTCTTTCACTGGCTGCGCAGCCCATTTCAACTTTCACGCATACGCGGTTTCTTCAGTGTTAAAGCCCTCCAGATTGTTGTGTGGCCGCGCAGCTTAGCGGGAACATTGCTCATAGATCAGCCGTGCCCCCTCGGAAGAGAAAAGAGCACAAAATACAATGGAGAGGGAGAGGACCGGAGATGGACCACCACAGATCGTGGAGTTGACAACTTGGCCCTGGTGCTAAGCAGGATATCAGCGACCTTGGGCATTGAAAATGGCAAAACTTGGTCTTCACTGCTGTGTGGCGATGGCATTAAATATCTCCGACTCACATCTCATGCAGGACTAAGTCATGTCGATGTGATTTCAGAACCGAGTGAAATATGTTCACCGTAATCATGTAAATTTCAACATTTGTATCTTCCCATGACTAGATAATATCCGTCTCTTCTCTGCTCCAGGGCCATCACATGAAGAACAGCAGCCCCTGCCTTTTGGGGATGATTCCTTCTGAAGATGTACCATCTCAGGATACATGCAGACCAGGCACCAGGTCAGATATGAGCACTTTGGTGGGTCTTCTTAGACAGATGGTGGGATCTCACCTAGTGAGTCACAGTTCACAAGTGAGCACGAGCAGAGAGTGATGGTAGGGACAACTGTGAAGAGTTCACTTCAGAGGGCACAGTCCACTTCAAGTTCTTCTCAGCTGGACAGCGATGCCGAACCCAGGGTGGGGTGGGGTGGAGGGGTGGGATTAATGGAAAGGAGAATGATAGAAGGTCAGCAGCAAACGTGGGGGATGCGATAGTTACTTTGGCACATCACGGTTACCTAGAGTCCTTCGCTGGCTGAAATACTGAAGGATGCCTCCAGATCTGTCCAGGCAAGCGCATCTTTAGCATACCGATGGTGTGCTTGATGACACACCTGGTTGTCATATGGCTCGCGGAGTAGAGCTTTTGGTGTTCATTGGTGACTTTTCTCAGAGGTGTAATCAGCCAGATTTGAAGGGGTTATCCTTTGTTGCCTAGCAGCTGCCCCTTAAGGCTGGTTCCAAGAATGAACAAGTGGTGGATGTTGCACTGCCGCAGTATGAAAGCAACATGGCAGCACCCAGGGAATCTGGTGCAGACCTGCAGGAACTATTCCTTCTGCTCACACAGCAGTTGAACATTGATGGAATAAAATTCCTTGCCATTGACAATGCTCCTAATTGATCTGGGATGCCTGGATTGCCATGTGTGTGTAATCCATGACACCTTGCACCTGTGGGAAGCCAGCCGGAGACACAAATCTGAGTACCGGCTCATTCTGGATATTCTCATCAGAGGGGAAGTTTACATAACTTACAGCCATGGCAAACAATCCATCCTTAACCTGCATTATGTATTTATGTGCAGCCATCTGCAAAACTCTCGAGATGTCTCTGGTCGAGCCCTGGAAGGAGCCAGAGGCAAAAAAATTGAGGGCAATGGTGACTTTCACAGCCATTGGTGGAAGCTCTCTTGTAGGAGGCTGCAGATGCCTCAACCATCTGATGTGACAACTTCAGCCTTCAGAAGCACTGCTCTTCCGAGAGCTCAAGGAAGCTGAACCTCTGTCTATAAAGTGTTTTAGGGGTGTAGTGTCTTCTGCGAACTATACCCCTTTGTTGCTCCCCTCTTTCTTGGCTACAGCTTCAGCCACAGCAGACTCTTGATTGTCTTCCTCATCCTGTTCAATCAAAAGCAGCTATGGCACCACCCATTGTGATGTTCAGTGTGAACACCTCCAAACTCAATGAATAAGTCTCTCACAACTTTACTCTTACTAAACCAGTTCCCAGAGGGAACTGAGAAAGCAGCTGTGAGCACTGATCCTTTATTCATATCGGGACTCCTGACCTTTAACCATCCCCATGAAGTACCGCTCTATTTCACCTCCATTTCACTGACAAGTTTCCCGAACCCTGGGAAATCTGGGCAAGAGGTGTTAATTTTAAATCGCTGCCAAAATCACATGAAAGGAACCTCAATGAACTATTATAATGACGGATCTGCCTCTCCAGAGCGGGTTACTCAAACACTCCAAAACCCGTTGTGGTTAAAACAGAAACAGGCGCGTGCATGCCGGGTTATGGCTGGGTTTCATAAATTTGACAATTTATTCCCTTCCTGACTCTCTCCCACTCACCATGGGGGATTTAATATCGACACCATTGAGTCTGTCCTGAGGCTAGAGTGAGCTAGCACCACTGAAGAAACTTGAAATTGAGAAATAGGAGTCCCACTGGCAGAACCTATTATTTATATTTAATTGGATAAAGGTTCGTATACGTTTCATGCTGATTGTTGTATGTTGGTTGTAACGTTAAGAGCACTGAAGTGGGAAAGGGTAAGATAAATAAAACATAAATTCAATCAACATTTTCAAGTGATATATAAGAGAAAAGTTGACCATAAAATGGATGTATAAGATTAAGAATTGCTCTGATTATTATATGTTGCGATAACATAAATGCATTTGAAAGAATTTGTTTACAAGTTCATCACTGCAGTATTTATTCTCCCATAGTGGGAGGAATGGACCAGGGAGATATTTTAATTAAATACAGGCTATTTTTCCATTTTATTATTCAGTGTTCATGGTTAAATTGGAGTCTAGAGCTTATATTGGTTTTTATGCACTATAATTTTCATTAGAGATTTATTTAATTTTTCCCCTCTCCATTTTTACAGTAATGCTTTATCCCTTTGTTTGAGAATTTTCTCGGATCTGCTCCTGCTCCACCATTGTGAGCCGGAAGTGAGCCGTATAAATAGTGTATCCGCCACATTTCCGGCTAAGTTACAATGGTGGAACCGAGGCAGCTCTGAAAAAATTCCTGGTTGTTAATTCCATAGAGGGCATGTCACAGTGAAACAAGTGATACGATAAATATCTGCAACAGAAGGCTGGTCAGATATCTCAATGAGGATATTTATGCCACTCTATGGTTAGTGGGGTATTCTACATTTAAAATTTATTGCAAGTATTCCATTTTGAAAAATGAATTTGGTTGTTACTTTGGTAATCCATGAAAAGCACGTGAAACTGCTTTCTGATTTTACTTTCATAGAATCATAGAATGGTTACAGCATGGAAGAAGGCCATTTGGCCCGTCGTGCCCATGCCGTTTCTCTGCAAGAGCACCTCAACTAATCCCACAGCCCCGCCCTTTCCCCGTAGCCCTGCAAATTTTTTTTTCAGATACTTATCCAACTCCATTTTGAAAGCTGTGATTGTATCTGCCTCCATCATCCTTTTAGGCTGTGCATTCCACATCCTAACCACTTGCTGTGTAAAAATTTGTTTTTTTATGTCGCCTTTGGTTCTTTTGCTAATCCCCTTAAATCTGTGTCCTCTAGTTCTTGACCCTTCCGCCAAGGGAACAGTTTCTCTTGATCTACTCTGTCCCGACCCTCATGATTTTGAACACCTCTCTCAAATCTCCTCTCAACCTTCTCTGCTCTAAGAAGAACAACCCCAGCTTAACAACCTGCTGACAAGGGTGACACTGTTGTTGTTTGGTGAACCGACCTCTATCTTGCGGAGGCTGAACACCAAATCTCTGACACCTCCTCCTACCTCCCCCCTGGACCATGACCCCACTACTGAATATAAAGCCATCATTTCCCAAACAGTCATGACCTCACCTCCTCTGGAGATCTTCCATCCACAGCTGCCAACCTCATCGTTCCCCAACCTCACACAGAACGCTTCTACCTCCTTCCCAAGATCCACAAACAGGACTGCCCCAGTAGACCCATCGTTTCAGCCTCTTCTTGCCCCACAGTACTGATTTCTTCCTATGTTGACTCTATTTTTTCTGCCCTTGTCCAGTCTCTTCCTACCTACATCCGTAACTCTTCCGTTGCCGTCCACCACTATAACAGCTTCCAGTTTCCTGGCCCCAACCGCCTCCTTATGGACATCCAATTCCTCTGCACCTCTATTCCCCACCAGAATAGCCTGAGGATGCTCTGCTTCTTCATTGAACAGAGGCCGAACCAATCCTCATTCATCACCACCCTCCTCCACCTGGCTGAACTTGTTCTCACATTGAACAACTTCTCCTTTGACTCCACTCACTTCCTCCAAATTAAAGGTGTTGCTATGGGAAACCGCATGGGTCCTAGCTATGCCTGCCTTTTTGTGGGATATGTGGAACAGTCTTTGATCCAGTCCTACTCAGGTCCCCTTCCTCACTTCTATTTCTGGTACATTGATGACTGTATCGGTGCCGTTTCCTGCTCTCATCCTGAAATAGAAAATTTCATTCACTTTGCTTATAAGTTCCCACATTTCCCTCACCTTTACATAGTCCATCTCCAACTCTACCCTTCCCTTCCTCAACTTCTCTGTCTCCATTTCTGGGGATAGGCTATTGAAAAACATTCACTATAAGCCCACTGACTCCCACAGCCATCTGGACTACATTTCATCCATCCCCGCTTCCTGTAAGAACTCCATTCCATTCTCCCAGTTTCTCCATCTCCGTCGCATCTGCTCCGATGACGTCACCTTTCATACTAGTACTTCTGACATGTCTTCCTTTTTCCTCAACCGAGGATTCCCCTCCGCCGTGGTTGACATGGCCCCTGACCCTGTCCATTCTATTTCCCGCACTTCTGCTCTCACCCCTTCCCCTCCCTCCCAGAACCACGACAGGGTTCCCCTTGTCCTCACCTTTCACCCCACCAGCCTCCACGTTCAATGGATCATCCTCCGCTATTTCCACCACCTCCAGCATGATCCCACCACCAAACACATCATCCCCTCCCCTCCCCTCTCAGCATTCCGAAGGGACCGCTCACTCCGTGATACCCTGGTCCACTCCTCAGTCACTCCCAGCATCCCCTCCTCTTCCTCTGACACCTTCCCGTGCAAGTACAGGATGCAAGATATGCCTTTATACCTCCTCCCTTCCCACTGTCCAGGGCCCCAAACGCTCCTTCCAGGTGAAACAGCGATTTACTTGTACTTCTTTCAATTTAGTATACTGTATTCGCTGCTCACGATGTCATCTCCTCTACATTGGGGAGACCAAACATAGATTGGGTGACTGTTTTTCAGAACACCGCCATTCAGTCCGTAAGCATGACCCGGCTTCCGGTCGCCTGTTACTTTAATTCCCCACTCCACTCCCACTCAGGCATCTCCGTCCTCGGCCTCTTACACTAAGCGCAACGTAATCTCGAGAAACAGCACCGTATCTTTCGATTAGGCACTTTACAGCCTTCTGGACTCAACATCGAGTTCAACAATTTCAGGCCATAACCACTGCCCCTATTTTATTTTTCTGTTTTCTTCTCTTTCCCATGGCAGCTGTTGATGATTCTGCCATCACCATTTACACCTCATCTAGACTCATCTTTTGTTTCTTTACTTGCCCCATTACCATCTCCTTTTGCCTTACACCATCATCCCTTTTGTCTCTTAATCTCTTCTGCCTTCCATCCTATCACAGACCTTCCCTTTTGTTCTTTCCTCCCCTCCCCCCTTTCACTGCCCCTACACTTGCTGACAAACCTGTTACATCTTTACCTTTTTCCAGTTCTAACGAAGGGTCATCAACCTGAAATGTTTATTCTGTTTCTCTCTCCACAGATGCTGCCTGATCTGTTGAATATTTCCAGCATTTTCTGCTTTGATTTCAGATTCCAGTATATGCAGTATTTTGGTTTTGAACCATTTTTCTATATTGCCCATGAGTTTTTAAACAGGCAAAATCACTGAAATCATTCTTGGAAAAATCATCGGCAAAATTTTTTTACCAACTTAATTTTCCAATGTCCAAAACAGGGTTTGTAAAATAAGAAGACACCAAGGGGGTGAAATATCCCCTCGCCCCGTTTGGAGGCGGTAACTTTCCGGGGCTGGGACATTTATTGTCTGGCCCAACAGCTATTTTGAATCCATAAGGCTTCACTCTTTCCCAAATGCCTGAGCTAGGACATGATGTTCCAATAGATGAACTGCAAAAACGGCCCGCTCTTTACTGTGATGAGATTTTCAAGCAGGGGCAGGAGTTTTGGTCTGATCCCAGAACACTGTGGATTATTTTTAAAAACAGGATCTCCACCCGGAAGTCAGACTGGTTGTCAGGTTTGGATCTCTGTCAGGCAAGGAATGCTACAGCAGAGGCTGCAGCTCAGGAGCAGGTAAGTTTGTGCTGCTGCAGTAGGGATTGCGAGGGGGGTGTGGGCAGAGAGTGGCTTATTGGGTCAGGCGATGATCATAGGGGTTGAAGACAGATCAGGGGCTGAGAGAGGGGTCTGTTCATGGGGGGGGGGGGGATGTAGTGATCGTGGCAGGGGGTGGGGGGGAATCGTGGGAGTGTGGTCCGATTGAGGGGGGAAGTTCCGATTGCGGGGGGGCAGGGTTCGATCATGGCGGGGGGCGAGATCGATCACAGAGAGGAAAGCAGGTTAGCTTGGGAGGCTGAGAGGAAGCCCTCCTGCTCCTCCTGGCCCACAAGCAGTGCTGGAAAAGCATTTATTCCTCCACTCAGCAGTCCTCAACTCCCATTAGCAGCTGGGTTTCCTGAGACCCGGGAAACTCAGTTGGCCAGGGCTAAATTTAAAATGGAGAGGCACGCAGCCTGATTAAAATATTTAAATGAGCAAACTGGCTCCTGGGAGCAGGTTGGTTGCATCCCCCGGTCCCGCCTCAATTAAAATTGGAAGTGGGCAAGTTCGAGGTGGGTTGGGTTCAGGTTTGAGATTTAAAAAATTTTTACATCCCACCTGATCCCAACCCAACAATTTTTGGGGATTAAAATTCCCCTCAATCCTTCTCTTCTAACAACAACTGTGCTTGTTTTCAAAATAATTTGAAGAAATGCCAAAGGGCATATTTCAAAAGCTTTATACATATAGGGTTTATATTGAGTATTCTCTGAAAACCAGAAGTTGTGTATGTGTGTGTTACAGAAAAAGATAGAGAGAAAAACAGATCAACTTCAAAAATGACACGTTTGGGTCGAGTTTCCATTTTGGGTGCAATCAGTGATTCCGGTCCAAATTTCCTCAAAATTGAGCCCGTTTCGAAAAGGTTTCCCGAGTTTCCACTCATACTCACTTGTATATCGTCAAACACAAAATCTGCCATGACCCAGTGCAATCGGTCAGTGTTTAAAAACATAATTAAAAAAAAATGTCTTTTAAACATATTCCTTTATATATTTAAGAGTGGTAACTTGGTGAAATTTGAATAATAAAACTAAAAATGAGCTTATCACAAAAAATAAGTATTTTAAATCGCAGTGTCAATCAATCCACCACCTGTGAGTAATCCGATTTTAAACTACTGAAAATGAATTAAATACAATATACAATACTATTTTCTAGTTAGATTGGGGGTACAGTAGTCAGTTCCTTAGTCAATTCTAAAAAGATTCATTCAAAACTTTTCAAAACATACCTATTAGTGGCTGCGCCCAAAAGATCCAGTTTAATTTTTGAAGCCTCCTCGAAAGCCCGCAAACGAGCGCAATTAGTGGAAACTTCTGATGGTGATAAATTCACCCTGGGTGTGGCCAGTTTTGTGGGCAGGGCCTGCTTCTAGCACAATGTTTTCAAAACTAGCACAAAAGATCGCAGAAATTCGAGTTGTGCTGAACCAACTTGAGTTTAAAATTCCGCACTGATATTGGGGGAATTGTGCCGAAAAAAACAGCGCAGAGCAGAAACTCCAGGCTGTTTTGTTAAAATATAAGTATCCATTATTTATTTTTAACAATGAAAAGCCAAGTTGTGTTCCTATGTTCAACAGTATTTCAGTTTGAGTCCCTTTGAAGATTATTTGAAAACAAATTCAGTGATGAATTTGAGTAGGTATTCAACTAAACTTTTCGATAAAAGCTATTTTTAACTTTAGAAAACATGGCAGTCTGAGAGAGAGATAGTTAGTCAAGGCTGAATTCTCTTCATGTTAACCTGCTGAACTTTCTTCCCAGAGCGTTTATTATCAATGCAGAGCATATTAGGAGTCCTGATAACGTTCCTCGTTGAGTTACAGATGCATGGAGGGACATAGCATTTGTTGCAGCCTTTGAAAGGCTGCAGCTAATTAAAAAGGGACGTGACTTTTTGCACTGTAAGAAGCACAATTGCAAAATGTCTGAAGGAGCAGCATTCTCAGAAAGAGGGGAGTCAGCAATAGGAAGGTTTCCCAGATTCTCAGAGGCACCTTTGGAGGTGTTTCTGACTGAAATGGTGAAAAGGGATTATTGACTCATGGAGATGGAGGGCAGGAGACGAACAGACTCTTTTTCTGTTGAGCTAAGAGACCAGTATGACTCTCTGTTTTTGCTTATCCAATCACATGTTCCCTTCTTGTTACATTTAGTCACTACTTAGTAATGTTTCTGAGCTATTCTGCATCTCTCAGCACTGATCTGATTCTGAATTCTAATGAAACAGATTTTGGCCCATATTTTCTGGGATCTATGACCACGTACGCACAGTGTACGTGGCCATAAGAGCCCTGCAAGTTCCGGGATTCCGGGTGCAATGCGTATGCGCGAAACCCGGAACTTGCGACCTGTCAAGATCCAGCTTGACAGATTCACCGCATTCCCGGGAAATGGACATTTGCTGGAGGAGGGTTGGGCTATTTGAGAGTTCCCGTGAAACTCTTACACCTGGTAAAAGCAGGCGTAAGGCCTTCTTTTACTAATGTAAGAGTTTAAATAAATATTTCAATTATTTTAAATATTATTTAAACATCAAAACCTTTAAAATTAGTTTAGGTTTTTTAGCCCTTTAAAACATTTACATTTATTTTTCATAAAATGTTTGTTTTAAATGTTTAATTAAATTGTATTTTAATTAATTTTGAACATGTAGTGATTTATTTTTATTTAACTGGTGCATAATTGTGTTTTTTAAGGGATTCCTATTCATGCTTTTGGGGATTCCGTACATAAATGGAATCTCCATAAGCATAATGAAGATCCGCTTTTTGCTGAGTTAGGCTGGTCCACGTGATCCCAGAAGCGCTTGCAAACCACGTGCGCTCCCTGGGATACATGGACCTTTACGCAGGCGTACACGTAGAGGCCCAGAAGTGCAAGTGTCCGAATCTCCAGGACGATCAGGTAGGTTTGCACTTTTCTTGCGGTTCAGAGGCATGGGCATTTGCCTCTGATCGCAAATTTAGGCTCAATGTTTTCCCCAGATGTTTTCCTCTCTCCTGGCTGTCCCTGTCAGCAGCAGCTGTTACTGCTCACTTGTGCAGGGTGTTTCACCATGTCATCATCATAGGCAGTCTCTCGAAACGAGGATGACTTGCGTCCATGCAAAAAAAGGATGAGTTCACAGGTGTTTCATTGAAGGACCTAATATTCCAGGTCCTGAACTACATAGTGTAGGGTGGAAGATGGCTGTGCGTGGATTTTTTTAACATGTGATGGCCATTGCACACCAGCCACCACACGGGCTTAACAGAGCTAGGTCTTGGTCCAGTGGCAAGGATTAAACAAAATGACTGGAGACCTGCTCTGCTGCACGGGCCTAGTGCGCACACATATTGCAGTGTAAGCTGACCCGTGCTGCCCCTGGGCCCACGCCTCATCTGGCCCAGAAATCGCGCCTCTCCTGGGCCCCTCTACAGTCTCTCGCCGCTCCTTCGCCCTGACCTCGTCGCTCCTGCTGTACCTGCCCACGCTCCAATCACAGACCTGGACCTTGATGATGTCCCTCTTCGCTGCCGTTGCCCTCCTGCACCAGCCCGCGCTGTACCTTGCAGTGGTATGCCGCCACGCTGCCCATGGTCGACGCTCTTTTTATGAACCGAGCTGCCACTAATGGTCTCTTGCAGGTCGGGGCCGCCACGCTGCCTTTTATGTGGCATCTTGTCAAATGCCTTCTGGAAGTCCAAATACACCACTTCCACTGGTTCCCCATTATCCACCCTGTTCGTTACATCCTCAAAGAATTCCAGAAAATTTGTCAAACATGACTTTCCCTTCATAAATCCATGCTGACTCTGCCTGACTGAATTATGCTTTTCCAAATGTCCTGCTACTGCTTCTTTAATAATGGACTGCTTCTTTAATAAAAATGTTCACCATGTACAGCCCCTCTGCCTCACTATCTAACCGATATGGAGTGATAATTTCTGCACTGGTGTCTGTGAGAAATGGAACATTTACCAAGGCATCCTCAGAAGGATTGTCCTCCACTGAGGCGCCTTCTGCAGGAACCTCTTATTGACGAAAAGGACCTAGAATCATAACATGATACATCGTGCCTGTGCCGACTTTTTGTAACAGCTTTCCAATTAGTCACACTCCCCTCTCTTTCCCCATAGCCCTGCACATTTTTCCTTTGTAAGTATACATCCTGATACGTCCTTACTATACAGTATAAATGCACACAAGGTCCAGGCTTGAGAGAAGGTCAGTCTGTGACCTGTCCTTTATTCTTTAGCACTCAAGTGATGGAAGTGGGTGGAGCTTCCTCTTTTATATCTGAAGGTCCAGGTTAGGAGTGTCTCCCACAAGTTCACCACCTAGTGGTCATTGTTCTCATAGTATACAACTTAGGTCAGATTATACATGGGTTACAATGCTGGTAGAATACATGACATCACCTCCCCCCTAAAGTCTTATTGGGATCGCAGGTTGAGTCTCTCTGGTGGTTTACGCTCTCTTGTAGAGCGCCTGAGTTGGGGCTTCGGTTGTTGGGCGCTGGCTTGAGTGTCTGTAGTTTGCGGTGCCTCAGGCCTGTCCGGACTGCCCACAGTGACTGGGCTCTCCTCCCTTTGGTTCCGGTGTTCGGTCACCTGTGGAGGAGTGAACTCAATATCATGTTCTTCCTCTGCTTCTTCTATGGGGTTGCTGAACCTCCTTTTTGTTTGATCCATGTGTTTGCGGCAGATTTGTCCATTGGTAAGTTTAACTACCAGAATCCTATTTCCCTCTTTAGCAATCACAGTGCCTGCGAGCCATTTGGGCCCTGCAGCGTAGTTGAGGACAAAAACCGGGTCATTTACATCAATACATCGCGCCCTCGCATTCCTGTAATGGTAGTCATATTGTGACTGGCGCCTGCTCTCGACAATTTCTTTCATGGTGGGGTGTATAAGGGATAACCGGGTTTTGAGCGTCCTTTTCATTAGCAGCTCTGCGCATGGTACCCCCGTGAATGAGAGTGGTCGGGATCTGTAGGCTAACAGGAAGCGTGATAAGCGGCTTTGTAGGGAACCCCCTTGGATTCTGAGCATCCCCTGTTTGATAAGCTGCACTGCTCGTTCTGCCTGGCCGTTTGAGGCTGGCTTGAACGGTGCCATTTTGACATGGTTAATTCCATTGCCTGCCATGAAGTCCTGGAATTCAGTCCTTGTGAAGCACGGGCCATTGTCGCTGACCAAGATGTCCGGTAGACCGTGGGTGGTGAACATTGCCCGTAGACTTTCTACCGTGGCAGAGGATGTGCTTGAATTTAAAATGTCACACTCGATCTATTTGGAGTAGGCGTCTACTACAACCAAAAACATTTTTTCCATTAAAGGGCCTGCGTAGTCCACATAGATGCATGACCAAGTCTTGGCGGGCCATGGCCAGGGGCTAAGGGGGGCTTCCCTGGGCACATTGCCCAGCTGGGCACACATGTTGCACCTGCAAACACACAGTTCCAGTTCTGCGTCTGTTCCTGGCCACCAAACGTGTGACCTGGCAATTGCCTTCATCATGACAATGCCCGGGTGCTCATTGTGGAGTTCTCTGATGAACACCTCTCTGCCCATCTGGGGCATGACTATGCAGTTTCCCCACAGTAGGCAATTGGCCTGAATCAAGAGTTCATCCCTGCGCCTGTGAAATGGTTTAAATTCCTCAGGGCATGCCTCGTACGTGGCTGCCCAGTCCCCATTCAGGACACATTTCTTGACTAGAGACAATAGCGGGTCTCTATTTGTCCAGACGTTAATCTGACGGGCTGTCACGGGTGAGCCTTCACTTCTGAAAGCTTCAACAGCCATGACCATCTCAGCAGCATGCTCAATAGCCCCCTTAGTGGTGGCTAATGGGAGTCTGCTGAGTGCATCAGCGCAGTTTTCGGTGCCCGGTCTGTGCCGTATTGTATAGTTATAGGCGGCTAATGTGACTGCTCACCTCTGTATGCGGGCCGATGCGTTTGCATTTATGGCCTTGTTGTCGGCCAAAAGGGACGTTAGGGGTTTGTGATCTGTCTCCAGCTCAAATTTCCTGTCCAACAGGTACTTATGCATTTTCTTTACCGCACATACACATGCGAGGGCCTCCTTTTCTACCATCCAGTAGCCCCTTTCTGCCTGGGACAGACTTATGGCGGCATAAGCTACCGGCTGTAACTGACCCTTGGCATTGACATGCTGCAACACACACCCGACACCATAGGACGACGCATTGCATGTTAACACAAGTTTCTTACATGGGTCATATAGCGTTAACAGATTGTTGGAACATAACAAATTGCATGCTCTATTAAAAGCCCTTTCCTGGCTGTCCCCGCAGACCCATTCGCGACCTTTGCGTAGGAGCACGTGTAGCGGCTCTAGCAGCGGCTCAATTTGGGAAGAAAGTTACCAAAATAGTTCAGGAGCTCCAGGAATGAACGCAGCTCCATTGTGTTACGGGGTCTGGGTGCTCTCTGGATCACTTCGTCTTGGATGCAGTAGGGCTGATCCCGTCTGCTGCTATCCTCATCCCCAGGAATTCTATCTCTGGAGCTAGGAAGACGCACTTCACCTTTTTCAGTCGCAGCCATACCCGGTCCAGTCTGTGTAGCACCTCCTCCAGGTTGTGGAGGTGTTCTTCAGTATCGTAACCTGTGATGAGGATGTCATCCTGAAAAACCACCGTCCCTGGAATCGACTTGAGGAGACTTTCCATATTTCGTTGGAAGATCGCGGCGGCCGAGCGAATACCGAATGGACATCTGTTGTACTCAAACAACCCCTTATGTGTCGTGATGGTGGTCAGCTTCTTCAATTCACTTGCCTGCTCCTGGGTCATGTAAGCTGAGGTCAGGACCAATTTTGAAAAAAGTTTGCCACCGGATAGCGTCACAAAGTGGTCCTCCACTCTCGGTAGCCGGTACTGGTCTTGGAGTGACACCCGATTGATGGTGGCCTTGTAATCACTACATATCCTGACCGACCCATCCGCCTTGGGCACCGGCACAATCGGGCTCGCCCAGTCACTGAATTCGACTGCCGAGATGATGCCTTCCCTCAGCAGGCGGTCCAATTCACATTCTATCTTTTCCCGCATCACGTATGGCACCGTCTGGCCTTGTGGTGTACTGGCCTGGCGTCCGGGTTTATGTGAATCACTACCTTGGACCCCATGAAAGTGCCAATGGCGGGTTGAAATTATGAGTCAAATTTGTCCAGGATCTGTGAGCATGATACTCGCTCCACAGAGGAAATTGCATTGACATCGCCCCATTTCCATTTCATGACAGAAAGCCAACTCCTCCCCAGTAGTGCGGGACCGTCCCCCGGGACACCCCAGAGTGGCAACCTGTTCTCCGAATCTGTGTGGGTCACAACTACCTTGGCGCTGCCTAGCACCGGAATGATCTCCTTTGTGTATGTCTGTAGCTGTGCATCAATCACCGATAATTTTGGCCTCCTGGCCTTGGACGCCCACAACTTTTCGAACTGTTTGATACCCATCAGGGACTGGCTGGCCCCCGTGTCTAGCTCCATTGATACTGGGATGCCATTGAGGAGCACTTTCATTATTATCGGTGGCGTCCTGGTGTATGAACTGTATACGTGCTCCACATGAACTCGCTGAACTTCAGCTTCTAGCGATTTCCCCCAGCGTTCATTTCTGCAATTTATGCATGTATTTTGCTCATCTCTGCAAACTCCGGCTGAGTGTGTGTCTCCACGCCTCCAACATGAGCTGTTGATGGAAACAAAAGGTCCCTTGCCAGTCGATCGTCCCTGACTGCCCCGTGACTGTCCTTGAGTGCGCCATTAACAGGTGTTAATGGCCCCATTACTGGCCACAGTGTCCCTTGCAATGGCGTGAATCGCCGTTCAGCTTGCCATTGTCTCTGTCGAACTCCCCCTTTGGGTTCGACTACAGGTTGGGGCATGCCCGATTGCCCTTGTCTGCCTGGAGAACTGCGTGCTGCTTTAACAATGTTGAATCTCTGTCCCAAACATTCCTTAACACAGTACCTCTCGTCTGTTCTGCTAGAGGCCATGCTCGCGTGGTTTAAATCCCAGTTTCTTGTCGCCATTGATACGTCCTTACTACACAGTATAAATGCTCATCAGGCCCATGCTTGAGAGAAGGTCAGTCTGTGACCTGTCCTTTATTCCTTCGCACCCAAGTGATGGAAATGGGTGGAGCTTCCCCTTTTATACCTGAAGGTCCAGGTTCGGAGTGTCTCCCACAAGTTCACCACCTAGTGGTCAGTGTTCTCACAGTGTACAACATAGGTCAGATTAGACATGGGTTACAATGCTGGTTGAATACATGACACATCCAATTTCCTCTGAAAGTTACAACTGATTGTGCTTCCAGCACCCTTTCAGGCAGTGCATTCCAGATCGTAACAACTCATCCCTACCTTGGTTCTTTTGCCAAATATTTTAAATCTGTCTTCTGGTTATCTCTGCTCCATCAAAATCCTTCATGATTTTGAATACCTCTATTAAATCTTCCTCTAGCCCTTTCTCCTCTAAAGAGAACAATCCCAGCCTCTCTAATCTCGCCACAGAACCACAGAAAGAGAAAAGCAAGAAGAGTTAGGATGGTGCATTGAAACTGGACATTAGCAGGTGATATAAAAACAGAAAATGCTGGAAATCTCAGCAAGTCAGGCAGCATCTGTGGAGAGGAACAGAGTTAAGTTTTGGGCCGATACTCTTCGGCATCGACCCGAAACGTTAACTCCGCTTCCTCTCCACAGATACTGCGTGATCTGCTGAGATTTCCAGCATTTTCTGTTTTTATTCCAGATTCCAGCATCCGCAGTATTTTGCTTTTGTATTAGCAGGTGGTATCCTTGAGAATGCAGCTTGAAGTTGTGAATCTTGCTGCATTTTTGAAGAAGTGAATGAAGGGTTACAAGTAATATGCAGACACTTTGCTCAGAAAAGCTGTCAGCCTCACCTTCCCTAATGCTCATGGCTCTGCTTGGGCCACTTAGCATCATGACTATTTGCGCTGTTTGGATGAGGGCTATTCTATTGGGTAAATTAGTATAAATGGCTTTTACCCCGTTCCTCCACCACAAAATGCTACTTGCCATGATTATACAGTGAATTTATGGCAAATTTGCAAATGATCCCCGATTATAGTTAAAAAGAGCAGTCTGCTCGGGAAAAGATGACTGGGATGGATTCTCGTTTGAATTACTTCATGTATTGGGGTGGATTTATGGCATAAAATGGGTTTTTTAAGGCTATCTAAAATCCATCACTAAAAACTGTACCAGAATAATCCTCCCAAAAAAATCACTCGTCCCTTTTAAGGTCTGGTAGGGGTGTGCTAAGCCTCATGTAAATAGGGTTAAGGGGCGCGGCCGACCTCTCCATCCCATTTCCCCCCGCTCCCATATTGAGGAAGTAGACCACTATGTTAGTGGGAGTTTGAGCTGCATGAAGTGGACACCACATTGAGGGGCCATTTTATATGTGCTAGTGAAGGTTGGTGTTATTTTGCCTGTTTCGTACTTTGGCTGTTCAGTCACGACTTTGTTATTTTGGTGATGATCTTATAATTATGCCTTTTATTTACTGACTCGCTTACTAATAGAAATCATTTTACCTACTTTAATTTATTAAAACCCCTTGTAATTTTATATACATCTGTCAGAACTCCTCTTGACCATCTTTGTTCTGTTAAAAATTACCACAGTTTTTCTATAGTCTTCCCTCATAACTGACACCTCTCAACACTGGTATCATATTAGTGAATCTCTTCTATACCCTGTCCACATTCATGACATCCATCTTAAAGTAAGGGGGGGGGGGAAACTGGACATTATGGGGCCGAAATTGCCCACCGCTGGAAACGGGGCACACGCACCCGTTTCTGTGGTTTTCACCGCCACGGTGGATGAGGGGACCTCTGAGCGAAAGTCCGCTCTTCAGCACTTTTTTCTCGGCGGACCAGAAGTCGCTCATTTGGGGGTGGATATGCAATGGTGAGCACACTAGAGGGGCGGAAGTTGAGGGGTGCGGAATGGCCGCCACTGTCAGTCATCAACGTAGCGCTGATAATATAATCATGGAGCCGTGGCACCACGGCTCTCCCCTTCACTTAAAGGGGAGAGCCTGCGCGATTTTTAAAGTTCAGTCCACTGAGCCACTAGGGAGGGTTTCGGCCAGGCCACCCTGGCACTCAAGAAGGGGTGCCAGACAGCTTGTTGGCGGCCCGGCCGAACCCAGGGGCACAATTGTCGGCCCGACATGGTAGTCAATTGACAAAAGAAAAAACATGGCAGCGGCAGGGCACTCTCCCCTTTAATGGGAGCTGCACTGCCATTTTAGAAGGCCACAGCCTCACCGGGCTGCCTGAGAAAAGCAGCTTTTGGCACCCCCCGGCGGGAGGAAGATTTTCTCGGCTGAATTTCGCCATTGGCGGGGGGAACATTGGCGGTGCATGCTCTGATGACACACTTAGGTTGGATTGGTAGCAGTGGAGCGGTAGGGGGAGAGCGGATCACCGCCGGGATACCGCAGGAGCAGAATTTTGATAATGGCAGCCATTACGCAAAAAATCGGTGGCTATCCTACTCCACAGCATGGCCGCCGAGTTCCGCTGGTAACGCACCTTAAGAATAGGAGCTTTCTCGGCCCCTATATTTTAGCTGTGGCCTAACCTTTGATTTATATAGGTTTAATGATACCTTTTTGCTTTTGAACTTCATACTCCTATTTCTAAAAGGTAGGATATGCTTTTTTACAGCTTTATCAACTTATCTTCCTACTTTTAAAGTTACACCAGAATATAGTGGAACTGAAATGATCGGATTTCCTGAATTCTAGTGAAATATCACTTTTAAGATAATGGCAGTGTACTTGCCGTTGAGGATGGCCTTCCTCAGTCTATCCTTAAATTGATTCTTTGGAGCTTGACAGCTGGTAACAGCTGCTATGACTATGCCTTTATTTAGTCCCTGATATTACATGTATTTGTAACTAATCCTATAGAATGGAGATTTCAGCAATTTGCACATTTCGAATACACAGATACATATATGCACCTTTGTTCATTCTCTGTAAAAGGTTGTCAGATGTATGTACAAGCAAAACAGCACATGCTCCTACCTCTGATATGCTAATTTATCAGACTTGGTTTATATTTTTCCTGAACATGTTTCAAGAGCATTTCCTTGATTTTCATTTGTGTTGCTCATTTGTAAAGGATAACACAAAGTAGAATTATCATCATAATACTGGAGAAAACAAAAAGATTCCTCTATTCACACAACAAACTGGATTTCTAGCTTTTATTTACTGATCAATAGTTGTTTCATTAAAATGTACCTAACATTAATAATTATTTGCTTGTTTTTGAATAAAGACAGCTCTAAATATTTAATGATTTACCCCCCACCCCATCCCATCCCAATGCCACCCCACCCCCGCAGTATGTGTACATGGCTTTAGTCTCGTAGTTTGTGCTGTTTTTATTCCTAAAGAACAACCCAACAACTAGTGGAACATTCTTGGGAGCTTTCTTGTCAAGGAATTGAAATCTAAAAGAAAGAAAAGAGCAAAATATGCATTTAATTTAGAGATATACTTCCCTATTTTAACTAGTATATGGTGAAATATTTATCCATTATTCCAGGAGTGGTGTTCGCATATGTTGCTATTATTTGATTAAGGATGTGTATCAATCCGCCTGACACTTGAAGAAAAATGTGCATTAATCTGAGGTTTTATTTCTGCCAAAACTGATGGGCATTGCCTGTTGAATAATACATTTAATCCATACCCTTTATTTGAGAAATGACTGAAACGTGTTTTCTGTTCTCTATTCATTATTTACAACTAAAATAAAATAAGTAATTTTTTTCAATGGTTGGGTTCCACAGTCAACTGATATAAGGTGATAAATTCAGTTACTGAACTTTGGTTTGTGCAGGAGATGAGTTTGTGGATAGCATGATGCAAAATTGTTGCTTATCTCTATTGCAAATCCTGTATCGGTATAAAACACAACAAAATTGGAGCAGGCTGAAAGGAAATATGAATACCGATTACATGACCTATATGATGTAATAAGGACTGCAAGTAAATCATCTCAGCTATATTTAATATATATATTTATTCAACATTGTAATTGAATTCCCCTTTGAGTCTTACATCACGATGAGAATTGCGGATACCTTGGAACAATCTAATTTATAGTGAGCTTTCTTTGTATCTAGCTCCTAATGTATACATATTATAATGCTTTTAATCAGTGACATAAAATTTATAGGTGTGCATTTTGCTTTCTTCAGATGTAGCTGTGTAATTTTCTGTATAGGAATTCCCTGTTGCAAACACTTACTACTTGGGGTTGCCAGTTGTAACGTATTTGCTTCATGGGTTCTTTGCTTAAGAATTCATAGCAACACATTGCTATCAAGAACTAGTTGGTTTATTAACAAATATTTGACAATCACTCTACACATTGCTGTGATATATTCTTTACAACATCACAAACACACTACACATACACCAGATGGCTCTGCAGGAACATGTCATGTCACATGATCCTTTTATTGTATTTATATCAGCCATTGCATTACCACAGTAGTCCACTATGTGGAGCAGTAGTCCACCAGGAGGAGCTCTATTTTACACTTTTTACTCCTTAATGAAGAAGTAATCAAAATAAAATAATCATTATACATAAATTGCATGGTTAGACACAACAAAAGATACGGGCTTATTTTTACCATATTTACAAATCAAACTTAACCACTTGTTTTCTGTTTTCAAGAGGATACCTTCGCTCTTGAACAGAACTTTCCAAACTTGGTGTTGAAATTAGACTCATTCTAGGCTGAGCCTGAGGAGAGTTTTTCTCCAAGTGCAACCCTTGACCTGAATTTGGGCTCTCAACGTTTTCAGATTGTTTGTCTGCCTGACTTGAACTCAGATTAAATTCTGACTTTCTCTTGGACTTGTTTCTAGTACATCTCATGCTACTGGTACTTGTAACAAGACTATCTGACTCATCAGAAATAATTGAATCATTCCAACGTTCAACCCCTTCCACATCTGTAGATAAAATATGATCAATGTGAACAATCCTAACCTTTCCATGATCAAGCATTTTGATGAATTATATGCGAAGGCCACATATCTTCACGATTCTTCCTGGAAACCACTTTAACCATTTATGCTGATGGTTCTTCACTCCAACCTTCTGATTCAATTTCACACTTCTCTCTCTTACTCTACCTCTATCATGATTCTCTTTCTATCTTAATTGTTTCTCTTTTACTGACTGTGTAAAGTATGGCTTTAACAATGAGAACCTGGTTCGTGGCTGTCGTTTGAGAAACAACTTTTCTGGTGTTCTACCAGTAGTTGTATGAGGAGTATTATGATAAGTAATTTAAAAATTTGCTAGTTTGTGGTCCAACGACAACTGCCATTTCTTTGAATTTGGATTCAACATTTGCTTGACGAGGGCACGTTTTATAATTTGTACAGTGCATTCTGCTGCACCATTTGAAACATAGAAACATAGAAACATTAACAATAGGTGCAGGAGTAGGTCATTCAGCCCTTTGAGCGTGCACCACCATTCAAAAAGATCATGGCTGATCATTCAACCTCACTACCACTTTCCTGCTTTCTCTCCATACCCCTTGATCCATTTAGTTGTAAGGGTGATATCTAACTCCCTTTTCAATATATCTAACGAACTGGTAGAGAATTCCACAGGTTCACCACTCTCTGGGTGAAGAAGTTTCTCCTCATCTCGGTCCTAAATGGCTTACCCCTTATCCTTAGACTGTGACCCCTGGTTCTGGACTTCCCCAACATTGGGAAAATTTTTCCTGCCTCTAACCTGTCCAATCCCGTCAGAATTTTGTATGTTTCAATGAGATCCCCTCTCATTCTTCTAAATTCCAGAGAATACAAGCCCAGTCGATCCAGTCTCTCCTCATATGTCAGTCCTGCCATCCCGGGAATCAGTCTGGTGAACCTTCGCTGCACTCCCTCAATAGCAAGAACGTCCTTCCTCATATTAAGAGACCAAAACTGAACACAGTATTCCAGGAGTGGCCTCACCAAGGCCCTGTACAACTGCAGTAAGACCTCCTTCCTCTTATACTCAAATCCTCTAGCTATGAAGGCCAATATTCCATTTTGTCTTCTTCACTGCCTGCTGTACCTGCTTGCCAACTTTCAATGACTGATGTACCATGCCATCCAGGTCTCGTTGCACCTCCCCTTTTCCTAATCTGTCGCCATTCAGATAATATTCTGTCTTCTTGTTTTTGCTAACAAAGTGGATAACTTCACATTTATCCACATTACACTGCATCTGCCATGCATTTGCCCACTCACCTAACCTGTCCAATTCATCCTGCAGCCTCTTAGCATCCTCCTCACAGCTCACACTGCCACCCAGCTTAGTGTCATCTGCAAACTTGGAGATATTACATTCAATTCCTTCATCTAAATCATTGATGTATATTGTAAAGAGCTGGGGTCCCAGCACTGAACTCTGCGGCACCCCATTGGTCACTGCCTGGCATTCTGAAAAGGACCCATTTATTCCTACTCTCTGCTTCCTGTCTGCCAACCAGTTCTCTATCCACGTCAGTACATTACCCCCAATACCATGTGCTTTAATTTTGCACACCAACCTCTTGTGTGGGACCTTGTCAAAAGCCTTTTGTAAGCCCAAATACACCACATCCACTGGTTCTCCCTTGTCCACTCTACTAGTTACATCCTAAAAAAATTCTCGAAGATTTGTCAAGCATGATTTCCCTTTCATAAATCCATGCTGACTTGGACCGATCCTGTCATTGCTTTCCAAATGCTCTGCTATTTCATCTTTAATAATTGATACCAATATTTTCTCCACCACCGATGTCAGACTAACCAGTCCATAATTCCCTGTTTTCTCTCTCCCTCCTTTTTAAAAAAGTGGTGTTACATTAGCTACCCTCCATCCATAGGAACTGATCCAGAGTCAATAGACTGTTGTAAAATGATCACCAATGCATCCAGTATTTCTAGGGCCACTTCCTTAAGTACTCTGGGATGCAGCCTATCAGGCCCTGGGGATTGATCATCTTTCAATCCCATCAATTTCCCTCACACAATTTCCTGATTAATAAGGATTCCCTTCAGTTCCTTCTTGCTCAACCCTCGGACCCCGAGTATTTCCGGAAGATTATTTGTGTCTTCCTTAGTGAAGACAGAACCAAATATATGTTCAATTGGTCTGCCATTTCTTTGTTCCCCATTATAAATTCACCTGATTCTGACTGCAAAGGACCTACAGTTGTCTTCACTAACCTTTTTCTCTTCATATATCTATAGAAGCTTTTGCAGTCAGTTCTTATGTTCCCAGCAAGCTTCCTCTCATACTCTATTTTTCCCCTCCTAATTAAACCCTTTGTCCTCCTCTGCTGAATTCTAAATTTCTTCCTGTCCTCAGGTTTGCTGCTTTTTCTGGACGATTTACCTGCCTCTTCCTTGGATTTAAAACTATCCGTAATTTCCCTTGTTAGCCACGGTTGAGCTACCTTCCCTGTTTTACTTTTACTCCAGACAGGGATGTACAATTGTTGAAGTTCATCCATGTGATCTATAAATGTCTGCCATTGCCTATCCACTGTCAACCCTTTAAGTATCATTTGCCAGTCTATCCTAGCCAATTCACGTCTCATACCATCGAAATGACCTTTCCTTAAGTTCAGGACCCTAGTCTCTGAATTAACTGTGTCATTCTCCATCTTAATAAAGAATTCTACCATTTTATGGTCACTCTTCTCCAAGGGGCCTCACACAACAAGATTGCTAATTAGTCCTCCCTCATTACACAACACCCAGTCTCGAATGGCCAGCTCTCTAGTTGGTTTCTCAACATATTGGTCAAGAAAACCATCCCTTATACACTCCAGGAAATCCTCCTCCACCATATTGTTACTAGTTTAATTAGCCCAATCTATATGTGGATTAAAGTCGCCCATGATAACTGCTGTATCTTTATTGCACGCATCCCTAATTTCTTGTTTGATGCCATCTCCAACCTCACTACTACTGTTTTGTGGTCTATACACAACTCCCACTAGCGTTTTCTGCCCTTTGGTATTCTGCAGTTCTACCCATACAGATTCCACATCATCCAAGCTAATGTCCTTCCTTACTATTGCATTAATTCCTCTTTAACCAGAAACGCTCCTCCACCTCCTTTTCCTTACTGTCTATCCTTCCTGAATGTTGAATAACCCTGGATGTTGAGTTCCCAGCCTTGGTAACCCTGGAGCTCTGTCTCCGTAATCCCAATTATATCATATTCATTAACAGTTGCCTGCGCAGTTAATTCGTCCACCTTATTGTGAATATTCCTTGCATTGAGACAGAGCCTTCAGGCTTGTCTTTTTAACACTCTTTGTCCATTTAGAATTATGCTGTAATGTGGCCATTTTTGATTTTTGCCTTGGATTTCTCTGCCCTCCAGTTTTGCTTTTCTCTTTTCTATCTTTTGCTTCTGCCCCTATTTTATTTCTCTCTGTCTCCCTGCATAGGTTCCCATCCCTCTGCCATATTAGTTTAAACCCTCCCCAACAGCACTTGCAAACACTCCCCCTAGGACATTGGTTCCGGTCCTGCCCAGGTGCAGGCTGTCCATTTTGTATTGGTTCCACCTCTCCCAGAACTGGTTCTAATGTCCCAGGAATTTGAATGCCTCCCTCTTACACCATTTCTTAAGCCACGTATTCATCTTAATTATCCTGCTATTTCTACACTGACTAGCACGTGGGGCTAGTAGCAATTCTGAGATTACTACCTTTGAGGACCTACTTTTTAATTTAGCTCCGAGCTCCCTAAATTCAGCTTGTAGGACCTCATCTCGTTTTTTACCTTTATTGTTGGTACCTATATGCATCACGACAACTGGCTGTTCACCCTCCCTCTCCAGAATGCCCTGCAGCCGCTCCGAGACATCCTTGACCCTTGCACCAGGGAGGCAACATACCATCCTGGAGTCTCGGTTGCGACTGCAGAAACTCCTATCTATTCCCCTTACAATAGAATCCCCTAACACTATAGCTCTCCCACTCTTTTTCCTGCCCTCCTGTGCAGCACAGCCACCCCTGGTGCCATGGACTTGGCTGCTGCTGCCTTCCCCTGATGAGTCATCTCCCCCAACGGTACCTAAGGTGGTGTATCTGTTTTGGAGGGAGATGACCGCAGAGGACCCACTGCTCTGCCTGATGGTCACCGATTCCCTTTCTGCCTATGTAACCTTTACCTGCGGTGTGACCAACTCACTAAACTGTGCTATTTACGACATCCTCAGCATCACGGCTGCTCCAGAGTGAATCCATGTGCAGCTCCAGTGCCGCAATGCGGTCGGTCAGGAGCTGCAGCTAGATACACTTCCTGCACACATAGTCGTCAGGGACAGAATTATCCTTGATTTCCCAAATAACACAGGAGGAGCATGACATGGATCTGGGCTCTCCAGCCATGACTTAACTCTTAAATTAATTTAATTTGGCAACAATGCCAAAGGTTTCTTACTGATAAGGAAAAGAAAAAGAAAAAGTAAATCGACTCACCAATCACCAGCCAATCACTTACCCCCTTGTCTGTGACGTCACAGTTTGATTTCTTTTTCCTTCTTTTTTGCCTTCTGTCCCTGCTGCAGCTGCACCAGCTGGCTCCTCCTCCACATTGCTGCTCCTCCAACTGCTGGGCCTTTTATGGGCCTCCCTAGGACTCACCGCTCCTCCTCGACATTGCTGCTCCTCCGACTGCTGGGCCTTTTATGGGCCTCCCCAGGACTCACCGCTCCTCCTCGACGCTGCCTCGACTGCTAGGCTTTTTATGGGCCTCCCCACGACTCACCGCTCCTCCTCGACGCTGCCTCGACTGCTAGGCTTTTTATGGGCCTTCCCACGACTCACCGCTCCTCCATGACGCAGGGTGGTACGATGGAACTTTGGTATGTTTCACACCATTTCTGCTCATGAACTGTGCATATTCTTCTGAATAAAATTGCGGCTAATTATCAGACACAATGGGGTCGAAATTCAGGTAAGCCAGAAAGCTGGTGCACCTATGAGTTTTTAGCTGGTATTCACTGCTGGAACTCTTCGAGTGGTGAGTAGATTCATTTTCAGGACTTGGAATTTTTTTCAAAGTCCTCCATGACGTAGATCATAATCGGGGTGGGTCTTAGACGCAAAGCCAGGCTGACTGGCTAAAAATGGGTTGGTTGGTCCCTCCACCACTGTCAATCAATGTGGTGACATCACAGCATGTGTGCATCACCACGCTCTCTCCCTCCATTAAAGGGGAGAGATTCGATCATTTTTTATTTTGGCCACTGGGCCACCAGGGAGGGTTTTGGCCAGGCCAGCAGCCTGGCACCCAAGAGGGGTCCTGATAGTCTGCATCCCAGAGTACTTAAGGAAGTGGTCCTAGAAATAGTGGATGCATTGGTCATCATTTTCCAATCTATCAACTCTGGATTAGTTCCTTTGGACTGGAGAGTAGCTAATGTAACGCCACTTTTTAAAAAAGGAGGGCGAGAGAAAGCGGGTAATTATAGACCGGTTAGCCTGACATCAGTAGTGGGGAAAATGTTGGAATTAATCATTCAGGATGAAATAGCAGCCCATTTGGAAAGCAGTGACTGGATCGGACCGAGTCAGCCTGGATTTATGAAAGGGAAATCATGCTTGACGAATTTTCTGGAATTTGTTGAGGATGTAACTTGTAGAGTGGACAAGGGAGAACCAGTGGATGTGATGTATTTGGACTTACAGAAGGCTTTTGACAAGGTCCCGCACAAGAGATTGGTGTATAAAATCAAAGCACATGGTATTGGGGGTAATGTACTGACATGGATAGAGAACTGGTTGGCAGACAGGAAGCAGAGAGTCGAGATAAACGGGTCCTTTTCAGAATGGCAGGCAGTTACTAGTGGGGTGCCGCAGGGCTCAGTGCTGGGACCCCAGCTCTTTACAATATACATTAACGATTTGGATGAAGGAATAGAGTGTAATATCTCCAAGTTTGCAGATGACACTAAACTGGGTGGCGGTGTGAGCTGTGAGGAGGACGCTAAGAGGCTGCAGGGTGACTTGGATAGATTAGGTGAGTGGGCAAATACATGGCAGATGCAGTATAAATGTGAAGTTATCCATTTTGGGGGCAAAAACACGAAGGCAGAATATTATCTGAATGGTGGTAGACTAGAAAAAGGGGAAGTGCAATGAGACCTGGGTGTCATGGTTCATCAGTCACTGAAAGTGGGCACGCAGGTACAGCAGGCGGTAAAGAAGGCAAATGGTATGTTGGCCTTCATAGCTAGGGGATTTGAAGATAGGAGCAGGGAGGTCTTACTGCAGTTGTACAGGGCCTTAGTGAGGCCTCACCTGGAATATTGTGTTCAGTTTTGGTCTCCTAGTCTGAGGAAGGACGTTCTTGCTATTGAGGGAGTGAGCGAAGGTTCACCAGACTGATTCCAGGGATGGCTGGGCTGTCATATGAGGAGAGATTGGATCAACTGGGCCTTTATTCACTGGTGTTTAGAAACATATAAGATTCTGACGGGACTGGACAGGTTAGATGCGGGAAAAATATTCTCGACGTTGGGGAAGTACAGAACCAGGGGACATAGTCTTAGGGTAAGGGGTAGGCCATTTCGGACTGAGATGAGGAGAAACTTCTTCACTTAGAGAGTTGTTGACCTGTGGCATTCCCTGCCGCAGAGAGTTGTTGATGCCAGTTCATTAGATATCTTCAAGAGGGAGTTAGATTTGGCCCTTACGGTTAAGGGGATCAAGGGGTATGGAGAGAAAGCAGGAAAGGGGTACTGAAGGAATGATCAGCCATGATCTTATTGAATGGCAGTGCAGATTCGAAGGGCTGAATGGCCTACTCCTGCACCTATTTTCTATGTTTCTATGTTTCTTTCACCTCCAGGGCCTCCGCCATCCACGGCACATACTCTCTCATGGTGGCGGACATGCTGATCAGCTGTTGGGATATATCCCCCATTGTCTGGAGGATCTGCTTACCTATTTCAACACTCCTCCTGGACAAGTGTACCATGTCCCCACTCAGATCTGCTGCTCGTGGAGCAGACCTGCTGCATCGAGCCAACCTCCACATAGTCGGCGCCATCATGGAGACACCTCGGGTTCCTTGCTGCAAGATGATTGGGCCTGCTACCTCCACGGTGGAGGAGGGCATGGCCGCAGGGGCACTAGATGTAATCGGTGTTGAATGCATTATGGAGCTTGGTGATGCACGCTTCTCGAAGTCCGCACTGTCATCTGTGGAGAAGACACAGCTCCACGGGCGATAATCGAGGCTCCTCCGTACCAGATGGACGGTCATCCGGTGAGTCCGGCCCCGCATCCCCAATTTCTTGGCTCGTTGGTGTTACATGGGGCCGCTCTACTGGCTGAGCTACAACACATAAATTAAGTTATTATAGAAGAAGGGGGTGCTAGGTTCACAATGTTACACACAGCATATGCACGACAAAAGCACCACTGCTATCAAAATCATCACAGACATCACATTTCATGACCATGACCAAATTCTGCATTGCAATGATTCTCATGAGGCCATCATTATTTAGAGAACACTTTTATCAATCATCTATCATATATTATTGGTCGGATATGAGTGGGTGTGGTATCTATTGACTTTACATCATGCAATGGTGTATACTTTACTCACATGGCATCACATCAGGTTCTGCTGCTGCTTGCGTGGCTCCCCACTAGTGCCAGCACTCGCTCCTCGATTTCGGTGAGCTCGATGATGACTGGTGGCCTGCCACCCATTTGCCTCTGCTCGATCCTATTCTTCAAAAGCTTCTTCTGTAAAAGGTAACACCAGCACGACATGGCATGAGATCATTGTGTGAGTTCATTGCTAGGTACTGTCACAAAGACTGATACAACACATAACCAACAGATGTAATCATGATTATAACGAAAATTATCAGTATTTACCTAAAGCCGTACACCGTCAACACAGGCTTTGAGTGAAACATTCCCGGCAAGACATCACATCTGATTTTAATCATTTATTACACGTACAATTCAAATTATATAAATATATAAGTAAACGTAAATAAATGTAATACTTACTCTTGCAGATCCGACAATGTCGCTCCAACACTTGCGGCACCTCGACTATGTCGGCCCATATCTTCTGGTAGACCTTTGGGGTGGGCTTCCCACACACACCCCAGGTCAATAGACCCCAGCGTGATTCCACCTCCTGCAGGAGGGAGGCATTTGCCTCATCGGAAAATCTCCAAGCTCGTTTTCATCCTCCCAATAGTTCCTCTCCCACCTCACTGCTTTCGCCAGCGTCCTCAGTCTCCACAGCGTGCTGTGTCGCCCCCTCCATCCCTTCCATTTTATCTATATTTTTTTCCTCAAAAACTCCATGGGAACAACGTTATTTGTGCTCACAAGTCTTTTTGTTGCTGGTAAATCCCCCTCCTACCTCCCACACCAGCTAAACAATCACACAACACACTCACACATGCTTCAAGTTCCTCTCTGTTCCCTCTCTCTCTCTCTCTCTCCTCTTCTGCGCATGTATTGATGACCCCTGACCTCCTGAAAAGCAGGAAACGACCCTTGCCATGGTGTTGCTGTGGACGCCAACAGTTTACAGCAGCAGGTCAAAAAATGTAACGCTAACGCCCATGTCAGATCGCTCGCGGTAATGCCCATTTTGTAAAATGGAAAGTTAGGATTTTGAAAATGGGCGATAATCCGGTGATCTCAAAACCCATACTTATCGTCAACGTTGGAAATTACGCCCATTTTTGGGCGATCTGCACAATAGTGGAAAGTCTAGCCCTATATGTTTATCTAAATCTGGCCACCATAAGTAACTGCACGCAAAACTCTTGGTCAAGCACATTCCCAGGTGCTGGTCATGAAGATCTGCTAACAATTTGGACCTGAATTTATTTGGACTAACTACTCTTGCACCCCACATGATACAATCTTTATCCACTGATAATTCATTCCTCCAAATTATGGATGAATATCTTTCTCTGACAGCTAGTTTGGCCAGCCTTTTGCTATATAATCAACACCTTTGACATAACATGGTCACATTTGGTTGCTCTACTAATCTCTTCAGCTGTAACTGGCAGTTCATCAATGTATGAGAAATAGAACACTTCTTCTCTATTGGGTGTAACTTGTGATGGGGCTGGCAACATAGACATAGCATCAGCATTACCATCTGACTTAGGTAAAACAACAATGGGTACAGCCCAATTATTTAGATCTATCTTAAAGATAATGTTCCGAGTTTCTAGTCTTTAGAATTCTTGCTCAACTTTCTCCTTGAGTGTGTACGGTATGGGACGTGACTTGCAGTAAACTGGTCTAGCGTCCTTCTGTACGCTGCCACTGGCCTTCAAGCCTTGGATTGGACTGCCTATTTCACGGAACACCTTCAGATATTGCTTGATGACATCATCGTTTGATGCAAATCTCGTTTTAACACATAAAATCTCATTCCAATCCAGCTTCAGTGATCCCAACCAATTTCTACCAATCAAGATAGGCTTGCCTCCTGCAGTTACTAAGAGAGGCAAGCTCTAAAACTGATCTTTGTATTTCACCGGTACGATGATACGTCCTAGCACAGGGATTTGCTTTCCTGAGTAGCCTCGCATCTCTATTTTCGACTTCCACAGTGGAAAATCACTCAACTTGTTGAGATTTAGCGATTCCGGTACTACACTCACAATGCACCCGTGTCGATTTCCATGGGTATCCTGGTCCCTACAACATCTACTTCGATGACGACACTTTGAAAATTGCTGCTGAGTTCTAAATTTCTCCCAGTCCCCAGGTTCGCTGCTATTTCTGGCCAATTTGTATGCCACTTCCTTGGCTTTAATACTATCCCTGATTTCCCTAGATAGCCACGGTTGAGCCACCTTCCCCTTTTTATTTTTACGCCAGACAGGAATGTACAATTGTTGTACTTCATCCATGCGGTCTCTAAATGTCTGCCATTGCCCATCCACAGTCAACCCCCTAAGTATCATTCGCCAATCTATCCTAGCCAATTCTCGCCTCATACCTTCAAAGTTACCCTTCTTTAAGTTCTGGACCATGGTCTCTGAATTTACTGTTTCATTCTCCATCCTAATGCAGAATTCCACCATATTATGGTCACTCTTCCCCAAGGGGCCTCGCACAATGAGATTGCTAATTAATCCTCTCTCATTACACAACACCCAGTCTAAGATGGCCTCCCCCCTAGTTGGTTCCTCAACATATTGGTCTAGAAAACCATCCCTTATGCACTCCAGGAAATCCTCCTCCACCGTATTGCTTCCAGTTTGGCTAGCCCAATCTATGTGCATATTAAAGTCACCCATTATAACTGCTACACCTTTATTGCATGCACCCCTAATTTCCTGTTTGATGCCCTCCCCAACATCCCTATTACTGTTTGGAGGTCTGTACACAACTCCTACTAACGTTTTTTGCCCTTTGGTGTTCTGCAGCTCTACCCATATAGATTCCACATCATCCAAGCTAATGTCTTTCCTAACTATTGCATTAATCTCCTCTTTAACCAGCAATGCTACCCCACCTCCTTTTCCTTTTATTCTATCCTTCCTGAATGTTGAATACCCCTGAATGTTGAGTTCCCAGCCCTGATCATCCTGGAGCCACGTCTCCGTAATCCCAATCACATCATATTTGTTAACATCTATTTGCACAATTAATTCATCCACCTTATTGCGGATACTCCTTGCATTAAGACACAAAGCCTTCAGGCTTGTTTTATTAACACCCTTTGTCCTTTTAGAATTTTGCTGTACAGTGGCCCTTTTTGTTCTTTGCCTTGGGTTTCTCTGCCCTACACTTTTCCTCATCTCCTTTCTGTCTTTTGCTTTTGGCTCCTTTTTGTTTCCCTCTGTCTCCCTGCATTGGTTCCCATCCCCCTGCCATATTAGTTTAAATCCTCCCCAACAGCACTAGCAAACACTCCCCCGAGGACATTGGTTCCAGTCCTGCCCAGGTGCAGACCGTCCGGTTTGTACTGGTCCCACCTCCCCCAGAACCGGTCCCAATGCCCCAGGAATTTGAATCCCTCCCTGCTGCACCACTGCTCAAGCCACGTATTCATCTGCGCTATCCTGCGATTCCTACTCTGACTATCACGTGGCACTGGTAGCAATCCCGAGATTACTACTTTTGAGGTCCTACTTTTTAATTTAGCTCCTAGCTCCTTAAATTCGTTTCGTAGGACCTCATCCCTTTTTTTGCCTATGTCGTTGGTACCAATGTGCACCACGACAACTGGCTGTTCTCCCTCCCATTTCAGAATGTCCTGCACCCGCTCCGAGACATCCTTGACCCTTGCACCAGGGAGGCAACATACCATCCTGGAGTCTCGGTTGCGGCCGCAGAAACGCCTATCTATTCCCCTCACAATTGAATCCCCTATCACTATCGCTCTCCCACTCTTTTTCTTGCCCTCCTGTGCAGCAGAGCCAGCCACGGTGCCATGAACTTGGCTGCTGCTGCCCTCCCCTGATGAGTCATTCCCCTCAACAGTACCCAAAGCGGTGTATCTGTTTTGCAGGGGGATGACCGCAGGGGACCCCTGCACTACCTTCCTTGCTCTACTCTTCCTGCTGGTCTTCCATTCCCTATCTGGCTGTGGACCCTTTCCCTGCGGTAAGACCAACTCACTACACGTGATACTCACGTCATTCTCAGCATCGTGGATGCTCCAGAGTGAATCCACCCTCAGCTCCAATTCCGTAACGCGGTCCGTCAGGAGCTGGAGGCGGATACACTTCCCGCACACATAGTCGTCAGGGACACCGGAAGCGTCCCTGAGTTCCCACATGGTACAGGAGGAGCATAACACCCGACCGAGCTCTCCTGCCATGTCTTAACCCTTAGATACACTTAAACTGGTAATAACAATGTTAAAAGTTACTGACCAATATAAGAAGAAAAAGAAAAACTACTCACCAATCACCAGCCAATCACTTACCCCCTAGGCTGTGACGTCACCTTTGTTTTTTTGCCTTCTCCCTGTAGCTGCACCGGCACGCCTCTCGCCGACCCCGGACTCGCGCTGCTCCGAGCTCCCGCCTCCTCGACTGACTGCTCGAACTGCTCGACTCCCGCTGGCCTTTATAGGCCTCTCGCCGACCCCGGACTCGCGCTGCTCCGAGCTCCCGCCTCCTCGACTGACTGCTCCGAGCTCCCGCTGGCCTTTATAGGCCTCTCGCCGACCCCGGACTCGCGCTGCTCCGAGCTCCCGCCTCCTCGACTGACTGCTCCGAGCTCCCGCTGGCCTTTATAGGCCTCTCGCCGACCCCGGACTCGCGCTGCTCCGAGCTCCCGCCTCCTCGACTGACTGCTCCGAGCTCCCGCTGGCCTTTATAGAGAAAAAGGTTGGTGAAGACAAACGTAGGTCCCCTGCAGTCAGAATCAGGGGAAGTCATAACGGGGAACAAAGAAATGGCGGATCAATTGAACAAGTACTTTGGTTCGGTATTCACTAAGGAGGATACAAACAACCTTCCGGATATAAAAGGGGTCAGAGGGTCTAGTAAGGAAGAGGAACTGAGGGAAATCTTTATTAGTCGGGAAATTGTGTTGGGGAAATTGATGGGATTGAAGGCAGATAAATCCCCAGGGCCTGATGGCCTGCATCCTAGAGTACTTAAGGAGGTGGCCTTGGAAATAGCGGATGCATTGACAGTCATTTTCCAACATTCCATTGACTCTGGATCAGTTCCTATGGAGTGGAGGGTAGCCAATGTAACCCCACTTTTTAAAAAAGGAGGGAGAGAGAAAACAGGGAATTATAGACCGGTCAGCCTGACCTCAGTAGTGGGTAAAATGATGGAATCAATTATTAAGGATGTCATAGCAGTGCATCTGGAAAATGGTGACATGATAGGTCCAAGTCAGCATGGATTTGTGAAAGGGAAATCATGCTTGACAAATCTTCTGGAATTTTTTGAGGATGTTTCCAGTAAAGTGGACAAAGGAGAACCAGTTGATGTGGTATATTTGGACTTTCAGAAGGCTTTCGACAAGGTCCCACACAAGAGATTAATGTGCAAAGTTAAAGCACATGGGATTGGGGGTAGTGTGCTGACGTGGATTGAGAACTGGTTGTCAGACAGGAAGCAAAGAGTAGGAGTAAACGGGTACTTTTCAGAATGGCAGGCAGTGACTAGTGGAGTGCCGCAAGGTTCTGTGCTGGGGCCCCAGCTGTTTACATTGTACATTAATGATTTAGACGAGGGGATTAAATGCAGTATCTCCAAATTTGCGGATGATACTAAGTTGGGTGGCAGTGTGAGCTGCGAGGAGGATGCTATTAGGCTGCAGAGTGACTTGGATAGGTTAGGTGAGTGGGCAAATGCATGGCAGATGAAGTATAATGTGGATAAATGTGAGGTTATCCACTTTGGTGGTAAAAACAGAGAGACAGACTATTATCTGAATGGTGACAGATTAGGAAAAGGGAAGGTGCAACGAGACCTGGGTGTCATGGTACATCAGTCATTGAAGGTTGGCATGCAGGTACAGCAGGCGGTTAAGAAAGCAAATGGCATGTTGGCCTTCATAGCGAGGGGATTTGAATACAGGGGCAGGGAGGTGTTGCTACAGTTGTACAGGGCCTTGGTGAGGCCACACCTGGAGTATTGTGTACAGTTTTGGTCTCCTAACTTGAGGAAGGACATTCTTGCTATTGAGGGAGTGCAGCGAAGGTTCACCAGACTGATTCCCGGGATGGCGGGACTGACCTATCAAGAAAGATTGGATCAATTGGGCTTGTATTCACTGGAGTTCAGAAGAATGAGAGGGGACCTCATAGAAACGTTTAAAATTCTGACGGGTTTAGACAGGTTAGATGCAGAAAGAATGTTCCCAATGTTGGGGAAGTCCAGAACCAGGGGTCACAGTCTGAGGATAAGGGGTAAGCCATTTAGGACCGAGATGAGGAGAAACTTCTTCACCCAGAGAGTGGTGAACCTGTGGAATTCTCTACCACAGAAAGTAGTTGAGGCCAATTCACTAAATATATTCAAAAGGGAGTTAGATGAAGTCCTTACTACTCGGGGGATCAAGGGTTATGGCGAGAAAGCAGGAAGGGGGTACTGAAGTTTCATGTTCAGCCATGAACTCATTGAATGGCGGTGCAGGCTAGAAGGGCTGAATGGCCTGCTCCTGCACCTATTTTCTATGTTTCTATGTTTCTATACCTCATGCTCCTGATGACGTGTATCTCCAGAACCTCCTCGTCCTGCTGCTTCTCTTCAATGCTATGTTATCTCTGGCAATTTCTACTTACAGCATTGAAAGTTGGTTTACTCTTCAGTCGGCATGCCTTTCCAAGATGAGCAGTTTTCTTGATGAAGAAACACTCTGCCTTCACATATGGACAACTTTGAGCAATATGTTGTCCCAGGCACCGCTAGCACAATGTAAATGCACTGTTACCATGGCCAATTGCTGAGGCTTTGGGGCCCAACTGCCTTTTACATCTAACCTGGAGGTAATTCACCTCAGTTGGCTGATGACTGGAATCGGCACGAAATTTTCAGGAGTATTGGTCGGCCATATCCATTGACATAGCTGTCTGACAAGCTAAATCAAAAGTCAAGTTAGGGGTTGTCAACAACTTTCTTCTGATTGCTTCATTTTTCTTCACACAAACAAAGCAGTCACGCAATGCTCAGTCCTGAAAGTTTCCTAAATGACAGTGAATGGATAGCTTTTTAAAGCTACAATGTACTCACTGATACTCTCGTCAATGAATTGATCTTGTGTTCCAAAACGATAAATTTCAGCAATTTTAGGGGCTCAGGACTGTAGTTCTGAATCTCTGTCAGTGGTGTGTCCTCTGGCTTAACAGGACCAAGCACATTTTTCAGGGTTTCATACACCTCGGGGCCAGCTTCTGTCAGGAAAATAATCCGTTTTCTTTCTAACTCCACCCGGTTATGGTTTTCGGTGAAAAACATTTCTAGCTGCTCCACATTCAGAAAGTCTCTCGGTCATGATGGAACGCACCCATATACCCTATTATTCCCACAGGCGCAGCCATCTGGACTCTGGCAATGTCAACAGTGTGCTTGAAATTTACCTTGGATTTTTAGCTGTGCTGCAAAATAAAGATCCTCTCAAAGTCTCTCTGTTGTTTGGTGGATGATCCACCAACAAACATTTCAGCTAGGGAATCCGATTATCCTATCTTATGTCGCCAATGTGATATGTTCTTTACGGCATCACGAAAAAACTACACATACACAAGTTGCTCTACAGGAGCATGTCATGTGACTTGTCACATGAACTTTTATTGTATTTACATCAGCAGTTGCATTGTAGTCCACTAGGTGGAGCAGTAGTCCACTAGGGGGAAGCTCTATATTAAAATTACCAGTTCGTCATGAGGCTCACAATTGCATACCTCATCGTGGATGACCAAGGCCCAACTGACTGGGGTTTTATTGAGTTTTGTGAACATCACGTGACTGGCTAAGCCACTCACAATGCAACAGCTCTTCAACTATTTTGTTGCATCTGTAAATCTTTAAATCAATAAATAATTGAATCAAGTGCCCCCTAATTAAAGGGGGGGCACTAAAACCGACAATTAAACAAGCTAGACTTTAAAAATTAAATCGTCAAATTAAAAATTGGTTCCCGGGAGTGATGATGCACTCCAGTCCCTCCGGCGCCCACCTCTCACGGAAGACCGCGAGCGTACCAGTGGATATTGCGTGCTCCATCTCCAGGGACATTCTGGCTCGGATGTAACCGCGGAAGAGAGGCAGGCAGTGGAGCTGAACGACCACCTGCTGCCTGGACCGGCTGATGGCCCCCTTGGCCATGCCCAGGAGCAGTCCTACAAGGAGGCCCGCTCCCCTCCGCACAGGGTGCCCAAAGATCAGGAGTGTGGGACTGAAGTGCAACCAGAATTTGAAGAGCAGCCCCTTCAAATATTGCAACAGCTCTACAACTATTTTGTGTGGAAACAATCAAGTGCACCCTGATTAATGGTGGGGGGGTGGGGAGAGGGGGGGTGGCGGGCACACTCCAAAAACGTTTCAAGTGCCCCCTTTTTTTTCTTTTTTTTGAGGGCACCAAAAACACAAATTATACAAGTGCCCCGTGGCTAAAAAGGGGAGGGGCACTAAAACCGACAAACTTAAACAAATTAAACTTTACACGTGGTTCAAATTAAAATTTAGTTGCCAGGGGTGATGATGCACTCCAATCCCTCTGGCGCCCACCTCTCGCAGAAGGCCGCGAGAGTACCGGTGGACGCCGCGTGCTCCATCTCTAGGGACACCCTGGCCCGGATGTAGGCACGGAAGAGAGGCCGGCAGTCGGCCTGAACGAACCCCTGGACCGCCCGCTGCCTGGACCACCTGATGCCACCCTTGGCCGTGCCCAGGAGCAGTCCTACGCGGAGGCCCTCAGACTTGCCCGCTCCCCTCCGCACAGGGTGCCCAAAGATCAGGAGTCTGGGACTGAAGTGCAACCAGAATTTGAGGAGCAGATCCTTCAAATATTGCAACAGCTCTGCAACTCTTTTGGAGCAAAACAAAATTGTACAGTTAAATCAAGTGCCCACCTATCTGGGGGACACTCCAAACACTTTTCACGTGCCCTTTTTTTGTGGGTTTTTTTGGATTTTTTTGTGATTTTCTTTTGGGCAACAAAACCATAAATTTTACAAGTGCCCCCTATAAAAGGGGAGGGGGACACAAAAACCCATCAATAAAAAAAATTAAACTTTAAAACATATAAAATCAAATTAAAATTTGGTTGCCAGGGGTGATGATGCACTCCAGTCCCTCCGGTGCCCACCTCTCACGGAAGGCCGTGAGCGTATCGATGGATGCGCATGCTCCATCTCCAAGGACACCCTGGCCCGGATGTAGGCGCGGAAGAGAGGCAGTCAGTCAGGCTGAACGACCCCCCCGACTGCCCACTGCTTGGACCGGCTGATTGCACCCTTGGCCGTGCCCAGGAGCAGTCCTATGCGGAGGCCCTCGGACCTGTCCGCTCCCCTCCGCACAGGGTGCCCAAAGATCAGGAGTGTGGGACTGAAGTGCAACCAGAATTTGAGGAGCTCCTTCAAATATTGCAACAGCTCTGCAACTCTTTTTGGTTGGACAGAAAATTAAACAATTAAATCAAGTGCCCACTGATCTGCCAAACACTTCTCAAGGTCCTTTTTTGGTTCTTTTTTTGTGTTTTCTTTGGGGCTCTAAAACAATAAATTTACAAGTATTATTTATAAAAGGGGAGGGAGACACTAAAACCCGGCAATTAAAACAAATTAAACTTTAAAACATATAAAATCAAATTAAAATTTGGTTGCTGGGGGTAACGATGCACTCCAGTCCCTCCGTTGCCCACCTCTCACAGAAGGCCGCGAGCGTAACGGTGGACACCGCATGCTCCATCTCTAAGGACACCCTGGTGCAGATGTACGCATGGAAGAGAGGGCAGGCAGTCAGGCTGAACGACCTCCTCTACTGCCCGCTGCCTGGACCGGCTGATGGCACCTTTGGCCTTGCCCAGGAGCTCCGCTCCGTACAGATTGCCCAAAGATCAGGAGTGTGGGACTGAAGTGCAGCCAGAAATTGAGGAGCAGCCCCTTTAAATAATGGAACAGCTCTACAACTCTTTTGTGGGGGGGGGGGAAACAAAATAAACGTTAGATCAAGAGCCCCCCCGATGTGGGGGACACTCCAGACACTTTTAACTGCCCTCTTTTTTAATATTTTTTGGGTTTTTTGTGGTTTTTTTGTGTTTTATTTTTGTGATTTTTTTGGGGGGGCAGTAAAAAATTATATATTTTACAAGTGCCCCCTATAAAAGGGGAGAGAGCTCTACAACTCTTTTGGGGGGGGGGAACAAAATATCATTAGATCAAGTGCCCCCCCAATCTGGGGGACACTCCAGACACTTTTAACTTCCCTCTTTTTTCATATATTTTTTTTTGTTTTTCTATGTGTTTTTTTTTGGGGGCATTAAAATTATATATTTTACAAGTGCCCCCTTTAAAAGGGGAGGGGGACACTAAAACCCCAGTAATTAAACCAAATTAAACTTTAAAACATATAAAATCAAATTAAAATTTGGTTGCTGGGGGTGATGATGCACTCCAGTCCCTCCGGCGCCCACCTCTCGCGGAAGGCCGCGAGCGTATCAGTGGACACCGCGTGCTCCATCTCAAGGGACACCCTGGCCCGGATGTAAGCACGGAAGAGAGGCAGGCAGTCAGGCTGAACGACCCCCTCGACCGCCCGCTGCCTGGACCAGCTGATGGCACCCTTGGCCGTGCCCAGGAGCAGTCCTACGAGGAGACTCTCGGACCTACCCGCTCCCCTCCGCACAGGGTGCCCAAAGATCAGGAGTGTGGGACTGAAGTGCAGCCAGAAATTGAGGAGCAGCCCCTTTAAATAATGGAACAGCTCTACAACTCTTTTGGGGGGGGGAACAAAATAAACGTTAGATCAAGAGCCCCCCCCGATGTGGGGACACTCTAGACACTTATAACTGCCCTCTTTTTTTATATTTTTTGTTTTTTTTGTGTTTTTTTGTGTTTTATTTTTGTGATTTTTTGGGGGGAATTAAAATTATATATTTTACAAGTGCCCCCTATAAAAGGGGAGGGAGCTCTACAAACCTGTGAGCATTCTCACAGATGCATACATTATACCCGTCACTTCTTGATTACTCATATAAGCTTATGACAGGGATGAATTTTCCCGATCTTCAAATGCTGTCACATACAAAATAATTTGCATCATTGCTGTGTAACTCTGTGTGAATACACATAACTCAATGATGCTATTTAATCTACAAATTTTGCAGCATAATCATTAGAGATTGGGTTGTAATATTTGTAACAGATGTGTTAACATGTTAAAATACATGGAATCAATAAGCAGAATCTAATTTTGAGTAGAAACTAGCATGTGTTCTTCTGATGACACTATCTCCCTGGCTGTTCTTCAGAATTCATAACGTGGTGCTTCTGATTGGTATAAGAAGAGCAAATAGAAGAGTTATCATCTTTATTGCAAATTAGTCATCCACCAAGTGTGTCCCCAGCACATAGTGCTTGTTTCACTCCCAGTCTCCATTTGTATATTATCCATCATTGACTGCAACAAAGTCACTTGATGAAAGGAACCATGAAATTATACACCTGATTGGTCAGTTCAACACCAGTAAGGACAGGGCAGGAATATGTTCATATTAAGTTCACCAGCAGTCCATATGCTAAATATAACAACTATAACTTATATTTATGTAGTACTCCTTCCATGCAAAAGACAGCTGAGTGATTTGCAGTAAGGGATACAGTGGGTACTGTGCTTGAGGAAAACAGAGAGAATTGGAGAGGCTCGTCTGCAGAACCCAAGGCCAGGTTGAAGTGGAGAGTCTTGAGGAGGTTGTTGAAAGCAGGGATGAAAGTGATAAGGAAGTCAAAACATGGTGGAGAATTCCATATGGCAGGAATGCAGTGGCTAAACAAATGTCTGTCAATAGTGGAGTGGAGGAAAGGATGAGCGAGGAACAGTCTGCTTTTAGAGAAGCTGGAACTTAAAGCAGGAGGAAATCACTTAGTGAGGGTGCAGTGATTGGAACCAGTGGAAGAATTTTTAAAACACTCTGCTAGGGAATGGGAAGCCAGAAGAGTTTGGCGAGAGCAGGGATGATGGGAGTGTGAGACTTGTGCAGCAGCCTGCATCATCACCTGTACTTTTACATAGAAATATATAGAAGTTACAACACAGAAACAAGCCATTTGGCCCAACCAGTCCATGTTGGCATTTACCCTCTGTGCAAGAGAATAGTTCTAAACACATTTACCATATCCTTTCAACCATATTTCCTTCATCCACCTATTTAATCTAATTTTGAATGTTGGCCCTTGAGGTCACCTCCAATCAGAAGTGAGAGCCTTGAAAGCACTGAAGCTTGTGCAGGGGTCAAACAACCGAATATTGGAGAAATCAAGCCTTGAAGTGATGAAGACATGAACTAAGGTTTCAATAAGGACATAAGAACATAAGAAATAGGAGCAGGAGTAGGCCATACGAGCCCTCGGGCCTCTCCGCCATTTAATACGATCCTGGCTGATCCGATCATGGACTCAGGTTCACTTCCCTGCCCGTTCCCCATAACCTCTTAATCCCTTATCGGTTAAGAAAATGTCTATCTCTGTCTTAAGTTTACTCAATGTTCTGGCTTTCACAGTTCTCTGAGGCAGCGAATTCCATAGATTTACAACCCTCTGAGAGAAGAAATTCCTCCTCATCTCAGTTTTAAATGGATGACCCCTTATTCCAACATTAGGCCCCCTAGTTCTAGTCTCCCCAATCAGTGGAAACATCCTCTCTGCATCCAACTTGTCAAGCCCCTTCATAATCTTATATGTTTCGATAAGATCACCTCTCATTCTTCTGAATTCCAAAGAGTAGAGGAACAAACTATTCAAACCTTCCTCATAAGTCAACTCCCTCATCCCCGGAATCAACCTAGTGAACCTTTTCTGAACTGCCTCCAAAGCAAGTATATCCTTTCGTAAATATGGAAACCAAAACTGCATGCAGTATTCCAGGTGTGGCCTCACCAATACCCTGCATAGCTGTAGCAAGACTTCCTTGCTTGCATCCCCAAGATTCCATTGGCCTTCCTGATCAATCGCTGTACCTGCATACTAACCTTTTGTGTTTCATGCACAAGTACCCCCAGATCCCGCTGTACTGCAGCACTTTGCAATTTTTCTCTATTTAAATAATAACTTGCTCTTTGAATTATTTTCTGCCAAAGTGCATGACCTCACACTTGCCAACATTATACTCCATCTGCCAAATTTTTGCCCACTCACTTAGCCTGTCTATGTCCTTTTGCAAATTTTTTGTGTCCTCCTCACACATTGGTTTCCTCCCATCTTTGTATCATCAGCCCTTCTTCCAAGTTGTTAATATAGATTGTTAATAGTTGAGATCCCACACTGACCCCTGCGGCACCCCATTAGTCACTGGTTGCCAACCTGAGAATGAACCATTTATCCCTACTCTGTTTTCTGTTAGTTAGCCAATCCTCTATCCATGCTAATATATTACCCACAGTTTTAAGAGCAGAAAAGAAGAGGTAGGAGTTGAGGCTGGCAATACTTGGTTTTTATACTCTGGACTTTAGCAAGTTGAAGGGTGATCTAATTCAGGTCTTTAAAATAATGAATGGATTTGATAGGGTAGATACAGTGAAATGATTTCTTCTGGTGGGGGACTCCAGAACAAGGAAGCATAATCTTATTAGCATTCGGCAATTTCGGTGAAATCAGGAAGCATTTTTCCACAAAGGTAGTGTATATTTGGAACTCTCTCCTCAAAAGACTGTGGATGCTGGGTTAATTGAAATTGTCAAGACTAAGATCAATATATTTTTGTTGGGTCAGGGATATGGAACAAAGGCCGACCAGCCATAGTTTAATTAAATGGTGGAACAGGCTCGAGAGCTAATAGCCCTCTCCGGTTCCTATGTTCCTATTGCACAGGTGGAAGAAAGTTTTGTTAATGGAGTTTATGCAGGGAGGAAGTTGAATTCTTTGTTGTGCAGGATGCTAAGGTTGCACACTTCCTTTCTCAACTAGAGATGGCAACTGGGAAGGTTGATGGAATTGAGGCCAGAGGCATGGAGATGCTGTTAGGAACCAAATAAGCTGCCGATATTCAGCTAGAGGAGGTTTGTCACATCCAGGTCTTGATATCAGATAACCACTTTGGGAAGATGGCAAGAACATTTGGATCAATTAAGGCAGTGAGGTAGATTGAGCTGGTTGTCATCAGCATGCACATCTTAGCTGACTCAGTGCTTCTAGATAATATTAACAAAAAATACATAGTGAAGGCTGGACTCGTGGTGAACACTGGAGGTGTCTATGCAGGCCAAGGGGGAGAGGCAAGATAATTAGAGTGGGAGGAGCTGTGTGTGTGGAGTATAAACAATGTCACAGACCAGTTGGGCCAAATGGCCTGTTTTTGTGCTACAGATTTTATGTAATTCTATGTAATAATTCCAAGCTATTGGCAGCAATGGAGGGCCTACATCGAGTCAGGTAAGAGCAAAACCAGCAGAGAGCTGTATCCGGAAGGTCAACTGCAGAGGAGAGATGTCGGAGGAGGATGGAAGAGTAAGTGGTAGTGAAGATAGCAAAGGTCAAAGAAGATGAGGAAACGTAGGGAACTAAGCTAACAGTTGCATGAAATGCCATTTGTAACTTTGATCAGCGCAATGTAGCAAAATGCTAACAAAATACAAATACAAATGTATAAAATAGAAATATAAGTACAAATAAAAACAGGCCATTAAAATGGCTTTATCTTTTACTCGGTCTCCAATAAATTTAGATTTCCAATTGATCGGAAGTAAGTGCATTGACTAGAGCATGCTATCCTGTTTTTTACTATGTATTGTATTCTTGGCCTTTACAGTGAAGTGGCAACAATTGTTTGTATTGTCAGCAATGCTGAATTATACTGGAAATCAGTTCCATTGTCTACTGTTAAAAATCCTTGTAATATTCTGGTCCATTCTTTGCCGGATTACAATCTTAAATGTCAAGGGCACCCTGTGCCACAATGGAGATTATTAATCTTTCTGACCCTGGGCATTTCTAGGAACAAAGCAGTCCAGATGGCAGTCACTTACATTAATTATACCAATCCATTATGTCGACTCATAACTTATTCATTAGAGCAGCTCAGGTATAGACTTGACCAGAATAATATAAAGGAATCCAATAGAAATTGGTTAATTAAACAGCATATTATATAAATGCTTATTTTTTTCTGAGCAATGTGAAACAGACATAAGCTGGATTTTCTTTGCCATTTTAATAGTTTAGCTGCAAATAGCAATGTACTTGGTTCTTCTGAAATTGGTTGGTAATTGGATTGGTCTTATGGGCTCAATTTTGGCCAGGAGTTGCTCCATTTTTTTTGGAGTAACTTGGTTTTTCTGGCGTAGCTAAAAAAATCCCCATTTTCCCCAATCAAGTTGCACCAGTGTAACTGAGTTAGTTACAATTTTTTTTAGTTTAGCTTTTTTTTTCTCAAAAGGGGGCGTTACCAGTTCTGCCCATTTAGGCAACTTTGGCTAGCTAATAGTTACTCCAAATCTACCCATGCCAGCGTATGTGGCCACTTCAGAAAACCCTTGCGGAGAGTTAAAGAAATCGGCGCAGGTAGATACATCGGAGGCCATTCGGCCTGGGATAGGGGCGGGAAGCGGAGAGGACCTGCCTGCACCTAACCCACCAAACCTTACAAACTACCAAACCTTGAAAACAAAAAGTAATAAGAATTCAATAAGAAATAAAAAATTGAAGTAAGTCCTACCTTCATCTTCAAACTCAGCCCAGGAAGGCAGTGGGCTGGCCGATGCAGGAGGCCACTCGGCCAGGGCTAGGGGCGGGCAGGAGAACTGATAGAAATCATCGGCAGGCAGGAGCACTATCAGTTTTCCTGCCCGCCCCTAGCCATGGCCAAGTGGCATCCCGGTGTAATCGATTTCTTAGAAATCGCACCGGGAGGCCATTCAGCCTGGGCTTGGGGCGGGACGACAATGCACCAGGAGGCCACTCGGCCTGGGCTAGGGGCGGGAGTGATTCAACTGGCCGGCATTGGGGCCCACAGAGCGGTTGCAGCAAGCAAATCACCAGAGGCTGCAGCAAGCAAACGGAGAGGCTGGGGGCGAGGAGCGACTGCGCATGTGCGGACATCACCAGCGAACTCTACTGCACATGTGCAGACGTCCCGGCAGTTTTCGGCGCAGAACCCTGGCTCCACCCCCGACTTGACTGACCACGCTGCGCAACTACAGGGAAGAGGTCAGACAGCGGCCAAAGTGGCATGAAAATTTTTCGCCGCACTTCGGAATGGAGAAAAGCGGCGCAATTCCGGTAAGTGTGCCGAAAAACGGTCTGGGCCAAAATTGAGGCCTATAAGAGCATAGAAAAAGTCAAGGACTAAAGATATATATATTAGTCACGCAGTATAAATTTTTCATGACTAATGTAGGAATTACAAATTTCTTGCACTGACTTCCCATCAGTAAAATGGTGAGCATGCAGCCCAACTGCCATTCTGGAGACCTCAAGTTCAATCTCTTTCGTTGTCTAACTATATACAACCTATATACAAACTACATACACCTGTCCTAGGGGCAAAAATTCCATTGCATATTGACAAGTCTTTGAGCGCAAATCTGCATTCCACTTATAACTCTTATTCCACTTATAATTACACAATTTCACAATGGTGTAGTCCGTGTCGAGCATCCACACAATTGTGCCCGCTGGCATATTGGTTAATGTGCTCATTGCGCATTCCTGGCAGCCAGCTGGAATGAATGCTGCTATCATTAAAATATGTACTTGCATTGGGACCCCTTTGGGTAAATTGTTGCCTGGGATCGTTTGATTCGCTCATTCTTATGACCACCCAGAAAAACATGATGTGAATGCTCAAAGCAAGCTGAAGCAACAAGATTTAAAAGGATCCCCACCTCCATTCCATGAATAGTAATTTTTGGCTGCTGGGTATTTTTGGACAGCAGGACTTGCACTGGTAGTCCTCGTATTTCATGATAATAAGGGCTCCTAACCAATTATGTCTGCTAGTTGCGCCTAGGTGATTAGGCGCACGCTGCAGGCATAGGGCCGATTCTGGAACAGACCCACATGAACTTCTACCTTGATTATAACATAAGAACATAAGAAATAGGAACTGGAACAGGCTGTTCAGGCCCTCGAGCTTGCTCTGCCATTCCATAAGATCTTCGCTGATCTTCTACCTCAACTCCACTTTCCTGCACTATCCCCATATGCCTTGATTCCTTTTATATCCAAAAATCTGCTGATCTCTGTCTTGAATATACTGAGTGACTGAGCTTCCACAGCCCTCTGAGGTAGAGCATTTCAAAGATTCACCACCCTCTGAGTGAAGAAATTTCTTCTCATCTCAGTCCTAAATGGCCGACCCCTTATTCTGAGACTTTGACCCCTGGTTCTAGACTCCCCAGCCAGGGGAAACATCACCCCTGCATCTACTCTGTCAAGCCCTGTAAGAATTTTGTGTGTTTCAATGAGATCACCTCTCATTCTTCTAAACTCTAGAGAATATAGGCCTAGTCTACTCAATCTCTCCTCATTTGACAATCCCCCATCCCAGGAATCAGTCTGGTGAACCTTTGTTGCACTCTCTCTGTAGCAAGTATAGCCTTCCTTAGGTAAAGAGACCAAAACTGTACACAGTACACCAGGTGTGGTCTTACAATGGCCCTATATAATTGCAGTAAGACATCTTGGGGCCAAAATTCACCTTCGCCGGAAATGGGGCGCACCTACCGTTTAATGTGTTTTGGCCGGCGTGATGGATGTTGCGGCCTATCTTACGAAATTCAGCTCTTTGTCGTTTTTTTTTGAGTGGGACAGAACTTCCCTGAAGTCGGTCATCAGCAGGGCGGAAGTGGGGGCGGGACCGAGTCTCCGCCGCTGTCAGTCATCAGTGCCGGACTGGTAACGTCATCGCACTGGTGTGTCATCACGTTTCTCCCCTTCAGTTAAAGGACACCCAGGTTCTTCAGAATGCACTGCCTGAAAGGGTGGTGGAAGCAGATTCAATATTAACTTTCAAAAGAGAATTGGATATACAATTGAAAAGAAAAAATTTGCAGGGCTACGGGGAAAGAGCGGGGTAGTGTTTACTAATTTGATAGCATATTTGTCGGGCAGTCCTGGCAGTCGCCCGACACAAAAAAATAAGATGGCGGCCGCGGCAGTGGGCCCTTCCCTTTAATGACAGTGCCATTTCAAACACAATGTACTGACAGAAAAAGCTGTCGGTGGCACCGGCTGGTGGCTGGAAAACATTCTCAGCTGAATTTCACTTCTGGGGCGGGACATCAGCGGTGCGCACTCTAATGACGCACTAAGGAATCTTCAGCAGCAGCGGGCCGGGAAGCGGGGCGAATATGGTCATGGCTGGAAAAACGCTTTAGGGCAATTGCACGAACGGCGGCCATTCCACGAAAAATCAGCCTTAACGAAAAGGGCAATTTCAGTCCCCTTTACTCTTACACTCAAATCCTCTTGTAATAAGGCCAACATACCATTTGCTTTCGTAATTGCTTCCGGTATCTGCATGTTAACTTTCAGTGATTTGTGTCCAAGGAAACCCAGGTCCCTCTGAACACCAACACTTCCCAATCTCTCACCATTTAAAAAATACTCTGCCTTTCTATTTTTCCTCCCGAAGTGGATAACTTCACATTTCTCCACATTATCCATTTGCCATGTTCTTGCCCATTCACTTAGCCTGTCTATATCCCCTTGAAGCCACTTGGTATCCTTCTCGCAACTTACATTCCCACCTAGCTTTGCTTCATCAGCAAACTTGGATATATTACATTTGGTCCCCTCATCCAAGTCATTGATATAGATTGTGAATAGCTGAGGCCCAAGCATTGATCCTCATGGTACCCCACTCATTCCAGCCTGCCAAGCTGAAAATGACCCATTTATTCCTACACTCTGCTTTCTGTCTGTTAATCAATCCTCAATCCATGCTAGTATATTACCCCTAATGCCATCAGCCCTAATTTTGTTTAATAACCTCTTGTGCAGTACTATTGAATGCCTGCTGAAAATTCTAATACTCCACATCCACTGGTTCCCCCATATCTATTCTGTTAGTTATAACCTCAAAAAACTCTTAACAGATTTGTCAAACATGTTTTCCCTTTCATAAATCCATGTTGACTCTGTCCTATCCTACTATTATTTTCTCAGAGCATTGTTACCACATCCTTAATAATAAATTCTAACATTTTCCCTACTACTGATATCAGACTAGCTGGTATATAGCTTCACGTTTTCTCTCTCCCTGCTTTTTTACACAGTGGGATTACAGTTGTTACCTTCCGGTCTGCGGGAACCGTTCTAGAATGCATGGAATTTTGGAAGATGATAACCAATGCATCCACTATCTCTATAGCCACCTTTTTCAAAACCCTAGCAAGTAGGCCATCAGATCTAGGGGATTTATTGGCTTTCAGACCCATTAATTTCTCCAGTACTATTTTTTTACTAATACTAATTTATTTCAGTTCCTCATTCTCGCTAGACCCTTGGTTCTCCATTATTTTTGCGTCTTCTTCCATGAAGACAGACGCAAAGTATTTGTTTAATTTCTTTGCCATTTTCTTATTCCCCATTATAACTTTTCCTGTCTCAGCCTGCAAGGGATGCACATTTGCTTTAACAAATCTTTTCTTTTTTACACAGTTATCGCAGCTTGCAGTCTGTTTTTAAGTCTCTAGCGAGTTTCCTGGCATATTTTATTTTCCCTTTGTTTATCAATTTCTGGGTCGACCTTTGCTGAATTCTAAAATCCTCCCAATCTTCAGGCTTACTACTCTTTTTTGCAAAATTATAAGCCTCTTACAATGATCTAATACTGTGTTAACGTCTCTGGTTAGCCACGGTTGGACCACTTTTCCTGTGGGATTTTTGTGCCTTAAAGGACTGTATATTTGCTGTAAATTATGTATTAATTTTTTAAATGCTAGCCATTGCTTGTCTACCATCACACCTTTTGTTGTGTATCTGTAAAGCATGCACTCCCATGTTCCGCCACCAGGGAGCACATCCCCTGAAGTCCCAAGGGATCCCAGCATCCCTTGGGAGCATTGTATATAAGCCGGCCCCGAAGGCCTGTTCCTCACTCTGGAGTGTCTTAATAAAGACTGAGGTCACCGTTACTTTAACCTCCCTGTGTGCACTCTCATCTCTGTTAGGAATACAATATCTGGCAACGAGTATACGAATCCAACGCAAAGATGCAGCAAACTGTGGGCATCCTGGGGAAGTTCTCGGAGGGTGAGGACTGGGAAGACTATGTCGAACAGCTAGACCAGTACTTTGTAGCCAATGAGCTGGACAGAGAAGGAAGCGCTGCAAAAAGGAGAACGGTCCTCCTCACGGTCTGTGGGGCACTGACCTACAGCCTCATGAAGAATCTTCTGGCTCCAGTGAAACCCACAGATAAGTCGTATGAGGAGCTGTGTACACTGGTTTGAGAGAATCTTAACTCGAGGGAGAGCGTGCTGATGACGAGATATCGGTTCTACATGTGCCAGCGATCTGAAGGTCAGGAAGTGGCGAGCTACGTCGCTGAGCTAAGGCAACTTGCAGGACAATGTGAGTGTGATAGCTACCTGGAGCAGATGCTCAGAGACTTTTTTGTACAGGGCATTGGCCACGAGACCATCCTATGAAAACTTCTGACTGCAGATACATCGACCCACAGTAAGGCCTTTGCGATAGCACAGGCATTTATGTCCACCAGTGATAACACCAAACAAATCTCTTAGCACGCAAGTGCTAGCAATGTTCACAAATTAACTGGAACTGTGTTTGCGAGCAGAAATGTACAGGGCAGAAACCACGAGTCTGAACTGCCAGCAGCCCTCAGGTGACCCAAATGACTCAGAGTCCGCAACAAAGGATGAATGCAAGGCAATTCACACCTTGTTGGTGTTGTGGAGGCTTCCATTCAGCCTATTCATGCCGCTTCAAAGGGTATGTTTGCAAGAGCTGTGGAACAATGGAGCACCTCCAATGAGCTTGCAGATGAGCTGTAAGCTCTGCAAAACCTGCTAACCACCACGTGGCAGAGGAAGATCGGTCCATGGTGGATCAAAGCAATTTCGAGTCTCAGAGAGAGGAGGCAGATGCTGAAGTACACGGGGTGAACATATTTTCGACGAGATGTCCACTCATAATGCAATATGTAAAATTGAATGGCTTACCCATAGCCATGTAACTGGACACTGGCGCTAGTCAATCCATCATGAGTAAAAAGATGTTTGAGAGACTGTGGTGCAAAACGGCATTCAGACCAGCCCTGTCCTGGACAGCGCCATGGTCAAGGTCACCTACGAGGGCATGGTGTACGAACTGCCACTCTGGATTGTCCCGGGCGATGGCCCCACACTGCTTGGCAGGAGCTGGCTGGGCAAAATCCGTTGGAACTGGGATGACATTCGAGCGCTATCACATGTCAATGAGGCCTCATGTACCCAGGTTCTTAACACATTTCCTTCCCTTTTTGAGTCAGGCATTGGAAACTTTTCCGGGGCGAAGGTGCGGATCCACTTGGTCCCAGAGGCATGACCCATTCACCACAAGGCGCAAGCCTTGATGAGGGAGAGAGTGGAAATCGAGTTGGACAGGCTGCAACACAAGGGCATCATCTTCCCAGTGGAATTCAGCGAGTGGGCCAGCCCGATTGTTCCAGTACTCAAAAGTGATGGCACGGTCAGGATTTGCGGCGATTATAAAGTAACTATTAATCGTTTCTCGCTACAGGACCGATATCCGCTACCTAAGACAGACGACCTATTTGCGACGCTGGCAGGAGGCAAGACATTCACCAAGCTCAACCTGACTTCGGCCTACATGACGCAGGAGCTGGAGGAGTCTTCAAAGGGCCTCACCTGCATCAACACACACAAGGGACTGTTCATCTACAACAGATGCCCGTTTGGAATTCGGTCGGCTGCAGCGATCTTCCAGAGAAACATGGAGAGCCTACTCAAGTCGGTATCACGCACGGTGGTTTATTGGTCATGGGTCGGGACACTGTCGAGCACCTACAAAATCTGGAGGAGGTCCTCCAGCGACTGGATCACGTAGGGCTGCAGCTGAAGAGGTCAGAATGCGTCTTCATGGCAACAGAAGTGGAGTTTTTAGGGAGAAAGATCACGGTGGACAGCAGTCGGCCCACAGACGTCAAGACAGAGGCTAGCAGAAACGCGCCCAGGCCACAGAACGTCATGGAGCTGCGGTCGTTCCTGGGACTCCTCAACTATTTTCGTAACTTTATACCGGGGTTAAGCACCCTCTTAGAGCCCCTACATGTGTTATTGCGTAAGGGTAAGAACTGGGTATGGGGAAAAAAAACAAGTAATTGCTTTTGAGAAAGCCAGAAATATTTAATGCTCCAACAAGCTGCTTGTATTGTATAACCCGTGTAAAAGACTTGTGCTAGCATGTGATGCGTCGTCGTACGGAGTGTGTATTACAACAAGTTAACGTTGCGGCGAAGTTGCAACCTGTCGCCTATGCCTCCAGGAGCTTGTCTAAGGCCGAGAGGGCCTACAGCATGATTGAGAAAGAGGCATTAACGTGTGTGTTCGGGGTAAAGAAAATACATCAGTACCTGTTTGGCCTCAAATTTGAGCTGGAAACTGATCACAAGCCCCTCACATCCTGCCTGACATACTGATCAGTGACAACGGGTCATGTTTCACCAGTGCCGAATTTAAAGAATTCATGACCTGCAATGAGATCAAACATGTCACCTCGGCCCCGTTTAAACCAGCATTCAATGGGCAGGCAGAGCGGGCAGTACAAACAATCAAACAGAGCCTTAAACGAGTCACAGAAGGCTCACTCCAAACCCGCCTGTCCTGAGTACTGCTCAGCTACTGCACGAGACCCCACTTGCTCACAGGGGTGCCCCCGGCTGAGCTACTCATGAAAAGGACACTTAAAACCAGGCTCTCGCTGGTTCACCCCAACCTGCATGATCAGGTAGAGAGCAGGCAGCAGCAACAAAATGTAAACGATGGTTGCGCCACTGTGTCACGGGAAATTGATCTGAATGACCCTGTGTATGTGCTAAACTATGGACATGTCCCAAGTGTATCGCAGGCACGGTGATAGCTAAAAAAAGGGAGCAGGGTGTTTGTAGTCAAACTAGACAATGGACAAATTTGCAGAAAGCACCTGAACCAAACGAGGTTGCGGTTCACAGACTGCCCTGAACAACCCACAGCAGACAGCACCTTTTTTGAGCCCACAACACACACCCAAAGGATCAACGACACCACGCCGGACCAGGAAATCGAACACATCACGCCCAACAGCTCAGCATGGCCAGGCTCACCCAGCAGCCCTGCAGGGCAAAGAACACGCCAGCCCAGCGAGGGCACAGCCAACACACCAGAACAGACATTTGTACCAAGGCGCTTCACCAGAAAAAGAAAGACTCCCGACCGCCTCACCTTGTAAATAGTCTTCACTTTGACTTTGAGGGGGAGTGATGTTGTGTATCTGTAAAGCATGCACCCCCATGTTCCGTCACCAGGGAGCACATCCCCTGAAGTCCCAAGGGATCCCAGCATCCCTTGGGAGCACTGTATATAAGCCGGCCCCGAAGGCCTGTTTCTCAATCTGGAGTGTCTTAATAAAGACTGAGGTCACAGTTACTTTAACCTCCCTGTATGCAGTCTCATCTGTGTTAGAAATACGATACCTTTTCATGTAGATTCCCAATCTATCTTAGCCAATTCGCTCCTCATATCTACGTAGTTTACTTTCTTTTGATTTAAGAGCCTAATTTTGGGATTAACTAAATCACTTTCAAACTCAATATAAAATTCTATCATATTATGGTCACTCTTCCCTAAAGGCCCCTTTACTACAAGTTTATTACTGAACCCTTCACATTGCATAATATTAGATCTAAAATATCCTGTTTATCTCGTTGGTTTCTCAGCATACTGATCTAGACAACTGTCTTATTTACATTCCATGAATTTGTCCTCCACACTATTACTGCAAATTTTGATCGTCCAGTCTATATATAGATTAAAGTCTCCCATGATTACTGTATTACCCTTGTTACATGCGCCTCTAATTTCCTGATTCATACTCTGCCCTACATCACAACTACTGTTTGGGGGCCTATAAACATTTCCCACCAATGTTTTCTGCCCCCTGTAAATGTTGGTCCCCTAAAGGATGAGACTGGGGAATTAATAATGGGGAACAGGGAAAGGGCAGAGCAAATATTTTGTATCAGTCTTCACGGTAGAAGATACGAAAAACATCCCAATAGCGGATAATCAAGTGGCTATAGGGAGGGAGGAACTTAATACAATCACTGTCATTAAAGATGTAGCACTCAGTAAAATAATGGGACTAAAGGCGAACAAGTCCCCTGGACCTGATGGCTTGCATCCTCGGGTCCTAAAAGAAATGGCTGCAGAGATAGTGGATGCATTGGTTGTAATCTACTAAAATTCCATGGATTCTGGGGAGATCCCAGCAGATTGGAAAACTGCAAATGTAACGCTGCTATTTAAAAAAGGAGGCAGGCATAAAGTAGCAAACTATAGATCGGTTAGCATAACATTTGTCATTGGTAAAATGCTGGAGTCCATTACTAAGGAAGCAATAGAGGGACATTTGGAAAAGCATAATTCAATCAAGCAGAGTCAGCATGCTTTTATGAAAGGGAAATCGTGTTTGACAAATTTGCTGCTGTTCTTTGAGGAAGTAACGAATAGGGTGGATAAGGGGGATCCAGTGGATGTGGTGTATTGGCAGATGGAGTACAATGTGGGAAAATGTGAGGTTATCCACTTTGGCAGAAAAAATAGAAAAGCAAATTTTAACTTAAATGGAGAAAAATTGAAAAGAGCTGCAGTACAGAGGGACCTGGAGGTCCTTGTGCATGAAACACAAAAAGTTAGTATGCAGGTACAGCAAGTAATCAGGAAGGCAAATGGAATGTTGGCCTTTATTGCAAGGGGGATGGAGTATAAATGCAGCGAAGTCCTGCTACAACTCTACAGTGTATTGGTGAGGCCACACATACAGTACTGCGTATAATTTTGGTCTCCATATTTAAAGAAGGATATACTTGCATTGGAGGCTGTTCAGAGAAGGTTCACTTGGTTGATTCCAGAGATGAGAGGGTTGACTTATGAAGATAGACTGAGTAGATTGGGCCTATACTCATTGGAGTTCAGAAGAATGAGAGGTGATCTTATCGAAACATATAAGATAATGAAGGGGCTTGACAAGATGGATGCGGAGAGGATATTTCCACTCATAGCGAAACTAAAACTAGGGGACATAGTCTCAGAATGAGGGGCCACCCATTTAAAACTGAAATGAGCAGGAATTTCTTCTCTCAGTGGGTTATAAATCTGTGAAATTCTCTGACCCAGAGAGCTGTGGAGGCTGGATCATTGAATATATTTATGGCGGAGATTGACAGATTTTTGAGCAATAAGAGAATAAAGGGTTATGGCGATTGGGCAGGGAAGTGGAGCTGAGTCCATGGTCAGAACAGCCGTGATCTTATTAAATGGTGGAGCACGCTCAGGGGGTCAAATGACCTACTCCTGCTCCTATGTCTTATGTACTTACGTTATTTTGTTTACTCTTTCTTAGCTCCACCCTAACTGATTCTACTTTTTGATATTTGGAGCTAAGATCGTTTCTCTCTACTGCCTTTATCCCATCCTTTATTATCAGGGCTAACTCTCCTCCTTTTACCATTTTGCCTATCTTTTCTAAAAGTATCCTGGAATATTTAGTTCCTATCCTTGACCACTTTATAATCACTTCTCCATAATGGCTATTCATTCAAACCTATTAATTTCTAGCTGTGCTATTAATTAATCTATTTTGTTGCGAATGCTTCACACATTCAGATATAGTGCCATTAGCTTTGACTTTGCTCTATTTTTCCCTAATGTCCCTTTAGGCACTGGTGCCTTCTTACCTTTGTTATTCTCTCTGTCCCTTCCTGAGCCATTTTGCATATTTTTACCCAAAGTTCTACTCTACTCAAGAGCCTTGACATTTCTCTTGCTGTTTTAAAATGTACTCTTTCTTGAATCTTCCCACCCCCTCCTTCATTGGTATAAAGCCCTGTCTACTGCCCTAGTTATTCGGTTCACCAGGACACTGGGCCCAGCGCGGTTTAAGTGGAGCCTGTCCCAAAGGAACTGTTCCTTCTTTCCCCAGTACTCGTGCCAGTGCCCCATGAACTGAATCCCCTTCCTCCCACGCCATTCTTTGGGCCAAATTTCCCCATGAGTTGTACCATTTTATTTTGGTGTAACTTGATTTTTCTGGTGTATCTTTTTAGTTGCAAATATGGCCATTTAATTTGCGCCAGTGTAAGTGAGTTAGTTAGGTTTTTTGTTAGGTCAGTTTGTGTTTCAAAAGTGGGTGTTCCCAGCCATTTGCACCATTTATGCCAATTTGGCCAGAAAAAAGTTGTACTAAACTAACTTAGGGCCGCGTATGTGTCCACCTTTGTCTGCACAGAAAGACTTTACTTACAGTTAAGGAACCGGTGCAAGTAACTACATTTAAAGCAACACCAAGCACCAAACAAAGCACAAAAAGTAATAAGCAATCAATTAATAAAAAATAAAAAAATAGAAGGAACCCTGCATCTAAACAACATTTCAAGTACCAAACAAAGCACAAGCAGTAATAACAATTCAATAAAAAATAAAGAAGTGATGTAAATAATTAAAGTAACAAATAAAAGTATTGCATTAAATCCTACCTTAAACTGAAGGCTGGCCGTGCTGGAGTCCGTTCGGCCAGGGCAAGGTGCGGGACACCGGCAAGCCCTTCGGCCAGGGCAAGAATCGGGAGAACGTGGCATGCCGTGGTGGGGGAGGGGGAGAGGGAGAGAAACGGAGAAAGCACGCGGCAGGCTGTGGGGGCGGGGGGGGGGAGAGGGGGAGAGAAATGGAGAAAGAACGCGGCAGGCTGTGGCGGGGGAGGGGGGGAGAAGGCTGAACTCTGCATGCTGTGGGGGGAGAGGGGGCTGCTGACGAGGAGTGATAGAGAAGTCACATGACTGAGGGGGCAGGGAAGAGAACAAAAGACCTTTGGGTTTCTTACCTTGTTTGGGGAGTGAGAAGAGCTGGGCTGTGTGTTGTGTTAATGGAACATGATTCAGTTTCAATGTAAAAAATATATTATTGAAAATTTTAGAATGTACAATTTAGTGTAATAAATTAAATTTTTTATCAAACTGTACTTTAATATGACTCTTCAAGATCACTTAAAAACTTTAAGATCACTTATAAACTTGTAAAGTTACAAAAGTTACAAAACAATTTCAATGTGAAAAATCTTACACTCGAAAATCACTTGAACTTCAAGATCACTTTTTAGGTGTGAAACTAATTAACTTACAAAATGTGAGAACATTTACACTCTAAGATCACTTAAAAACCCTAAGATCACTTATAAGTTGTAAAGTTACAAAACTTACAAAGCAATTTCCATTAGAAAAAACTTGCACTGTTAGATCACTTGGAAACTTTAAGGTCACTTATAGTCTTGTAAAGTTACATCACTTACAAAACAATTTACAATTGAAAATAGTTAAATCAACAACAACAACAACAGCAGCAAAGAAAGGCTGCACCCATCTCAGATCGGTGAATGTGCACTGCTTCATGGGAGGTGGTGGTGGTGGTAGAGAGGGAGGGGGGGTCTCTACAGAGACTAGTGTGGGATTGCCGTGGGAGTGGCAGTGGATTGACCTGGCTGTGTTCCCTTATTGCAGCAGCTACCTCCCTGATGGCCTGTGCCGTGGTTTCGGCTGCCTGTAACATTCCCTCCCTGATGGCCTGTGCCGTCGTTCCCGCTGCCTCTGAAATTCCCTCCCTGATGGCCTGTGCCGTCGTTCCCGCTGAAATGTCCTCCCTCATGTCCCGTGACAGTATTGCTATGTCTGCCGTCAGTGTCGTTACCTCATCACCCACCCCACTGACGGTGTTCACGAGTGATCGGGTAAGCTCATTGGTCTCCATACCATATGCCATCACCTGAGTAACATCTGTTGCACCCTCCAGCTCAGGACAGCGTGGTACATTTCTCCTTGGCCTCGCCCTGGGTCTGTCTAGCGGAATCCCTCCAGTGTGAGGCGCAGACTGGGAAAGTGTGGCCATGGGTGTTACAGGCTGCATTCCACCAGCACTGGGAGTCGCAGCCGGACGGTGGGCCCCTGGGTGTTCCATGCTGCATTCCAGCAGGAGTGGGACCCAGAACCTCGGACGGTAGGGCATTGAGTGTTCCATACTGCATTCCAGCAGCACTGGAACCTGCATCCTCTGGACTTTCGAAAGCATCCAATGTCAGACCAAGCCTTAAACTACTATGCAGGGACTAGGACGAGTTGAAACCACAGAATGTCGAACCAGACCATAAACCACTATGCAGGGACTAGGATGAGCTGAAACTACGGAATGTCAAACCAGACCCAAAACCAATATGCAGGGACTGGGTCATGCTCAAATCACGGAATGACGAATCAGAAATCATGGAAGTGCTTGGCAACGCAAGTTCAAGATTCTCCCCTTCATACCTCTCTATGGCCACCCCCCCCCCCCCCCCCGCCCCCTAAAAAGTTGGTCTGGCTCGCCCACATCTGAATCTTTTTCTGTATCTTCAGGATTGGCATCAAGTTCTGCAAAATATAACAGAACAGTCAAATGGTTAGCAGCAGAGGAGGGGGCAGGATGGGTGACATGAGTAGGATCACATGTAGCAGCCCAGGCAGCAGGTTGATTTGAAGGGCCATGAGTAATTTTCAGTACTTACCCTCTCCTTTGCTTTTGGGTCCAGCTTGTGCAGTACTGATTGCTTTTCTCCAGCTAGGACCCATCAAAGCAGTGACCCTCTGTTCCAAGGGTGTCAGTGGGTGCAGATTTGGCGGGCCTCCTCCTGTTCGAGTTCTTTCCCTTTTGTTGTGGGCCAATTTCTTCTGCAAAGATGAAAACATAACTTGTTAGAGAAGGTGTCTTTCTGTTGGGTGGGACATATACAGATGGTCACATTTACAGATGCAATTCCATTGACAAATGAAAATATTACTTACACTAACTGCTTGACCAAGGTCCTGCCATTTCTTTTTAGACTGCCTTCCACTTCTTGTGGTATTCACCATTGCGCAGTAATCTTCTGCAAGTTTGATCAGCGTTTATTAATTTCTTTTGGGTGGCACTTTTACGCGACCTCTGTTGCGCGTATCCAGCTCCTGCCAGCTTTCCTCGATTACATTCACTAGTACTGTTATATATGTAAACTTGTATTTACTCTGTACAGCCACCAGAGGGCTCATCTCCTGGAGTCCCAAGGCTGCCCATAATCCCTTGGGAGCACAGGTATTTAAGGAGGCCTCACAGGTTGGAAAGGCACTCTGGAGACTTGCAATAAAGGACTAAGGTCACACTATACTTTTAGCTCACAGTATTCAGTCTGACTCTTTCTCCATACATAAGAACTGGCGATGAGATACAGATAGCAAAACCAAAGATGCAGAGAACAATGGGCATCCTGGAGAAATTCTCGGAGGGAGATGATTGGGAAACTTTTGTGGAGCGACTCGACCAATACTTGGGAGCCAATCAGCTAGATGGAGAAGAGAACGCTGCCAAACGAACGGTGATCCACCTCACCGTCTGTGGGGCACCAATGTATGGCCTCATGAAGAATCTGCTTACTCCAACGAAACCCACGGAAAAATCATACGATGATTTGTGCACACTGGTCCGAGAGCATTTGAACCTGAAGGAAAGCGTTCTGATGGCGAGGTACCAGTTCTACACCTACAAAAGGTCTGAAGGCCAGGAAGTGGCAAGTTATGTCGTCTAGCTAAGACGCCTTGCAGGACATTGCGAATTTGAAGGACATTTGGAGCACATGCTCAGAGACTTTTCCGTACTTGGCATTTGCCACGAAAGCATACTTTGCAAACTTTTGACTGTAGAGACCCCAACCTTGAGTAAGACCATAGCGATAGCCCAGGCGTTCATTGCCACCAGTGACAATATGAAGCAACTCTCTCAGCACACAAGTGCTGCTACAAGTACTGTGAAATAAGTGATGTTGTTTTCAAATCGCAACATACAGGGCAGGTCACACATGCCTTAAGCTGCACATCCGCAGATGTCTCTGAGTCCACCATCAAGGGTGATGAATGCAAGGCCATTAACACCTTGTTGGCACTGCAGGGGTGATCATCATTTCCATTCATGCCAATTCAAACAGTATGTTTGCAAGGGCTGTAGAACAATGGGACACTTCCAACGTATATGCAGGCGAGCTGCAAAGCCTGTTAAACCTGTAAACTGCCATGTTGCAGAGGAGGACAGATCCACGGAGGATCACGATGAACCAGAGCCTCAGACCAAGGAGGCAGAGGTACATGGGGTGCACACATTCATCATGAATTGTCCCCCGATAATGCTGAATGTTGAACTAAATGGACTCCCAGTGTCACTGGAGCTGGACACGGGCGCGAGCCAGTCCATCATGGGCAAAAAGACTTTTGAGAAATTGTGGTACAGCAAGGCCTCAAGGCCAATCTTAACTCCAATTCACACGAAACTAAGAACTTACATAGAAACATAGAAACATAGAAAATAGGTGCAGGAGTAGGCCATTCGGCCCTTCTAGCCTGCACTGCCATTCAATGAGTTCATGGCTGAACATTCAACTTCAGTACCCCATTCCTGCTTTCTCGCCATACCCCTTGATCCCCCTAGTAGTAAGGACCTCATCAAACTCCTTTTTGAATATATTTAGTGAATTGGCCTCAACAACTTTCTGTGGTAGAGAATTCCACAGGTTCACCACTCTCTGGGTGAAGAAGTTCCTCCGCATCTCGGTCCTAAATGGCTTACCCCTTATCCTTAGACTGTGACCTCTGGTTCTGGACTTCCCCAACATTGGGAACACAAAGGAACTGTTTCCCGTAATCGGCAGTGCTACCGTAAAGGTCGCCTACGATGGAGCAGTGCACAAGCTACCACTCTGGGTGGTACTGGGTGATGGTCCTACGCTGCTCAGCAGGAGCTGGCTGGGAAAGATACGCTGGAACTGGGATGACATCCGAGCACTATCGCCCGCTGATGACACTTCATGTGCCCAGGTCTTAAAATAGTTCCCTTCGCTGTTCAAACCAGGCATCGGGAAACTCCAAAGAGCAAAAGTACAGATCCACCTAATTCCGGGGGTGTGACCCATCCATCACATGGCGAGAACAATACCGTACATGATGAGAGAAAGGGTAGAGATCGAGCTAGACCGGCTGCAAAGAGAGGGCATCATCTCACCGATCGAGTTCAACAATCCCAGTCCTCAAGGGAGATGGCACCGTCAGAATCTCTGGCGATTACAAAGTAACTATCAATCATTTCTCTCTGCAGGACCAATACCCACTACCAAAGGCCGATGACCTCTTTGCAATGCTGGCGGGAGGAAAGATGTTCACGAAGCTGGATTTAACTTCAGCCTACATGACGCAGGAGCTGGAGGAATAATCGAAGGGCCTCACCTGCATCAACACGCACAAAGGTCTTTTCATTTATAACAGATGCCCATATGGAATTCGATCAGCGGCGGGGATATTCCAGAGAAACATGGAAAGCTTACTGAAGTCGGTCCCGCGCACTGTGGTCTTCCAGGACGACATTTTGGTTACAGGTCGGGATACAGTTGAGCATCTGCAGAACTTGGAGGAGGTTCTTAGTCGACTCAACCACGTGAGGCTCAGGTTAAAATTTGAACTGTGTTTTCCTGGTGCCTGAAGTGGAGTTCCTGCGGAGGAGGATCGCGGCGGATGGCATCAGGCCCACCAATTCGAAGACAGAGGCAATCGAGAACGCACCAATGCCACAGAACGTGACGGAGCTGCGGTTGTTTCTCGGACTCCTGATCTACTTTGGTAACTTCTTATCGGGTCTCAGCACACTGTTAGAACCACTGTACATCTTACTGTGTAAAGGAGATGAATGGGCTTGGGGCAAAAGCCAAAAAAATGCCTTTGTAAAAGCTAGAAAATTGTTATGCTCAAACAAATTGCTTGTGTTGTATGATCCATGTAAGCGTTTGGTACTAGCATGTGATGCGTCGTCATATGGCGTCGGGTGTGTATTGCAACAAGCTAATGATTTTGGGAAATTGCAACCAGTTGCTTATGCATCCAGGAGTCTGTCTAAGACAGAGAGAGCCGACAGCATGATTGAAAAAGAAGCATTAGTGTGTGTCTATGGGGTAAAGAAAATGCATCAATATCTGTTTTGGCTAAAATTCGAATTGGAAACTGACCATTAGCCACTCATATCTCTGTTTTCCGAGAGTAAGGGGATAAACACCAATGCATCAGCCTGCATCCAGAGATGGGCGCTCATGTTGTCTGCATACTACTATGCCATCCGCCACTGTGCCGATGCTCTCAATAGGCAGCCATTGTCCACCACGGGGGTGGAAATGGCGCAGCCCACAGATCTAGCTATGGTTATGGAAGCATTTGAGAGTGAGCAATCACCCATCACTGCCCGGCAGATCATAACGTGGACAAGTCAGGACCCCTTATTGTCCCTAGTCAAAAACTGTGTGCTTCACAGTAACTGGTCCAATATCCCAGTGGAAATGCAGGAAGAGATAAAGCCGTTTCAGCGGCGCAAAGATGAAATGTCTATAGAGGCAGACTGCTTTCTGTGGGGCAATCAAGTAGTGGTTCCCAAGAAGGGCAGAGACACCTTCATCAGTTACCTCCATAGTACCCACCCAGGCATTGGAATGATGAAAGTGATAGCCAGATCCCACGTGTTAGAGTCCTGCGTGCACAGATGTAATTCATGCTCGCAGTTAAGCAATGCACCCAGGGAGGCACCGCTAAGTTTATGGTCTTGGCCCTCCAAACCGTGGTCGAGGGTACATGTGGACTATGCAGGCCCTTTCTTGGGTAAAATGTTCCTTGTGGCTGTAGATGCGTACTCCAAATGGATTGAATGTGATATAATGTCAGCCAGCATGTCCACTGCCACTACTGAAAGCCTGTGGGCCATGTTTGCCACACACGGCCAATCTGATGCCCTGGTGAGCGACAATGGGCCATGTTTTACCAGTGCTGAGTTGAAAGAATTCATGACCCACAACGGGATCAAACATTTCACATCTGCCCCGTTCAAACCAGCGTCCAATGGTCAGGCAGAGAGAGCAGTGCAAACCATCAAGCACGGCTTGAAGAGGGTAACGGAAGGCTCACTGCAGATTCGCCGATCCCGAGTCCTGCTTGGCTACCGCACGAGACCTTATTCCTTCACTGGAATTGAAGGAATGCAAAATTCACAAGAAACCTTCCCTGTGTTTGGGCTCATTCGAAAGGAAATTTAATTTGGGACTAGCTACTGAAAAGTTTGGAACTCTAAAGTGCTTGTGGAAGAAACGACGAACTTGAAACAAATTTTGGACTTTCACAAGACAAATTCAAGCCTGTGGGCGGACCTCGGGAACAAAAGAAGCCCATTTGATTATTGGAACTGTCTGGGTGTGAGGTCTGAGTTAACCTGTCTGGAAGAATGAGTATTCAAAAATCCTTCCCCCATAAGAGACATTAACATCACAAAATCACCCAGAGGTAGCTACCCATCAACATGGGTCTGGACAACCATTTCAGCATATACATCACAAAGATGCCCAATCCAGCCTGTCTGCAAAAGACTAAGCACAAAAGGACATTGCAATTACCAAACTAATATTTCCATCAGGAAACAGTTTTCGAACATCAACCCACCCAAGACATATCAACTTTTAACGAGCCCGACAAAATATTACAAAGAAGAACCAAGCCCGCCAAAATTATACAAAGGATTTTGAAGAGATTTGGCGCTAAGATTAGAACACTGAAATTGTATAACTGGCCCCTGTTTTCAATAGAGGTTAGGTGGTTGCAAGGTAGCTACAATGCTGCTGCTACCTCAGATGACACTTTGACTGACAGACTAGTACCACACTACGCTGTGTCATCACGACAAAGAGAGAAACCAACGCGACAGTTGTAAACTAACTTCTCCAGCCGCAACGTCCTGAAGTTCTGAAGGAAGGAAAAACATCACCATCGCGGCAGCGCGACCGACCACAGTCAATGTGGTATCAACGGAAAAACAACCGCAATCTACCATTAACTATCAAAAGGATTGGTAAGCATAGTCCCTGCCCTGGAGTCTAACCTCGCAAGAATTAGGTATTGGGAGGTGGGAGGTATAATTTTACTGTAATCCCCTTTAAATGCATAGTGTATGGTTCTTTATTAGAGTGGTTATAAGTTTAACCTTGTACCTTTCCTTGTATTGTCCTTTATTAGAGTGATTATAAGTTTGACCTTGTACCTTTCCTTGTATTGTTCTTTATTAGAGTGATTGTAAGTTTGGCCTTGTATTTTCTTACTAGAGTAATAAGCCTGTATTACCTTGACTGTAATAAAAACAAAGTTCTTTGCATCAAACCAGTGTCCTTTGCACTTTTGTCACACCCACCAAATAAATCCAGAGTCTAGAACCCAAGGGAGTGGGAGCGATTCGAACTGTTCAAGTTGGTCTGAAGGGAACCTGACCCCCTCATAGAGACCACCACCATTACAGGTTCCCACCTGCTGAACTGTTCATGAAACGAGCACTTAAAACAAGGCTCTCGTTAGTACACTCTGAGCTACATGAACAGGTAGAGAGCAGGCGGCTTCAACAAAGTACATACCATGATAGCGCAAATGTGTCACACGAGATTGAAATCAATGATCTGTAGTTATATTGAATTATGGACAAGGTCCCAAGTGGCTTCCCGGCACTGTCATGGCCAAAGAGGGAAGCAAGGTGTTTCGGGTCAAACTTTCAAACGGACTCATTCACCGGAACACTAGGACCAAATCAAACTCAGATTCACAGACTACCCTGAGCAACCCACTTTGGATCCTACCTTCTTTGATCCCCAACATACACACCAGTGGCAACCGGCACTGCGGTTGGCCACGAAGCAGAACCCATCATCCACAGCAGCCCAGCAGGACCCACCACACCAGACAACCCAGCAAGGCCAGCTGCACAGCAGCCCAGTGAGGGCCCAACAGTTGATTCACCAATACCAGCTTTCACACCGAGACGATCAACCAGGGCAAGAAGGGCCCCAGATCGACTCACCTTGTAAATAGTTGCACTGTTGACTTTGAGGGGGGGCGGGGTGGGGGGTGGTGAAGTGTTGTTATACATGTAAACTTGCATTTACTCTGTACAGCCACCAGAGGGCTCACCCCCTGGAGTCCCAAGAGATCCCATAATCCCTTGGGAGCACAGGTATTTAAGGAGGCCTCACAGGTTGGAGAGGCACTCTGGAGACCTGCAATAAAAGACTAAGGTCGCACTTTACTTTGAGCTCACAGTGTTCAGTCTGACTCTTTCTCCATACATAACAAGTACCTCCACTTCTTGATGCGTGAAATCCTTCGTTCTTGGGGCACAGTGTTGCATTGCTCTATTGAATTGACATTCAGTGATTTTTAAAAACACAAAGTCCTTATTTTGCTTGCAGCAATGAATTATTCTCACCTATGCAGCACTCCTTGTGGAGGTTTAGCAGCTGATTTCTTGCAGAGTACTCCAGACAGCACTCCAACAGCTTTCAAAACATCAAGCAGGCATCCAACACTCAGTGAGAGGTTCTCCCTTTAAAAATGGCCGATTGCCAATGTTAATGTCCTACAGAGCATGTGCAAAATCTGCAACGCACATGCGTGTCTGCCGGCACTCACACAGTCACTCAGATCAGGCCCTGCCCCCCTGCCAGCTCTGCGTGGCCAGCACGGACCTAGCTCCGGCCCCCTCTGTTCATTGTACGCCACGCCAGCTCCACAGATGGCCCGAGAATCGGCCATGATCGTAGGGAGTTTTTTCGGCGCAGTTTTTGAGGTAAAATGTCGGTGCGGGGCTCGGAGGTGCGCGGAAAAAAACGGAGGGCCAAATTTGGGCCCATTGAGCCATGCATTTAAAAATCTAATCTGTTTATCCTTATCTCTAATTTCACAGCCCCCTCAACAAATACATTGTTATTTTTCAAATGCCTGTTCACAGCAAAGAGGTTCACTCACCACAAGCATATATCAAGAATTCATCATAATTTTCCATCCAATTTTATTAATGGATAGAAGATTGTGAGGAGAGTGCCTATGATTTCCTGATACATGCTCAAAGCAGGTGTGGTTCTGCACTGGAAAAACACGTTTGGATAAACAGCCCTCGCATACTATCCTGGATACAGTCTCAACATTCCATGTATTGAAGTCTATCCCAGCAAGCTGCACTCTGAAAGCAGCTGAGAAAACAACTTGAAGCAACTTAACACGTTTTATATACAATTGTTATAGAAATTGTACATCATTTCCTGGTACCATTACCTACTTGCCTGACATTATTTTGGGCTATAATTTGTTATAGCTAGTTAGTTAGATTTGCCATTGCATGTTTAGGTTATTACATTTTTTGCTTGCAAAGTTGTTGAAAATGTGAGTTGAAAATGGCACAATGAGTAAAACTGGGAACCTGGTATCTCTTTTTGACCAATCAGATTGAAGGATTGTGGCTACAGGTGTGGTGCTGGAGGACTGTTAATATTGTACCTTTGTTTAAAAAGGAAGAAGGGGATAGACTGAATAATTACAGGCCAGTCAGCCGAACCTCAGTGGTTGGAAAATTATTGGACAAAATTCTGAGCGACAGGATAAATCTTCATTTTGAAAAATACGGATTAATCAAGGACAGTCAGTGTGGATTTGTTAAGGGAAGGTCATGTCTGACTAACTTGATTGAATTTTTTGAGCAGGTAACAAGGAGGGTTGATGTGGGTAGTGCGTTTGATGTAGTCTATATGGATTTTAGCAAGGCTTTTGATAAGGTCCCACATGGTAGACTGGTCATGAAGGTAAAAGCTCATGGGAGCCAAGGCAAAGTGACAAGTTAGATCCAAAATTGGCTCAGAGGCAGGAAGCAAGGTGTAATGGTTGATGGGTATTTTTGTGACTGGAAGGCTGCCCCCAGTGGGGTTCTGCAGGGCTCAGTAGTAGGTCCCTTGCTTTTTGTGGTTTATATCAATGATGTAGACTTGAATGTAGGGGGTATGATTAATAAACTTGCAGATAATACAAAAATTGGCCATGTGGTTGATAACGAAGAAGAAAGCTGTAGATTGCAGGAAGATATCAATGGACTGGTCAGATGGACAGAAAATCCAGAGAAGTGTGAGGTTTGGGGAGGGCTAACAAGGCAAGGGAATACACAATAAATGGTAGGACACTGAGAAGTGTAGAGGAACAGAGGGACCTTGGAATGCATGTCCACAGATTCCTGAAGATAGCAGGACAGGTAGATAAGGTGGTTAAGAAGGCATATGGAATACTTGCCTTTATTTGCTGAGGCATAGAATATAAAAGCAGGGAGGTTATGCTTGAACTGTATAAAACACTAGTTAGGCCACGGCTGGAGAACTTCACACAGTTCTGGTCACAACATTACAGGAAAGATGTGATTGCACTGGAGAGGGTACAGAGGAGATTTATGAGAATGTTTCTTGGACTGGAGAATTATAGCTATGAGGAAAAATTGGATCGGCTGGGTTTGTTTTCATTGGAATAGAGGAGGCTGAGGTGAGACCTTATTGAGGTGTATAAAATGATGAGGGGGCTAGATAGAGTGGATAGAAAGAACCAATTTCCCTTAGCAGAGGGGTCAACAACCAAGGGGCATAGATTTAAAGTAATTGATTGGACGTTTAGAGGGGATTTGAGGGGAAATGTTTTCACGCAGTAGGTGCTGGGTTCTGGAACTCAATGACTGAAAGGGTAGTAGAGGCAGGAAACCTCACCACATTTAAAAAGTACTTTGATGTGCATTTGAAGTACCGTAACCTACAAGGCTACGGGCCATGAGCTGGAAAGTGGAATTAGGCTGGATAGCTTTTTGTCGGCCGGAGCAGACACGATGTGCCAAAAATGGTCTCCTTCCGTGCTGTAAATTTCTATGATTCTGTGATTCACTGCCCCCTTCAAGAAGCTTGAGCCATTTTGATGGCTGGGCCTCATATGCATATTACCGGTGAACGACAAGGGCTGATTTCCTGATCCCCCGTATTCTACCAGCTTTTTTTGGTGAACCCGGTACTGGTCATGGGTCACACGACTATGTATTTCAATCCCGTCAGGGTCCTATTGATGTTATAAGACCCTTACTTTACATGTATGAGATCCTCAGGTGAGGGGTGAGTGCAGCGCCAACCCGAAAGGGAGAACTCTGCTCCATTTTAACCCCTACATACTCCACTCTCGAGGGGTGCAGGGGCTAAAATTGCTCCTTATTTATGTTCCTCTCACATAGTTACTTCCCCATGACTACAGCAGAGTAGAGCAATCGTAGCTCCTTCACTTATCCATCTTAGTGCTGAAAACAAAAGGAGATCTGAATTTCACAGCAGCTTATTGGGCAATTTAATGTATTCTTTAATTTATTGTATTGCACAGTCAAGGCTGCCTGGGTTTGATCCCTTTCCACTTGATGATCTTGCATCAGTTACAGCATGGTCCTGAAATGCAAAAATAGACTGAAGAAAATACAAAGAAAAGAAAGATTCCAAGATGATTAACTTGTAACATTTTTTTTATAGTGCAATGTTCTGAAAGAATGCCATCTGCAGCTTGGAAGGTAACCCTAAGCACCCACAGAGAAATGGCTAGGCACATCTGGAGGTGACAAATGAGGTGAACGTTGTTCCAATTACCCTTTTTGTTCCAGTTTCTTGTGGGTTTCATTCTGATCTCAACATTGAGAAAAAAAGACATGGAATATTATGACAGAACTAACACAAATTCAACCATCTCTTGCACCCAGAAATATGGAAGAAGCCACTTCTGCTGTCATGCTGCTGCTGCTGTTCTGGGCAGAGTTATTTTAGGTGTTATAAATCTAAATACAGCTTCTGTCAATTCCCCGATGCAACAGTGGACAGCAAACTGTCTAATATGATTGATGTTGCCTGTAGGGGAACCTGTCATGAAAAAAATTATAGGCAGCAGTCATCTTAATATTTCAAATAACATTGTAAAAATAGCGTTACCACATAGAACTAGATTAATAATAAAAGCGGTGTCCTTGTAAAGGCTCTGTGCCACTGATCATGTCATGTTGCATGGCCTTTAAACGTTACTGCACCAAAAGTTTTCATCAAGCAAAACTTTGAGAGAAAAAGACTCTTTGCCTTGGGAGCATTAACTTATACAATTTATCCATATAGCCCTAAGATGTGAGACATCTTTAAGATATCCCCTTACACCAGTTTGAAAAAAGTACCAAATAACGCCAACCTTATAATAGGAATTTCAATACAAAAAATACATCCACACAAATGTAGTGTTGCAACAAAGTAAGGGAATAAATTAATGCGCCCCATAATGAGATAATATGGAGCAGGAGATCATTACCAATTACCTGTTAATTCATCTATTCAAACCATTAGTAGTCACTGCAGGAAAATTATTGTTCCACTTCAGATGTTAAAGGAGTGGGTTTTTCTGAGTCTGTCCTATTGTGTCAGAGCGGGATTTGTATCAATTGCTTCAACTCCACCATGACCCTGGCCATTTTCTTGGTTTGGGGGTTGTTATGTGTTCATTGCGGGCTCCCAGTGGGATTCCCACAAGCTAACAGGAGCCCACCAGCAGCGCTCTAAAAAAATACAGACAATGGTGCTACAGTTCCGCCTGTACTAGGCCCTCTCTATTTAAAGCATTTGGGTACGTTCCTGCTGCCGCGGTTCACCTGGTGCGTACGAAGAGCATCAGGAACAGGATGGACATGATGGAAACAAGCCGGGAACCTGAACGTCACCTCACCCTTCATTTCTAACGTCAGTGTTAGTCCTGGCTATGGCAGGGGGCTAGTCATGGGGTGGTGGGTCAAGTAAATTCTGATTAGGGAAGTGAGTCGGCAGTAGGTATAAAGTGCCAGTAAAGTTAAAGCCCATGGAATAAAAGGGACAGTGGCAACATAGTTATGAAGTTGGCTTAGTGACAGGAAACAGAGAGTAGTGGTGAAACGGTTGTTTTTTTTGGACTGGAGGAAGGTATACAGTGGTGCTCCCCAGGGGTTAGTACAAGGACCACTGCTTGATATATATTAATGACTTGTACTTGGGAGTACAGGGCACAATTTCAAAATTTTCAAATGACACAAAACGTGGAAGTATAGTAAGCAGTGAGGAGGATAGGGATAGACTTCAAGAAGATATGGTATGGACAGGCTGGTGAAATGGGCAGACACGTGGCAGATGAAATTTAACGCAGAAAAGTGTGAGGTGATACAGTTTGGTAGGAAGAACGAGGAGAGGCAATATCAACTAAAGAGTACAATCCTAAAGGGGGTGTATGAACAGAGACCTGGGGGTATAGGCGGACAAATCGTTGAAGGTGGCAGGCAGGTTGAGAAAGTGGTTAAAAAAGCATACGGGATCCTGATCTTCATAAATAGAGGCTTAGAGTACAAAACCAAGGCAGTTATGATGAACCATTATAAAACACTGGTTCAGCCTCAAGTGAACTATTGTGTCCACTGCTTTAGGGCTTAGAGAGAGTGCAGAAGAGATTTACGAGAATGGTTCCAGGGATGGGAGTCTTCAGTTACGTGGATAGACTAGAGAAGCTGGGGTTGTTCTCTTTACAGCAGTGAAGGTTGAGAGGGTTGATAGAGGTATTCAAAATCATGAGGGGTCCAGACAGAGTAGAAAGAGTTGGTGGAAGGATCGAGAACCAGAGGACACAGATTTAAGGTGATTAGCAAAAGAACTAAAGGTGACATAAGAAAAAAGTTTTATACACAGCGAGTGGTTATGATCTGGAATGCACTGCTTGAAAAAGTGGTGGAGGCAGATTCAATCATGGCTTTCAAAAGGGAATTGGATAAGTACCTGAAAGAAAAGAACTTGCAAGGCTACGGGGAACGGGCGGGAAAGTGGGACTAGCTGAAGTGCTCTTGCAGAGAGCCAGCATGGGCTCAATGGGCTGAATGACCTCCATCTGTGCTGTAACCATTCTATGATTCTATCATTCTAGGTATCATGGCCCTTTTTTCACTATCTCCTCTGATTATGGGCTAGATATCGAGGAAAACAAATCCGCCCTAAATCTCAATGCTTTAGGATATGGAGCTAGAAACTCCACTTTTGAGATGATCACCCAAAAATGGGCATTATTTCTGGTGTGGGCGTTAAAAAAGTGTTTTCAGATCGCTGGCTTCTCGCCCATTCTCAAAACACCTCGTTTACATTTTTGAAAATGGGCGTTACCATGAGCGATATCAAATGGGCAGTAGCGTTTAATTTTTTTAACCTTCTGCCGTAAAGTGTGGCCGTTCTTAGCAGCTCAGGAGGTCAAGGGTCACCATGACATGCGCAGAAGAGGAGACAGAGAGAGAGAGGGAGCTCAGAGGGACTGAAGGCGTGGCTGGGTGTGGTGTGGCTGCTTTGGGAGGAAGGAGGGAGACTTTAGAGCTTCACAGCAAGTAGGCAAACAAAAAGTAGCTGTTAACAGCCATATATTTGACCGAATTTGCTCTATAATGGAGGGAGAGGAAGAGGCATCACACCACGCTGGAGAGAGCAGTGAGGTGGGAGAGGAGCACACTGGAGGGCGCAAAAGAGCCAGGAGGTTCTCGGATGAGGCAAATGCCTCCCTCCTGCAGGAGGTTGCGTCACGCTGGGATGATTTGACATAGGGAGGGCGTGGGAAGCCCACCTCAAAGGTCTACCAGAGGATATGAACTGAGATAGCAGAGGTGGTCTCGTCAGCGATCAACAAGGTGCGTGAGGGCAACCAATGCCGCAAACGATGGAATGACCTTGTGGGATCTGCAAGAGTAAGTATTACATTGATATACATGTACTTACGTATTTATATAATTTGATTTGTAACATTCATGAATGACTATCAGCAGATGTGAGGTCTTGCACTTTGACCGGGAATGTTTTATTCAAAGCCTGCGGTCACGATGTACTTCATTAGGTAAAGAATGATAATAATCAAAATAAACCATAATAATCATAATTACATCTGTTGGTTATGTGTTGTATCAGTGTCTGACAGTACCTAGGAATGATATCACGCAATGATCTCATGCCATGTCGTCCTGTCACCTTTTACAGAAGAAGCTATCGACGATGGAGTCCATGCAGAGGCGAACGGGTGGGGGGCCACCAGTCCCCAGCGACATCACTGACATGGAGGAGCGTGTGCTAGCACTCGTGGGAAACCGCACCCCCCCCGCCGGACAGCCACGGATGCATCTGCAGACCCTGAAGTGATGCCACTTGAGTAAAGCTTACACCATTGCGTGATGTAAAGTCAATAGATGCCACACCCACTCATATCCGACCAATCAAATATGATAGATGACTTCTAAAAGTGTCATAGAAATAATGCTGGCCTAATGAAAATCATTGCAATCCACATTGTGTTGATGGTCATGAAATGCGATGGCTGTGATGATTTTGAGAGCAGTGGTGCTTTTGTCGTGCATATGCTTGTGTAGCGCAGGACATGTGATTTATGTCGATGGTGGAAAAAGTGGGATGTGGGTGGGGGTTGGGTGTTACTGGCTGTAGTACTTATGATTTCAGACCAATGTTGGTATTAAAGTTTTGTTTTTGAACATTAGCTTGTTGCGCATTGTCTCAGATAGCTGGACCATTACACACTGGTGATTCCATATCGTGAAAGGGTCAAATACAACTTAACATCAATCAACGTAAATTTTAACTGGCACCAAGGTGATGGGCACCATTGATGTGTGAGCTGCACACGCACAGCAGTGTGTCAGCATTGTCACTCAGATCAGCGCTCTTTCAGGCAAATCTTTCTGATATCAGCTCTCAGGTAAGAGTGGGACTGAACAAATGCCAGCCACACCGCTGGCGTCCGTCCCCGGTTAGTTCCATTTTTGTGGGTGGTTTTTTGAGCGAGCGATATTGTGGGCGATATGTGTGGGAGGTGGTGAAATTGACGGTGGGCAATCTCCATGGCCGCTAGTTTGGGTAAATATGATCTTTTCGATAAAAAACAGTCATCGCGCGTTATTATTGAATCTCGGCATTAAGTCCGTGAGGAAAGTAAGGCTGGGCGATAATATGGCCGTTGAAATTGTCCATTCTGCTGATTCCGCCCCCAAAAAATGGGCGGGCGGTAGGTAATATTTTTTCTCGCCGTTAAGCCCATTGGAAAAATAACGCTCGGCGATAAGTCTCCTAAAAAACCCGTCAGTTTCCATTTTGTGCCAAAATGGGCGATATCTGGGCGTTAGACGTAATTTTAGTGGTTAAATGGCCGTTAAGTGGGCCTTAAGTATGTAAAAAAAAGTGGAGGTTCTAGCCCATGATCTTTCTGAATGATCCTATTTCTCAAAACCTTATGATTTACCATTTTTCTTAAGACATTACAACAGCATGGCCACAGTTCTACTAAATTAGGTGCACCTGCTGGAGTTTATAACCTGCTGGGGGAAAAGATTGAAAGAGCAAGAAGCAGCAATCTCTGAAAACAAAGGATTCTGAGGAATTGCTCCTGACCCATCTAACTGTTTCTGTTATGTTAAACAAATCTAACACCCTGATAGTTCTAAGCTGTCAACTTGCAATATGCATGCAAAAGATTAATACCAAACTGGAGTGTTTTTATCCACCATGTATCATAACATAAGTATTATGCATAGCTTTGTTGCTATCACCATGTGTTACTTGGGAACAGTTGGTAGGCACTTAAGGTTCAGCTATTTTCTGGTATGTTACACTTCAAGCCCCGAGGGGATGACCATGGTGTAAGAAGTGAGATGACATTTCCAACCTACAAGCTAACTGTCTTTCACTCAGATATTAATCCTTCATTCTCAGACAGCAAAGTGCACCAGTGGGTGTAATGAGAGGGGAAAAAACTAATAGAATGCTGGGATATATAGCCAGAACAGTAATGTACAATTCTCTAGAGGTTATATTAAGGTTTTGCACTGCATTGGTCAGAGACTACTTGAGTGCTGAGTTCAGTTCTGTCTTCGTGTCACAAAAGAGCTATTCTGACATAGGATCAGGTTTTGAGAAGTGTTACATAGAAACATAAAAACATAGAAGACTAATTACAAATGTAAGGGGGATGATCTATGAAGAAAGATGAAAAAACTCACTAGAAATGCTTATCTTTTAGTTTTCAGTTCTGACAAAGGGTTACAATTGAAAAGTTAACTTGTCTTTTTACAAATGCTGACTGATCTACAATATATTTTTTGTTTTTATTTCATGTTTACTTTTTTAAATCAACTAAAGCTCCACTGTGCAGAAAAATGCAACTTGGAGTGGCCCTCACTTAAGTAAATAAAATATCAATTGCCATGATGAACCCAGAGTATAACTTTAGTAAATGAGTAATGCTATATATTGTTTTAAATTTAGTTTTCATTAATTTCAGATATAAGAGAGAACATTCCAGATGCTATTTTGGGAGAGTTAAGGCATCAGTGGAATGAACTTCCATGGAATAAATGGCATTTTCTTACCATTGACTTTTCTTTATGCTCTTGTAACATTTTGGTACTTGCACCTAAATGGCCTCCAAAAAATGTTGTTTCAATTAATATTATGCAATTCCTAAAAGGGTAGATTAAACTTACAGTCTTTGACTTAACATGTACAGCTATTTACAATGTGCATGATGAATAATGGAAAGCTGTTGAGTGCATTCCATAGTCTTCATTCAATGGCAGGAGGGTTAACTGAACAGACATGCAAGTGCTGCAAGCTTCCGCATCAAGATATGCGGCATTTTATTCAATGTGGTGGTTTTGGCAGCTCAGTAGGCCAATCCTGAACACACACAGGATTGTAGGAGGGGTCAGTGGACTGTCTTTGTTTTCCCTGGTTCTGACTCTGTCTGTCTCTCTCTGGTGAGTCAGAGACACTGAGAGCATTCAGACTTGGGTATCAACATGTCTGCCTGCAACACAGGGCGTCAAGGATTGGCTAGTTTAGGAATATACAGCTTGGTAAATGTGTTCTTGTCATTAACAGGATCAACAAAGGTTGCATTAAGTAGTCTGTTAAGCTCTCTTGTTTTTCTGCACGTAATTTGATGGTGAAAGTCAATTTGATGGAGCAGCTCGGCAGAAAGCTGATCTGTTGTTGGTACCATTAAAATCAAAAGAAATTGCACATGATGCAAAGACTGTTGAGAAATTAAGCAATCCTAAATTTGACTGGCATTGGGAATTCAGTTTCAGGTAGATTATCTCGAGTGCAGAAACAGGAACTGAATTATCAGATGTTAAGATACTTAGGTTGAAAGACTTAGGTGAAAGACAAGATTGATGGAGGCAAAAACTCCAAATTTTATTTAGTCTATGGTTGCACAAACTCAGAACATAATCTGTCTTCATTATACATTATTAATGTGTTCCCACTGGCAAAACATCTTTAAACTTTTCTGTCTTGACATCAAAAACATAGTGAGATGCTAGCCAATTATAGTTACTCAATTGAAAATATTCTCAAGCATGGTTTGTTTCTTCAAAACACCTGGCATGTAACTGCTCATATCATCCAAACATAAAAGTAAAGCACAGGAAGAAGGATACAATCTCTGAATAGAACTAGTGCTGCAGCATAAGCACAACAGATTCAAATTGAGGAAAACCATAATCACTGAATACTTGAACCAAGTATGGGAATTCATACATAACAAATTCGATATGATACATTTACCATAACATTGGTGACATTGAGTAACATTGAAGAATTCAAAAAAGGAAAGGCCAGGGTAAAATGTTATGCCAAATGAGAGTTGAATAGGACAGTATCTTGAACCCCAAGCCATTTATCTGAGTAAGTAAAGATAATTGAAGGGGCTCATTCCTGTAAAATGAAACTAACCATACCTGTAGCAAACAGAATACTATCAAACAACAGCAGCCTTCTGGGGGATGCTAACGGGGGCCGAAAACAACTTTTCACCCGGGCTCAACATCACTACCGACTCCCACAAAATTCCACAGTTTAGCGGCAGTGGTAACCAGTAGCGACCTGCTACTACCGGTAGTGCCATGGGCCATTGCTCCGGCCACGACAACATCATCATCGCGCACAACGATCCGTTTTCGTCCCAGAGCGAAAATTTGGTAGTGCCCCGTCAGCTACTCGGGACTGTAGGCCACTCACAGGATGAAAATTAAAGGGGAGGTGCGACAGTAAAAACAAATGGCCGACGAATTTCGCCATCTAAATGTTGTAGCAATTATTTAAAGCGTGAAATTGAGTTTCTCAGATTTTGGAGCTGGAGAGCTGAAATCAAGGCAAAGGCAAAACTGAATCTGAATGTCTGATCCTTATTGTATAGATATAGCACAGACCTCTCACTCACTTTTACTCAATAATAACTTTTATAACAGGCCAATTTCACCATCATCACTTAGGCAATTAATTGACGGAGCAATATCCACCCAGTATAGAAACCTTCCGATTATCATTTCCATTGAACTCTGCGTCAACTTAGAATTTGCGCACTTGCCCCTGGGATGGGACTTGAATTCACAACCTTCTGACACAGAGGTGGGAGTGCTACTACTGAGCCAAGACTCACACCATGGAAATGTTTGAAAATTAGATTAAGGATTTGGGGAGCCAATGGAGGTTGATGAGGACAGATGATAAAAGTATTCCACTTATGGCACAACTAGGAATTAGACTAGACCATTGAGAAAAGATATATGCTGGACTGTCTGAGAAGGATTCCTCCCATTTCCTCACATGGCACTCCTTCCACCAAGAAATATCTTTATTCCTTTGGCTCCAACTAATATGTCCTTATTATACAGTATAAATGCACATGAGGCCTATACTTTAGAAAAGATCACTCTGTGACCAGTTACCTTTATTACCAAGACCTCAAGAGACAGACGGTGGGTGGAGCTTCCCCTTTTATACCGGAAAGTACAGGTTAGGAGTGTCTCCCACAAGTTCGCCCCCTGTGGTCAGTGTTCTCAAGGTATACAACTTAGGTCAGCTTATACATGGGTTATAATGACAGTTGAATACATGACGTCACCATCCCCCCCAAAGTCTTATTGGGATCACAGGTGGTTTACATTCCCTTGTAGAGCGCCTGAGTTGGGGCTCCGGTTGTTGGGCATTGACCTGAGTGTCTGCTGTTCGCGGTGCCTCAGGCCTGTCCGGACTGCGCACAGTGACTGGGCTCTCCTCCACTTGGTTCTGGTGTTCGGTCACCTGTGGTGGAGTAAACTCGATGTCGTGTTCTTCCTCTGCTTCTTCTATGGGGTTGCTGAACCACCTTTTAGTTTGATCCACGTTTTTGCGGCAGATTTGTCCATTGGTAAGTTCCACTACCAAAACCCTATTCCCCTCTTTCGCAATCACAGTGCCTGCAAGCCATTTGGGCCCTGCAGCGTAATTAAGGACAAACACAGGGTCATCGACATCAAGACACCGCGCCCTCGCATTCATGTCATGGTAGTCACATTGTGACTGACGCCTGCTCTCAACAATTTCTTTCATAGTGGGGTATATAAGGGATAACCTGGTTTTGAGCATCCTTTTCATTAGCAGCTCTGCGGGTGGAATCCCTGTGAGCGAGTGTGGTCGGGATCTATTGGCCAACAGGAGACGTGATAAGTGGCTTTGTAGGGAATCCCCTTGGATTCTGAGCATCCCCTGTTTGATTATCTGCACTGCTCGTTCCACCTGGCCGTTTGAGGCCGGCTTGAACGGTGCCATTCTGACATGGTTGATTCCATTGCCTGCCATGAAGTCCTGGAATTCAGTGCTTGTGAAGCACGGGCCATTGTCGCTGACCAAGACATCCGGTAGACCATGGGCTGCGAACATTGCCCGTAGACTTTCTACCGTGGCAGAGGATGTGCTTGAATTTAAAATGGCACACTCAATCCATTTGGAGTAGGCGTCTAGTACAACCAAAAACAATTTTCTCATGAAAGGACCTGCGTAGTCCACATGGATGCGTGACCATGGCTTCGCGGGCCAGGACCAGGGGCTCAGGGGGGCTTCCTGGGTGCGTTGCCCAGCTGAGCACACGTGTTGCACCTGCGAACACAAAGTTCCAGGTCTGCATCTATCCCTGGCCACCAAACGTGTGACCTAGCAATTGCCTTCATCATGACAATGCTCTGGTGCTCATTGTGAAGTTCTCTGATAAACACCTCTCTGCCCTTCTGGGGCATGACTACTCGGTTTCCCAACAGTAGGCAATCGGCCTGAATCGAGAGTTCATCCTTGCGCCTATGAAATGGTTTAAACTCCTCAGGGCATGCCCCGTACGTGGCTGCCCAGTCCCCATTCAGGACACATTTCTTAACTAAGGACAGTAGCGGGTCTTTATTTGTCCAGACTTTAATCTGACGGGCTGTCACAGGTGAGCCTTCGCTTTCGAAAGCTTCAACAGCCATGACCATCTCAGCATCATGCTCAGCTGCTCACCGGTTTAAGGTGTTCCCCAATCAACTTACTGAGTTCTTCGAACGTCTTGTCCACTGGCTTCTCTGGCGCTAGAAGGTCCTTCATCAGGGAATACGTTCTGGATCCACAAACCGTCAGGAGATGAGCCCTGCATTTGTCAGCCGAATCCTGTCCCAACCATTCCTTAGTGACAAAACTTTGCTGTAGTCTCTCAATAAATTCATCCCAATCATCACCAGCACAGTAACTCTCTTCTGTGCTGCTAGTGGCCATGCTCGCGTGGTTTAAATCCCAGTTTCTCGTCGCCAATAATATGTCCTTACTATACAGTATAAATGCACACGAGGTCCATACTTGAGAAAAGATCACTCTGTGACCAGTTACCTTTATTACGAAGACCTCAAGAGGCAGGAGCTTCCCCTTTTATACTGGAAAGTCCAGGTTAGGAGTGTCTCCCACAAGCTCGCCCCCTGTGGTCAGTGTTCTCAAGGTACACAACTCAGGTCAGCTTATACATGGGTTACAATGACAGTTTAATACATGACACCAACAACAGATTTTGGTCAACTGGACAATGACACTGACAGAAGTCAGAGATAAATCCACATATAGTGTGCCTATCATCTTGGCTGGAGAAGAGAAAAAAGGAAAAAGTGACATACAGTGATCAAGGAAAGCAAGTTCGGAAGAGACAGCACATGCACTCAGTCCCGAACTTGTGATCTGTCAATTTCCGACTTAGAAGAATGATTACAGCACAGAAGGAGGCCATTCTGCCTGTTGAGCCTGTACCAGCTCTCTGCAAGAGCACTTCAGCTAGTCCTACTACTCCCACTAATCTCTGTTTCCTGTCACTTAGACAATTTCATTTCAATTCCGCCACTGTCCCTTTTATTCCATGGGCTTCAACTTTGCTGGCAAGCCTATGTGGCACCTTATCAAACGCCTTTTGGAAGACTTGACAGATGAGCCACCCGACATGGAAATCCTAATTGCTGGTGCAGAGTTGGACTAATTGCACACCAACTGCCCAACAATTATGCCTAAAAATGTTACAGTTGATGCAACAGGTGCAGCAGCCTGTTTGCACAGCGTAAGGGGATAACCTTTTGGAAATCTAAGTATATATTTAATTTTAAAAGCTTAAACTATGAGCCAGCCTTTCAAAATTACTTGTCAATCCTCATCAGAGTAGAAAACTCATCCCAAAATGTTCAATAATATACAATATTCCACTGAAGCCTGGCATAAATCCTCCATTTTTACTTTTGGAAGCGAATAGAAAGTTTTTGCATCTTATTTGAATGTTGCAAGCATTCACATAAAGTAATGTTCCACAATAAAAAATGTTGTTGGCTTGTGATTGCGAGACTCGGGGTGAATAAGAGACCTTCTCTTTGCTGATTGGAACACTGGCCCATGTGATCCCAGGTACTCTTCTGCACATGTGCGCCCCTGGGATCCATGGGCCACTGCGCTGCCTTCTACTACACAGCATCTGCCAACATGTTCTCGAAGGAGGGTCCCCATCAGATAAGCACGCATTCTGTTCAGATGATCCTTAATTACGCCGCCAACTGCAAAATCTGAGAAAGTATTTACAAAGATGACTTGTCCTATTATGAGTCTGATCCTTTGTTCCCAAATTTAAGTCATATTGATGTAGAAAAGCTAGTCAAAAGTTTAATTTTTCCTTTCCATTATTTTTGTTCACTTTTCTTTTTCTCATGGAATTGTCCCGTTGCCGCGCGTGCGGGTTTAGAGACGGAGATTTGCAGCGCGTCTGGAAGCCACCTCCTTGTACCTCTAACTCAGACGCATTTCCCAGCGTGCCGCACACCTGATCAGCAGAGGTGGGCGATCTCATTCAACTCTTTAGCTACAACAAAAACAAAATACTGCAGATGCTGGAGTCTGAAATAAATCTGATGAAGGGTCGTTGACCCGAAACGTTAACTCTGTTTTTCTCTACACAGATGCTACCTGGCCCGCTGAGATTTCCATCATTTCCTGTTTTTATTTCAACTCTTTAACTGCTTGTTATCAGACCCTTAAGAGGGTTTTTAACTGCAGCTTCTGAACTTAATGGCACAAACATGGGAAGCTCGGGAACCTCGCCTGTGAAGGGGAGGCGAAAGTTCAGTGACCATTGTGCGAGTGCATTCATTAACAGCTGTGAATACCACATAAATCCGCACACCTTACACCTCATTAGTTGCCGAAGGGAAAGGTCCTTGCTGACTCCATTTTGTGCACAGATTTACGTTTCTGGGGCTAGAACCTCCATTTTTGTGGTTATCGCCCAATGGGCGATATTTCAGGCGTGGGCATTAAAAAAGGGTTTTTAGATCGCCGGCGTCTCACCCATTCTCAAACCACCTAGTCTCCACTTTTGAAAATGGTCGTTACTGCGTGCAATATAAAATGGTCAGTAGCGTTAAATTTTTTTGACCTTCTACCGTAAAGTGTGGCCATCCTTAACAACGACATGGCAACATTCGATTCCCATGATTCTGGAGGTCAAGGGTCATCATGACATGCGCAGAAGAGGAGACAGAGAGAGAGTGAGCTCAGAGGGACTGAAGGCGTGGCTGGGTGTGGTGTGGCTGCTTTGGGAGGAAGGAGGGAGACTTCACATCAAGTAGGCAAACAAAAAGTGGGTGTTACCAGCCACATATTTGCCTGAATTTGGCCTATAATGGAGAGCGAGGAGGAGGAATCACAGCACACTGTGGAGACTGATGCTGGAGAGAGCAGTGAGGTGGAAGAGGGGCACACTGGAGGGTGCAAAAGAGCCAGGAAATTCTCGGACGAGGCAAATGCCTCCCTCCTGCAGGAGGTCGAGTTATGCTGGGATGATTTGACATAGGGAGGGCACGGGAAGCCCACCTCAAAGGCCTACCAGAAGATATGGGCTGAGATAGCAGAGGTGGTCTTGTCAGCGACTAATGAGGTGCATGAGGGCAACCAATACCACAAACGATGGAACGACCTTGTGGGATCTGCAAGAGTAAATATTACACTGATTTACATGTACTTATGTATTTATATAATTCGATTTGTAACAGTCATGAGTGACTATCATCAGATGTGAGGTCTTTCACTTTTACCGGGAATGTTTTACTCAAAGTCTGTGGTGTGCATGTCTTGAGGTAAAGTTGGATAATTTTCATAATAATGATGATTCCATCTTTCGGTTATGTGTTGTATCAGTGTCTGTGACAGTACCTAGCAATGATATCACGCAACGATCTCATGCCATGTCGTCCTGTCACCTTTTACAGAAGAAGCTATCGACGATGAGATGCGTGCAAAGGTGAACGGGTGGGGGGGGCCACCAGTCCCCAGCGACATCACTGACATGGAGATATAACACAGCCATCACCTGCAGACATGCATCTCACTTTCCTTCCCCCATCCCCTTCTTCTCCCCACCTCCACCCCTTTCCCTCATGGCTCGCACTCATGGGGAAGCACCCCCGGACACATCTGCAGAGCCTGAAGTGATGCCACGTGAGTAAAGCTTACACCATTGCATAATGTAAAGTCAATAGATACCACACCCACTCATATCCGAACAATCATATATGATAGATGATTTCCAAAATTGTCATAGAAATAATGATGGCCGAATGAAAATCATTGGAATGCACAATGTGTTGATGGTCATGAAATGTGATGTCTGCGATGATTTTGAGAGCAGTAATGCTTTTGTCGTGCATCTGCTGTGTGTAGTGCTGGACTCACTTTGTGACTCTAGCACCCCCTTTTCCTCTAATAACCTCATTTGTGTTTTGCAGCTCAGCCAGCAGAGTGTCCCAAGGCAAGACCACAGAGGCCAGAAGGTGGGGACGCGGGGCCAGAATCACTGGACGACCCTACATCTGGTGCTGAGGATCTCCGATTGTCGCCCGTCAATCCGCTGGGTCTGTTCTTCACAGTTGAGAGCGTGGATTTCGAGGAACTTGCATCGCCACGCTCCAGAAGCTATTTCACCCCAAGGCCATCTAGTGGTCCTCCAGTCATTCCCGCCTCCACTCTGGAAGTACCGGCCCCAAGCACCTCGCCACAGGGCACCCTATTTGTCCCCAGGACAGCGCCGACCCTGCGGAGGTCTCGTGGACGCAGCAGATCTGTTCCACGAGCGCCACATGAGAGCGGAGAGATGGTACAGTTGTCCAGGAGGACTGTAGACATTGGTGACCAGCTCATCGAAGCATTTGGGGGAATATTCCGACAGCTGGCCACCATGACCGAGTACATTCTGCGGATGGCGGAGTCCCTGGATGCAATAGCCAGGATCACTGCTGCCACAAGCCTCCCAGTGGTCCCCGTGCGGGGCACTCCACCCCTAGGTTTCGCACCACCACTGCGAGTGACAGATGAGAGCAAGGACCAAGATCCTGCTTCTGCATCAGAGAATGTTGCCCCCTCGGCATCCCCCGTGCAACGACTGCATCTGCCTTCATCCCCGCAATGAGGCACCGCCTGAGGAGCTCCTCGGCCAGGCGCCGTGGAGCGAGGAGGGAAAGGGGTAGAGATGGGGAGAAGAAGGAGATGGGGGTAGGAAAGTGAGATGCATGTCCGCAGGTGATGGCTGTGTTATATCTCCATCTGGGTGTATGCAATTTGTTGCAATGTATGGGGGCTGGGGACCATGCTCCTGCTTTGCCTTTGTATTCTGTGTTGCTGGACATGTTGAACATGTGATTGATGTCAATGGTGGAAAAAGTGGGGTGTGAGCGGGGGTTGGGTGTTATTGCCTGTGATACTTATGATTTCAGACCAATGTTGCTATAAAAAATGTTTTATTGAACATAACCTTGTTGCGCATTGTCTCAGATAGCTGGACCATTAAACATTGGTGGTTCCTTAACATAAAAGCATTAAATAAAACTTAACTTCAATCAACGTAAACTTTAACTGGCACCAAGACAATGGGCATCATTAATGTCTGAGCTGCACACACACAGCAGTGTGTCAGCATTGTCACTCACATCAACGCTCTTTTAGGCAAATCGCTCAGATTTCAGCTCCTCACATAAGAGTGGGATTTTAAAAATGCCAGCCACACCGCTGCCATTCGTTCAGAACAGTTCCACTTTTTGTGGCCGTTTTTTTGGGCAAGCGATATTGTGAGTGATATGTGTGGGAGGTGGGGAAAGTGACGGTGGACGATCTCCTGAGCGTTAGTTTCGCCAAATGTGCTCTTTATAACAAAAAAAAGTGGCGGGCGGTATTATTGAATCTCGGCGTTAATTCCGTGTGGAAAGTAACGCTGGGCAATATTATGGGTGTTGATTTTGCCCATTCTGATGATTCCGCCCAAAAAAGTGGGCGGGCAGTAATAATTTTTCCCGGCATTAACCATATGGGGAAAGTAACGCTCGCGATAAGTTTTCTAAAAATGCCTGTCAGTTTCCATTTTGTGCCAGAATGGGCGATATATGGGCGTTATACATCATTTCAGCGGTAAAATGGGCATTAAGTGGGCGTTAAGCATGCAAAAAAAGTGGAGGTCCTAGCCCCTGGAGTTTGCAGGTCATTTCTGCAACATTGGAAGCCACTCTCAACACATTGCTAGTCACTATTAGTACATTGAGGGATTGGCCCTCTGATCACGTCTTGACCTGCCATCCATGACATCAGCATGGGTGCCGATTATACTGTCTCACCTTGGTCCTCAGAATCGGACCAAGATGAGCACCAGCACCAGCAACACCAGTCACACTAGCGGCAGCAGCCACACCAGAAGCAACCACAACAGCAGTCTTCTTCTCAATGACCTGATGCTCCACAGGAGAGAGGGTATCAGCACAGGGCTACATCGTGCCAGAGGCGATATCCCCCAATGCAGGGTATACAGGTAAAAGATGAGGTTCCTCAACATGACTGTGGAGCAGAGCTTCAGGAGACTCAGGCTAACGCGCCAGGTTGTCGCAGACCTTTGTAGCATGCTGGAACAAGACCTACTGCCCGGAGGTCCTGGTAGACACGCCTCTTACCACTGCCTGTCAAAGTCACCACTGCCCTTAACTTTTTCACCTCAGGCTCCTTCCAGGGATCTGCAGCAGACATTTGCGGCATCTCGCAGTCGACTGCCCACAGATGCATCACCTAATCATCGATGCAATGTTTCACAAGTCAGCCAATTATATCAACTATGCCATTGATGCGGCTCTGGCTGAATTCCCATGGGTGGAGGGCATCATCGACTGCACACGTGTGGCCATGAAAGCACCCTGTCATCACCCAGGAGTGTTTGTGAACCATAAGGACTTCCACTCCCTCAATGTGCAGCTTGTCTGCAACCATAAAAAGAAGATCGTGCATGTGTTCGACAGATTCTCTGGCAGCCGTCATGACACTTTTGTGCTGCACCAATCCACCCTCCCTCAGTTCTTTACATGTGCAAACAGACTTAACGGCTGGCTGCTTGGAGACAAGGGCTATCCACTGAAGGTGTGGCACATGACACCCCTGAGAAGGCCAAGTACTGAGGCTGAGGAGCATTATAATGAGAGCCACATGTCCACCAGATGTGTCATAGAACAAGCATTAGGCTTGCTGAAAATGTACTTCAGATGCCTTGACAGATCTGGAGGAGCATTCTAGTACGCACCAGCCAGGGTCTCCAGAATTATCATCGTCTGCTGCGTGCAGCACCACATAGCACAGCAACGAGGATGGGAGCTCCAGGAGGAGCATGGCGCAGAGCACACAGCCTCTTAAGAGGAGGCGGAGCAGGTGGAAGACCAGAAGGAACCTAAGATGGAGATGGCACCAGCTGTAGCGCATATTGCTGCCCGGGAGGCCTAGGATGGCCTCATCACGGCCAGATTTACTTAACTTGCTCAAATACAGCCACATGTTCTATTAAGTTTGACCCCTGCAACAACAACATAAAGCATCTCTACAATGATCACACCATTCCACTCACCCAAAACCTCAATGCTTGAGGTTAAATAATTTGTCACCATTCACTGCAAGTGACAAAGCCACTTCGAAGGTTTGAGCAAAAATGGACAAGACCCGAAAGTGGTGTAAAAACCCCATTTATGTCTGTAATCAAAGAACTGAAACTTAGCACTAACATTTTTTGATACATCCATGTGCTTACCCCTGTGCATTTATTTTCATGTCAGTTTTCTTTTGTGAGTGCTTCTACAAGGTGCACCCTCTGTGGCTTTAGCAGACTGCGCACTTCCCTGCTGTGACTGTGTAGAAACCTTTGGCGGGTGTCCTATGGGTTTTGGAGCCTCTGATGGTCCCGCCAAAGTCTGCTCCTCCTGCAACTGTGCAGGGGAAGACTTTGCCTTCGGGATCCGAGGAAGCATCTGAGGGGGTGGCAACAGGAGAGAAGTGGGAGTGCTTTGAGAAGAGTCCCCACTTCCATGTTCCCTCTCACCATCACCCCTCTCATGAGCCACCTGCACTTCACTACATGCAAGGAACTGACAAGCAGCTTGTTGCACAGCAGTGGGGCGATGAAGGCCCAAGTCAATGTTTACATCCCTCCTTGAGAGAAGGTCTACGAGCGCTTGCTATCTGTTGTCCACAGCTAACATGTGCTCATGTGAGTGTCGCATTTGCTCCTCCATGCAGGTGGCCTTCCTTTCAGTCGAAGAGCACACTGCCGTCATCACCTGCGACATGGTGGTGCTTATGTTGGAGATGGAATCCTCTACTCGCTGAACTTTTGCAGACATCATGACTGCAAGAGGCCAGAGCCTCAAGCAATTGTTGCTGCCCTTTCAAATCACCCTCTTTCCCAATGACCCGCGAAGCTCAAAATCTGCATGCAGCTCAGCAGAGCTTGGAGCATCCTGCATACTCCACTGCTGTCCCTGTTAACACCATCTGCTCTTGCTCGCTTGTGAATTGTGCGACACCAGGTGACAACTGTATTCTATGTCGCAAAGGACCCACTGAGGTATGCGTATCTGCACTGGTGCTAGGTGTGCTTGGGTCTGCTGATGATGTCCTCTCAAAAGCTGAAGGTTCCTCTGAGGAGTGGACTTACTTCTCCGGCTGGATGGTGGGGGGTGTGGGGTGGTGGGGGCGAGCGCAGTTGATGGACCTATGAGAGAATAAAAAGATGAATTAGAAGTGTTTTAATAAGAATTGGTATAGTTACCATTATGTACCTGATGCCATTTCACTGGATGACTGTTGTATGCCATGTGGCTTTATGAGATGTGATTTTGTCACCAGGTTGCTGCGATGTGTTCGTCTCTCCATCTCCCACCACCAACGCCTCTTGAGCTCCTCAAATTTCCAGAGCTGCTCTTCTGCTGCTGTAAGATGTGCAATTACTGAAGGGCCATCTCCGGTTCTCTCCCCCTCTCTTTCTTGTTGTGGGCTCGCTCCCCCTGCAAGGAGGGAAAGAAGAGAATAGGATTAGGCCGGTGAGCCCTTCAAGCCTATTCTGTCGTTCAATGAGATCATGGCTGATCTGCAAGCTAACACCATAGCACTTTGACCCATATCCCTTAATACCTTAAGTTAACAAAAGCTATCAATCTCCGATTTAAAATTAACAATTAATCTAGCATCAATTGCTGTTTGCAAAAGAGAGTTCCAAACTTCTACCACCCTTTGTATGTAAAAGTGTTTTCTAATTTCACTTCTCAAAGGTCTGGCTCTAATTTTTAGACTATGACCCCTAGTCCTAGAATCCCTAATCAGCGGAAATAGTTTATCTTCATCTACCCTATCTGTTCCCCTTCACTCACTTCGATCAGATCACCCTTAACCTTCTAACTTCGATCAGATCACCCTTAACCTTCTAACTTCTAGGGAATACAACCCTAATTTGTGTAATCTCTCCATCTAACTTAACCCTTGAAGTCCAGGCATCATTCTGGTAAACCTACGCTGCACTCCCTCCAAGGCCAATGTATCCTTCCTAAGGTGTAGTGCCCAGAACTGCTCACGGTACTCCAGGTGTGGTCGAACCGGGGTTTTGTATAGCTGTAGCATAACTTTGACACCCTTGTATTCTAGTCCTTTAGATATAAAGGCCAGCATTCCATTAGCAATATTAATCATTTTCTATATTTGTTCATGACATTTTAATGATCTATATTCCTGGACGCACAAGTCTCTTTGGACATCTGCTGTTTTTAGCTTTTCACCATTTAGAAAGTACCCTGTTCTATCCTTTTTAGGTCCAAAGTGGATGACCTCACATTTGCCTACATTGAATTGCACTTGCCATAGTTTTGCCCATTTATTTAATCTGTCGCTATCCCTTTGTAATTTTATGCATTCATCATTACCGCCTACAATGCCGCGTATCTTTGTGTCATCGGCAAATTTGGATATATGGCTTTCTATTTCATCATCTAAGTCGTTAATAAATACTGTGAATAGTTGAGGCCCCGACACAGATTCTTGCGGGACACCACTGGTCACATCCTGCCAATTTGACTGCCTACCCATTATTCCTACTGCCTGTCTCCTGCCACTCAGCCAATTTCCTAACCAGGTCAATAATTTGCCCTCAATGCCGTGGGCTTCCACCTTAGTTAACAATTTCTTCTGTGATACTTTATCAAATGCCTTTTGGAAATCCATATAAATAACACCCATAGACATTCCCCATTCCACTACATTAGTCACCTCCTCAAAAAATTCAATCAGGTTTGTCAGGTATGACCTAGCTTTCAAAAATCCATGCTGGCTCTCTCTGATCAACTGAAAATTTCGAGGTGTTCAGTCACCCTGTCCTTAATTACAGACTCTAGCAATTTCCTGACAACAGATGTGAAGCTAACTGGTCTATAATTCCCTGGTTTCCCCACTCAGCATTTGTAAATCGCGGAGTGACTTGCACAATTTTCCAATATAAAGGAATGGTTCCTGAATCGAGAGACTGTCGGAATATTATAGTTAGGGCATCTGCAATGTGCTCACCTACTTCCGTTAACACACTGGGATGGAAACCTTATGGTCCTGGGAATTTGTTACTCCTTAGTACCATTATTTTTCTCATTATTGTTATTTTACTTACAATAATTTTATGGAGTCCCTGTCCCTGATTTTATATTAATTTCCTTGGGATTTCTGGCATGCTATCCTCTTCTTTTACAACAACAACAACAATATTTATAGAGCGCCTTTAATGTAGTGAAATGTCTCAAGGCGCTTCACACGAGTATTATGAGATCAAAAAATTTGACACCGAACTGCATGAGGAGAAATTAGGGCATGTGACCAAAAGCTTGGTTAAAGAGGTAGGTTTTAAGAAGTGTATTGAAGGAGGAAAGAGAGGTCGAGAGGCAAGGAGGTTTAGGCAGGGAATTCCAGAGTTTCGGGCCCAGGCAATAGAAAAGCATGGCAGTAAGTTCCAAACTCTCACCACCCACTCGGTGAAATAATTTCTCGATCAAATGTCCTCTAAATCTCATATTAATTACTTTAAATCTGTGCCCCATGGTTATTGGCCCCTCTGTTACAGGGACTAGGACCTCCCTATCCATTCTATCTATGCCCCTCAGAATTTTATACACCTCAATTAGGTCTCGCCTCAGCCTCCTCTGTTCCAAAGAAAGCAAACCCAGCCTATCGAATGTTTGCTCATAGCTAAAATTCTCCACTCCAGGCAACATCCTCGTAAATCTCATCTGTACCCTCTCTAGTGCAATCACATCTTTCCTGGAATGTGATGACCAGAACTGCATGCCTAACTAGTGTTTTATACAGTTCAAGCATAACCTCCCTGCTTTTATATTCTATGCCTCGGCTAATAAAGACAGGTGTACCGTATGCCTTCTTAACCACCTTATCTACCCATCCTGCTAACCTTCAGAGATCTGTGGACCATCCTTGTTACCTCCTCAAAAAATTCAATCAAGTTAGTCAGGCACGACCTTCCCTTAACAAATCCATGCTGACTGTCCTTAATTAATCAGTGTCTTTCTAAATGAAGATTTATCCTGTCCCTCAGAATTTTTTCCAATAATTTTCCCACCACCCAGGTTAGACTGACTGGCCTGTAATTACTTGGTTTATCCCTTCCTCCATTTTTAAACAATGGTATAATGTTAGCAGTCCTCCAGACCTCCGGTACCAGACCTGTAGCCGGAGAGGATTGGAAAAAGATGGTCCGAGCCTCTGTTATTTCTTCTCTTGCTTCTATTAGCCTGGGATACATTTCATCTGGACCTGGGGATTTATCCACTTTCGAAGCTGCTAAGCCCCTTAAAATTCCTCTCTCACTATGTTTATTTCATCTAATATTTCACACTCCTCCTCCCTGATTGCAATGTCTACATCATCCCTCTCTTTTGTGAAAATAGCCACAAAGTATCCATTAAGAACCATATCCAAATTTTCCGCCTCCACACATAGAATACCTTTATGCTCCCTAATAGACCCTACTCTTTCTTTAGTTATCCTCCTGCTCTTAATGTATTTGTACAACATCTTTGGGTTTTCCTTGATTTTATTTGTCAATATTTTTTCATGCCCTCTCTTTGCTTTCCTAATTTCCTTTTTAATTTCACCCCAGCACTTTCTATACTCCTCTCGGGTTTCTACAGTATTGAACCCTCGGTATCTCCTTTCCTTTTTTTTATCCTACCCTGTATGTCCCTTGACATCCAATTTGCTCTAGATTGTTAGCTCCATCCTTTTTCTTTAAGGGAACATACTTGCTCTCAACCTTCTGATTCTCCTCCTTGAATGCCTCCCACTGCTCTGACACTGATTCACCTTCAAGTAGCAGTTTCCAGTCCACTTTGGCTAAATCACATCTCAGCTTAGTAAAATTAGCTTTTCCCCAATTGAGAACTTTTATTCCTGGTCTATCTTTGTACTATTCCATAAATATCCTAAATCTAACTGAATTATGATCACTACCACCAAAATGCTCTCCCACTCCACCTGTCCAGCTTCATTCCCTAAAACTAAGCCCAGAAACGTCCCATCTCTTGTTATGCTTGCTACGTACTTTGCAATATCTTGGCCTTTATTGCAAATGGGATAGAGCATAAAAGCAGGGAAGTCTTACTACAGCCTTATAAGGTATTGGTGAGGCCACATCTGGAATACTGAGTACAGTTTTGGTTTCCATATTTATGAGGGATATACTTGCTTTGGATGCAGTTCAGAGAAGGTTCACTAGGTTGATTCCGGGGATGAGGGGCTTGACTTATGAGGTAAGGTTGAGTAGGTTGGGTCTCTACTCATTGGAATTCAGAAGCATGAGAGGTGATCTTATCGAAACGTATCAGATTATGAGGGGGCTTGACAAGGTGGATGCAGAGAGGATGTTTCCACTGATGGGGGAGACTAGAACTAGAGGACAAGATCTTAGAATAAGGGGCCGCCCATTTAAAACTGAGATGAGGAGAAATTTCTTCTCTCAGAGGGTTGTAAATTTGTGGAATTTGCTTCCTCAGAGAGCTGTGGAAGCTGGGACATTGAATAAATTTAAGACAGAACTAGACAGTTTCTTAAATGATAAGGGGATAAGGGGTTATGGCGAATGGGCGAGGAAGTGGAGCTGAGTCCATGATCAGATCAGCCATGATCTTATTAAATGGCGGAGAAGGCTTGAGGGGCCATATGGCCTACTCCTGTTCCTATTTCTTATGTTCTTATGTTCTCATGTAATGGCTAAAAAGTTTTCCATCAATGCATTTTGAGAATTCTGCTCCTTCTGTACCTTCACATTAATTATATCGCAGTTAATATTAGGTTAGTTGAAATCCCTTATTATTGCTGCCCTATTGTTTTTGCATTTCTAAGAAATTTGCCGACATATTTGTTCTTCTATCTCCCTCTGACTGTTTGGGGGTCTATAATATACTCTCAGCAGTGTGATCGCCCATTTTTGTTCTTCAGTTCAACCCATATGGCCTCCTTTGATGATCCTTTTAACATATCATCCCCCCTCATAGCTGTAATTATTTCTTTAATCAATATTGCATCCCCCCTCTTTTATTATCCCCCACTGTATCTCGTCTGTAAGCCCTGTAACCAGAAATGTTGAGCTGTCATTCCTGCCCTTCTTTCAGCCATGTCTTAGTAATAGCTATAATATTATACTCCCAAATGTCTATCTGTAACCTCAGGTCATCAACCTTATTCCCTTGACTCCTTGCATTGTAGTATATACCATTTGGCACTGCCAAACTCCCTTGTTGTCTATTTACTAGCCTTTGTTTCCTCTGCCTTCCAAACTCACTTACTAATTTTCTGCCTTCCATTTCCAGCTTTTCTTCTCTCCCTTCTGTATCAACTCTCAGGTGCCCATCCCCCTGCCAAGCTAGTTTAAACCCTCCCTAACAGCACTAGCAACAACCCTCCTACCCAGCCGCACCCCCCAACCCCCCCCCCCACCGCCCCCCCGTGAGGATATTGGTCCCGGCCCTGTATGGGTGCAACTGTTTGGCTTTTCCAGATCCCACCTCCTGCAGAAACAGTCCCTATGCCTCAGGAATCTAAAGCCCTCCCTCCTGCACCATCTCTCCAGCCACACATTCATCTGCTCTATCCTCCTATTTCTGTACTCACAGCACTGGGAATAATTCGGAGATTACTTCCTTTGAGGTCCTGCTTTTTAATTTCCTTCCTCGGTCCCTAAATTCTGCCTGCAGAACCTCATCCTGCTTTCTACCTATGTCAATGGTCCAATATTGACCACAACCTCTGGCACCAGGGAAGCAACATACTATTCTGGAGTCATGTCTGCGGCCGCAGAAGCGCCTGTCTATTCACCTAACTATTGAATCCCGATTGCTCTTCCACTCTTCTTCCTCCCACCTTGTGCAGTTGAGCCACCCAGGGTGCCATGGACTTGGCTCTGGCTGCACTCCCCAGAGGAACCATCACTCTCACCATTATCCAGAACTGAAAACTGGTTAGTGAGCGCAATGCACTCAGGGGACTCCTGCCCTACCTGCCTGATCCTCCTTGTCTGTCTGGCAGCCACCCTCTCTGCCTGCACACTCTTAAACTGCGGGGCGACCATCTCTTGAACCATGCTTTCATAGAAATATAGAAACATAGAAATTAGGTGCAGGAGTAGGCCATTCAGCCCTTCGAGCCTGCACTGCCATTCAATAAGATCATGGCTGATCATTCAACCTCAGTACCCCTTTCCTGCTTTCTCTCCATACCCCTTTGGCCGTAAGGGCCATATCTAACTCCCTTTTGAATATATCTAATGAACTGGTCTCAACAACTTTCTGTTGTAGAGAATTCCACAGGTTAACCACTCTCTGAGTGAAGAAGTTTCTCCTCGCGGTCCTAAATGGCTGACCTCTTATTCTTAGACTGACCCCTGGTTCTGGAACTCCCCAGCAACAGGAACATTCTTCCTGCCTCTAACCTGTCCAATCTCGTCAGAATTTTATATGTTTCTATGAGATCCCCTTCTATTCTTTTAAACTCCAGTGGATACAAGCCCAGTTGATCCAGTCTCTCCTCATATGTCAGTCCTGCCATCCTGGGAATCAGTCTGGTGAATCTTCGCTGTACTCCCTCAATAGCAAAAACGTCTTTCCTCAGATTAGGAGACCAAAACTGAACACAATATTCTAGGTGTGGCCTCAACAAGGCTCTGTACAACTGCAATACGACCTCCCTGCTCCTATACTCAAATCCTCCAGCTATGAAGGCCAACATTCCATTTGCCTTCTTCACCACCTGCTGTACCTGCATGCCGACCTTCAATGACTGATGTACCATGACACCCAGGTCTCTTTGCACCTCCCCGTTTCCTAATCTGTCACCATTCAGATAATATTCTGATTTTGCCACCAAAGTGGATAACCTCACATTTATCCACATTATACAGCATTTGCCATGCATTTGCCCACTCACCTAACCTGTTCAAGTCACCCTACAGCCTCTTAGCATCCTCCTCACAGCTCACACCACCACCCAGCTAAGTGTCATCTGCAAACTTGGAGATATTATGTTCAATTCTTTCATCTAAATCATTAATGTATATTGTAAATAGCTGGGGTCCCAGTACTGAACCCTGCGGCATCCCACTGATCACTGCCTGCCATTCTGAAAAGGACCCGTTTATCCCGACTCTCTGCTTCTTGTCTGCCAACCAGTTTTCTATCCACGTCAATACATTACCCCCAATACCATGTGCTTTATTTTTGCACACTAATCTCTTGTGTGGGACCTTGTCAAAAGCATTTTGAAAATCCAAATACACCACATCCACTGGTTTTCCCTTGTCCACTCTACGAGTTACATCCCCAAAAATTCCAGAAGATTGGTCAAGGATGATTTCCCTTTCATAAATCCATGCTGACTTGGACTGATCCTGTTGCTGTTTTCCAAATGCGCTGTTATTTAATCTTTACTAATTGATTCCAACATTTTCCCCACCACCGATGTCAGGCTAACCGGTCTATAATTCCCTGTTTTCTCTCTCCCTCCTTTTTTAAAAAGTGGAGTTACATTAGCTACTCTCTAGTCCATAGGAACTGATCCAGAGTCAATAGAATGTTGGAAAATGATGACCAATGCAACCACTATTTCTAGGGCCACTTCCTTAAGTACTCTGGGATGCAGCCTATCAGGCCCTGGGGATTTATCGGCCTTCAATCCCATCAATTTCCCTAACACAATTTTCTGACGAATAAGGATTTCCTTCAGTTCCTCCTTTTCGCTAGACCCTCGAACCCCGAGTATTTCCGAAAGGTTATTTGTGTCTTCCTTAGTAAGAACAGATCCAAAGTATTTGTTCAATTGGTCTGCCATTTCTTTGTTCCGAATTATAAATTCACCTGATTCTGACTGCAAAGGACCTACGTTGGTCTTCACTAATCTTTTTCTCTTCACATATCTAAAGAAGCTTTTGCAGTCAGTTTTTATGTTCCCTGCAAGCTTCCTCTCATATTCTATTTTCCCCCTCCTAATTAGATCCTTTGTCATTCTCTGATAAATTCTAAATTTCTCCCAGTCCTCAGGTTTGCTGCTTTTTCTGGCCAATTTATATGCCTCTTTCTTAGATTTAATACTAACCCTAATTTCTCTTATTAGCCACGGTTGAGCTACCTTCCCCGTTTTATTTTTACTCCAGGCAGGGATGTGCGATTGTTGAAGTTCATCCATGTGATCTATAAATGTCTGCCATTGCCTATCCACTGTCAAACCTTTAAGTATCATTTGCCAATCTATCCTAACCAATTCACATCTCATACCATCGAAATTACGTTTCCTTAATTGCAGGACCCTAGTCTCTGAATTAAAACTGTCACTCTCCATCTTAATAAAGAATTCTACCATATTATGGTCACTCTTCCCCAGGGGGCCTCGCACAACAAGATTGCTAATTAGTCCTCTCTAATTACATAACACCCAGTCTAGGATGGCCAGCTCTCTCGTTGGTTGCTTGGCATATTGGTCTAGAAAGCCATCCCTAATACACTCCAGGAAATCCTCCTCCACAGCATTGCTACCAGCTTGGTTAGCCCAATCTATATGTAGATTAAAGTCGCCCATGATAACTGCTGTAGCTTTATTGCGCGCATCCCTAATTTCTTGTTTGATGCCATCCCCAACCTCACTACTACTGTTTAGTGGTCTGTACACAACTCCCACTAGCGTTTTCTACCCTTTGCATTCCGCAGCTCGACCCATACAGATTCCACATCATCCAAGCTAATGTCCTTTGTTACTATTGCCTTAATTTCCTCTTTAACCAGCAACGCTACCCCACCTCCTTTTCTTTTCTGTCTATCCTTCCTGAATGTTGAATAACCCTGGATGTTGAGTTCCCAGCCTTGGCCACCCTGAAGCCATGTCTCCATAATCCCAATTATATCATAATCGTTAATCGCTGCCTGCGCAGTTAATTTATCCACCTTATTACGAATACTCCTCGCATTGAGGCACAGAGCCTTCAGGCTTGTCTTTTTAACACTCTTTTCCCTTTAGAATTTTGCTGTAATGTGGCCCTTTTTGATTTTTGCCTTGGGTTTCTCTACCCTCCACTTTTACGATTCTCCTTTCTACCTTTTGCTTCTGCCCCCATTATATTTCCCTCTGTCTCCCTGCATAGGTTCCCATCCCCCTGCCATATTAGTTTAAGCACTCCCCAACAGAACTAGCAAACACTCCCCCTAGGACATTGGTTCCGGTCCTGCCCAGGTGCAGACTGTCCGGTTTGTACTGGTCCCACCTCCCCCAGAACCAGTTCCAATGTCCCAGCAATTTGAATCCCTCCCTCTTGCACCACTCCTCAAGCCACGTATTCATCTGAGCTATCCTGCTATTTCTACTCTGACTAGCATGTGGCACTGGTAGCAATCCTGAGATTACTACCTTTCAGGTCCTACTTTTTAATTTAACTCCTAGCTCCCTAAATTCAGCTTGTAGGACCTCATCCCGCTTTTTACCTATATCGTTGGTACCTATATGCACCACGACAACTGGCTGTTCACCCTCCCTCTCCAGAATGCCCTGCAGCCGCTCCGAGACATCCTTAACCCTTGCACCAGGGAAGCAACATACCATCCTGGAGTCTTGGTTGCGACCGCAGAAACGCCTATCTATCCCCCTTACAATAGAATCTCCTACCACTCTAGCTCTCCCACTCTTTTTCCTGCCCTCCTGTGCATGAACTTGGCTGCAGCTGCCTTCCCCTGGTGAGCCATCTCCCCCAACAATATTCAAAGTGGTATATCTGTTTTGGAGGGAGATGACCGCAGGGGAGTCCTGCACTGCCTTCCTACTCCTGCTCTGCCTGATAGTCACCCTTTCCCTATCTGTCTTTGTAACCTTTACCTGCGGTGTGACCAACTCACTGAACGTGTTATCCATGACATCCTCAGCATCGTGCATGCCCCAGAGCCGTCATGCGGTCTAACAGGAGCTGCAGGTGGATACACTTCCTGCACACCTAATCGTCAGGGACACTGGAAGCGTCCCTGATTTTCCACATGGCACAAGAGGAGCATGACACAGGTCTGGGCTCTCCTGCCATGACTTAACCCTTAAAGTAACCTAATTTGGCAACAATGCCAAAGGGTTCTTACTGACAAGGAAAGGAAAAAATAAAAACTGCTCACCAATCAACCAGCCGATCATTTCCCCTATTGGCTGTGACATCACACTTTGTTTTCTTTTCCTCCCAAGTCGGGGAATCAGCACTGGTGGGGAAAACAATACAAAGCAACACCTCCTGCTCCCACATACCAAACTCTTACCTTTGCACTCTGAGCTCCTGCTGTACTCCGTGCAGGTTTGCACAAAGCCCTCTCTGTTTATGTTGTTTCTAGCTGACTCACCACTCGCCTGTTTAGGGAACTAGTTTTTACTAGCTGCCCAATTAACTAAGCTAGCTTGCATGTTTGTCTCTGCTTAAACCTACAAGAATTCTATCTGTTTAATATTTCAGTTTTGCTTAAACTTGTAATCTTCTTTTACCTTTAGAAGCGACTAGAAATTGTCACGAGTAATTTGCACCAACCTTGAAATGGTTTAAAAGGGATTAACCCTTAAAACTCTCCCACTTAATACTTTCCACGAAGTTGTCAGCCTCGCGGATACACTGCAGTGACATCAGCCGCCGCCCAGGGTCTGAAACCCAGAGCTCGAGGTGCTCTAGCTGGCGACACTTCCCACACACATGGTCGTCCAGGTTATGAGAAGCATCCAGGACTTCTCACATGGCACAGGATGGGCATTCCACGGGACTAAGCTGCCCTGCCATGCCTCTATTTAAAGATTATTAACAAAAGTTTTTTATCATACGTCTCTGCCCTAACTTAGAGAGAAGTACAGACAACTGTGATACTCACCAACCAACCAATCGTCCTGTGACGTCCCTCCTTGATTTTATTTATTTTTTTGCTCTCTCTCCCCACACTTGCTGCTCTCCCCACTCTCGGGCCTCCGCTGCTCCTTATACCCATGCTGCTCTTGCTATGCACTCAAGGCTCTCGGGCCTAGGTGGACATGTATGGTATATTGATGGGAGGAATAGGCGTGGGAAGGCAGAGTGATGGGAATGTGTGGACAGGCACTTCAGGATGAGGGTGAGTGTGGCATTGCACTCACCTTTCCTGACCTCATGAGATCATTAAAGTGCTTCCCTTTGCCTTTGGATATCCATCCTTCCAAAGTTCTAGCAGCACTGTGGCTTTTCTTCTACACCTTCTACCCTCCTCTGGCAACCTTCAAGTAAGTTCAGCGCAAGGCTGCTTTAAATAAGGGCACTGGCAACAATTTATCAAAGACAGCATCAGACCCACATCATTTAATAGGGCCGGGAAACTTTTAATGACTCTTTTAATTGCGGCCATTAAACGAAAGTCGGTCTGAGCAGCGCGTTGCTCAGAAACATAGGAATATAGAAACATAGAAAATAGGAGCAGCAGTAGGCCAGAGAGAGAGAGAGAGAGACAGGGAGGGGGGAGACAGAGGGAGGGGGACGAGGGGGAGATGGAGGGAGAGGGGAGGAGGGGGAGACGGAGGGAGAGGGGAGGAGGAGAAGGCAGAGGAAGGGAGCAGGAGGGTGAGGGTGCCGGAGAGAGGGAGCCGGAGGGTGAGGGGGAGATGGAGGGAGGGGGATAAATGGAGGGTGAGGGAGCAATAGGGTGAGGGAGATGGAGGGAGAGACGGAAGGAGAGGGGAAAATGAAGGGAGAGGGAGGGAGATGGAGAAAGGGAGAGATGGGGAGGAAGGGAGAGACAGAGGTAGGGAGACAGAGAGAGTGGGAGATAGCCAGAGAGTATGGGAAGTGGGTGTGTTGGGCGGAGCAGGGTGGGGTGGAGGGATGCTCAACGACAGCGGTTACATGCCCCAGGACTGATCACGAATCATTAATCGCCGTTCCCAGTCACCCTTCCCCAATCACTCACTGCCAGTCGCCAATCACCAACCACAATCACTAATCACATAACTGGATGTCGGACAAGCAGTCTGACAATTTAGAGAGAGGTCAAGAGAAATGGTGCTGAGGTAGAGCTGGACGTTGTCAGCGTACATGTGGAAACTGACGCTGTGTTTTTGGATGATGTCACCAGGGGCAAGATGTAAATGAAAAATAGGAGGGGGCCAAGGATAGATTCTTGAGGGACCCCAGAGGTAATGATGCGGGTTTGGGAAGAGAAGCCATTGCAATTTTCTGGCTATGATTTGATAGATAAGAATGGAACCAGGTGAGTGCAGTCCCACCTAGCTGGATGACAGTGGAGCAGCGTTGGTGAAGGATAGAGTGGTCAACCGTGTCAAAGGCTGCAGACCAGACCAGAAGGGAAAGTTTACCTTTGTCACAGTCACATAGGATGTAATTTATGACTTTGATGAGAGTCGATTTGTTACTCTGGCAACGGGAGGAAACCTGAAAGCAGGGATTCAAACATGGAGTTGCGGGAAAGATGGACACGGATTTGGGAGGCGACAACGCGTTCAAGGACTTTGGAGAGCAAAGTGAGGTTGGAGATGGGGCGGCAGCTTGCAAAGACGCAGGGGTCGAGGGTTAGTTTTTTGAGGAGAGGGGTGATGACGGCAGATTTGAAGGAGAGAGGGACAGTACCTGAGGAGAGAGAACTGTTGGCTAACATGAGAGCCAGAAAAGGAAGTTGGGTGGTCAGCGGTTTAGTGGGAGTAGGGTCAAGAGAGCAGGAAGTGGGTCTCATGGACAGGATGAGCGTGGAGAGGTGATGATTGGAGAGAAATTGGAGAAAGCTAGTTCAGGGCTAGGGCAGCGGGGATCCTTAGAGGAAGTTTGGCCCAGTGGGCTAGGGGAAGGAAGGGAAGTGGCAGAGGCAGCTGAACGGATGGTCTCAATCCTAGAGACAAAAAAGTCCTTGAGCTCCTCACACTTGTTGGAGGTGAGGGTGGAGGGGAGAGGAGAGGGATTTAAAGAAGATGGTTAGCAATAGAGAAAACAAGCCATTCTAACATCATCTGCTGCTGAAGCCCTCATCCATGCCATTGTTACCTCTAGACTTGACTATTCCAACGCACTCCTGGCTGGCCTCCCACGTTCTACCCTACGTAAACTAGAGGTGATCGAAAACTCAGCTGCCCTGTGTCCTAACTTGCACCAAGTCCAGCTCACCCATCACCCCTGTGCTCGTTGACCTACATTGGCTTCGGGTTAAGCAATGCACGATTTCAAAATTCTCGTCCTTATGTTCAAATCTCTCCATGGCCTTGCCCCTCCCTATCTCTGTAATCTCCCCCAGCGTCGCAACCACCCCGAGATATCTGCGCTCCTCTAATTCTTCCCTCCTGAGCATCCCTGATTATAATCGCTCAACCATTGGTGGCCGTGCCTTCTGTTTCCTGGACCCCAAACTCTGGAACTTCCTGCCTAAATCTCTCCACCTCTCTACCTCTCTTTCCTCCTTTAAGATGCTCCTTAAAACTTAACTCTTTGGCTAAGCTTTTGGTCACCTGCGCTAATTTCTATTTATGCAGCTGGGTGTCAAATTTTTAATCTCATAATACTGTTGTGAAGTGCCTTGGGATGTTTCACTACGTCAAAGGCGCTACATAAATACAAGTTATTGTTGAATATTAGCAATAATCTTAATCACAAACCATGAACATTAACAATGACCACCAGTAAGCCTAACGCTAACCTTCATCGCTAACCCCAACAAACCTCACTAACCCAAATCATCAGCCCAATACCAACTCCTATTTATACAGTACCAAGTAAAACGTCCCAAGGCGTTTCACAGGAACGTAAATCAGACATAACATTTGACACCAAGCTGCATAAGGAGATATTAGGACAGGTGACCAAAAGTTCTGTCAAAGAGGTAGGTTTTAAGAAGAGTCTTAAATAGGAGAAAGAGGTTTAAGGAGGGGAATTCTAAGGTTCAGGGGTACAGGCAGCTGAATGCACGGCTGCCAATGGTGGAGCGATGGAAATCGGGGATGTTCAAGAGGCCAGAATTGGAGGAGCACAGAGATCTCAGAAGGTTGTAGTGCTGGAGCAGATTACAGAGAGAGGGTTGTAGGGCTGAAAGAGATTACAGAGATAAGGAGGGTTGCAGCAGTTAGAGGAGGTTACAGAGATAGGGAGGGTTGTAGGGCTGGAGGAGGTTACAGAGATAGGGAGGGTTGTAGGGCTGGAGGAGGTTACACAGCTAGGGAGGGTTGTAGGGCTGGAGGAGGTAACAGAAATAGCGAGGGTGGTAGAGCTGGAGGAGGTTACAGAGATAGGGAGGGTTGTAGAGCTGGAGGAGGATACAGAGATAGGGTTCTAGGGCTGGGCGAGGTTAGAGAGATAGGGAGGGTTGTCGGGCTTGAGGAGGTTACAAAGATAGGGAGGGTTTTTGGACTGGAGGAGGTTACAGAGATAGGGTGGGTTGTCGGGCTGGAGGAGGTTACAGAGATAGGGAGGGTTGTAGAGCTTGAGCAGGTTGCAGAGATAGAGAGGTTTGTAGGGCTCGTGGAGGTTACAGAGATAGGGAGGGTTGTAGGGCTGGAGGAGGTAACAGAGATAGGGAGGGTGATAGAGCTGGATGAGGTTACAGACATAGGTAGGGTTGTAGGGCTGGAGGAGGTTACTTAGATAGGGTTGTAGTGCTGGAGGAGGTTACAGAGATAGGGTTCTAGGGCTGGAGGAGGTTATAGAGAAAGGGAGGGCTTTGGACTGGAGGAGGTTACAGAGATAGGGTGGGTTGTAGGGCTGGAGGAGGTTACAGAGATAGGGAGGGTTGTAGGGGTGGAGGAGGTTACAGAGATAGGGAGGGTTTTGGACTGGAGGTGGTTACAGAGATAGGGAGATTTGTATGGGCTGATGGAGGTTACAGAGATAGGGAGGGTGGTAGGGCTGGAGGAGGTTACAGAGATAGGGAGGGTTGTAGGGCTGGATGACGTAACAGAGATAGGGAGGGTGGTAGAGCTGGACAAGGTTACAGAGATAGGGAAAGTTGCAGCAGTTGGAGGAGGTTACAGAGATAGGGAGGTTTGTATGGGCTGGAGCACATTATCGAGATACAGAGGATTGTAGGGCTGGAGCAGGTCACAGAGATAGGGAAGGTTGTAGGGGTGGAGGAGGTTACAGAGATAGGGTGGGTTGTAGGGCTGGAGCAGGTTACAGAGATAGGAAAGGTTGTAGGGGTGGACGAGGTTACAGAGATAGGGAGGGTTGTAGGGCTGGAGCAGGTCACAGAGATAGCGGGGTTGTAGTGCTGGAGGAGGTAACAGAGTAGGGAAGGTGGTAGAGCTGCAGGAGGTTACAGAGATAAGGTTGTAGGGCTGGAGGAGGTTACAGAGTTAGGGAAGGTGGTAGAGCTGCAGGAGGTTACAGAGATAAGGTTGTAGGGCTGGAGGAGGTTACAGAAATAGGGAGGGTTGTCGGGTTGGTGGAGGTTACAGAGATAAGGATAGTTGCAGCAGTTGGAGGAGGCTACAGAGATAGGGAGGGTTGTAGGGCTGGAGGAGGTAACAGTGTTAGGGAGGGTGGTAGAGCTGGAGGAGGTTACAGAGATAGGGAGGATTGTAGGGCTGGAGGACGTTACAGAGATAGGGAGCATTGTAGGACTCGAGGAGGTTAAATAAATCGGGAAAGTTGCAGCAGTTGGAGGAGTTTACAGAGATAGGGAGGTTTGTATGGACTGGAGCACATTACCGAAATACAGAGGATTGTCGGGCTGGAGCAGGTCACAGGGATAGGGAAGGTTGTAGGGGTGGAGGAGGTTACAGAGATAGGGTGGGTTGTAGGACTGGAGGAGTTAACAGAGATAGGGAGGGTTGTAGAGCTGGAGGAGGTTACAGAGATAGGAGGATTGTAGGGCTGGAGGAGGTTACAGAGATAGGGAGGGTTGTAGGGGCGGAGGAGGTTACAGAGATAAGGATAGTTGCAGCAGTTGGAGGAGGCTACAGAGATAGGGAGGGTTGTAGGGCTGGAGGAGGTAACAGTGTTCGGGAGGGTGGTAGAGCTGGAGGAGGTTACAGAGATAGGGAGGGTTGTAGGGCTGGAGGAGGTTAAAGAGATAGGGAAAGTTATAGCAGTTGGAGGAGGTTACAGAGATAGGGAATGTTGTAGGGCTGGAGGAGGTTACAGAGATAGGGAGGGCGGTAGGACTGGAGAAGGTTACAGAGATAGGGAGGGTTGTATGACTGGAAGAGGTTACAGAGATAGGGAGGTTTGTAGGGCTGGAGGAGGTTACAAAGATAGGGATAGTTGCAGCAGTTGGAGGAGGCTACAGAGATAGGGGGGTTGTAGTGCTGGAGGAGGTAACAGAGTTAGAGAAGGTAGTAGAGCTGCAGGAGGTTACAGAGATAAGGTTGTAGGGCTGGAGGAGGTTACAGAAATAGGGAAGCTTGTTGGACTGGAGGAGGTTACAGAGATAGGAGGTTTGTAGGGCTGGAAGAGGTTACAGAGATAGGGAGTGATACGTCCTTACTACATAGTATAAATGCACACGAGGCCCATGCTTGAGAGAAGGTCAGTCTGTGACCTGTCCTTTATTCCTTAGCACTCAAGTGATGAAGGTGGGTGGAGCTTCCCCTTTTATACCTGAAGGTCCAGGTTAGGAGTGTCTCCCACCTAGTGGTCAGTGTTCTCACGGTGTACAACTTAGGTCAGTTTATACATGGGTTACAATGCTGGTTGCATACATGACATCACTTCCCCCCCCCAAAGTCTTATTCGGATCACAGGTTGAGTCTCTCTGGTGGTTTACGCTCCCTTGTAGAGGTAGAGCGCCTGAGTTGGGGCTCCGGTTGTTGGGCGCTGGCCTGAGTGTCTGCTGTTTGCAGTGCCTCAGGCCTGTCCGGACTGCCCACAGTGACTGGGCTCTCCTCCCTTTGGTTCCGGTGTTCGATCACCTGTGGTGGAGTGAACTCTATATCATGTTCTTCCTCTGCTTCTTCGATGGGGTTGCTGAACCTCCTTTTTGTTTGATCCACATGTTTGCGGCAGATTTGTCCATTGGTAAGTTTAACTACCAGAATCCTATTTCCCTCTTTGGCAACCACAGTGCCTGCGAGCCATTTGGGCCCTGCAGCGTAGTTGAGGACAAAAGCAGGATCATTTACATCAAAACATTGCGCCCTCGCATTCCTGTCATGGTAGTGATATTGTGACTGGCGCCTGCTCTCGACAATTTCTTTCATGGTGGGGTGTATAAGGAATAATCGGGTTTTGAGCGTCCTTTTCATTAGTAGCTCTGCGGGTGGAACCCCTGTGAGTGAGTGTGGTCGGGATCTATAGGCCAACAGGAGGCATGATAAGCGGGTTTGTAGGGAACCCCCTTGGAATCTGAGCATCCCCTGTTTGATTATCTGCACTGCTCGTTCTGCCTGGCCGTTTGAGGCCGGCTTGAACGGTGCCGTTCTAACATGGTTAATTCCATTGCCTGCCATGAAGTCCTGGAATTCAGTGCTTGTGAAGCACAGGCCATTGTTGCTGACCAAGATGTCCGGTACACCATGGGCGGCGAACATTGCCCGTAGACATTCTACCGTGGCAGAGGATGTGCTTGAATTTAAAATGTCACATTTGATCCATTTGGAGTTGGAGTCTACTACAACCAAAAACATTTTCCCTATGAAAGGACCTGCGTAGTCCCCATGGATGTGTTACCAAGGCTTGGCGGGCCATGGCCAGGGGCTAAGGGGGGCTTCTCTGGGCGCATGGCCCAGCTGGGCACACGTGTTGCACCTGCGAACACAAAGTTCCAGACCTGTGTCTATCCCTGGCCACCAAACGTGTGACCTGGCAATTGCCTTCATCGTGACAATGCCCAGGTGCCCATTGTGGAGCTCTCTGATGAACACCTCTCTGCCCATCTGGGGCATGACTACGCGGTTTCCCCACAGTAGGCAATCGGCCTGAATCGAGAGTTCATCCTTGCGACTGTGAAATGGTTTAAATTTCTCAGAGCATGCACTGTACGTGGCTGCCCAGTCCCCATTCAGGACACATTTCTTGACTAGAGACAATAGCAGGTCTCTATTTGTCCAGACTTTAATCTGACGGGCTGTCACGGGTGAGCCTTCGCTTCCGAAAGCTTCAACAGCCATGACCATCTCAGCACCATGCTCGGTAGCCCCCTCAGTGGTGGCTAGTGGGAGCCTGCTGAGTGCATCGGCGCAGTTTTCAGTGCCCGGTCTGTGCCGAATTGTGTAGTCATAGGCAGCTAACGTGAGTGCCCACCTCTGTATGCGGGCCGATGCGTTTGCATTTATGGCCTTGTTGTCGGCCAAAAGGGACATTAGGGGTTTGTGATCTGTCTCCAGCTCAAATTTCCTGCCAAACAGGTACTGGTGCATTTTCTTTACCGCAGACACACATGCGAGCGCCTTCTTTTCTACCATCCCGTAGCCCCTTTCTGCCTGGGACAGACTCCTGGAGGCATAAGCTATCGGCTGTAACTGACCCTTGGCATTGACATGCTGCAACACACACCCGACACCATAGGATGATGCATCGCACGTTAACACAAGTTTCTTACATGGGTCATATAGCATTAACAGATTGTTGGAACATAACAAATTGCGTGCTCTATTAAAAGCCCTTTCCTGGCTGTCCCCCCAGACCCATTTGCGACCTTTGCATAGGAGCATGTGTAGCGGCTCTAGCAGCATGCTCAATTTGGGAAGTTACCAAAATAGTTCAGGAGCCCCAGGAACAAACGCAGCTCTGTCGTGTTACGGGGTCTGGGTGCTCTCTGGATCGCTTCCGTCTTGGATGCAGTAGGGCTGATCCTGTTTGCTGCTACCCTCAGCCCCAGGAATTCTACCTCTGGAACTAGGAAGACGCACTTCGCCTTTTTCAGTCGCAGACCTACCCGGTCCAGTCTGCATAGCACCTCCTCCAGGTTGTGGAGGTGTTCTTCAGTATCGTAACCCGTAATGAGGATGTCGTCCTGAAAAACCACCATCCCTGGAATCGACTTGAGGAGGCTTTCCATATTTCGTTGGAAGATCGCGGCGGCCGAGCGAATCCTGAATGGACATCTGTTGTACTCAAACAACCCCTTGTGTGTCATGATGGTGGTCAGCTTCTTCGACTCACTCGCCAGCTCCTGGGTCATGTAAGCTGAGGTCAGGTCCAATTTTGAAAAAAGTTTGCCACCGGATAGCGTCGCAAAGAGGTCCTCCGCTCTCGGTAGCCGGTACTGGTCTTGGAGTGACACCCGATTGATGGTGGCCTTGTAATCGCCACATATCCTGACCGCCCCATCCGCCTTGAGCACCGGCTTAATCGGGCTCGCCCAGTCACTGAATTAGACTGGCGAGATGATGCCTTCCCTCAACAGGCGGTCCAATTCGCCTTCTATCTTTTCCCGCATCACGTACGGCACCGCTCTGGCCTTGTGGTGTACTGGTCTGGCGTCTGGGTTTATGTGAATCACTACCTTGGCCCCCATGAAAGTGCCAATGCCGGGTTGAAATAATAAGTCAAATTTGTCCAGGACCTGTGAGCATGATACTCGCTCCACAGAGGAAATTGCATTGACATCGCCCCATTTCCAGTTCATGACAGCAAGCCAACTCCTCCCCAGTAGTGCGGGACCGTCCCCTGGGACAATCCAGAGTGGCAACCTGTTCTCCGAATCTTTGTGGGTCACGACTACCGTGGCGCTGCCTAGCACCGGAATGATCTGCTTTGTGTAAGTCCGTAGCTGTGCGTCAATCGGCGATAATTTTGGCCTCCTGGCCTTGGATGCCCACAACTTTTCGAACTGTTTGATACCCATCAGGGATTGGCTGGCACCCGTGTCTAACTCCATTGATACTGGGATGCCATTGAGGAGCACTTTCATCATTATCGGTGGCATCCTGTTGTATGAACTGTATACGTGCTCCACATGAACTCGCTGAACTTCAGCTTCCAGCGATTTCCCCCAGTGTCCATTTCTGCAATTTCTGCAGGTATTTTGCTCATCTCTGCAAACTCCGGCTGAATGTATGCCTCCACGCCTCCAGCATGATTTGCGGTTTGAAACAAAAGGTCCCTTGCCAGTCGATCGTCCCTGACTGCCCCTGTTATTGTCCTTGAGTGCACCATTAACAGGTGTTGATGGCCCCATTACTGGCCGCATTGTCCCTTGCAATGGCGTGAATCGCTGTTCAGCTTGCCATTGTCTCTGTCGAACTCCCCTTCTGGGTTCGACTACATGTTGGGGCATGCCTGACTGCCCTTGTCTGCCTGGAGAACTGTGTGCTGCTTTAACAATGTTGAATCTCTGTCCCAACCATTCCTTAACACAGTACCTCTCGTCTGTTCTGCTAGTGGCCATGCTCGCGTGGTTTAAATCCCAGTTTCTTGTCGCCATTGATACGTCCTTACTACACAGTATAAATGCACACGAGGCCCATGCTTGAGAGAAGGTCAGTCTGTGACCTGTCCTTTATTCCTTAGCACTCAAGTGATGAAGGTGGGTGGAGCTTCCCCTTTTATACCTGAAGGTCCAGGTTAGGAGTGTCTCCCACCTAGTGGTCAGTGTTCTCACGGTGTACAACTTAGGTCAGTTTATACATGGGTTACAATGCTGGTTGAATACATGACAGGGAGGGCTGTAGGGCTGGAGGACATTACAGAGATAGGAACCTTTTTACGGGCTGGAGGAGGTTACAGAGATAGGGAGGGTTGTAGGGGCTGGAGGAGGTTACAGAGATTGGGAGGGCTGTAGGGCTGGAGGACATTACAGAGATAGGGAGAGTTGTCGGCCTGGAGTAGGTTACAGAGATAGGGAGGGTTGCAGCGGTTGGAGGAGTTTACAGAGATAGGGAGGCTGTAGGGCTGGAGGAGGTTTCAGAGATAGGGAGGGTTGCCAGGCTGGAGGAGGTTACAGAGATAGGGAGGCTGTAGGGCTGGAGGAGGTTTCAGAGATAGGGAGGGTTGCCAGGCTGGAGGAGGTTACAGAGATACAGAGGGTTGTAGGACTGGAGGAGGTCACAGAGATAAGGAGGTTTGTATGGGCTGGAGGAGGTTACAGAGATATGGAGGGCTGTAGGGGCAGGAGGCGGTTACGGAGAAAGGGAGTTTTGTAGGGCTGGAGGACATTACAGAGATACGGAGGGTTGTAGGGCTGGAGGAGGTCACAGAGATAGGGAGGTTTGTAGGGCTGGAGGAGTTTACAGAAATATGGAGGGTTGTAGGGCTGGAGGACATTGCAGAGATACGGAGGGTTGTACGGCTGGAGAAGGTTATAGAGATAGGGAGAGTTGTAGGATTGGAGGAGTTTACAAAGATTGGGAGGGTATTTGGACTGGAGGAGGTTCCAGAGATAGAGTGGGTTGTAGAGCTGGAAGAGGTTACAGAGATCGCAAAGGTTATAGAGCTGGAGGAGGTTACAGAGATAGGGAGGGTTGTAGGGTTGTAGGACGTTACAAAGATAGGGAGGGTTGTAGGGCTGGAGGAGTTTACAGAGATAGGGAGGGTTGCAGCGGTTGGAGGTGGTTACAGAGATAGGGAGGGTTGTAGGGTTGGAGGAGGTTCCAGAGATAGGGAGAGTTGTCGGGCTGGAGGAGTTTACAGAGATAGGATTGTAGGGCTTGAGGAGGTTACAAAGATAGGGAGGGTTTTTGGACTGGACAAAGTTACAAAGATAGGGTGTGTTGTAGGGCTGGATCAAGTTACAGAGATAGGGAGGGTTGTAGACTGGAAGAGGTTACAGAGATAGGGAGGTTTGTATGGGCTGGAGGAGGTTACAGAGATATGGAGGGTTGTAGGCAGAGGAGGAGGTTATAGAGAAAGGGCAGTTGTGGGGCTGGAGGACATTACAGTGATAGGGAAGGTTGCAGGGCTGGAGGAACTTACAAAGATAGGGAAGGTTGTAGGGCTAGAGGAGGTTACAGAGATAGGTAGGGTTCTAGGGCTGGAGGAGTTTACAGAGATAGGGTTGGTTGTAGTGCTGGAGGAACTTACAAAGATAGGGAGGGTTGTAGGGCTGGAGGAGGTAACAGAAATAGGGAGGGTTGTAGGGCTGGAGGAAGTTACAGAGATAGGTAGGGTTCTAGGGCTGGAGGAGTTTACAGAGATAGGGAGGGCTGTAGTGCTGGAGGACACTACAGAGATACGGAGGGTTGTAGGGTTGGAGGAGGTTACAGAGATAGGAGGGTTGTAGGACTGGAGGAGTTTACAAAGACAGGGAGGATTGTCGGGCTGGAGAAGGTTACAGAGATAGGGAGGGTTGTAGGGCTGGAGGAGGCTACTGAGATAGGGAGTGTTGTAGGACCAGAGAAGGTTACAGATATAGGGCGGGTTGTAGGGCTGAAGGTGGTTACAGGGATAGTGGGGGTTATAGGGGCTAGAGGGAGCATGGTGACAGCGAGTTTCCCCCGGAGAGAGCACGTCGGCAGTGAGGTTCACCGGATGGAGCACGTCGGCAGCGAGGTTCCCCGGAGGCAGCACGATGACAGTGAGGTTCCCCGGAGGCAGCACGTCGGCAGCGAGGTTCCCCGGAGGGAGCACGTCGGCAATGAGGTTCACCGGAGAGAGCACGTCGGCAATGAGGTTCCCTGGAGGGAGAACGATGACAGAGAGATTCCCTGGAGCCACCATGGACAGCCAAAGGCTTTCCCAAGGGAGCTCAGCGACAGAGATTCCCCGGAGCCACCACGGACAGCAAGAGGCTTTCCCGATGGGCGGCGGAGCGAGCTCGTGGACCCCTACCACACACAGCCATTGAAAAACTGTCAGAGTTCCCCAGCTTCAGGGGGAGACCGGCACCACCTCCCTGGATAGCATGGCATAACCTGAATCACAGACACCCCTGCCGGTGATGACTGTGGTGTCTCCTCTCTTCCTCAGGGAGCTATCTGTACACTGACCGGTGTCTCTCGGTCCCTCTCCCTCAGGGAGCTATCTGTACACTGATTGGTGTCTTCAGTTCCCTCTCCCTCAGGGAGATAGCTGTACATTGACTGGTGTCTCTAAGTCCTCTCTCCCTCAGGAAGATATTTGTACACTGACTGGTTTCTCTCAGTCCCTCTCTCTTGTGGAGATGTCTGTGCACTGACTAGTGTCTCTCAGTCCCTATCTCCCTCAGGGAGATATCTGTACACTGACTGGTGTCTATCAGTCCCTCAGGGAGATATCTGTGCACTCACTGGAGTTTCTCAGTCCCTCTCTCTCAGGGCGATATCTGTACACTGACTAGTGTCTCTCAGTCCCCTCTCCCTCAGGGAGATATCTGTACACTGACTGGTGTCTCTCAGTCCCTCTCTCTCAGGGAGATATCTATACACTGACTGGTGTCTCTCAGTCCTCTCTCGCTCACGGAGATATCTATACACCGACTGGTGTTACTCAGTCCTTCTCTCTTGGGGAGATATCTGTACACTAATTGGTGTCTCTCAGTCCCTCTCCCTCAGGGAGATATCTGTACACTGATTGGTGTCTCTCAGTCCTCTCTCCCTCAGTCATGTATGCAAACTCTGTTGCGTATCAGTAAAGCATGCACTCCCATGTTCCGCCATCAAGGAGCATATCCCCTGAAGTCCCAAGGGATCCCAGCACCTCTTGGGAGCACTGTATATAAGCCGGCCCCTAAGGCCTGTTCCTCCCTCTGGAGTGTCTTAATAAAGACTGAGGTCACTGTTACTTTAATCTCCCTGTGAGCACTCTCATCTGTGTTAGGAACACAATAACTGGCGATGAGTATACGAATCCAACGCAAAGATGCAGCAAACTGTGGGCATCCTGGAGAAGTTCTAGGAGGGTGAGGACTGGGAAGCCTATGTCAAACGGCGAGACCAGTACTTTGTAGCCAACGAGCTGGACGGAAAAAGAAGCGCTGCAAAAAGGAGAGCGGTCCTCCTCACAGTCTGTGGGGCACCGACCTACAGCCTCATGAAGAATCTTCTGGCTCCAGTGAAACCCACAGATTAGTCATGTGAGGAGCTGTGTACACTGGTTCGGGAGCATCTTAACCCGAGGGAGGGCGTGCTGATGCCGAGGTATCGATTCTACATGTGCCAGCGATCTGAAGGTCAGGAAGTGGCGAGCTATGTCGCCGAATTAAGGCGACTTGCAGGACAATGTGAGTTTGATGGCTACCTGGAGACTTTTTTGTACCGGGCATTGGCCATGAGACCATCCTACGAAAATATTTGACTGTAGAGACACCAACCCTCAGTAAGGCCATTGCGATAGCACAGGCATTCATGTCCACTAGTGATAACACCAAACAAATCTCTCAGCACACAAGTGCTAGCAATGTTCATAAATTAACTGTAACTGTGTTTGCGAGCAGAAATGTACAGGGCAGAAACCACGAGTCTGCAACTGCCAGTAGGCCTCAGGTGACCCAGATGACTCAAAGTCTGCAACAAAGGATGAATGCAAGGCAATTCACACCTTGTTGGTGTTGTGGAGGCTTCCATTCAGCCTATTCACGCCGCTTAAAGGGTATGTTTGAAAGAGCTGTGGAAAAATGGGGCACCTCCAAAAATGGAGCTGCAAGCTCTGCAAGACCTGCTAACCACCACGTGGCAGAGGAAGATCGGTCCATGGTGGATCAAAGCAATTTCGAGCCTCAGAGAGAGGAGGCAGATGCTGAAGTACATGGGGTGCACACATTTTTGCCGAAATGTCCACCTGTAAAATTGAATCGCTTACCCGTCGTCATGGAACTGGACACTGGAGCTAGCCAATCCATCAAGTAAAAAGATGTTTGAGAGACTGTGGTGCAACAAGGCATTCAGACCAGACCTGAGCCCCATCCACACAACATTGAGAATGTACACCAAAGAGCTCATCACTGTCCTAGGCAGCGCCATGGTCAAGGTCACCTACGAGGGCACGGTGCACGAACTGCCACTCTGGATTGTCCCGGGCGATGACCCCACACTGTTTGGAAGGAGCTGGCTGGGCAAAATCCACTGGAACTGGGATGACATTCGAGTGCTATCACATGTCGATGAGGCCTCATGTACCCAGGTTCTTAACAAATTTATTTCCCTTTTTGAGCCAGGCATTGGAAACTTTTCCCGGGTGAAGGTGCGGATCCACTTAGTCCCAGAGGCACGACCCATTCAGCAAAAGGCGCGAGCGGTACCTAACATGATGATGGAGAGAGTGGAAATCGAGCTGGACAGGCTACAACACGAGGGCATCATCTCCTCAGTGGAATTCAGCGAGTGGGCCAGCCCGATTGTTCCAGCACTCAAAAGTGATGGCACGGTCAGGATTTGTGCCGATTATAAAGTAACTGTTAATCGTTTCTCGCTACAGGACCAATACCCGCTACCTAAGGCAGACCACCTATTTGCGACGCTGGCAGGAGCCAAGACGTTCACCAAACTCGACCTGACTTTAGCCTACATGACGCAGGAGCTGGAGGACTCTTCGAAGGGCCTCACCTGCATCAACGCACACAGGGGACTGTTCATCTACAACAGATGCCCGTTTGGAATTCAGTCGGCTGCAGCAATCTTCCAGAGAAACATGGAGAGCCTACTCAAGTCGGTACCACGCACGGTGGTTTTTCAGGACAACATATTGTTCATGGGTCGGGACACCGTCGAGCACCTACAATACCTGGAGGAGGTCCTCCAGCAACTGGATCGCGTAGGGCTGCGGCTGAAGAGGTCGAAATACGTCTTCATGGCAACAGAAGTGGAGTTTTTGAGGAGAAAGATCGCGGTAGAAGGCATTCGGCCTACAGACACCAAGACAGAGGCTATCAGGAATGCGCCCAGGCCATAGAACGTCACGGAGCTGCGGTCGTTCCTGGGACTCCTCAACTATTTTGGTAACTTCCTACCGGGGTTAAGCACCCTCTTAGAGCCCCGACATGTGTTATTGCATAAAGGTGAGAACTGGGTATGGGGAAAAAAACAAGTAATTGCTTTTGAGAAAGCCAGAAACATTTTATGCTCCAACAAGCTGCTTGTATTGTATAACCCGTGTAAAATACTTGTGCTAGCATGTGATGCGTCATTGTACGGAGTCGGTTGTGTATTACAACAAGCTAACGTCGCGGGGAAGTTGCAACCTGTCACCTATGCCTCCAGGAGCTTGTCTAAGGCCAAGAGGGCCTACAGCATGATTGAGAAAGAGGCATTAGCGTGTGTGTTCGGGGTAAAGAAAATGCATCAGTACCTGTTTGGCCTCAAGTTTGAGCTGGAAACCGATCACAAGCCCCTCATATCCCTGTTCGCTGAAAACAAGGGATAAATATTAATGCCTCAGCCTGCATACAAAGGTGGGCACTCGCGCTATCAGCATATAACTATACCATCCGTCACAGGCCAGACACCGAGAACTGTGCGGATGCTCTCAGTCGGCTACCATTGCCCACCATGGGGGTGGAAATGGTGCAGCCTGCAAACTTGTTGATGCTAGCACAGCCCGCAGGCTTTTTGATGGTCATGGAAGCGTTTCAATATGATCAATCACCTGTCACGGCCCGCCAGATTAGGACTTGGACCAGCCAAGATCTTCTGCTGTCCCGAGTAAATAACTGTGTACTGCATGGGAGCTGGGCCAGCATCCCCGTTGAAATGCAAGAGCTAATCAAGCCGTTCCAGCTGCGAAAGGACGAGCTGTCCATTCAGGCAGACTGCCTGTTGTGGGGTAACCGCGTAGTGCTATCCAAAAAGGGCAGGGAGACGTTCATCTCGGATCTCCACAGCACACACCCGGTATAGTAATGATGAAAGCGATAGCCAGATCCCAGATAGCGGAGCCTGGTATCGACTCTGACTTGGAGTCCTGTGTACGGCAATGCAGCATGTGTGCTCAGTTGAGCAATGCGCCCAGAGAGGCACCACTAAGTTTGTGGTCCTGGCCCTCCAGACCATGATCGAGGATCCATGTCGACTATGTGGGCCCGTTTCTCAGTAAAATGTTCCTGGTGGTTGTGGATGCTTTTTCAAAATGGATTGAATGTGAAGTAATGTTGGGAAGCACCGCCACCGCCACCATTGAAAGCCTGAGGGCCATGTTTGCCACCCACGGCTTACCTGACATACTGGTCAGTGACAACGGACCATGTTTCACCAGTGCCGAATTTAAAGAATTCATGACCCGCAATGGGATCAAACCTGTCATCTCGGCCCCGTTTAAACCAGCCTCCAATGGGCAGGCAGAGTGGGCAGTACAAACAATCAAACAGAGCCTCAAACGAGTCATAGAAGGCTCACTCCAAACCCGCCTGTCCCGATTACTGCTCAGCTACCGCACGAGACCCCACTTGCTCACAGGGGTGCCCCCGGCTGAGCTACTCATGAAAAGGACACTTAAAACCAGACTCTCGCTGGTTCACCCCAACCTGCATGATCAGGTAGAGAGCAGGCGGCAGCAACAAAATGTAAATGATGGACATGGTCCCAAGTGGATCGCGGGCACCGTGATAGCTAAAGAAGGGAGGAGGGTATTTGTAGTCAAACTAGACAATGGACAAATGTGCAGAAAGCACCTGGACCAAACGAGGCTGTGGTTCACAGACTGACAGACTGCCCTGAACAACCCACAGCAGACACCACCTTTTTTTGAGCCCACAACACAAACCCAAAGGATCAACGACACAACCCCGGACCAGGAAATTGAATCCATCACGCCCAACAGCCCAGCAAGACCAGGCTCACCCAGCAGCCCTGCAGGGCCAACAACAGGATGGCATGTTGCCTCCCTGGTGCAAGGGTCAAGGATGTCTCGGAGCGGGTGCAGGACATTCTGAAAAGGGAGGGTGAACAGCCAGTTGTCGTGGTGCACATTGGTACCAACGATATAGGTAAAAAAAGGGATGAGGTCCTACGAGACGAATTTAAGGAGCTTGCAGCTAAATTAAAAGGTAGGACCTCAAAAGTAGTAATCTCGGGATTGCTACCAGTGCCACGAGCTAGTCAGAGTAGGAATCACAGGACAGCTCAGATGAATACATCGCTTGAGCAGTGGTGCAGCAGGGAGGGATTCAAATTCCTGGAGCATTGGAACCGGTTCTGGGGAGGTGGGACCAGTACAAACTGGACGGTCTGCACCTAGGCAGGACCGGAACCAATGTCCTTGGGGAAGTGTTTGCCAGTGCTGTTGGGGAGGAGTTAAACTAATATGGCAGGGAGATGGGAACCAATGCAGGGAGACAGAGGGAAACAAAATGGAGACAGAAGCAAAAGACAGAAAGGAGGTGAGTAAAAGTGGAGGGCAGAGAAACCCAAGGCAAAAAACAAAAAGGGCCACTGTACAGCAAAATTCTAAAGGGTCAAAGTGTAATAAAAAGGCAAGCCTGCAAGCTCGGTGCCTCAATGCGAGGAATATTCAGAATCCAGGAGAGGGCTCTGAGCTAGTTAGAGTGGGTGAGAGCACAGATGAACAGGACCCCAAGAAAGAATGCAAAAGGTAGGAGGCAACAGAGCAGAGTAGCACTGGGGTAAGTGTAAACCACAAGATGATCGGAAGGGACAATATGTATGAATATAAAGGGGCTGTAGGAGGGGTCAAAACTAAAAATCATGGTTTAAAAACTAGTATTAAAACACTCTACCTAAATGCACGCAGCATTTGAAATAAAGTAAATGAGCTGACGGCACAAATCATTACAAATGGGTATGATTTGGTGGCCATTACAGAATCGTGATTGCAGGGTGGCCAAGACTAGGAATTAAATATACAAGGGTATCTGACAATTTGGAAAGATAGACAAGAAGGGAAAGGAGGTGGGGTAGCTCTGTTAATCAAGGATGATATCAGGGCAGTTGTGAGAGATGATATTGGCTCTAATGAACAAAATGTTGAATCATTGTGGGTGGAGATTAGAGATAGTAAGGGGAAAAAGTCACTGGTGGGCGTAGTTTATAGGCCCCCAAATAATAACTTCATGGTGGGGCGGACAATAATCAAGGGAATAATGGAGGCATGTGAAAAAGGAACGGCAGTAATCATGGGGGATTTTAACCGACATATCGATTGGTCAAATCAAATCGCACGGGGTAGCCTTGAGGAGGAATTCATAGAATGCATACAGGATTGTTTGTTAGAACAGTATGTTACAGAACCTACAAGGGAGCAAGCTATCTTAGATCTGGCCCTGTGTAATCAGACAGGAATAATAAACGATCTCCTATTAAAAGATCCTCTCGGAATGAGTGATCACAGTATGGTTGAATTTGTAATACAGATTGAGGGTGAGGAAGTAGTGTCTCAAACGAGTGTACTATGCTTAAACAAAGGGGACTACAGTGGGATGAGGGCAGAGTTGGCTAAAGTAGACTGGGAACACAGACTAAACGGTGGCACAATTGAGGAACAGTGGAGGACTTTTAAGGAGCTCTTTCATTGTGCTCAACAAAAATATATTCCAGTGAAAAAGAAGGGTGGTAAGAGAAAGGATAACCAGCCGTGGATAACCAAGGAAATAAAGGAGAGTATCAAATTAAAAACCAATGCGTATAAGGTGGCCAAGGTTAGTGGGAAACTAGAAGATTGGGAAAATTTTAAACGACAGCAAAGAATGACTAAGAAAGCAATAAAGAAAGGAAAGATGGATTACAAAAGTAAACTTGCGCAAAACATAAATATAGATAGTAAAAGATTTTACCGATATATAAAATGGAAAAGAGTGACTAAAGTAAATGTTGGTCACTTAGAAGATGAGAAGGGGGATTTAATAATGGGAAATGTGGAAATGGCTGAGACCTTAAACAATTATTTTGCTTCGGTCTTCACAGTGGAAGAGACAAAAACCATGCCAAAAATTGCTGGTCACGGGAATGTGGGAAGGGAGGATATTGAGACAATCACTATCACTAGGGAGGTAGTGCTGGACAGGCTAGTGGGACTCAAGGTAGACAAGTCCCCTGGTCCTGATGAAATGCATCCCAGGGTATTAAAAGAGATGGTGGAAGTTATAGCAGATGCATTCGTTATAATCTGCCAAAATTCTCTGAGCTCTGGGGAGGTACCAGCGGATTGGAAAGCAGCTAATGTAACGCCTCTGTTTAAAAAAGGGGGCAGACAAAAGGCAGGTAACTATAGGCTGGTTAGTTTAACATCTGTAGTGGGGAAAATGCTTGAAGCTATCATTAAGGAAGAAATAGTGGGACATCTAGATAGGAATAGTGCAATCAAGCAGACGCAACATGGATTCATGAAGGGGAAATCATGTTTAACTAATTTACTGAAATTCTTTGAGGATATAACGAGCATGGTGGATAGAGGTGTATCGATGGATGTGGTGTATTTAGATTTCCAAAAGGCATTCGATAAGGTGCCACACAAAAGGTTACTGCAGAAAATAAAGGTACGCGGAGTCAGAGGAAATGTATTAGCATGGATAGAGAATTGGCTGGCTAACAGAAAGCAGAGAGTTGGGATAAATGGGTCCTTTTTGGGTTGGAAATTGGTGGTTAGTGGTGTGCCACAGGGATCGGTGCTGGGACCACAACTGTTTACAATATACATCAATGACCTGGAAGAGGGGACAGAGTGTAGTGCAACAAAATTTGCAGATGACACAAAGATTAGTAGGAAAGCGGGTTGTGGAGAGGACACAGAGAGGCTGCAAAGAGATTTAGATAGGTTAAGCGAATGGGCTAAGGTTTGGCAGATGGAATACAATGTCGGAAAATGTGAGGTCATCCACCTTGGAAAAAAAAAACAGTAAAAGGGAATATTATTTGAATGGGGAGAAATTACAACATGCTGCGGTGCAGAAGGACCTGGGGGTCCTTGTGCATGAATCCCAAAAAGTTAGTTTGCAGGTGCAGCAGGTAATCAGGAAGGCGAATGGAATGTTGGCCTTCATTGCGAGAGGGATGGAGTACAAAAGCAGAGAGGTCCTGCTGCAACTTTACAGGGTTTTGGTGAGACCACACCTGGAGTACTGCGTGCAGTTTTGGTCACCTTACTTAACGAAGGATATACTAGCTTTGGAGGGGGTATAGAGATGATTCACTCGGCTGATTCCGGAGATGACGGGGTTACCTTATGATGATAGATTTAGTAGACTGGATCTTTACTCATTGGAGTTCAGAAGGATGAGGGGTAATCTTATAGAAACATTTAAAATAATTAAAGGGATGGACAGGATAGAGGCAGAGAGGTTGTTTCCATTGGTCGGGGAGACTAGAACTAGGGGGCACAGCCTCAAAATATGGGGGAGCCAATTTAAAACCGAGTTGAGAAGAAATTTCTTCTCCCAGAGGGTTGTGAATCTGTGGAATTCTCTGCCCAAGGAAGCAGTTGAGGCTAGCTCATTGAATGTATCCAAATCACAGATAGATAGATTTTTAACCAATAAGGGAATTAAGGGTTATGGGGAGCGGGCAGTAAGTGGAGCTGAGTCCACGGCCAGATCAGCCATGATCTTGTTGAATGTCGGAGCAGGCTCGAGGGGCTAGATGGCCTACTCCTGTTCCTAATTCTTATGTTCTTATATGTTCGTATAACACGCCAGCCCTGCGAGGGCACAGCCAACACACCAGAACAGACATTTGTACCGAGACGGTCCACCAGGGAAAGAAAGGCTCCCGACCGCCTCACCTTGTAAATAGTTTTCACTTTGACTTCAGTGGGGAGTGATGTCATGTATCGGTAAAGCATGCACTCCCATGTTCCGCCACCAGGAAGCGCATCCCCTGAAGTCCCAAGAGATCCCAGCATCCCTTGGGAGCACTGTATGTAAGTCGGCCCCTCGGGCCTGTTCCTCACTATGGACTGTCTTAATAAAGACTGAGGTCACTGTTACTTTAACCTTGCTGTGTGCAGTCTCATCTGTGTTAGGAACACAATAAACTCTTTGTATTCACTATGTAACTATGTATGATGTATCACCTCAGGGCGCTTCTTTTGGAGGCCCTAGGCATTTTCTGCCCTGTTGTGCAGGGGCATCTAAAAGATAGCCAGCCATGCTGCCCCTCACTTTGCAGTCGCATTAAATGGACTGAAGTGACACAGCTCTTACTCACAGTACAAGGCCTCGTGGAGTTAATCAATGGTAATTGCACACATAATAACTGGCAATGAGAATACGGACATTCACGTGATTATGGCTACCTACTAAAAGACTTCACAGAGGGTGATGATTGGGATGCCTTCATGGAAAGGCTCGAGCAATATTTTGCGGCAAACGACCTGGCAGGCGAGACGGACACATTGGTGGAGAAGCACAAGGCTATACTGCTGATCATTTGTGGGCCTGAGGTCTACCGCCTCGTCAGGGACTTGCTGGCACCCATGAAGGCCAAGGATAAGACATACGATGAGCTAAATTAACTAATTCGCGATACCATTCAGATGACTTCCTACCACAATCGGACCTCACTGGCAAGTACTGTACGTAAATAACGCTGATTGAAGGCAGTACTGTTGAACTAATAAGAACTGTACAGAGCAGAGTCTACATGCCTGCTGCTGCTAGGTCGCAAAATCATTCACACAATGCTCGCGTTGTGGGGGTAATCATGGGGCCCATCAATGTCGATTTAAAGACTATGCATGCAAAAGCTGCAGAACAAGGGGGCCACCTCCAACGAATGTGCAAATGTACTGCGACTCACCACCTGGCAGTGGTGTCGGCAGAAGAGTCCCGATCCAATGTGGATCACAAAGGACAAACTAGAGGGAGCAATGTGCGGGGTGCACACCCTCTCCACAAAAAGTCTCCCCATGACGATAAAAGTTAAATTAAATGGCGTTCCTGTATCCATGGAGTTGTACACGAGGGCGTGTCAGTCAATTATGAGCCAGAAGGCATTTGAAAGGCTGTGGGGCAACAACAAAGCACAAAGACCCAAGCTGAGCCCAATTCAGATAAAGCTGCGCACTTACATTAAGGAACTGATAACAGTTATTGTCAGTGCGAACGTAAAAGTATCCTCTGGTGGAGAGGCACACGAGCTGCCACTGTGGATTGTACCAGGCGATGGGCTAACACTGTTTGGCAGTAGCTGGATGGAAGATTCGATGGAACTGGGAAGACATCAAAGTATTATCGTCAGTGGACAATGCTTCCTGTGCTCAAGTGCTGAGCAAGTTCCCATCTTTATTTGAATCAGGCATCGGCAACTTCACAGGCGCCAAAGTACACATCTACTTGGTCCCCGAGGCACGGCCCGTTCATCACAAGGCTCGAGCGGTCCCCTACATGTTGAGGGAGAAAGAGGAGATCGAATTGGACAGACTTCAATGCGAGGGAATCATATCGCCAGTCGAGTTCAATGAGTGGACCAGCCCGATTGTTCCAGTACTAAACAGCGATGGCACAGTCAGAATCTGCGGCAACTACAAAGTAACAATCAACCGAGTCTCATTACAGGACCAGTACCCACTACCCAATGCCGATGCCCTTTTCGCAACATTAGCAGGGGGAAAGGCATTCACCAAGCTGGATCGAACCTCCGCTTACATGACCCAGGAGCTGGTTGAGTTATCGAAAAAATTAACATGCATTAACACTGTTTTTGTGTCACAGCTGCCCATTCGGGATTCGCTCAGCTGCAGCCATATTCCAAAGAAACATGGTGAGTCTGTTGAAATCGGTTGAACACACCGTCGTATTTCAGGACGACATTCTCATCACTGGCTGCGACACCTCTGAACACCTGCACAACCTGGAAGAAGTTTTAAGTCGACCATTCAGAATTGGACTCCAGTTGAAACAATCCAAATGTGTCGTCCTGGCGCCAGAGGTAGAATTCCTGGGGAGGAAGATTGTGGCAGACGGCATCAGTCCCACGGACTTGAAGACAGAGGCCATCAAGAATGCCCTCACACCACGAAATGTAACGGAGCTGCACTCGTTCCTGGGACTCCTCAACTATTTTGGTAACTTTCTTCCAAGGTTGAGCACCTTGCTGGAACCGTTGCACGAACTGTTAGGCAAGGGAGATGACTGGGTTTGGGGTAAAAATCAAGAGGCCGCCTTTGAGAAGGCCAGAAACCTGCTGTGTTCGAATAAGTTGTTGGTATTATATGACCCATGTAAACGTCTAGTTTGAGCATATGATGCGTCGTTGTATGGTGTCGGGTGTGTTTTGCAGCAACCCAATGCAGTGGGCAAGCTCCAACCGGTTGCATATGCGCCCAGTAGCCTATCAAAGGCTGAAAGAGGCTACAGCATGGTTGAAAATGAGGCTTTAGCATGTATTTATGGTGTAAAAAAGATGCACCAATATTTGTTTGGACTCAGGTTCGAGTTAGAGATGGACCACAAGCTTCTAATCTCACTGTTTTCGGAAAGCAAAGCCATAAACATCAATGCTTCATTTTGAATCCAAAGATGGGCATTCACACTGTCTGCTTACGACTATGTGATCCGCCACAGGCTAGGCACTGAAAACTGCACTGATGCTCTCAGCCGACTACCGTTGCCACCACCGGGGTGGTAACGGCGCAGCCCGCAGACCTGCTACTGGCCATGGATACCTTTGATAGCGAAGGGTCACCTGTAATGGCCTGCAAAATTAAGACCTGGACCAGCCAGGATCCTCTGCTATCCCTTGTAAAAAGTTGTGTCCTCAATGGGAGCTGGTCAGCGGTCCCTAGAGACATGCAAGACGAGATCAAGCCGTTTCACCGTCGGAAAGACGAAATGGTGATCCATTCAGATTGCCTCATATGGGGCAGGGAAACCTCCATACGTGACCGACACAGCACCCACCCAGGCATAGTCATGATGAAGACTATTGACAGGCATGGCATTGACTCGAGTGTAACACGTGCTAACTGTTGTGTTCCTGACACAGATGAGACTGTACACAGGGAGGTTAAAGTAACAGTGACCTCAGTCTTTATTAAGACACTCCAGAGTGAGGAACAGGCCTTAGGGCCGGCTTATATACAGTGCTCCCAAGGGATGCTGGGATCCCCTGGGACTTCAGGGGATGCACTCACCTGGTGGCAGAACATGGGAGTGCATGCTTTACAGATACACAACATCACTCCCCCACCGCCAAAGTCAAAGTGAAAACTATTTACAAGGTGAGGCGGTCGGGAGCCTTTCTTTCCCTGGTGGACCGCCTCGGGACAAATATCTGTTCTGGTGTGTTGCCTGTGCCCTCGCTGGGCTGGCGTGTTGTTGGCCCTGCAGGGCTGCTGGGTGAGCCTGGCCTTGCTGGGTTCAATTTCCTGGTCCGGCGTGGTGTCGTTGATCCTTTGGGTGTGTGTTGTGTGCTCGAAAAAGATGGTGTCTGCTGTGGGTTGTTCAGGGCACTCTGTGAACCGCAGCCTCGTTTGGTCCAGGTGCTTTCTGAAAATTTGTCCATTGTCTAGTTTGACTACAAATACCCTACTCCCTTCTTTAGCTATCACCGTGCCCGCGATCCACTTGGGACCATGTCCATAGTTTAGCACATAAACAAGGTTATTCAGATCAATTTTCTGTGACACAGTGGTGCAACTATCGTTTGCATTTTGTTGCTGCCGCCTGCTCTCAACCTGATCATGCAGCTTGGGGTGAACCAGCGAGAGTCTGGTTTTAAGTGTCCTTTTCATGAGTAGCTCAGCCGGGGGCACAACTGTGAGCGAGTGGGGTCTCGTGCAGTAGCTGAGCAGTACTCGGGACAGGCGGGTTTGGAGTGAGCCTTCTGTGACTCGTTTAAGGCTCTGTTTGATTGTTTGTACTGCCCACTCTGCCTGCCCATTGGAGGCTGGTTTAAACGGGGCCGAGATGACATGTTTGATCTCATTGCGGGTCATGAATTCTTTAAATTCGGCACTGGTGAAACATGGCCCGTTGTCACTGATCAGTACGTCAGGTAGGCCGTGGGTGGCAAACACGGCCCACAGGTTTTCAATGGTGGCGGTGGCGGTGCTTCCCAACATTATTTCACATTCAATCCATTTTAAAAAGGCATCCACCACCACCAGGAACATTTTACCGAGAAACGGGCCCGCATAGTCGACATGGATCCTTGACCATGGTCTGGAGTGCCAGGACCACAAACTTATTGGTACCTCTCTGAGCCCGTTGCTCAACTGAGCACACACGCTGCATTGCCGCACACAGGACTCTAAGTCAGAGTCGATACCGGGCCACCACACATGGGATCTGGCTATCGCTTTCATCATTACTATACCCGGGTGTATGCTGTGGAGATCTGAGATGAATGTCTCCCTGCCCTTTTTGGGTAGCACTACGTGGTTACCCCACAACAGGCAGTTTGCCTGAATGGACAGCTTGTCCTTTCGCCGCTGGAATGGCTTGATTAGCTCTTGCATTTCAACAGGGATGCTGGCCCAGCTCCCATGCAGTACACAGTTTTTTACTAGGGACAGCAGAAGATCTTGGCTGGTCCAAGTCCTAATCTGGCGGGTCGTGACAGGTGATTTATTATTTTCAAATGCTTCCATGACCATCAACAAGTTTGCAGGCTGCGCCATTTCCACCCCCGTGGTGGGCAATGATAGCTGACTGAGAGCATCCGCACAGTTCTCGGTGCTTGGCCTGTGGCGGATAGTTATACGCCGATAGCACGAATGCCCACTTTTGTATGCGGGATGAGGCATTAGTATTTATCCCCTTGTTTTCAGCGAACAGAGATATGAGGGGCTTGGGATCGGTTTCCAGCTCAAATTTGAGGCCAAACAGGTACTGATGCATTTTCTTTACCCCAAACTCACATGCTAATGCCTCTTTCTCAATCATGCTGTCAGCCCTCTCGGCCTTAGACAAGCTCCTGGAGGCATAGGCTACAGGTTACAACTTCCCCGCAATGTTAGCTTGTTGTAATACACAACCGACTCCGTATGACGACGCATCACATGCTAGCACAAGTCTTTTACATGGGTTATACAATACAAGCAGCTTGTTGGAGCATGAAATGTTTCTGGCTTTCTCAAAAGCAATTAATTGGTCTTTTTTCCCCATACCCAGTTCTCACCTTTATGCAATAACACATGTAGAGGCTCTAAGAGGGTGCTTAACCCCAGTAGGAAGTTACCAAAATAGTTGAGGTGTCCCAGGAACGACCGCAACTCCGTGACGTTCTGTGGCCTGGGCACGTTCCTGATAGCCTCTGTCTTGGCGCCTGTGGGCCGAATGCCGTCCGCCGCGATCTTTCTCCACAAAAACTCCACTTCTGTTGCCATGAAGATGCATTTCGACCTCTTCAGCCACAGCCGTACGCGATCCAGTTGCTGGAGGACCTCCTCCAGGTTTTGTAGGTGCTCGACGGTATCCTGACCCGTGACCAATATGTTGTCCTGAAAAACGACCGTGCGTGGTACCGACTTGAGTAGTCTCTCCATGTTTCTCTGGAAGATCGCTGCAGCCGACCGAATTCCAAACGGGCATCTGTTGTAGATGAACAGTCCATTGTGTGTGTTGATGCAGGTGAGGCCCTTCGAAGACTCCTCCAGCTCCTGCGTCATGTAGGCCGAAGTCAGGTCGAGCTTAGTTAACATCTGGCCTCCTGCCAGCGTCGCAAATCGGTCGTCTGCCTTAGTGGGTATTGGTCCTGTAACGAGAAACAATTAATAGTTAATTTATAATCGCCGCAAATCCTGACCGTGCCATCACTTTTGAGTACTGGAACAATCGGGCTGGCCCACTCGCTGAATTCCACTGGGGAGATGATGCCCTTGCATTGCAGCCTGTCCAGCTCGATTTCCACTCTCTCCCTCATCATGTGAGGTACCGCTCGCGCCTTGTGGTGAATGGGTCGTGCCTCTGGGACCAAGTGGATCCACACCTTCGCCCCGGAAAAGTTTCCAATGCCTGGCTCAAAAAGGGAAGGAAATTTGTTAAGAACCTGGGTACATGAGGCTTCATTGACATGTGATAGTGCTCGGATGTCATCCCAGTTCCAGTGGATTTTGCCCAGCCAGCTCCTTCCAAGCAGTGTGGGGCCTTCGCCGGGAAAATCCAGAGTGACAGTTCGTGCACTGTGCCCTCGTAGGTGTCCTTGACCATGGTGCTGCTCAGGACAGTGGTAAGCTCTTTGGTGTACGTTCTCAGTTTCGTGTGGATGGGGCTCAAGTCTGGTCTGAGTGCCTTGTTGCACCACAGTCTCTCAATCATCTTTTTACTCATGATGGATTGGCTAGCGCCAGTGTCCAGTTCCATGGCTATGGGTAAGACATTCAATTTTACATTTAGCATTATAGGTGGACATTTCGTCGAAAATGTGTGCACCCCGTGTACTTCAGCATCTGCCTCCTCTCTCTGAGGCTCGAAATTGCTTTGATCCACCATGGACCGATCTTCCTCTGCCACGTGGTGGTTAGCAGGTTTTGCAGAGCTTGCAGCTCGTTGGAGGTGCCCCATTGTTCCACAGCTCTTGAAAACATACCCTTTGAAGCGGCATGAAAAGGCTGAATGGAAGCCTCCACAATGCCAACAAAGTGTGAATTGCCTTGCACTCATCCTTTGTTGGGGACTCTGAGTCATCTGGGTCACCTGAGGCCTGCTGGCAGTTGCAGACTCGTGGTTTCCGCCCTGTACATTGCTGTTCGCAAACACAATTCCAGTTAATTTATGAACATTGCTAGCACTTGTGTGCTGAGAGATTTGTTTGGTGTTATCGCTGGTGGACATAAACGCCTGTGCTATCGCAATGGCCTTACTGAGTGTCAGTGTCTCTCGAGTCAAAAGTTTTCATAGGATGGTCTCATGGCCAATGCCCAGTACAAAAAAGTCTCTGAGCATTTGCTCCAGGTAGCCATCAAACTCACATTGTCTTGCAAGTCGCCTTAGCTCGGCGATGTAGCTCGCCACTTCCTGACCTTCAGATCGCTGGCACGTGTAGAACCGATACCTCACCATCAGTACGCTCTCCCTCGGGTTAAGATGTTCCCGAACCAGTGTACACAGCTCCTCATACGACTTATCTGTGCGTTTCACCGGAGCCAGAAGATTCTTCATGAGGCCGTAGGTCGGTGCCCCGCAGACCGTGAGGAGGACTACTCTCCTTTTTGCAGCGCTTCCTTCTCCGTCCAGCTCGTTGGCTACAAAGTACTGGTCTAGCCGTTCGACATAGTCTTCCCAGTCCTCACCCTCCGAGAACTTCCCCAGGATGCCCAGAGTTTGCTGCATCTTTGCATTTGATTCATATACTCGTCGCCAGTTGTTGTGTTCCTGTCACAAATGAGACTGCACGCAGGGAGGTTAAAGTAACAGTGACCTCAGTCTTTATTAAGACACTCCAGAGTGAGGAACAGGCCTTGGGGACCGGCTTATATACAGTGCTCCCGAGGGATGCTGGGATCCCTTGGGACTTCAGGGGATACACTCCCTGGTGGTGGAACATGGGAGTGCATGCTTTACAGATACACAACTGAGCAATGCTCCCAGAGAGGCTCCATTAGTCTCTGGTCCTGGCCCTCAAAACAATGGTCCAGGATTATGCGGGCCCCTTTCTGGGAAAGATGTTCCTGATTGTTATGGACGCCTACTCCAAATGGATTGAATGTGCAATAATGTCATCAAGCATGTCCGCAGCTACCATAGAAAGCCCCAGGGCCTTGGTTGCCACTCATGGCTTACCAAAAATTCTTGTCAGCGACAATGGTCCGTGCTTCACCAGCTTGGAATTCAATGAATTCATGACCCGTACTAGCATCAAGCATGTCAGATCTGCCCCGTTCAAGCTCGCATCCAATGGCCAAGTGGAGCGGGCAGTCCAATCCATAAAGCAGAGCTTGAAATGTGTCACGGAAGGCTCCTTACAAACCCGCCTGTCCCGGGTACTGCTCAGCTACAGGACACGACCCCACTCACTTACTGGGGCGCCCCCTGCAGAATTATTAATGAAATGAACACTCAAAACCAAGCTCTCCTTAGTACGCCCTGACCTCAGTGATCATGTGGAAACCAGGCGTTATCAGCAAAACACGTACCATGATCGCGCGGCTGTATCACGTGACATCATTGTAAATGACCCTGTGTTTGTGCTGAATTACGGTCAGGACTCCAATTGGGTCGCTGGCACTGTTTTAGCCAAGGAGGGGAATGGAGTGTTTGTTGTCAAACTGCTTAACGGTCAAATGTGCAGAAAACATTTGGACCAAACCAAATTATGATTCACAGATAACCAGGAACCACCGGAAGAGAACCTCATCTTCAGCGACCCACCGACACACACTCAGTCGACAACAAACCTCGCTGCCAACCACGGGGATGATCCCACCATCCCCAACAGTCTAGCCCAATCAGTCGCGCTGCAAGACAGTAGTGGCCCAACCAACTCACCCAGGCCAGAAGCGATACTCAGATGGTCAACCAGGGAGTGCAGGGCTCCAGTTCACCTTAACCTGTAATCAACTCGAATCAAAGACTTTGGGGGGTAATGATGTCACGTATGCAAACTCTTTGTATTCACTATGTAACTATGTATGATGTACTACCTGAGGGCACTGCTGTTGGAGGTCCCAGGGCTTTCCTGCCCTAGTGTGCAGGGGCATATAAAAGGCAGCCAGCCATGTTGCCCCTCATTTTGCAGTCGTATTAAATGGACTGAAGTCACACAGCTCTTACTCACAGTACAAGATCTCGTGGAGTTATTTGATGGTAATTGCAGGCATAATATGTACATTGACTGGTGTCTCTCAGTCCCTCTCCCTCAGGGAGATGTCTATACACTGACTGGTGTCTCTCAGTCTCCTCTCTCTCTCAGGGAGATATCTGTACTCTGGCTGGTGTCTCTCATTCCCTCAGGGAGATATCTATACACTGACTGGTGTCTCTCAGTCTCCTCTCTCTCTCAGGGAGATATCTGTACTCTGGCTGGTGTCTCTCATTCCCTCAGGGAGATATCTGTACACTGACTGGTGTCTCTCATTCCCTCAGGGAGATATCTGTACACTGACTGGTGTCTCTCAGTCCCTCTCCCTCAGGGAGATATCTGTACGCTGACTGGTGTCTCTCATTCCCTCAGGGAGATATCTGTACACTGACTGGTGTCTCTCATTCCCTCAGGGAGATATCTGTACACTGACTGGTGTCTCTCAGTCCCTCTCCCTCAGAGAGATATCGGTACACTGACGAGTGTCTCTTAGTCCCCTCTCCCCCAGGGAGATAGATTCATAGAATGGTTACAGCACAGAAGGAGGCAATTTGGTCCGTGCCGGCTCTCTGGAAGACTACTTCAGCTCATCCCACTCTCCTGCCCTTTCCCCGGAGCCCTCTAAATTTTTTTCCTCAGGTACTTATCCAATTCCATTTTGCAAGTCATGATCGAGTCTGCCTCCACCACCTTCTCAGACAGTGTGTTCCAAATCCTAACCATTCGCTGTGTAAAAAGTTTTTCCTCATGTCACTTTTGGTTCTTTTGCCAATCACCTTAAATCTGTGTCCTCTGGTTCTCAACCCTTTTGCCAATGGGAATAGTTTCTCTCTATCTACTCTGTCCAGACCCCACATGATTTTGAACACCGCCATCAAATCTCCTCTCAACCTTCACCAAGGAGAACAACCCCAGCTTCTCTAGTCTATCAACGTAACTGAGGTCACTCATCCCTGGAATCAATCTCGTAAATCTTTTCTGCACCCTCTCCAAGATCTTCACATCCTTCCTAATGTGCGGTGCCCAGAATTGGACACAATACTCCAGTTTAGGCCAAACCAGTGTTTTATAAAGGTTCATCATAACTTCCTTGCTTTTGTACTCTCTGCCTCTATTTATGAAGCCCAGGATCCCGTCAGCTTTTTAAACTGCTTTCTCAACCTGCCCTGCCACCTTCAACAATTTGTGTACATATACTCCCAGGTCTCTCTGTTCATGTACCCCTACCCTTTAGTTTCTATTGCCTCCCCTCGTTCTTCCTCCAAAAATGTATCACTTTGCACTTTTCTGCATTAAATTTCATCTGCCACAAGTCCGCCCATTTCACCAGCCTCTCTATGTTCTCTTGAATTATGTCACTATCCTGCTCACTGTTCACTATATTTCCAAGTTTGGTGTCATCTGCAGATTTTGAAATTGTGCTCTGTGCACTCAAGTCCAAGTTATTAATATATTTCAAGAAAAGCAGTGGTCCTAGTATCGACCCCTGGTGAACAGCACTGTATACCTTCCTCCAGTCCAAAAAGTAACCGTTCACCACTACTCTCTGTTTCCCGTCACTTAGCCAATTTTAAGAACATAAGAACATAAGAAATAGGAACAGGAATAGGCCATACGGCCCCTCAAGCCTGCTCCGCCATTCAATAAGATCATGGCTGATCTAATCATGGACTCAGCTCCACTTCCCCACCACTCCCCAAAATCACTTATCCCCTTATCGTTTAAGAAACTGTCTATTTCTGTCTTAAATTTATTCAATGTCCCAGCTTCCACAGCTCTCTGAGGCAGCGAATTCTACAGATTTACAACCCTCTGTATCCATGCTGTCACTGTCCCTTTTATCCCATGGACTTCAACTTTGCTGGCAAGCCTATTATGTGGCATTTTATCTAACACCTTTTGGAAGTCTATGTAGATTACATCAACTGCATTGCCCTCATCAACCCTCTCTGTTAACTCATCAAAAAAACTCAATCAAGGTGGTTAAGCATGATTTGCCTTTAACAAATCCGTGCTGACTTTCCTTAATTAATCAGTGTAACTACTTGTACTGCACTTTTTATAACAGACATGAGTCTGTCAAGCCCCGCCCCATCAAGCCCCACCTCCTGCCCCCATCCAGTCCAAATCATTCCCTCCATGTGGTGCCGAGAAGCAGGGCCTGAAGTTCCAACTCGCTTTGCCTGCTCAGGCCCTGGCCCTCTCCCCTCTGGCCGACCTGGGGCTGAGAGCAGCGGGAGGCCGAGAGGGAGAGAGGGGCTTGGAGGAGGGAGAGAGGGGCTAGGGGGGAGGAGAGAGAGGCTGGAGGGGGAGGAGAGAGAGAGAGGCTGGGCGGCAGGAGGAGAGCGAGAGTCTGGGGGGGGAAGGAGAGAGAGAGGCTGGGGGGTAGAGAGAGAGGCTGGGGGGAGAGAAAGAGGCTGGGGAAGAGAGAGAGGCTAGGGGAGTAGAGAGAGAGAGGCTGGGGGGAGAGAGAGAGGCTAGGGGGGACGGGGGAGAGAGAGGGTGTGGGGAGGGGAGAGTGAGAGGCTGGGGAGTGGGGGGTAGAGAAGAGACACGGGGGGGGCGGTGGGGGAGAAGAGAGAGAGACGGGGGAGAGAGTGAGAGAGACTGGGGGAGGAGAGAGAGAGGCTCAGGGAGGAGAGATAGAGGCTAGGGAGGGAGGAGAGAGAGAGGCTGGGAGAGGGAGGAGAGAGAGAGGGTGGAGGGAGAGAGCGAGACTGGGGGGGAAGAGAGAGGCTGGCAGGGGGAGGAGAGAGAGAGACTGGGAGGAGAGAGAGAGACTGGGGGGAGAGGGAGGCTGGGGTGGAGGGGCAGAGAGAGGCTGGGGTTGGGAGGTGGAGAAGAGACACGGTGCGGGGGAGGAGAAGAGACACTGGGGGGGTGGGAGAAAAGACCTGGAGGAAGGGGGAGAAGAAGAGACACGGGTGGGTGGGGGAGAATGGAGGAGGTGGAGGAGAAGAAGAGACATGGGTGGGAAGGGGGGATCGGAGGGGAGAGAGGGAACTCAGGGAAGACAGATCATGTTCTTCCAACCCCCTACAAGGGACATTGTTGGAGTGGATGAAATCCAGAAGTCACTACACTGTCACGATTCACTTCATACCCAATAAACCTATTAGCAATCTGCACACAATGCCCCATCTGTGGTGGACTGGGGGAGCCTGCACTTGGGCTGGGGTAAGGCACTTTGGCTGGCCCTTGCTGTTTTCTGGGGAGCTCTGTCCTCTGTCACTTCAGGAAGTCAAAGTGGATTGAGTTGCAATTTGCAAAGTCAGTCGGATCTTGGGATGAGCGGTTCCAGTTACACATTCCTGTGAAACTTCAGGGTGTGGCTTATCTTCCAAGGGGACCAATCATAGACAAAGGGTGGAGCATGGTGGGCATTTTTGCAGTACAAATAAGCGCATCCTAATTTTATACACCTCAATAAAGTCTGCCCTCAACCTCTTCTATTCCAAGGAAAACAGACCTTGCCTATCCAATCTTTCCTCATAGTGAAAATTCTCCAGTCCAGGCAACATCCTCATGAATCTCTGTACCTTCGAGTGCAATCACATCTTTCCTGTAATGTGATGACCAGAACTGCATGCAGCACTCTAGCTGTAGCCTAACCAGTGTTTTGTACAGTTCAAGCATAACCTCCGTGCTCTTGTATCCTATGCCTTGGCTAATAAAGGCAAGTATTCCGTATGCCTTCTTAACCAGCTAGTCTACCTGGCCTGTTACTTTCAGGGATCTGTGGACATGCACTCCAAGGTCCCTCTGTTCTTCTGCACTTCTCAGTGTCCTACCATTTATTGTGTATTCCCTCACTTTCTTTCTCCCCTCTCACCAGGCACTTTAATACCACGTGACTTTGATTTTCTTAACCAGCACCCAGTGTCGCAATTTAGCCGATGCATTTGGAAACCCTACCTAACAAGTGTGGAATCTCCCTTTAACCTGTACGAGGTGCTCAACTTCCATTGAAATCTAGGCCCACATTCCGAGGCCCCCTGTCTCCTCACGTGGTGATTAAATCCATCCCGGTACTGAGGGAGCGCCACTCTGTCGGAGGGGCAGTACTGAGGAATTGTCGCTTTGTCAGAGGGGCAGTACTGAGGGAGCTCGCACTGTCGGACATACCGTTTTTCGGTCTGAGACATTAAACCGGAACCGAGACCTCCCGTCTCCCCTCTCGGGTGGACACAAAATATCACAGCACACCCTCGGGTGTGAACCCAACATTAACTGTTTCACGGACTCCCCACTGTATTTACAGTGTGAAATATTTTTTGACCTACACTGGCTCCTGGTTAAGTAACGCCTCAATTTTAAAATTCTCATCCTTGTTTACAAACCCCTTCATGGCCCTCACCCTTCCCTATCTCTGTAATCTCCTCCAGCCCCAGAACCACCCCACCCCCCACCGCCCCCCCCCCGCACACCCCACCCCAAGATATCTGTGCTCCTCTAATTCTGCTCTTCTGAACATTCCTGATTATAATTGCTCAAAAATTGGTGGCCGTTGTAATGTCTGTAAGCTTGTAATGTTTGTAGTTCCACACTGTGGATGTGGACGTATTGTGTACTGCAACTGCAGGGTTAATAATAAACAGAACCAGACAGATTTCCGGAGACTTCCGAGAGAGCTGCCTGCCATGTTAGAACGCTGTGTGTACTGTGCTCTGTGAATATATCACATTTGGCGACTGAGATGGGATTTTTTGGATGATTTAAAGCTGAAATTTTGTTGATGAAAGATTCAGCCAGCCGACAGAAGACTTTGGAACTTTCTGTCTTTGAAAAAAGCTACAAAAATCTGAGGTAAAATAGAGCACACGGTGTGAACAGCTAGAAATTAAAATGGCAGGTATATTGGGATATTTGGGTGAATATAGACATGACCGGGAACATTTTAAAGTGTATGTGGATCGGCTAGAAATGTATTTCACTGCAAATAATATAATCGAAGTTCCAGACAATGCAGTCCAGAACCGGGCTGTGTTGGAACATAAGAAAGCGATCTTCTTATGGGAGGCAGGTCCAGCAGTATATGATACTCTTGTAAATCTGCTTGTGCCTGACGAGCCAAAGACATCACACTTAAAGAGATTTTAATGAAGCTGGAGCAGCACTATAACCCCAAACCGTTAGAAATTGCTGAAAGATATCGTTACATATATCAGTCTTTTGATTCCAAATCCTGTATCAGTGATTACATCGTTGCATTAAAAAAGCTATCGATGCACTGTAATTTTGGAAACTTTCAAAATCGAGCATTACGGGATCGTTTTGTTTGTGGGGTGAAAAATGATACCAATGGAAATTGACATAGGTGCATCCATGAGTGTAGTACCGGAGTCACTATACCACGACAAATTGCGTGATTTCCAACTGGAGAAATCTAAGATAGAGCTGCGAGGCTACTCTGGAGAGAAAATTCCTGTGGTAGGTCATATCACCGTACCGTTGAAATATAAAGATCAATTTCAGAACTTGCCTCTAATAGTCGTGAAAGGAGACAAGTCTGCCTTACTAGGAAGAAATTGGTTGAGCTCACTGAAGCTGGATTGGAGTAAGATTTTCTGTGTGGAAGCGAGATTTTCATCAACGAATAAGGTTATCAAGAAGTATTCGAAGGTGTTCTGTGAAACGGGCAGTCCGATCCAAGGTTTCAAGGCAAGGGTCAGGATACAGAAGGACGCAAAATCAGTTTACTACAAGCCACGTTCCGTACCATATGCACTCAAGGAGAAAGTTGAGCAAGAACTCAAAAGACTAGAGACTGAGAACATTATTTGTAAGATAGATCGATGTAATTGGACTACACCCATTGTTGTTGTACCTAAGTCCGATGGTAAGGTAAGATTGTGTGGTGATTATAAAGTAACCGTAAACCAGGTTCTAGAGGATAATGTCCCCAATACATTGCCGAATATAGAAGATTTATTCACAATACTCACAGGTGGTCAGATCTTCTCAAAACTGGATCTTACTAATGCCTACTTACAGCTTGAACTAGATGAGGAGTCCAAGTCATGTTTGATTATAAATACTCATCTAGGCCTATATCAATTTAATAGGCTGCTGTTTGGTCTTCCACCCCTGCCATATTCCAAGGGGTGATGAACCAGATTTTGCAAGGTATTGAAGGGGTATTATGTTATTTGGATGACATACTAATTTCAGCACCAAATAGGCAAATTCATAATAACATATTGAATGAAGTCCTCAAACAGCTAGAGAAGCACAGAGTACGAGTGTCTGCTCGTAAGTGTGAGTTATTTAAAAACTCAGTGGAGTACTTCGGGTAGAGAGTAGACAAAGATGGTTTACATCCAACCATGGAAAAATTGGATGCAATCAGAAATGCACTCACTTCTAGGAATGTCACTGAACTGCGTTCATTCTTGGGTCTTTTGAACTATTATGGGAAGTTCCTACCAAATTTGGCTACAGTATTACATCCACTGAATTAACTTTTGAAAAAATAGGTCCATTGGAAGTGGTCAAAAGAATGCGATAAAGCATTCAAGGAGTGGAAAAGCAAATTGGTAGAGAGCACCATGTTAGTTCACTATGACATACCTAAGGAGATTAAGCTAGCATGTGATGCTTCTCTGTATGGAGTTGGGGCAGTAATCGCTCATGTATTAAGTAGTGGGGAGGAGGGGGAGGAGAGACCAATTGCTTTTGCTTCACACACTCTCAGTGCCAGTGAGAGTAATTATGCGCAAATTGAAAGAGAAGCTTTGACATTAATTTTTGGGGTCAAGAAATTTCACAAATACTTGTATGGTTGTAAGTTTACCATCATTACGGACCATAAGCCCCGAACAGCAATCCTCCATCCAAAGTCCCCAGTTCCAACATTAGTTGCAGCCCGAATGCAGAGATGGGCTTTGATTTTGTCAACCTATACATATATTGAATACAGACGATCAGCTGATCACAGTAATGCTGATGCAATGTCTAAATTGCTTTCCCAATCACAAGTTACACCCGATAGCAAAGAAGTGTTTTATTTCTCATACATTGATGAACTGCCAGTCACCAGCTGAAGACACTGGTAGAGCAACCAAACGTGACCCAGTGATGTCAAAGGTGTATGAGTATATTGCAAATGGATGGCCAAACCAGGTAACAGACAAAGATACACATCCATTCTTCATTCGTAGGAATGAATTATCAGTCGATAAAGATTGTATCATGTGGAGTGCAAGAGTGGTTATACCAAATAAACTCAGGTCCAAATTACTAGAAGACCTCCATGACCAGCACCTGGGAATGTGCTTGACCAAGCGTTTTGCACACAGTTATTTATGGTGGCCAGGTCTTGATAAAGATATAGAGTATATCGTGAGTCAGTGTACGACATGTCAATTGGTAAGCAAGCAACCACCATCAGTACCATTACAGCCATGGAAATGGCCTCCCAGGGTGTGGCAAAGGCTACATATTGATTTTGCTGAGTTAGAAGGACAACAATTGTTCATTATGATTGATAGCCATTCGAAGTAGGTTGAGGTGTTTCCAATGTGGAAAATATCATCAAGTAAAACACTAGACATTTTACAAAAATTATTTTCTTCATTTGGCCTCCCTGAAGAAATTGTTTCGGATAATGGACCACAATTTTGGTCAGAAGAATTTGCACAATTCACGAGCAAATATGGTGTGAAACATACCAAGGTTCTACCATACCATCCTGCTTCGAATGGTGCAGCAGAGCACCCTGTACAAATTCTAAAACGTGCCTTCATAAAACAAATGTTAGATCCAAATCCAAGGAAACGACATTTGTCATTGGATCACAAATTGGCTAATTTTTTGATTACATATCGAAATACTCCTCATACAACTACTGGTAGAACACCAGCAGAGTTGTTTCTTAAACGACAGCCTCGAACCAGATTCACGTTATTAAAGCCAAATTTGGCACAGTCCGTAGAAGAGACACAGTTAAGACAGAAAGAGAATCAGGATAGAGGTAGAATAAAAGAGAGAAGTGTGAAATTAAACCAGAAGGTGAGAGTGAAGAACCATCACCATAAATGGTTAAAGTGGTTACCAGGAAGAGTGGTGAAGATATGTGGTCCTCGCACATATTTGGTGTTTGATAATGGACAGGTTAGGTTTGTTCATGTTGATTATATTTTACCTACAGACATGGAAGGAGTTGAAGGTGGGAATGATTCAATTATTTCTGACTCATCAGATAGTTTTGATATACCAGTAGCAAATCCTAAATCCAATGTACTGGAAACAAATCCAGGGGAGAATCAGAATGAAAGTCTGAATCCAAGTCAGGAAAACAAAGAGCCTGAAGTTAGTGAGTTTAAATGAAAATCAAGGAAATTCCATGGAGGAAAACGTTCCTCAGGATGAGCCTCGAATGAGTTTAGATTCGAGACCATGTTTGAAAGGTTCTGTTCGAGAGCGAAGGTATCCTCTTCAAAACAGAAAACAAGTGGTAAAGTTAAATTTGTAAATATGGAAAAAAAATAAGTTTATATCCTGTGTTATGTATAAACATGAAAGTTATGTATGATGTTTGTTATGATGGCTTCTTCATTAAGGAGGGAGAATGTAATGTCTGTAAGCTTGTAATGTTTGTAGCTCCACACTGTGGATGTGGACGTATTGTGTACTGCAACTGCATAGTTAATAATAAACAGAACGGGACAGATTTCCGGAGACTTCCGAGAGAGCTGCCTGCCATGTTAGGAAGCTGTGTGTGCTGTGCTCTGTGAATATATCACAGCCATGCCTTCTGTTGCAGGGGCCCCAAGCTCTGGAACTCCCTCCCTGTACCTCTCTAACTCTTTCTTCAAGACACTTTTCAACACCTACCTCTTAGACCAAACTTTTGATCACCTGCCCTAATTTCTACTTATGGGGCTCGGTGTCAAAGTTTTTGTCTCATAACTCTCCTGTGAAGCGCCTTGGGATGTTTCACTCCATTAAAGGCGCTATATAAATAAAAATTGTTATTGAGGTCGTGGGTTAGGGAGGTGCTGCCGAAGAAGCCTTGGCGAGTTGCTGCAGCTCATCTTGTAGATGGTGCACAATGCAGCCACGAGGGGGAGGGGGACTTATGGATCTTTACAAATCACAAAACCTCCGGAACATATGAAAAAAAAACACTTTATTGAAACTCTTGAACTTCACAGACAGCCAGAGGGTGGGATGGGAAGGGGAGGGTGTGGGGGAGGGAACCAATGGCAATTCGACCATGGGGAGACTCACCTCCCTCCCCACAACCAGACAAACAGCATCTGGGGTGAGGGAACTGATCCCAGTCGCCAGAGTGCAGGGGGAGTTATACTGCTGGTGAGATTCAGCAGAAGTTTGTTCCAGACCCTGATGATGGAGCTGGTGGGGGGGGCACAAAAAGTCGAGCCGTCGGTCCTTCTCCCACCACCCCCCCACCGCCCTCCCCGTGGCGACTGCAATCCGAGTCCCACCCCTCGAATCGGAGCCCGATTCCTCAGAGGTGGCGGGAGCGGTTGCTGCCTTCTCCTTGTCCGAAGCCTGCAGAGAGAGAGAGAGAGAGAGAGAGAGAGAGAGAGAGAGAGAGAGAGAGGGTGATTCACCATTAGTAACAGTCCCATATCACCCCTTGCGCCTCACTCATCCACCCCCCCAGCTACCCGCTCTGCTCACTCCCCCTCCCCTTGCACCTGTACCTCACACAACTTCGCCTAGCGTCCCCCTCCCCGCGCGCCCAGACCTCGCTTCCCTCTCATGCTTCCCACTCCTCTCACGCTCCCCCGTCACACTCTCCCCCTCACTCCCCCTTCACACTCAAACTCCCCCTCCCACCCACACACATTCCCCACCCCTCCTCACACACTCCCCTCCCCCCACATACTCCCCTCTCCCCCCACACTCCTCTCCCCCCACATACTCCCCTCTCCCCCCACACACCCACACACTCCTCTCCCCCCCACATACTCCCCTCTCCCCCCACATACTCCCCTCTCCCCCCACACACTCCCCTCTCCCCCCACACACACTCCTCCTCTCCACACACACACACACACACACTCACTCCTCCTCCCCACACACACACTCCTCTCCACACACACACACTCACTCCTCTCCACACACACACACACACTCCTCTCCACACACACACACACACACACACACACACTCCTCCACACACACACACACACACACACTCCTCTCCACACACACACACACACACACTCCTCTCCACACACACACACACACTCCTCTCCCCCCACACACACACACACACTCCTCCTCTCCCCCCACACACACACACATACTCCTCCTCTCCCCCCACACACACACACACACCTCCTCTCCCCCCACACACACACACCTCCTCTCCCCCCACACACACACACACACATCCTCTCCCCCCACACACACACACACACATCCTCTCCCCCCACACACACACACACCTCCTCTCCCCCCACACACACACACACCTCCTCTCCCCCCACACACACACACACCTCCTCTCCCCCCACACACACACACACCTCCTCTCCCCCCACACACACACACACACTCCTCTCCCCCCACACACACACACACACTCCTCTCCCCCCACACACACACACTCCTCTCCCCCCACACACACACACACACACTCCTCTCCCCCCACACACACACACACTCCTCTCCCCCCACACACACACACACTCCTCTCCCCCCACACACACACACACACTCCTCTCCCCCCACACACACACCTCCTCCTCTCCCCCCACACACACACACACACCTCCTCCTCTCCCCCCACACACACACACACACACCTCCTCTCCCCCCCCACACACACACACACACACACCTCCTCTCCCCCCACACACACACACACACCTCCTCTCCCCCCACACACACACACACCTCCTCTCCCCCCACACACACACACACACCTCCTCTCCACACACACACACACACACACCTCCTCTCCACACACACACACACACCTCCTCTCCCCCCACACACACACACACACACACCTCCTCCTCTCCCCACACACACACACACACCTCCTCTCCCCCCACACACACACACACATCCTCTCCCCCCACACACACACACATCCTCTCCCCCCACACACACACACATCCTCTCCCCCCACACACACACACATCCTCTCCCCCCACACACACACACATCCTCTCCCCCCACACACACACACACACCTCCTCTCCCCCCACACACACACACACCTCCTCTCCCCCCACACACACACACACACCTCCTCTCCCCCCACACACACACACACACCTCCTCTCCCCCCACACACACACACACACCTCCTCTCCCCCCACACACACACACCTCCTCTCCCCCCACACACACACACACCTCCTCTCCCCCCCCACACACACACACTCCTCTCCCCCCACACACACACACACTCTCCTCTCCCCCCACACACACACACACTCTCCTCTCCCCCCACACACACACACACTCCTCTCCCCCCACACACACACACACACTCCTCTCCCCCCACACACACACACACACACACTCCTCTCCCCCCACACACACACACACACACACTCCTCTCCCCCCACACACACACACACACTCCTCTCCCCCCACACACACACACACACTCCTCTCCCCCCACACACACACACACACACACTCCTCCTCTCCCCCCACACACACACACACACACACACACACACACTCCCCTCTGCACACATACTCCTTTCCCCCCCTCACATACATTCCCCCCCTCCCTCCCTCCTCACACATTCCCTCCTTCCTCTCACACACACTCCTCCCCTCCCACACACTCCCCATCCACCCTCGCACCTTGCTCCCCTCGCTGTCGGACGAACTCTCGGCGCTTGACACAAACTCCTTGCTCTTGAAGAAGCTGTCGTTACCGACCCCTTTGACCGGGCTCATTGGGGCGGAGTCTTCCTCTCACCTTTGCCCTTGCTTCTTGGACGACTCACTAAAAAAAAGGCACAGCACGGGGTCAGGTCAGCGGTGTGCAACGGGGCGGACGAGGTGGGAATCGGGATGGCCGTGGCATGAAGCATATCTTTACCTTGCCACTGCACCGGGCATCAGTTTGTTGTTGTTGGGGGACGGACATAAAACTCAAACTGCGACAACCAAGAAAGGGAGGGATGGCGCACAGGCAGGATTTTTGGCTGCAGCGGCTTCACAGTCGCTCTCGTTTTCCGGTCGGCGTCACTGGCCAGTGGTTGGGGGCAGCGAGTGTGTCAGTTTCTCTGTATCTCCCCCCCTCTCCTCCATTGCAACGGATTCTAGTATCTCCCCCTTTTCAATTCATGGGCTAATTGTAGACCCACTCCCTCCCTAGTACACACGTGCTCCGACTTACTTTTACTTTTTGAACGACTCTGCTTTTCGCTATTCCTGTATTCCTCCATTTGTTTCTTCTATTCTTTCTTGGCAATGACAGCTTTCTCATCCCACTCCTGGGAGAAGAGAGACGGAGGGAGATGTAATATATATAGCACTCCTGTGCCATTGCAGCCAATGCTGTTTATGATAAAGGGAACAGGTCACCTGACTCTGGTGAGTTCCGGTATGTTCTGCCATCTTAAGGCTGTGTGTGTTTCTGTGAGTTACTGAAAATATAACAGGAGCGAGGAGAAATTCAAGAATATTAGTGTCTGGATACTACACAAAGCCAAGAAGTGCTTCCTGACCTCACCCCTGAACGGCCTCGCTCTAATTTTAACAGCGGACTCCCCCACCAGAGGAAATAGTTTATCTATACCCTATCAACTCCTTTAATCATCTTAAGCACGTCTCGATTAGATCACCCCTTAATCTCCTACACTCGAGGGAACACAAGGCTAGTCTGTTAAACCCTTTTAGCCTTGAGTATCATTCTGGCAAATCAGCACTTTAACCCCACCAAGGCCAATGTATCCTTCCTGAGCTGCGGTTCCCAGAACTGAACACAGTTTCTGCAGCTGGGCACCAGAGCTCTGTACTTAACATAACTACAACCCCCTTTGTATTCAAGCCCGCTTGAGATAAAGGCGAATATTACACAGGATTACATAGGGCATACTGCACAGAAACAGGCCATGCGGCCCAACCAGTAAGTGCTGGCATTTATGCTCCACTCGAGCCTCCTCCCATCTTTCCTCATCTAAATCTATCAGCATAACCCTCTATTCCCTTGTCCCTCATATGCTGTCTAGCCTCCCCTTAAATGCATCTATACTATTCGCTTCAACCTCTCCCTGTGGTAGTGAGTTCCACATTCTCACCACTCTTTGGGTAAATAAGTTTCTCCTGAATTCCCTATTGGATTGCTTGGTGACTATCTTATATGGACGGCCTCTAGTTATGCTCCTCCCCACAAGTGGAAACATTCTCTCTGTATCCATTCTATCAAAACCTTTCATAATATTTAAAGACCTCATTTAGGTCACCCCTTAGTCTTCTTTGTTCAAAAGAGTCCCAGTCTGTTCATCCTTTCCCGATTATGTAAACCCTCGCATTTCTCGTATCATCCTTGCAAATCTTCTTTGCACCCTCCCAGTGCCTCTATATCCTTTTTACAATATGGCGACCAGAACTGTATGCAGTGCTCCAAGTGTATTTTAACCAATCTTCGATACAGGTTTAGCACAACATCCCTACTATTCAATTCTGTCCTTCTAGAAATAAACCCTAGTTCTTGGGTTGCTTTTTTATTTAATGGCCTTGCTAACTAACCTGTGTCACATCAGCCTTTTGAATTACTTTTTAGGAACATAAGAAATAGGAGCAGGAGTAGGCCATACGGCCCCTCGAGCTTGCTCCGCCATTCAATAAGATTATTTTCCCACCCGATCCCCATATCCCTTGATTCCCCTAAATCCAAAAATCCATCTATCTCCGCCTTGAACATACTCAAAAACTGAGCCTCCACAGCCCTTTGGGGAAGAGAACTCCAAAGATTCACCGCCCTCTGAGTGAAGAAATTCCTCCTCATCTCAGTCCTAAATGGCCAACCCCTTATCCTGAGACTGTGCCCCCTAGTTCTCGACTCCCGAGCCAGGGGAAACAACCTCTCAGCATCTACCCTCTTTGTAGCTGAGCATTAGCTTTTAGTGATTTCTGTACTTGGATCCCTAAATCTCTATGCTCCTTCACAATTTCTAGCTTCTCACCATTTCGAGAACAGATTTGCTCTAGATTCTCAACACCCCCCATTTATACAGCGCTTTTAACATAATAAACATCCCAAGGCGCTTCACAGGAGCATAAATCAGACCAAAGATTCGACACCAAGCCACATAAAGAGATATTGGGACAGGTGACCAAACTTTTGGTCAAAGATGCAGGTTTTAAGGAGTGTCTTAAAGGAGGACTGAGAGGCGGAGGGGTTTAGGGAGGGAATTCCAGAGCCAGTGATGGAAATCGGCGGTTGCACAGGAGGCCAGATTTGGAGGGGGTTACAGAGATAGGGAGGGGTGTAGGGGCTGGAGGAGGTTACAGAGATAGGGAGGGTTGTAGGGGCTAGAGGAGGCTAGAGAGATAAGAGCGGGTTGTAGAGGCTGGAGAATGTTAGAGTTAGGGAGGGTTGTAGAGCTGGAGGTTAAGAGAGATAGGGAGGGTTGTAAAGGCTGGAGGAGGTTACAGAGATAGGGAGAGTTGTAGGAGCTGGAGGAGGGTAGAGATAGGGAGGGTTGTAAGGGCTGGAGGAGGTTACAGAGATAGGGAGGGCTGTAAGTGCTGGAGGAGGTTACAGAGATAGGGAGGGTTGTAAGGGCTGGAGGAGGTTACAGTGATAGGGAGGGTTGTAGGGGCTAGAGGAGGCTAGAGAGATAAGGGAGGGTTGTAGAGGCTGGAGAATGTTACAGATAGGGAGGGTTGTAGGGCTGGAGGTTAAGAGAGATAGGGAGGGTTGTAAAGGCTGGAGGAGGTTACAGAGATAGGGAGCATTGTAGCAGCTGGAGGAGGGTCGAGATAGGGAGGGTTGTAAGGTCCGGAGGAGGTTACAGAGATAGGGAGGATTGTAGGGGCTGGAGGAGGTTACAGAGATAGGGAGGCTTGTATGGCTGGAGGAGGTTTCAGAGATAGGGAGGGTTGTAGGGGCTGGAGAAGGTTACAGAGATAGGGAGGCTTGTATGGCTGGAGGAGGTAGGGAGGGGCGAGGCCATGAAAGGATTTGAACAGGAGGATGAGAATTTTAAAATGGAGGCATTGCTGGACCGGTTCCCAGTGTAGGTCAGCAAGCACAGGGAGGGGGCGATGGATGACGGGACTCAGTGCGAGTTGGGACACAGGGCAGCAGAGTGTTGATGAGCTGAAGTTGATGGAAGGTGGGAGGCCGGCCTGGGGAGCATTGGAAATAGCCCAGTCCAGAAGGGGCAGAGGTGGTAGATGAGGGTTTCAGCAGCAGGTGTGCCGAGGCAGAGGGGCGGAGTTGGGCGAGGGTACCGAGGGTCCTGACCTCCTTGTTGTCTTTGGTCATGGCCTTCCACAGCTCTCCTGCTTTCTTCAACAGCTCAGTGATGCTGATCCCAGGGTTGCCCGATTTGATCTTCTCGCGCAACTGGCTTTCAGCCAAAACATGTAGGTGGACATGGACTGCTTGGGAGCATTGGGGTCCTTATCCTTTGACTGCTTGCCCTGCGGAGTAAAGGGGGAATCAGTAACCGGCGAATGTAGGCAGCATGGGTTAGATACAGTGGAGAGCTCCCTCTACATTGCCCTGACAGTGTCCCCCTTCCCCACCTCCCCACCCCACATCACTGTATACCCAGTATCAGCATCGAGTGCTCCCAGGGCAGGTACAGCACGGGGTTAGATCCAGAGTAAAGCTCCCTCTACACTGTCCCATCAAACACTCCCAGGGCAGGTGCAGCATGGGGTTAGTTACAGAGTAAAGCTCCCTCCACAATGTCCCATCAAACACTCCCAGGGCAGGTACAGCACATGTTAGATACAGAGTAAAGCTCCCGCTACACTGTCCCACCAAACTCTCCCTGGGCAGGGACAGGGGGTTAGATACAGAGTAAAGCTCCCGCTACACTGTTCCATCAAACACTCGCGGGGCAGGGACAGGGGGTTAGATACAGTGCAGAGCTCCCTCCACATTGCCCGACTTCGGGTTTGACCCCAGGTGCCAGAGCATGGAAGGTCAAGGTTTACCTTCGACCTTTTCCTCGTGGTTTTCTCTTTGACGATCTTGGCTTTCTTTGCCGGAGCTTTCTTGACCTTCTCGCCTTTGCTGTCCTCCTCGTTGTTGCTGGAGGAGTTTGGCGAGACTGACCTATCAAGAAAGACTGGATCAACTGGGCTTTTATTCACTGGAGTTCAGAAGAATGAGAGGGGATCTCATAGAATCGTTTAAAATTCTGACGGGTTTAGACAGGTTAGATGCAGGAAGAATGTTCCCAATGTTGGGGAAGTCCAGAACCAGGGTTCACAGTCTAAGGATAAGGGGTAAGCCATTTAGGACCGAGATGAGGAGAAACTTCTTCACCCAGAGAGTGGTGAACCTGTGGAATTCTCTACCACAGAAAGTTGTTGAGGCCAATTCACTAAATATATTCAAAAAGGAGTTAGATGAAGTCCTTACTACTAGGGGGATCAAGGGGTATGGCGAGAAAGCAGGAAAGGGGTACTGAGGTTGCATGTTCAGCCATGAACTCATTGAATGGCGGTGCAGGCTCGAAGGGCCGAATGGCCTACTCCTGCACCTATTTTCTATGTTTCTATGTTTCCCCCGGTGTTACTGTCATACCTGGAGGAGAAGGGAGGGCAGGTTAGCTCATAGACCCCATCCCCACCGAGAACCCACCTTTACAGACAGGCCCGCCCCCACCGAGGCCCCACCCCCACCGGGACTGCATGCCAAACGAGGCCCCACCCCCACTGAGACTGCATGCTGACCGAGGCCCCGCCTTTACAGAGAAGCCCCACCCCCACTGAGACCCCGCCCCCACAGAGACTGCACGCTGACCGAGGTCCTGCCTTTACAGACAGGCCCCGCCCTCACCGAGGCCCCACCTTTACAAATAGGCACCGCTCCCACTGAGGCCCCGCCTTTACAGACCGGCATCGCCCCCGCCCACGAGAGACGGAGAGACAGAGCGAGAGGGGTCGAGAAAGCTCTCCACAGGGTCCCTCGCACATCCCCTCCCCACCACCCAACTCCCCGACAGGTACTTACTCCTCATCCACTTCATCCTCCTTCTCTCCTGGCTTAAACGACTCATCTGTGAAAGGAATGAAAACACAAAGACTCCTCAGTCATTTAAGCACGGTATTTCCATTTCCCCCTGTCCCCGATATTGCAGATGCTCGCTGGGGTCTTTCAGACCCACAGGCTCAGAGTCACCCTCAGGAACCCCAAAGTTTATTCGATCCAGGGATATGGGCATTGTTGGCAAGGTCAGCATTTATTGCCCATCCCCAATTGCCCTTGAGAAGGTGGTGGTGAGCCACCTTCTTGAACTGCTGCAATCCGTGTGGTGAAGGTGCTCCCACAGTGCTGTTAGGGAGGGAGTGCCAGGACTTTTGTACAAAATGTCTTACTAATTTTAATTTACATTTAATTGTTGTAGTTCAAGTATTTTCCTCCTCATTTTAGTTGATGAAGGCAACACTGGGACACACACATTTTATGTTATGTGCATGCTATATCATATATTGGAGGCAAGTGTCCAGCTATGAGTGATTTTAAAAAGTAGGAACATTAGCTGCATACCTAAATATTACAATGTGTTTGAAACTTTATGTTTTTATCTAAATATCTTTCCCATGGTCACTTCTTGATCTACTAAATGATTTTTTGCTAATGCATATTCCAGTGGAATATTGTGCCACATGGTCCCAGATTTTGATGGAGCAGGGCATCTAACGACATGTCCTGTTGGTTGGACTTCTTCGTGCGTTTTTAGGATTTAAAAAATTGTTCCTACAAAGTTGCTGGAATGGCGGGGTTCAAGGGATACAGGGTATCTGGGACCTTGGTGAAAAATTGGAGCAACAGTCTATCTTCTAAACCAATGAGATTATTGAGATGGAGAAATAAACACAGGAAGGACTGAGAGGAGGGTGAATTAAAGAGGGTAAATTCAATATCTAATTAGGTACAGAAAGAAAAATAAAGAGAGAAAGAAAGAATGGATGAAGAGAGAGAGAGAGAGAAAAAAAAGCAAAGGAAAAGTAAGAAAATTGCAAAAATTAAATATTTGACATTTTTTAAAACACCCAACAATAGTTCACAACTTGAAGGAATGGGACTCCACACTTTTAATTGTTCACTTTCTGGGCAAGAGAGGTTGATTGGCGGTCATTAACAATGATCACATTCCACAGAAGCACATATTGCAGACAAGTCTTTAAAATGGCAGATCTTCCAGAACAATCTGTGGAAGCTTGTGAAACTTCCTGCTTCTTGTCAGTTGACCTATCTCTTATTAAACCCTCTAGTTGCAGTAACACAATATATCCACAGTGTGGAGCTATAGACATTACACTTCTCCCTCCTTAATGAAGAAGTTATTATAATAACAATCATCATACATAACTTGCATGTTTATACATAATAAAGCATATGGACTTATTTTACCATATTTACAAATTAAGCTTAACCACTTGTTTTCTGTTTCGAAGAGGATACCTTCGCTCTCGAACAGAACCTTCCAAACATGGTGTCGAATTTAAACTCATTTGAGGCTGATCCTGAAGAAAGTTTTCTTCTAAGGGATGCCCTTGATTTCCATTTGAACTCACTCTTAACTTCAGACTGTTTGTTTTCCCGACTCGGATTCAGCCTTAAATTCTGACTTTCTCTTGGAATTATTTCCAGTACATTAGATGTAGGATATGCTACTGGTGCATCAAAACTAACTGATTAGTCAGAAATAATTGAATCATTCCCATCTTCAACTCCTTTCATGTCTGTAGGTAAAATATGATCAATGTGAACAAACCTAACCTGTCCATTATCAAACACCTTGACCAAATATGTGTGAGGACCACATATCTTCACCACTCTTCCTAGTAACCACTTTACCCATTTATGGTGATGGTTCTTCATGCTCACCTTCTGATTTAATTTCACACTTCTCTCTTTTACTCTACCACTATCATGATTCTCTTTCTGCCTTAATTGTGTCTCTTCCACGGTTGTGCCTAATTTGGTTTTAACAATGAGAATCTGGTTTGTGGCTGTCGTTTAAGAAAGAATTCTGCTGATGTTCTATCAGTAGTTGTATGAGGAGTATTACGATATGTAATTAGAAAATTAGCCAATTTGTGATCCAATCACAACTGTCGTTACTTTGGATTTGGATCCAACATTTGTTTTATGAGGGCACATTTTACAATTTGTACAGTGCGCTCTGCTGCAGCATTCGAAGCAGGGTGGTACGGTGGAACCTTGGTATGTTTCACCCCATTTTTGCTCGTGAACAGTGCAAATTCTTCTGAATGAAATTGTGGTCCATTAACCGAAACAATTTCTTCAGGGAGGCCAAATGAAGAAAATAAACTTCGCAAAATGTCTAATGTTTTACTTGTTGTTATTTTCCACATTGGAAACACCTCGACCCATTTTGAATGGCTATCAATCACAATGAATAATTGTTGTCCTGCTAGCTCAGCAAAATCGATATCTAGCCTTTGCCACACCCTGGGAAGCCATTTCCATGGCTGTAATGGTACTGATGGTGGTTGCTTGCTTACCAATTGACATGTCGTACACTGATTCATGATGTACTCTATATCTTAATCAAGACCTGGCCACCATAATTAACTACATGCAAAACTTTTGCTCAAGCACATTCCCAGGTGCTGGTCATGGAGGTCTGCTAATAATTTGGACTGAATTTATTTGGTATAACCACACTTGCACCCCACATGATATAATCTTTATCGACTGATAATTCATTCCTACGAATGAAGAATGGATGAATATCTTTGTCTGTTACCTGGTTTGGCCAGCCATTTGCAATATAATCATACACCTTTGACATCACTGGGTCATGTTTGGTTGCTCTACCAATCTCTTCAGCTGTGACTGGCAGTTCATCAATGTATGAAAGATAAAACACTTCTTCCCTATCAGGTGTAACTTGTGATGGGGAAGGCAATCTAGACATTGCATCAGCATTACTGTGATCAGCTGATCGTCTGTATTCCATATCATATGTATATGCTGACAAAATCAAAGCCCATCTCTCCATTTGGACTGAGCTAATGTTGGAACTGGGGATTTTGGATGGAGGATTGCTGTTCGGGGCTTATGGTCCTTAACGATAGTAAACTTACGACCATACAATTATTTGTGAAACTTCTTGACCCCAAAGATTAATGCCAAAGCTTCCATTTCGATTTGCGCATAATTACACTCACTGGCACTGAGAGTACGTGAAGCAAAAGCAATTGGTCTCTCCTCCCCACCACGTAATACATGAGAGATCACTGCCCCAACTCCATATGGAGAGGCATCACATGCTAGCTTGATCTCCTTAGATATGTCATAGTGAACTAACATGGTGCTCTCTACCAATTTGCTTTTACACTCCTTGAATGCTGTATTGCATTCTTTTGACTACTTCCAATGGATCTATTTTTTCAATAGTTCATTCAGTGGATGTAATACTGTTGCCAAATTTGGTAGGAACTTCCCATAATAGTTCAAAAGACCCAAGAATGAATGAAATTCAGTGACATTCCTGGGAGTGGGTGCATTTCTGATTGCATCCAGTTTTCCTTTGGTTGGATGTAAACCATCTTTGTCTACTCTCTACCCTAAGTGCTCCACTGAATTTTGAAATAACTCACACGAGCAGACATTCGTACTCTGTGCTTCTCTAGCCATTTTAGGACTTCATTCAATATGTTATTATGAATGTGCCTATCTAGTGCTGAAATGAGTATGTCATCTCACTAACATACTACCCCTTGCAAAATCCGGTTCATCACCCCTTGGACTATGGCAGGGGCAGAAGACACTCCAAATGGTAGCCTATTAAATTGATATAGGCCTAGATGAATATTTATAGTCAAACATGACTTGGACTCCTCATCTAGTTCAAGCTGTAAGTAGGCATTCGTAAGATCCAGTTTTGAGAATATCTGACCACCTGTGAGTGTTGTGAACAAATCTTCTATATTCGGCAATGTATTGGGGACATTACCCTCTAGAACCTGGTTTACGGTTACTTTATAATCTCCACACAATCTTACCTTACCATCGGACTTAGGTACAACAACAATGGTTGTAGCCCAATTACATTGATCTATCTTACAAATAATGTTCTCAATCTATAATCTTTTGAGTTCTTGCTCAACTTTCTCCTTGAGTGCATATGGTACAGAACATGGCTTGCAGTAAATCGATCTAGCGTCCTTCTGTACCCTGACACTCACCTTGAAGCTTTGGATCGGACTGCCCGTTTCACAGAACACCTTCGGATAACTCTTGATAACATCATCCATTGATGCACATCTCATTTCAGCATGGAAAATCTCATTCCAATCCAGCTTCAGTGATCTCAACCAATTTCTTCCCAGTAAGGCAAGCTTGTCTCCTTTCACTATTATTAGAGGCAAGTTCTGAAATTGATCTTTATATTTCACCGGTACAGTGATACGACCTACCACAGGAATGTTCTCTCCCGAGTAGCCTCGCAGCTCCATCTTGGATTTCTCCAATGGGAAATCACGCAATTTGTCGCGGTATAGCAACTCTGGTTCTACATTCACCAGTGTCGATTTCCATTGGTATCTTGAATCCCGCAACATCTATGTGGATTTTGATACTTTTCAAATCGCTGTCCATTAATCCCGTGCTCCTGATGACATTTAACTCTAACATCTCCTCATCCTGTTGTTGTTCTTCCATGCTATGTAGTCTCTGGGGATTTCTACTCATAGCTTTAAAAGCTGGACTCATAGCTTTGAAAGCTGGTTTACCCTTCAGTTGGCATGCCTTTGCAAGATGCCCAGTTTTTCTGCAGAAGAAACATATGGACAACTTTGAGCAGGCACTGATAGCACGACTTCAATGCTTTGTTACAATTTCGAGTTTCTGAGACTTTGGGCCCCCACCACCTTTTACTTTGGACCTGCAGGTGATTCACCTCGGTTGTCTGATGACTGTAATTATTATGAAATTATCGGGAATATTGGTCAGCCATGCCCATCGACCTAGCTGTTGTAAGGGATGGTTTTCAGGGGGTCAGCTTTCCCTTCTGACCTTATATGAGCGGTTCCGAATCGCTCCCACACCCTTGGTTCTAGACACTGGAATTATGAAGGGACTGTGACAGACTTGGACAGACAATCGGTTTCAAGGTAGGAAGCAGGTATGGCTTTATTGTGTTTAAAAAGAAGTAAAAGGCACACCTTTAATAACACACACAGACCAATACACACTGAAGGGTACAACACATTGAATAAAATGTCAAATTACAGCCTGTGGGGAAAAGAATACAGCTTAAACTCTAAATGGGGTAAAGAGGAGAATGCAGATACATTTACACAAGTTATCCCAGCCTCCCCGCTCCCAATTCCCGAAACGAACTAAGTTATAGCTCTGAGGGTTCAGGGGCTATGCTCACCAATCCCTTTAGACAGTTGCCGGTGAATCACGGTTTCGGGGTTCGCTGCACTTGGCCTTCTAGACGAGCCATACCCCGGATGGAGGAGAGGATTTCGGACTGCATTGTCTTTCGTTGGGGTGCGTCCGTTGATGCGCTAAGTTGCGTTTTGGATGTATGGGGTAAGTACCCACTTTCTTTGGTTAGGAATAGTTTTAGTTAGTCCCTTTTGGTAATTTCTGGAGGGAAGTGCGTGGAGAGACATGAGTCCGGGGTCGGCGAGAGGCCTACAAAAGGCCGCCAGAAGCGCCTGATGGACTGCATCCCAGAGTACTTAAGGAGGTGGCCTTGGAAATAGCAGATGCATTGACAGTCATTTTCCAACATTCCATTGACTCTGGATCAGTTCCTATCGAGTGGAGGGTAGCCAATGTAACCCCACTTTTTAAAAAAGGAGGGAGAGAGAAAACAGGGAATTATAGACCGGTCAGCCTGACATCGGTAGTGGGTAAAATGATGGAATCAATTATTAAGGATGTCATCGCAGCGCATTTGGAAAGAGGTGACATGATAGGTCCAAGTCAGCATGGATTTGTGAAAGGGAAATCATGCTTGACAAAACTTCTGGAATTTTTTGAGGATGTTTCCAGTCGAGTGGACAAGGGAGAACCAGTTGATGTGGTATATTTGGACTTTCAGAAGGCTTTCGACAAGGTCCCACACAAGAGATTAATGTGCAAAGTTAGAGCACATGGGATTGGGGGTAGTGTGCTGACGTGGATTGAGAACTGGTTGTCAGACAGGAAGCAAAGAGTAGGAGTAAATGGGTACTTTTCAGAATGGCAGGCAGTGACTAGTGGGGTACCGCAAGGTTCTGTGCTGGGGCCCCAGCTGTTTACACTGTACATTAATGATTTAGACGAGGGGATTAAATGTAGTATCTCCAAATTTGCGGATGACGCTAAGTTGGGTGGCAGTGTGAGCTGCGAGGAGGATGCTGTGAGGCTGCAGAGCGACTTGGATAGGTTAGGTGAGTGGGCAAATGCATGGCAGATGAAGCATAATGTGGATAAATGTGAGGTTATCCACTTTGGTGGTAAAAACAGAGAGACAGACTATTATCTGAATGGTGATAGATTAGGAAAAGCGGAGGTGCAATGAGACCTGGGTGTCATGTTACATCAGTCATTGAAGGTTGGCATGCAGGTACAGCAGGCGGTTAAGAAAGCAAATGGCATGTTGGCCTTCATAGCGAGGGGATTTGAGTACAGGGGCAGGGAGGTGTTGCTACAGTTGTACAGGGCCTTGGTGAGGCCACACCTGGAGTATTGTGTACAGTTTTGGTTTCCTAACTTGAGGAAGGACATTCTTGCTATTGAGGGAGTGCAACGAAGGTTCACCAGACTGATTCCCGGGATGGTGGGACTGACCTATCAAGAAAGACTGGATCAACTGGGCTTGTATTCACTGGAGTTCAGAAGAATGAGAGGGGACCTCATAGAAACGTTTAAAATTCTGACGGGTTTAGACAGGTTAGATGCAGCAAGAATGTTCCCAATGTTGGGGAAGTCCAGAACCAGGGGTCACAGTCGAAGGATAAGGGGTAAGCCATTTAGGACCGAGATGAGGAGAAACTTCTTCACCCAGAGAGTGGTGAACCTGTGGAATTCTCTACCACAGAAAGTTGTTGAGGCCAATTCACTAAATATATTCAAAAGGGAGTTAGATGAAGTCCTTACTACTCGGGAGATCAAGGGGTATGGCAAGAAAGCAGGAAACGGGTACTGAAGTTGCATGTTCAGCCATGAACTCATTGAATGGCGGTGCAGGCTAGAAAGGTCGAAAGGCCTACTCCTGCACCTATTTTCTATGTTTCTATGTTTCTATGTTTCTCCCCCGTTGGGTCGTTCAGAAGTAGATTGTAGAGCGGTTGTCAATTTTGTTGCGGACAACCTTCCGTTTCGTGGGCCTCGAGCTCGGTCAGTTCTTGATGAGTTCTGGTAGTTTCCTTCACTATTCCATTTCTTCACTGTAGAGGAAGCAGGCTGCTTGTGTCTGTGTCTGTGTTCCAGTCTGTGTCCTTGTTCGAGTCTGTGTTCTGCTAGTTTTTCCATGTAAAACTGGGGGATAGATATATCCCCCAAAAAAAGCTCCGTTATCTCCCATCAAATCTCTTGGGCTCTGTTTAAACTGTTCTGTCCATTGATTTTCAAATGTCTCCTTTGTCAGCAGTAACTCGATTAGGGTGTGAGAATGTGCTATCACTGGTTTTGCATTGTTTTAGGATTGTCCAGTTTTTCTGACCATGATTTCCATTGTGCTTGATTGGGTAATTCGATTATCTCTTAGGGGGTGAATAGCCTGGGATCCTTAATGCACGAATTTGCTTCAGAGGTTGGCCCCACCTCCTGTATTTGGTTACTCTTTTTCACAGCCAAAATGTTGTAGAATCTTAAAATTGATATGCTCCTTCCCATAGATGTTTCGGGGATCTCAAGCTTCTGTAATTTAGGTCCATTTTGAATTCCCTTTCCTATGAGTCCAAACACTGCGGGGGGGGGGGGGTCTCCATGAATGCATCCCCTTTTATCCCCCACAGGCTTTGTCTGCCCCTTTAAACTCATTTTAAAAGCCCAGGAAGGGATTCTTCCCCTCTGCAGGGGAAAGGTACCTGGAATCTTTGCGTGATATTGGTAAATTCTGCATTCCCCCTGTGATACCATATGACTTATGGTATCATCTTCGAGGTGAGCAAAGTTCCTGACTCCCAAGAGATAACCTTCCCCGTAAATTAGCTAAACTAATACCCAAAATGCATTACACTTATGCAACATCACCATAGATGCACACTTTCCCCTTTACAGGTACAACGTTTTTACATTTATACCCTCCCAGCTTGGAGGGGGTTCAATCACTACAATTGCATTTCAGCACAGTTACATTTCATTTTAGTTACATTATATTCACCAGCATATAGGCAACGAAGAGCCATATTACAGAAGGAAAAAAACATAGATTAAAATTAAACAACATCGATTGGTCTCCTGAGGTTTGTCCATCACCCGGTAATGTCTGGATCCTGCCCTTGAGAACTGCTCTCAGGCTGGCTGACACACAAGACAAACTCTTAACAATCATCTAAACATTACTGCAACATTACCCTCAATTCTAAACTAAACCTTAAAATGTAAAATGGTGCAGTCAGCTGCCTTAAACTAAAATTAGAGCTATGTACAACCGCCACCCGTCTCCGGGTGGCCTGGTTAGTCCCTGTCAGGTCCATGCCTTGTGCGGCCTGATAGCCGCCTGGATGCTAGGGTTTCCCCGCAGCCGGTGAGCTGGAGACCCTTGTCTCTGGGACAGCTCGTTGCTACTGCTCCTGTGAGACCCTCACCGCTGGAGGCGGCTGGTTGGTGGTCCCTACTCTTAGCGGCCTCTGTACTTCTGACCTTCGGCCTTTCCTGTCGGGCTGCCTTCTCCTCGGGTAGAATCGGTGAGGCTCAGATGCCGGTGACCACGGTATCTTTAGCCGTGGTGTATGGAGGGTCCTTCTCAGGGCTTGGGTTACTGGGGGTGCATCTGAATCCCAAATGATGGGTGGGATTGCCCCTCCAGTACTGCAATTCACCATCCCTATAGGCACGGTTTCTGAGCCTGCCACATTCCCTGTGGGCCCTCCACCGTCGGGGGTGGCCAACGGAGGGTCCCTGTCCTGAGGACGGTTCACCCCTCCCGGCTGCCCTCTGTGCTTGGCTGACCCTGGGTTGTACAGCTTGCACTGGTTGATGTGGAATCACTTAGTACGGCGGGGCAGCTTTATGGCATAGACCATCAGGCTTGCCTTGTCCACAATGCTGTATGGCCCCATATATGATGCTTCAAAAACCCCGACCCGAGCATAGTTCCTCACCATGACCTGGTCCCCTATCTCCCATTCGTGGTGTTTGCTGGGTTCTAGCAGCAATTGGTTACTTCGATGCTGTCTGCCCATGTTACTAGCAGCCTGCGAGTGAATCTGTTTGAGGTGTTCAAACAGGTTCCTGACAAACCGGTCCTGGTTCACCTCTCTGAGCTGACCTTCTGTGAGCACCGGGGCTAGGACATGGGTGGGGGTCCGCATGATCCGGCCAGTCATGAGCTCGTATGGGGAATACCCGGTGCTCTTTGACTGGCTGGCTCGGATCCCCATTAGGACCAACGGTCAGACCTCCACCCACTTTTGGGGTGAGTCTCCCGTTTCCTTCCGCAGCCTTTCTTTAATGGTGCACTTTAAACGCTCCACAATACCCGATGACTGTGGATTGTGGGCAACGTGCCATTTCCTCTCAATGCCGAGCACCTTAAGGGTTGCCTGCATTACCTGCCCGGTGAAATGGCTCCCCTGGTCCGGCTCCACATACTGTGGGAGTCCCCACTGGGAGAACACTTCCCTCACTAGAATCTTAGCTGTCCCTTGTGAGGTGGCTGTTCGGCAGGGGAAGGCTTCAACCCATTTTGAGAACACGTCCACCAGGACTAGGCGGTATTTGTAGCCTCCCTGGGCGGTGGGTAGGGGCCCGATGTAATCGATTTGGATTGACTGTCATGGTCCCTCTACCCTCCTGACGTGTCCTAGGGACACCTTCCTTTTCTGGGGGTCAGGATTGTTTGCAGCACACACCAGGCAGTTCGCACAGAACTCGCGGACGTCCTCCCTGAGTCCCGGCCACCATCCTGCCTGTTCCACCCGTTGCCAGGTGGTCTCAGGCCCGGGGTGTCCCGCTCCTGGACCCTCATGGGCTAGTTTTAGGAATTCCCTCTGGTGCTGCTGTGGCACGACCCATTGTCCCTCTTTAAACAGCATGCCTTCCTTAACTGTAATGGCTGCTGTGCCGTACGGACCTTCTACTCTCTCTCCTCTAGCTAGCGCGTTCAGTACAGCTTTCAGGACTGGGTCCTGCAGCTGAACTGTTTTGAAGTCCGGGGCCAAAGTTATCCCTGTACTCTGCTGCCCTGTTCTTATTCTTGACCGCTGCTATGCGGCCGGTGTCATAGGGGTCCCAGAACTTTCCTGTGCGGGCACCTTCTTTGGCCAGTTTGTCAGCCTGTTGGTTTCCCTCTGCACGGGGTTCGGTTTTTGAATGGGCCTTCACCTTATGTATGTAGACCTTTCCTTCTTCCCCCACCGCTGTCATGACTTTCTCCAGCAGGGGCATGATTGCCAGGGGTCTCCCGTCAGCGGACGTGTATCCGCGACGGGACCAGATAGCCAGGTCCTCCGTACATGAATTGCAGGTGAACATACTGTCCGAGCAAATCGTGTATGGGGTTGGGAATTCCTCGGGGTGGGTCACCATGTACATTACTTTGGACAGTTCAGCATGCTGGGCGCTCATGGTGCTGGGGAACTTGATTGCCAGGGCAATATCTGCCCTTGGGTCATAGACTCCGCACCCAGTGAGTCGTTCGCCAGCAGATACCGTGCTGGACCAGTCCACGTAGATGTCCCGGCCTGTAGGGTGTAACCCAGCCCGAAGGCCGATGTTCACCTCCCATACCCCTTCTATGGATCACCTGTGGGCTTTCCCTGGGTAGATTAGGTTGGCTGTGAACCTTGGCTCGCGAGGGCCTTCTACTCTGAGGTCCATCTGGGAGAGCAGCAGGGTCCAGCGAGCAATGCGAGCACTGCTCACCGTCCCGTCCTTAATCCTCCCATCTAGGAGCAACTGAGTAGGTGTGTGGTGGGTTAGGAGTGTTAGAGGAGACCTTCCCGTGAAGATCAAGGATCTTTTCACTGCCCAATGTGTGGCTAGGACATGTCTCTCACAGTTGGAGTACCCCTTCTCCACATCTGTGAGGATCCTGGAGGAGTAAACCACCGGCCTCAACTGGCCGTGCTGCTCTTGAAGCAGCACTGAGCTCAAACTGTCCCCGCTGGCTGCCACCTCCAGGAAAAACTCCTTTCCTACATCTATCGCTCCCAAGGCTGGCACGGTCTGCAAGTCCTTCTTGAGCTGATTAAATGCTGCCTCGCAACCCTCATCCCAGTCCCACTCTACCCCCTTGTGTAGGAGCCTGAGCAGAGGGGCTGCGGTGGCTGCATAATCCTCAATGAAGTCTCTGCAGTACCCGATGAGCCCTAGAAAGGATCTTACCCCTGTCACTGTGTTGGGGGCTGGTAACTCCTGTACTGCCTCCCTTCTAGCCTTGTCTATGGCCCTTTCCCCAGCGCGCACAGTCAGCCCCAGGAATTTGACTTCCTTCTGGCCGATCTGTGCCTTTTTGGGGTTTACTTTAAACCCTTCTTCTTTTAGCAGCTCCAGCAGCTCAGCCAGCAGTGGACCATGCTCCTCCCCCTGATCGGTGAACAGGAGCAGGTCATCCACATACTGCACCAACTGCTGGGGTCTGCTAAATCCCTTTAAACAGTTCGCCATACATTGGTGAAAAATGCTGGGACTATTGTGGAAGCCTTGGGGAAGACAGTTCCACGTGTATTGTTGGCCCTTAAAGGTAAAGGCGAACTTGTACTGGTCCTCCCGTTTTAAAGGAATGGACCAGAACCCATTTGAAATGTCCAGCACCGTGAAAGTGGTCGCGGATGCTGGAATACTCCCTATGAGATCCACTACAGCTGCTACAGTGGGTGCACGGGCAGGGATATTCTTATTTAGTACTCGATAGTCCACGGTGGCCCTCCATGAGTTGTCCGGTTTCTTAACTGGCCACAGTGGAGAGTTCACATGGGTTGCTATCGGTCTGAACATCCCTTGCTCTACCAGTGATCCCAGCGTCGTTGTCAGGTCTGCCTCTGCCTCCCTGGGGAAGTTATATTGCTTTAGTGGTCGGGTCATGGGGTCCCCTACTCATCTAACTTCCACCCCCGTTACCCTACCACAGTCATGTTTATGGGTGGCAAATGCTGCAAGGTGTGCCCGTACATATGCCTGGTACTCCACTGGGATATTACTGACCAGTAATTCCAAGTCATAACCCTACTTTGGCTTCACAGTACACAATGTTGGCCCCTTGGCCCCTTTTTCTGGGATCACCGCCACCTCACCTTCCCTGTCAGTCACTATGGCTCCCCATAGACAGTGGTTCCTGAGATCCACTAGGATCTGGTGGCCAATGATAAAATCAGCCCCCAGGATCCCTTTTCCCTTCTGCTCCCATTTCATCAGGACACAGTTCCATTTGGTTTTGAGTGTCCCTAACTGAATGGTGAGCGGGATGGAAAACGAATCAGTTTGCTCATTGCCTGTGAACCCCACTAGACTGTACGGGACCCCGTTCGATAGAGGTGAGGTAGCTGGGTTATCTGCAAATGCAAGGGTGCTGGAAGCACCAGTATCTAGCAGGTAGGTCCCTTTCACTTTCTCTACCTCCATCGTAACGCACGGTCTCTTCCAGACATCGTACTCTAGGGAACACAGGTACACAGGCTGCGCTGGCTCTAGTCATGCATCTGGATGGGTTGGAGCAGAGAGTTTTACCGTACCGGCTACTGCACCAATTGCGATAGCTACTGCTCCCTGTCCGTTTATAAGTATCTGTAGGGCGGCTACGAGTGTCTCATATGAGTTGGGTGTTTCTGCCCCGGCCTTACGGGCTGGGGCTGAAGTGGCCTTTCCCTTAGTCTCTTTCCATGGGTTCCTACAGTCCTTCCTCCAGTGCCCACTTTTCCCACACCCAAAACACTCACCCCCTTTGTGGGGAGGGTTCCCACCTTCCTGATGCCAGTCTCTCTTGCCTTGGCTGGGTTTAATCTCATGGACCCTCCCTTTAGAGGAGGGCTCCTCTGTCCCTCTACCGTTCCAATAAGCCAGCGTCAACTGTCTGACCACTGTCTCCTCGGTGGTTCTGGCATCTCTTGGATCGAACCAGACCTCGGCTTTTGCCTTTACTCCAGGTAAGCTGTTTGCCACCAGGCTGCGGAGCCAGTGAGCCAGCTCGTTAGGGTTCAGGTGGGCCCGGTCAAGAACCCCACTACAGGCCCTTTCGTAGACCGGCCACAACCTGTCGGCGAAAGCCTGTGGACTCTCCCCATAGAGCTGCACTGTTTTCTCCACTCGGGAGAAAGGACTCCCGTCGTTCATACCCATGGCCTCTAGAACCTCCTCCTTAACCGTAGCGTACGTGTTTCGCCCCTTTCTGCTGTCTGCAGAGAGGGAATGGCACAGCTTGGTGTCTAGTGAGAAAAGCAACAGCTTAGCCTGCTCCGAATCATCGCACCCGTTAATATCTCCTGTGTGTTCCACTTCCAAGAAGTGTACCAAGGGATGCCCCTGTTGGGTGAGCTTACTTAGGTGGCCTATCATAGCCCTCAGTTTTTGGGTGTCGTGGGGGACTACGAAGTTGCTTTCTAGGGGTCCTGCTGCCCCATTGGCATCAGGCGGGCCAAACTTCTGCTGCCGGACCGGGTGCATTGGCCCTGGTTCCGGCCCTTCTTGTATTGGCTCGCCCTCTTCCCCCTGCTGCCAAGCCGAGTTAAAACTCCGGGCTGCCGGTGTTGGTAGTTTGCAATCCTTGCCTGCCCCGCACTTTGGCTGACACCCCTGCTGCCCCGGGCCATTCCTGGGAGCTGCAGGCGGTGACTGAGGGGTTTCTCCTTACCCAACCAGGTGTTCCTGGGCTAAACCCGGGTTTATCAGGCACACCATGCCTTTAGCCCAGGATAGAGCAAGGTTCAAGCTTTGAATCTGCTGCTGGCAGGGGCCATGGTCTCCTGCCTCAAAGTCCCTGGTACTGGCTACCTTATAGGCTACCTGAATGTCTCTCACCCTCTCCCCGTACTCTTTAACTTGCTTGGCTAGGCAGGAATTCTCTTCCCGCAATGCCAGTTCGCTATTCTTGGCTTCAATAATCTGACACTGTAAAAGGTCCAATTGGGTTTTGTGCCTTTCTTTAGTGAGCTCTCTACTTTCCTTTAACCGTCCCACCTCTGTCGACAGCCTTTCCTCAACTGTGGCCCTTGCGCTGGACCTCTCTGCTGCCTGTCTCAATACTCCCTTTAATTTCTCATTCTCCTCATCTGGAAGCCGGATCTGTTGCTGAAGGCAAATTAGCCAAATGGCCTTCTCTATCGACCTTTTATGGTCCTTGCTCTCGGTCCATTGAGCTGCAGCATCTTCTGGATGCTCAGCATACAATAGATCGAGTACCCACTCCTTAGCCACATTTACCCTCTTAAACACATACGAGGAAATCCCCTCTTCCATTTTGCTTTGTTTCCTGAAACCAGTCTCTCTCGTATCACGTCCCTTGTACCAGTGTCCCATCTGGGTCGCCATGTGTAAGGGGTGGTTTTCAGGGGGTCAGCTTTCCCTTCTGACCTTATATGAGCGGTTCCAAATCGCTCCCACACCCTTGGTTCTAGACACTGGAATTATGAAGGGACTGTGACAGACTTGGACAGACAATCGGTTTCAAGGTAGGAAGCAGGTATGGCTTTATTGTGTTTAAAAAGAAATAAAAGGCACACCTTTAATAATACACACAGACTAATACACACTGAAGGGTACAACACATTGAATAAAATGCCAAATTACAGCCTGTGGGGAAAAGAATACAGCTTAAACTCTAAATGGGGTAAAGAGGAGAATGCAGATACATTTACACAAGTTATCCCAGCCTCCCCCTCCCAATTCCCTTAACTAACTAAGTTTTTGCTCTGAGGGTTCAGGGGCTATGCTCACCAATCTCTTCGGACACTTGCCGGTGAATCACGGTTTCGGGGTTCACTGCACTTGGCCTTCTAGGCGAGCCACACCCCAGACGGAGGAGAGGACTTCGGACTGCGTAGTCTTCGGTTAGGGTGCGTCCGTTGATGCGCTAAGTTGCGTTTTGGATGTATGGGGTAAGTACCCACTGTCTTTGGTTAGAAATAGTTTTAGTTAGTCCTTTTTGGTAATTTCTCCCCCGTTGGGTCGTTCAGAAGTAGATTGTAGAGTGGTTGTCAATTTTTCTGCGGACCACCTTCCATTTCGTGGGCCTCGTGCTCGGTCAGTTCTTGATGAGTTCTGGTAGTTTCCTTCACTATTCCATTTCTTCACTGTAGAGGAAGCAGGCTGCTTGTGTCTGTGTCTGTGTTCCCGTCTGTGTCCTTGTTCAAGTCTGTGTTCTGCTAGTTTTTCCTTGTAAAACTGGGGGATAGATATATCCCCCAAAAAAGCTCCATTATCTCCCATCATATCTCTTGGGCTCTGTTTAAACTGTTCTGTCCATTGATTTTCAAATGTCTCCTTTGTCAGCAGTAACTCGATTAGGGTGTGAGAATGTGCTATCACTGGTTTTGCATTGTTTTAGGATTGTCCAGTTTTTCTCACCATGATTTCCATTGTGCTTGATTGGGTAATTCGATTATCTCTTAGGGGGTGAATAGCCTAGGATCCTTAATGCACGAATTTGCTTCAGAGGTTGGCCCCACCTCCTGTATTTGGTAACTCTTTTTCGCAGCCAAAATGTTGTAGAACCTTAAAATTGATATGCTCCTTCCCATAGATGTTTAAGGGATCTCAAGCTTCTATAATTTAGGTCCATTTTGAATTCCCTTTCCTATGAGTCCAAACACTGGGGGAGGGGGGGTCCGGTCTCCATGAATGCATCCCCTTTTATCCCCCGCAGGCTTCGTCTGCCCCTTTAAACTCATTTTAAAAGTTCAGAAAGCGATTCTTCTCCTCTGCAGGGGAAAGGTATCTGGAATCTTTGTGAAATATTGGTAAATTCTACACTGTCGACAAGCTATATCAAAAGTTAAATCAGGCGTTGTCAATAACTTTCTTCTGATCACATCATTTTTCATCTCACAAACAAAACGATTCCGCAATGCTCGGTTTTGAAAGGTTCTGAAATTACAGTGAATAGATAGCTTTTTTAATGCTCCAATGTACTCACTGATATTTTCATCAGCCTTTTGATTTCCTATACCGAAACGATAGCTTTCAGCAATTTCTAAGGGTACGGGGTTGTAATGTTCCAGCTTAGTTAAAATATCCTTAAGCATTGTGTCCTTTGGCTCAGCAGGCACAAGAAGATTTATCAGTGTTTCATACAATTCAGGGCCAGCTTCAGATAAGAAAATCGCTCTTTTTCTTTCCAACACTGTTCAGTTCTGGTCAGCATTGTCTGGAACTTCGATTATGTTATTTGCAGTGAAATACATTTCTAGCCATTCCACATATGCCTTAAACCTTTCCTGGTTGCATTTATATTCACCTAAATGCCCCATTACTCCTGTGGGTGTAGCTATTTTGACTCTGCAGTTCAACCTGTGTGCTTGTAATTTACCTTGGATTTTGTAGCTGTTAACAAAATAGAGAAGCTTCCAAAGTCTCTCTGTCAGCTGGCTGAATCCTTCACCAATGAAAATTTCAGCTTTGTTTTATCCGATTATCCCATCCTTGTCGCCATTGTGATAAATCCACAGAAGCACACACTGCAGACAAGTCTTTGAAATGGCAGATATTCCAGAACATTCTGTGGAAGCAGTGGAACCTCCTGCTTCTTGTCAGGTGACCTGTCTTTTATTAAACCCTCTAGTTTCAGTAACACAATACGTCCACAGTGTGGAGCTACAGACATTACACACATCGTTAAAAGGGTACTTGTGCTGTTAGTTACAAGACTTGCCTTTCTGTGGTGAGTTTAATGGGTAATTAATGTTCAAATGCAGCAACTTCATGAAACTTCCAGGCGAGATGCCATTTTTGCAAAGGAGGAGTGGGGCAAATTGTCCAGCAACTTGTGGCGATTCGCAATTGACAGGGTGTTTCTTCCTAGCCACAAGTTCCTGCCAATTTGCACATTAATAGTGTTCACACGCAGTTTTTTCAGCAAAATCTGGGCCGTGGTATATGTTACAAAATGGTGAATACATTTACAGAAATATACACAAGCGCTGCTGAATGTTTGATTGGGGATATGCACCAGAATTTATAACAGCTGAAAGGATGAATACATGCTCGTGTTATAATTGCAGACTGCTTTTGTCCTAAGATGAATAAAATACATCTGATTTTCTTGTAGCATCATCTGCAAATTTTCCTTTCATGTTATTACCTATGTGGTGCAGGTTTTATTCACTTTGTTGTCCCAGCACAGTAACTGCTGAGCGGATATCATTACGAGTTCCAAAGGTACAAAATGCAATTCCCCAAATGAACTTAAGTGGTTCAGCCAATAGGCAGATTGCATTCTTCACTATTCCAAACTCTGTTAGCACTGTAGGAAAACATTTATCCCTGTAACCCCATCCGTAATCTTTCAACTAAAAAGCAAATCAAAGTCAAGATTCTGTAAGTTAAGACTATTTAACAGTTACGTTAAATTAATGATACAGTAAGTTACAGGTGGAACAGGTTTTTATTTTTTTACTCAACGAATAACTACTCCATGTAATGCACTGAGGTGTTTTATCCTGAATATTTTTTCTCTTCAATTTTATGATAAATGTGTGTTAAATGTACATTATGGAAAACATGGTATATACCTAATCTGAACAAAGCATTAAACACTTTTCAACAAGCATGAGGCAATTTTGGTAATGCACACTAGTCATCATGGCATCCACTTCCTTATATATGAAAAAACCAGACAAGATGATTAATTATTAAAAAGTACATTGCTCATTCTTCTGGCTATATAGCAGTGAAAGTAGTGAGTCATGTGATCCGTCTATCTCACTATCATCATCCTTTAATATTTTCTCTAACTGTACACCATAATGCGTTGAAACATGAGGTTTTGCAAGTATTACAGATTCCTACCTCCAAATTCTCGAGGCAAACAGTGCACCTTGAGAGAGCCAAATGTGCACTCAGCTGGACAGCAAGAGGCCCAATGCCTGCCACTACGTCTTAGTAGTTGTTTATGGATTAAATGCAGATATCATCACCCAGAGCTTAACCTAATATCTGAAACAAAGATATAAAAGATGGAAAAGAAATAATTTCTGTTTGCACCAGCTATCACTGCCTCCTCTTCTCATAGCATATGCTCCCAATTAAAGATCCTGTTGTGAAGCCAAATTGGCAGAAAGGAAGTATATTGCAGCTGCTTTTAAAATGTATTATCACATTTATTATTTTACTGATTTTACACACAGTTTAGACACTTATAGTATGCTTTTCTTGTCAATTATGAAACATAACCTCTCATCAGCTAAAGTGAGCCCAGCGTATAATCATTAATACATTGAGCATGCCAGCAATTCATAAAAATGTTGTTTGATTCATAACCGCTTCTGAACTGATGACACATGGCATCCATATGTTTGCTGGCACAAGCAGAGGCCAAGATGTGGCAGATACCCAGCCTATCACTTGTGCGCCTTTGGAATGTTTTTCTGACCAGAAAAGAGTAAATGTTGTGACTTTCACAGGCACTGGCATACCTGTGTCAAAAACATTATCTCTGTCAGCTTTAAACTCACTGATCCTGTAGCATCAAATGATACAAATCATTGAATCATAGAAATTTACAGCACCACTCCTTGCTCTTTATTGAATAGGACCATGGGATCTTTTATGTCCAGCTGAACAGTCATATAAAAAATGGCACCTCTAGAAATGCAGCACTCCCTTCGTATTGCTCTGAAGATTCCGTCTCGATGCAATAGGAAGCAATAGACATACCTTGCTACAAAGTTCCATAAAAGAGGGGTCATAAAGTGCCAATTTTAATCAAGTCACAGATAATGACAGTGAGATGGCAGAAATATTGAATAGGTACCATGCCTCAGTTTTTACCAGGGAGACTAGCAAAAATAAAGACTTGCATTTATACAGCACTGAAGGAGGCCATTTCGGCCCATCGTGTCCATGCCAGCCTAATCCCACTTTCCAGCTTTTGGTCCGTAGCCCTGTAGGTTACGGCAGTTCAAGTGCACATCCAAGTACTTTTTAAATATGGTGAGGGTTTCTGCCTCTACGACTCTTTCAAGCAGTGAGTTCCAGACCCCCACCACAGGCTGGGTGAAGGAATTTCTCCTCAAATCCCCTCTAAACCTCCTACCAATTACTGGTTGTTGACACCCTGCTAAGGGAAATAGGTCCTTCCTATCCACTCTATCTAGGTCCCTCATAATTTTATACACTTCAATAAGGTTTCCCCTCAGCCTCCTCTGTTCCAAAGAAAACAACCCCAGCCTATCCAATCTTACCTCACGGCTAAAATTCTCCAGTCCAGGCAACATCCTCGTAAAACTTCTCTGTACCCTCTCTGGTGCAATCACATCTTTCCTGAAATGTGGTGACCAGAACTGCACATAGTACTCTAGCTGTGGCCGAACTAGTGTTTTAAGCATAACCGCCCTACTCTTATATTCTATGCCTCAGCTAATAAAGGCAAGTATTCCGTATGCCTTCCTAGCCACCTTATCTACCTGGTCTGCTATCCTCATGGATCTGTGGACATGCACTCCAAGGTCCCTTTGCTCCTCTACAATTCTCAGTGTCCTGCCATTTAATGTGTATTTGCTTGCCTGATTAGCCCTCCCCAATGCATTATCTCACACTTCTCTGGATTGAATTCCATTTGCCACTGTTCTGCCCATCTGACCTATTCATTGATATCTTCCTGCAGTCTACAGCTTTCTTCTTCATTATCAACCACACAGCCGAATTTAGTATCATCTGCAAACTTCTTAATCACTTTCTATACTCCTCTAGAGATTCTGCAGTATTCAGCCCTCAGTAGCTGTCATAAGCTTCCCTTATTTTTTTTTAGACCTAATCTGTATGTCCCTGGACATCCAGGGGGCTCTAGATTTGTCAGTCCCATCCTTTTTCTTTAAGTACACATATTTGGCCTGAACACTCTGGATCTCCTCCTTGAGTGCATCCCACTGCTCTGACACTAATTTACCTTCAAGTAGCAGTTTCCAGTCCACTATGGCTAAATCCCATCTCAGCTTAGCAAAGTTGGCTTTTCCCCAATTGAGAACTTTTTTCCTGGTCTATCTTTGTCCTTTTCCATAACTATCTTAAATCTAACTGAATTATGATAACTAGCACAACATGCTCTCCCACTGATACCCTTTCCACCTGCCCAGCTTCATTCCCTAAAACTAAATCCCGAAACGTTCCTTCCCGTGTTGGTCTTGATACATACTGGCTAAAAAAAGTTCTCCTGAAAGCATTTTAGAAATTCCGCACCCTCTATACCCTTCACATTAATTTTATCCTAGTTGATATTAGGATAGTTGAAATCCCCCACTATTACTGTCCTATTGTTTTTGCACCTCAGAAATTTTCCTTCATATTTGATCTTCTATCTCCCTCTGACTGTTGCGGGGTCAATAATACACTCCCAGCAGTGTGATTGCCCTTTTTTGTTCTTCAATTCAACCCATATGGCCTCATCTGATGATCCCTCTAATATCTCATCCCTCCTCACAGCTGTAATTGTTTCTTTAATCAATATTGCTCTTTTTTTTAACCCATCTGAAAAATCTGTAACCAGGAATGTTGAGTTGACATACCCGCCCTTCTTTCAGCCTGTCTCAGTAATAGCTAATACTCTCAATCTGTGCTCTCAGCTCATCTGCCTTAATCGTATACTCCTGGCATTGAAGTATATACCATTTAGCGCTGCCAAACTGCCTTGTTGTCTATTTTCTAGCTCTTGCTACTTCTGTCTTCCAAATTCACTTTCTACTTTTTGTTTTTCAATTTCAGCTTTGCTTCTCTCCCTTCTGAATCTATTCTCAGTTTTCCACTTCTCTGCCAATCTAGTTTAAACCCTCACCAACAGCACTAGCAAACCCCGCCATGAGGATATTGGCTGTGTTGAGGTGCAACCAGTCAGACTTGTACAGATCCCACCTCCCCCAGAAACAGTCCCAAAGCCTCAGGAATCTAAAGCCCTCCCACATGCATCAACTCTCCGGCCACGCATTCATCTGCTCTATCCTCTTATTTCTGTACTCACTAGCACGTGGCACCGGGAGTAATCTAGAAATTACTACCTTTGAGGTCCTGCTTTTTAATCTTGCTCCTAGCTCCCTAAACTCTGCCTGCAGGACCTCATCCCTCTTTCTATCTATGTCATTGGTACCAATATGAACTACGACCTCTGGTTGTTCACCCTCTCCCCCCAGAATGCCATGCAGCCGCTTGGTGACATCCTTGACCCTGGCACCAGGGAGGCAGCATACCATCCTGGAGTCAAGTCTGCGGCCACAGAAACTCCTGTCTGCTCCCCTAACTATCAAATCCCCTATCACTATTGCTCTTCCACTCTTCTTCCACACCCCCTTGCCCCCCCCGTGCAGCTGATCTACCCATAGTGCCATGGAATTGGTTTTGGATGCACTCCCTAGAGGAACAGAATACTGGTTGGAGAGCAAGATGCAGTCCGGGGACTCTTGCATTATCTGCAGGGTTTAGCCAGTATGCAGTTCATAAAAAGCATATTCAACAATGATACAAAGCACCATTCACACACCTATAGGCAGGGTGCTCCCTTTTATTAATAGACAATATTTGGATAAAAACTTGAAGGGGAGAAAATTGGAGGGCTATGAGCAAGGGAATGAGACTAATTGGATAGCTCTACCAAAGAGCTGGCATGAGCACGATGGTTCAAATCGCCTTCTGTGCTGTAAGATTCTATGATTAATTGTACCAATTTTTATGAGATCATGCATGTTAAAACCTAAATAAAACAATTAAATATAAGAAAGTGCAAGTGTAAGACGAATCATGCCAGCTATTAAGTACAGAAAAGGCTTATGCTTGAATAGGTCATAATGGAAACAATATGGGCAAAATGCATTAATTTGACATGACATTAGATCTAAAAGTGCCCCACTAACATGAATGAACATCATGGGCGTGGGCAGAAAATGGTTTCAATTTCATCTATCTAATAGAATAACTTGTCAGATAATTACATAAGTGCAATCAACTGTACAGTCTGTGGGTTAGAAATTTAGGTCCGTCCGAAACGGGTTGCACCTACCACTTTTCACGTATTTTTTACGACACGTTGGATGAGGTGGCCTCTTTTGTGAAATTCAGCCCTTTGTCATTTTTTTTCAGGTGGACCGTTAGTCGGTCATAATGGGGGCGAAAGTGAGGCGGTAAGCAGAAGATCGACCAGAAGAGGGGCGGAAGTGAAGGCGGGACCGAGCCTCCGGCGCTGTCATTCACTTGAAGGGGCGAGCCACTGCGAGCTCTGCGAAGATTTTAGTTAGGTCCACTGGGCCACCAGGGAGGGTTTCGGCCAGGTCAGCGGCCTGGCACCCAAGATAGGGTACCACGCTGGCTGTTGGCGGCCCGGCTGAACCTGGGTGCATAATTGTCCGGCCGATCTGAAAGTCGGCCAGCAAAAAAAATAAAATGGCGGCCATGGCAGTGCGGGCTCCTCTTGAATGACTGCCTGCAGCCATGTCCCACATACTGAAACCAAGGTGCACTGACAGAAAAAGCTGTCCGGGGTACCGCTCAGTGGCCCGAAGATTTTTTGTGCTGAATATCGGTTGAGGTGCAGGAGATTGGTGGTGCACCCTTTGATGACGCACTTAGGAGGGTTCGGCAGCAGCGGGTGGAAGTGGGGACCACCAGAAAAATCACCGAGGTGAATTTCGCTGGCAGTGGCCATTGGACTCCAAATCGGTGGCCACTTGACTCCGCCGCATGGCCGCCGCTTTCCGATGGTAAGGGGCCTTTTCAGGAGGCTGAATTTCGGCCCCTTTGTAAGGAATTGCGAAATAGACAAGACGGGGATGGCCAGACATTCTCAGTGAAGCAAGGTTGCTAGTCCAGTTGACCAGTTATACTATACACTTTGCTTCAGCATCACAGTAATGTTAAATATGAAATACTAAACCAGGGGAAAGTCACCCAAATTGATCTCAGGCAAGTTATATGAGATAACACTGAGAAGATAGGGGGGTGAAATTTAACTGCAGCAGTGACTCAAAATGGGTGGCAGCAGATCGCTCCAAATATTCTATTTTTTTTTCTGTATATCCTTTTAAAAATATTTTTAGATTTAGAGTGAATTACTTCTAATCCTGACACCATCATGTAACATTTGTTATTTGGTTCGGTTGCTTAGGGAAAGTGACTGAAGGAATTGTCAAAGAGGTAAATTATGAAGGAGGGTTACAGAGGTTGCAGCATTTGTTGTTAAGTTCTTTCTGTAAAAAAATGAAAAGACTTCAGAGCCTCAAGAGCATTCTGCATATTGAGAACTCATTTCAATTGACTATATGCAGCACTCAATCATACCAACACTGCGAGATCAGAGGGCACTGTCAGGGATGTGCAACAACACTAGTAGGAGAAACCTTTGTGAGGGAAGTGGGATCAGAAATTTCTTGAACTGAGCTATGGATACCAAGTTACACCAATACTGATATAGAGGCAGCAAAGCGGAGAGTTTTAGGGAGAGCACTCCAGAGTGTGGCCAAGACGGTTCAAGGTTTTTCCATCAAAAGTGGAGTAAGGAAACCGGGTGCAAAACAGAAGTCAGAGTTGATAGAGCTAACATGTCAGCCTGGAGTAGGCTGCAGAGGCAGAATGGCATGAGGTCATGGAGAGATTTGTAACTGAGAACGAGGATTTTGAATTCAATGTGTTGGAGGACAGGGAAAGAATATAGGTTGCCAAAGATTGGATGAAAGGGACACAGCGTGAGATAGGATGCCAGCAGCAGAGTTTTGGTTGAGTTCAAGAGCATGTGGATAGAAACTCCGGAGTCCAGCAAGGAGAGCATTGGAGAAGTTAAGCCTAGAAGTGACATGCTTACCCTGGAGAATTGTGAAAGGGATTCCCTAGATTGGGGGGAAGGGGTACAGGGAGGTTGGCAATGGATCAGCTGATCCATTGTAGATTTTATTTGGTGCATTTTCTAGCATTATGAAATGTAAAACAACATCCTGGACAGCAACTCAAGATATTTGCCCTCCAAAAAATAAATCTTGTGCCTTCAACGTGTGGATGCTCCTTCGGGCTCCATTACAAATGAAGGGAGGCTGGACATGATTACAGCTTAAGTTATAGCAAGTCCATGTCCCATTGCAGTATCAGTTTGATTGTTTGTGCAATCATCTTACAGGCTTGTATTTACGGCCATTTTTGAATTGTTAGCCTTTCTTGGGCTGTACCAGCTTTTGTGAGGTTTCTTTATTGGTTCACTGTTGATTTTCCGATTGTATCACAATATGATGTTGGGAAGTAATTATATTATTTCCAGAAAGTAATTACTTTAGTTCTGATGAAAGGTCATTGACCTGAAACATTAACTCTGTTTCTCTCCCCACAGATACTGCCTGACCTGCTGAATCTTTCCAGCATTTTCTGTTATTATTTCAGATTTCCAGCATCCGCAGTATTTTTCTTGTGTTTTTTATTTCCTTATTGCATTAATTTGAACTTAATTTCATTCTTTTCAAGCACATAAGAAGTAAGATAATATCTCTCATAGGTAACATTTGAAATACTGTTTACCTAACAGTGGTTAAAGTGCAGCATTACAGTGTAGCAGTAAAAACTATGGAGGAGAAATTTGGTCGCGCCTCAGTTGGGAGAGTAACCCAGGCTGACCAGTAATTTTAGCGCCTTGAAAATGTTTGTGCCCTCCACCTAGAAATTCGTCAGATTCGGTCGAAGAGCTGACAGGGGCACTAAATCAGCCATTGCACACTACAGCTGGGGGGGGTGGGATAACAAAGGTTTGGTCGGTAAATTTGGCGGACCCATTGCACATGTGCGGAACTCCGAGTCAGACCCCAGCAACAGCCAATCTTAAAGGCGTGGCAACTCAAGTTTGTGCATGTGCAATTTCAGCTCCACAGTGTCTTCACAGCTTGAAAATGGAGGAGCAAGAAGGACGCCAGCTATCTCCCCGCTTCTCGCCCACCGCTCTTGATGCCTTGCTGGCGGCAGTGGAGAGTTCCTGGAGGGGAACAAATGTCAGTGCCTTGAGATTTGACAAATCTCTGGAGGGAGGTGGCTGAGCACGTTACAGCCCAAAGCGTGGTGCCCACAACAGCGACCCAATGTCGCAATAGATTCAATGGCCTTACTACGGTCATCAGTGTGAGTAGCCTTTCCATTCACCTTCCAATGCCTTCATGTGAACCTTACTGTCTCACACAATGTCAAGACTTTGCCCCTTCTCCATGTCTACCAAGCCATGCTCCTCCTTGCTGAAGCCAGCCTGAGACCTCTCCATCGCCTCACCAGACATGCCCTGCCCATCCAAGTGTCTCTCACCTTCTACCTCCTTACTCAGCCTGAGCCCACCTACCAACATCTTTCAGCTCTTCATATGTGGTCCCAGTCCTGAGCCTCATACATACTGGTAGTTACTTATCCCCCAGACCCACCGTTCACACATCCACTGTACGATGCCACGCAGGATGAAATGCAGATATTACTCGCGAGTAAAAGATGGACAAAGTAGCTCCTGGGGTGGAAGCTGCTCTCTCACCTGTTCCACTGTTATCTGTGGTCATCCATGGCCATCCCCTCCTCTTCTACCCCAAATCTACTGTCTTCCACTTCTTATGTTATCCTGCCTCTGATAGTGAAGATATTTCAGCTCAAACTATAAATTCAACCTACAAGTTCAAGTTCAATGCCTGCAGGGCCCACTGTCCATCCCCCGGCATGCCTGTCTTCTTTGCCTCAGAGCTTGTATTGGCTGAAGAAACTTGATTTACTTCACTCGCGAACAGGACTTTGTTCCTTCACCGACAACACTGTTTGATTCATCGACTGTGGCTTTGCTCTGCTTCAGTCACTTCAAGTCTTCACTCTGAATTCTTCTGTCACATTGGTTTCCGATCTCCTGGACTTCGGTGGACATCACTAGACTACGTTTCTGCTTTGAACTTCACTGGATTATACTGCTATGTTTCTGCACTGGACAACACTGGATTATACCATAAGACCACCTGCTGCTTCTCCATCTCTGCTGCAAAAATATTATTTTTCTTTTAACCGCAGCTGTCTCTGCTGAACTCGTTCTACTGATTTTTCAGCTCTGCTGGCTTCCTGCAAATAGCTACCGTTTCACTCCTCTACCGGTTTTCAACTTTGCTGATTGCTGACTGCAGTTTTTACGACGATCAACCACAATCCACAAATAAGTGTCAATGTCGCCATTATCATCTTTCTGCACCGACTCTCCTTCCTACAGCACATCCTCAATCTTTCTACACTTCAAGTAACTTCTGTACTCTATTCACCTGCTTCAGACAGTGGTTCGTTGATGCACTGTACTGGCCCATCCTGTTCATATGGATTTTGTCCTTCCATGGGACCTCTGACTTTGACCCTGGTCTCCCTATTATTGTTTCCCATTAACTACTACATTTAAACAGGCCAATGTAACCTGAGCTTTTCCCTTGTCCATTCGCGTGCGCCCTTTGGCTGCCACTCTGGACCTGAGCTTTTCCCACTTTTCCACCTCTTTCCTTTTTCTCTTTACCCCCTGACCGTTCTCTCCTGTCGTCATGCCTCCTTTCACCTCTCCTCTCTCGAATACTCTGCCCTCCCAAATCCCTACCCCAATCCTTCATTACTCTTCAATCTTCATACTCTCCTGCCATCGTCCCAGGCTTGAATTCCTCCTAGATAAGCCTAAGCTTCCCTCTGTGCCTATGTTGGCATCCTATGAATGGCCCATCGAGGCACTCGTCACTGCCTCCTTATGAGCAGCAACCCCAACTGTCACATTCTCATCTCTCCCTGACCTTCCAGCCCAGTGTGCCCACTGGGGGCTAATCTTGTCAATCTCCTCCCCGTCCAACTCATTCCCCCCAGCACTGACCCTCTCCGCATTGCCCTCCAGAACAAGGTTTTCCATCCATGAGCTTATCGTGGATGATTACATCGACATCATGGCCCTGACGGAAACTTGGCTGTGGGGTGATGACAACTTACCCTTAAATGAAGCCTCCCCACCTGGCTATACCTTCCATCACTTGCCCTGCTCAGACCACCGTGGTGGCGGTGTGGCTCTCATCAGCCAATCATATCTTGGTCTGTCCCCCTACTCCTTCGACACTTTCTCCTCCTTTGAGCATCTCACCTTATTCCAGCCCTCTCACCTCTCATTTAAAATTCTCCTTCTCTACCATCCACCCAAGTACCACACAGATTTTATTACCGCTATTTCTTCACTACTTTCCGCCCTCTGCCTCTGCACCAAATTACTTCTCATCCTTGGTGATTTCAACTTCCATCTCAATTAATCAGGCTCTCTCCCTCTGAGTTCACTAGCCTTCTGTCCTCCCTTAATTTCTCCCTCCATGTAAACTCCCCAACCCATATTCACAGCCAGCCCCTCGACCTTGCCATTTCTTGTGGTCTCACTACTCCCATCATGTCAATCGCAGGTAAGGCCATCTCTGACCACTTCCTTGTGTCACTCTCCACCCACATCCCCCTTCCCCCACCCAACCCTACCTGCTTCTGTGTCCACCCCTGGAAAAACTCTCTCCAAACTCTCTTACAACTGCACTTATCAACTCCCAACTGTCCAGCCTTTGCCTCTGCAGTTACCGTTCTGCTCAATCATACCCTTACCACCACCTTTGATGACTAAGGCCCTATTAAAACAATTACTCTCTCTCACCCTGGCCGTTCCCCCGGTACAGCCCTGAGTTTCGCTCCCTTAAGTCCAAAGGACATGCGGCTTGTACCTCCACTTTTTTTGCCTGCTTAACGCCCACTTAACGTGCATTTTACCACTGAAATGACGTATAACGCCCATAATTCGCCCATTTTGGCACAAAATGGAAATGGTGGGCATTTTTCGGAAACTTTTCGCCGAGCGTTATTTTCCCCATGTGCTTAATGGCGAGAATAAAATTACTGCCTGCCCACTTTTTTGGGGCGGAATCAGCAGAATGGGCGAATTCAACGCCCATAATATCGCCCAGGGTTACTTTCCGCACGGAATTAATGCTGAGATTCAATATTAACGTCCGCACACTGTTTTTTGTCGTAAAGAGCATATTTACTCAAACTAGCGGCCATAGAGATCGTCCATCGTCAATTTCACCACCTCGCACACATATTGCCCACAATATTGCTCGCTCAAAAAAACGCCCACAAAAAGTGGAACTAACCGGGATGAATCACAGCGTTATGGTCGCCATGTAGTAGATCTCATGTCGCGGCCTTTAAAAGGCTGCTGTGTTTCAACCTCGGCGGAGTTCGGATGTACTCTGCAGGTCGTTGGAGTTGATGTGAACATCTCTAAAAACATCTTGACCACATTGTGACCGATTGGAATTGAAGAGGTGTGTTCATCGGGACATTCCTTGTTTGTGAGCAATCGGTGGAAAACAGAGTTACTGCAATGGGGCCTGTCCTTTCTCACCCTCTCTTGGTCACCAAATATATGCAGCAGACTCAACATCCACTGCATTATGTGCCCAATGTACAAAGTGACAGACAGATGAGGAGGACCAGACGTTACACCCCCTGCAAATACAAGGAGAAGCATTCTTACCTCGACTTGCCCGACACCACCTGCCTTCGGAGACTGCGCTTCCACAAAGAGGTTATTACTGAGGTATGCCAGCTGATAAGGGCAGATCTGCAGCCTGCCAGCACCATCAGTACTGCACTGTCCGTCGTGTTCAAAGTCACTGCGGCACTGTCATTCTATGCCTCGGGTTCTTTTCAGGCCACAGCTGGCGACATTTGCGGACTTTGTCAGCATGCCACACATCGCTGCATTAGACAGGTCACTGAAGCCCTGTACGCATGCAGGAGGGACTTGATCAGCTTCCCTATGACCAGGGAGGCACATAGTGAGAGCACTCTAGGGTTCTCCAGAAATGCAAGAGACTGCAAGCACATCGTGATGCGGGCATATTTTCAGGATGCTGAGATTTTCAGGAACCGCAAGGGATTCCATTCCCTGAATGTCCAACTGATTGTCGACCACCAGTAAATTATATCGGCAGTGAATGCTCAATTTCCGGGCAGCATCCATGATGCTCACATCCTGCGTGAGAGCACTGTATCTGACTTGTTTAATAATGAGCCACCAGGTCAATGCTGGATGCGTGGTGACAAAGGATAAGGCCTCGCCACCTGGCTGATGACCCCCCGCATGACACCCACACTGAGGCTAAGAGGTGATACAACAAGAGCCACAGAGCAACTCGCAATATCATGGAGAAAACTATTGGAGTGCTGAAGCAGTACTTTAGGTGCCTGGACCACTCAGGAGGTGAGCTCCAATATCACCCTGAGCAGGTAACTCAAGTCGTGGTGATGTGCTCCATGCTACACAACTTGGCTATCAGGAGGAGACAAGAATTGCCTGATGAGTTTGACAGTCCACCTCACCAGAGAGAGGAAGAGGAGGATGAGGAGGTGGACGTTGACATGGGTTCACACAATCAGGCTGACACCGAAGCCATGCCCCCTGCCCCCCTGTAGACCGCATGAAAGGGTCCGTGGTGGCATGATAGCTGCAAGAGCCTTATGTCAGGAGCTCATCAATGATCGTTTTGCCTGAAAGAACGTTGGTGATATTTACAAGGCTTACACACTGCTGGGTGTGCAGGTCATACATCAATGGTGGGCATCACCTTGGTAACAGTTAAAGTTTAAGTTGATTGAAGTTAAATGTGATTATACCCTTTGATGTTAAGGAATTACCAGCGTGTAATGGTGCAGCTATCTGAGCCAATGTGCTTCATGGTTTTGTTAAATAAAAAACATTTAAGTTGAACATTAGTCTGAAATAATCAGTATTTCTGTACAAACCAACCATTCCCCCTCCACCCCCCGCTTCTCCTCCCCACCTCTATCCATTCCCCTTCCCCTCCTGACTCCAAGCCGCCTGGCCGAGGAGGTCCTCAGGCGATGCTTCATTGGTGGGGTGGGTGCGGGATGATGGGCGAAGCGCTGCTTGGACGGATACGGAAGAGGACGGTCCCGAGGTGGGAGCGTGCTCCGAGCTATAAGCACGATGTTGCTGCTGTCTCTCATGTGTGGTTGACAATGGGGGTGCGGCACCTTGGGGTGCAGTGCCATGCTCCGGGACCACTGGGAGCCCTCTGCCACAAGTGTTCCTGGCTACCAGCTCCAGGGCCCCCTCCATCCCTTCCATGTTATATATTATTTGTTGGACAAAAACTCGGTGCCAACTATGTTCTTGGTGCTTAGTCGGCTTTTTGCTGCTGGTGAATCTTCGTGGTTCCTCCCACAACAGCCAAGCAAGCACACACCACAGCTGTTATGTCTTTAATACTCATGAATGACTCCACGAGGTCTAGTATTGTACTTGAGCTGTTGTGACCTTGGTCCCATTTATTGTAACTCCACAGTGAGGCACAAGCATGGTGGGCAGCCTTTTATACTGGGCCCTACACACCTATGCAGGTAACCCTCAGGTCTCCCACTGCAGTGCCCTCTGGTGGCACACCTTATGTGGCTGTACAGGTAGTATACATGGTCTACATACATGACATCACTTCCCCCCATGTCTTTAATGTAAATTGACTCGTACATTGACGGTGACCTGGGCTTTGCTCTTCCTGGTTGACCATTGGAGGGTCACTTCCAGCTTGGGTGGGTTGGTAGTGAGATTTGTTGCCAGTGGAGGTCCCCGTGGTTTCTGGTTGTGAGTCCATGACTACTCCATTCTCCCCTCCCCCCCCCACCCCACCAACACAGAGATCATGCTAATGACCCGTTACATGCAACTTTCATTCAAGTTCATCACATGGGTTTTACATTTACATCTTGGTACATTTGTTGGGTGGATCACAGTTGCATTTCTTTTTGTGTGGTACATTTACATGATCAGTACAGGTATATCAGTACAGGTACACAAGGACAGTCTAGTTCCAGCATGGCCGGATGAGATCTGGGTCATCTGGTGGCACGCAGCACCCCATGCTAGTGGGTCTGTGGGTGAGGTGAGCTCATTTTGCTCGAGTTGCTAGAGCTCAGGGCTTTTGCCGTTACTCCTAGTGTCGGGCAGGCCCAAAGACAGCTGATGTGTCTGTGACCTCACTGTCCTTTGTGTTTGCACAGTGTCGCTGCTGCTCCCTGGGAAGCGGTCTGAGCGAGTGAGCATTTCGTCTAAGCGACGGTGGGCTGCCTCGTCTTGTTTAGCAGTTCGCAGGGGACTGCTGACTCACTTTCCTTGAGGGCACCGTTGTGAGCATTCTCTAGTTTGGGATCCTGGCTGGTCCAGGTCCCGTTCGGAGGAGTCGTTGCGGGTCAACCTTCGCTCTCGGGCATTGCCGTGGTGGCGAGTGGGTTTGTGGGCTGCGCCTTGTGGGCGACCGTAGCCGACTGCGAGCATAGGCACAGTTTACTGTTTCTGGTCCGTGGCGATTCATGCCATTGGGTGCCTGCAATGTTAAACCAATCTGTGGCAGGGTATCGCTACCGGTACCTCTGCTCTCTGGGGATCGTTTACTCTGTGGCTTGTCTTCTTCTGTCAGCTGTGGGGACACTTTATGATACATCGTTCTGGTCCCGGGGACTCAGGCTACAGCATTGGGTAGTCCGCTGGACCTGTATACAACCGTTAGGTGTTCGCCCGCGACATTGGCTGATTGCAATTTGCACCCGACATCGCTCAACAACATTTTGCTCGTTACAGCTGGACTTTTACATTAGTTACCAATTTCAAGCAGTTCATTCAAAAATGGCGGGTTGCTGGCCTCCTTTAAAATGGCCTTACTACTTTTACCCCACTCGTCTTCCCAGCGCGGAACCACTTGTCGTTGCTCCATTAGCGCTGCACTTCGTGGTTTGGATGCCATCTTTTCCCTGTCCATGATGTCGACTGCCGCGATCTTCTTTCCCAGGGATTCTGCCACTGAAGTTGGAAAGGCGCTCTCGGATCCAATCTTCCTCCCCAGGAGTCCTGCCACTGAAACTGGGAAGGTGTATTCGGGTCGGCTTGGCCAGATCATCGCCACGCTGTCGTGATGAGCAGTCTGTGCCTCAGGCGCTGCGTGGATCTGCTCTCCGGTGCCTGGTCCAACCTAAGGTGGGGGCTTGCTCTGCCTCTGAGCACGGGGGACATCGATCGCTGGAGGGATGAAGTCTTCCCAGTTCCAATAAATCTTCCCCATTCAGCTTCTTCCAAATAACATTGGCCCATCACCTGAAACAATCCACAATGGTAAATTGTGCACCACACCATCATAGGATACACTTACATCCGCACTACCACCAACTGATATCAGTTCCTTGGTGTAGGTGCGCAGCTTTGCCTGAACTGGGACCAGCTTGGGTCGTTCAGCTTGATCGTTCCATAGCCTCTCAAAGGCGTCCTGGCTCATTACTGACTGACTCGCCTCCGTGTCCACTTTCATGAAGACTGGAACGCCATTTATCTCAACTTCCATTATCACTGGAGGACAATCTGTGGTGCAGGTATATACTCCATACACTTCGTCCTGGGACTGAGCTGCCTCTCTAGCCATCTCCTCATAATCCGCGCTGGATTCACAGCCATCTGTTGACTCCTCTTCCACATGGTGGGTCACAAATCTTTTGCACATCCGCTGGAGGTGGCCCTTTGTGCTACAGCCATTGCACACATAGTTTCTGAACAGACACTGATGAGCCCTGGTGATTACCTTCGCAACGCCAGCATGGTGTTACTCGACTTACATTTGCATCCCTCGGCGGACTCTGAGTTAAAGGACTCGGGGACCTGTACACTCTGCCCTGGGCAGATTCACGTTCAACAGTTCTGCCTGTGAAAAGCATTCTATTTACAGTACTTGCCGGGTTTGAGTCCTGAGAATGAGTCATCATCTGCTTGGAGCTGCAGCTTGAGGTCATGAACGCCTGGATGATGCTGATGGCCTTCTGCAGAGTGGCGGTGGTTTCGGCAGACAGTAGCCTGTGAAGATGCCAATTACGAAGACGTCCTGCAACATGTCGGCGAGGGATGCGCTGAATTCACACGGTCCTGCCAGCCTCCTGAGGTCGGCAGCATACTTCGTGATTTCCTGGCCCTCGGAGCGGCAGTGTGTATAAAATCGAAGGAAACTCTCCTTCAGTTTGAGTTGGTCCGGAATTAGTACTTTCAGCTCTTCGTATGACTTGGTCATTGTTTTCTCTGGTGCAAGCAAGTCCCTGACGAGGCCGTAGACCGCGGGCCCACAACTGGTCAACAGAATAGCTCTGCGCTTATCTGCCAGCGTGGCCAGATCACTGCCTACCAGGTCGTTTGCAACAAAATATCGATCGAGCTGCTCCATAAAGGCTTTCCAATCTTAACCCTCTGAGAACTTTTCTAATGCACCAAGGTTAGTCATTTTTGCGTGAAATTTTGTAATCTCGTCGCCAGTTGTTGCATCTTTAATACTCTTATGAATGACTCCACGAGGTCTAGTATTGTACTTGAGCTGTTGTGACCTTAGTCCCATTTATTGTAACTCCAGAGTGAGGCACAAGCATGGTGGGCAGCCTTTTATGCTGGGCCCTGCATACATATGCAGGTGACCCTCAGGTCTCCCACCGCAGTGCCCTCTGGTGGCACACCTTATGTGACTATACAGTTAGTATACATAGTCTACACACACGACAACAGCCGCACACACTTTCAGTGCCTCTGAGCTCCCTCTCTCTCTGTCTCCTCTTCTGCGCATGTCGTGATGACCCTTGACCTCCTGAATCACGGGAATCGAGCGTTGCCATGCTGTTGCTAAGGACAGCCACACTTTACGGCAGAAGTTCAGAAAAATTTAACGCTACCGCCCATTTGATATCGCTCGCGGTAACGCCCATTTTCAAAAATGTAAACAAGGTGTTTTGAGAATGGGCGAGAAGCCGGCAATTTGAAAACCCTTTTTTAAATCCCACACCAGAAATAAGGCCCATTTCTGAGTGATAAGCACAAAAGTAGATGTTCTAGCCCATGGTCTTGAACAGATATGGCGGTCAACTGGTTTAGCCATTCACCGGCAGATCTGTCTGGACCACATAAAGCACTATCAGGTCCTGCTCTCATCTGCCAAAATCGCTCACTGTTCCAGAATCATTCTGGAATGTAAAGATAAACAGCGGCTTCTAGTCTCCACTGCTAATCACTTTTTAAATCCCTCTCCCAGTCTCCACCCTCACCTCCGACAATAAGTGTGAGGAGCCCATGGACTTCTTTGTCTCTAAGATTGCGACCATCCGTTCGGCCGCCTCTGCCTCTTCCCTTCCTACCCCTAGCCCACCGGGCCAAACTTACTCTATGGAAGCCCCCTGCCCTAGCCCTGACCTCACATCTTTCTCCAGTTTCTCTCCGATCTCCTCTCATGATCTTTCCGAGCTCATCCTGTCCCTGAGACCCACTTCCTGCTCCCTTGACCCTATTCCCACCAAACAGCTGACCACCCAACTTCCATTTCTGGCTCCCATGTTCGCCGACTTTGTTAACGGTTCGCTCTCCTCAGGTACTGTCCTCCTTTCCCTCAAAGCTGCCATCATCACCCCTCTCCTAAAAAAAACTAAAAAAAAACACTTGACACTCTGTCCTTGCAAATTACTGCCCCATCTTCAAATTCCCTTTCCTCTCCAAAGTCCTTGAACGTGTTGTCGCCTCCCAAATCCGTGCCCATCTTTCCCGCAACTCCATGTTTGAATCCCTCCAATCTGGTTTCCACACCTGCCACATTACTGAAACGGCTCTCATCAAAGTCACAAATGATATCCTTTGTGACTGTGACAAAGGCAAGTTATCCCTCCTCATCCTTTCTTGACTTGTCTGCAGCCTTTGATACATTTGACCACTCTATCCTTCTCCAACACCTCTCCACCGTCGTCCAGCTGGGTGGGATTGCAATTGCCTGGTTCCATTCTAATCGTAGCCAGAGAATCACCTGCAATGGCCTCTCTTCCCACCCCTGCATCATTATCTCTGGTGTCCCCCAGAGACCTATCCTTGGCCACTCCTATTTCTCATCTACATGTTGCCCCTTTGCGACATCATCCAGAAACACAGCATCAGTGTCCACATGTACACTGATGACACCCAGCTCTACCTCACTAGCACTTCTCTTGACCCCTCCACAGTCTCTAAATTGTCAGATTGCTTGTCCGACATCCAGTTCCAGATGAGCAGAAATTTTCTCCAATTGAATATTGGGAAGCCATGGTTTTCAGTCCCCGCCACAAACTCCATTCCCTAGCCATTGACTCCATCCCACTCCCCAATTTCAGCTGAGGCTGAACCAGACTGTTTGCAACCTTGGTGTCATATTTAACTCTGAAATAAGCTTATGACCACATTTCCGCAGCAGAACTAAGACCGCCTATTTCCACCTCTGTAACATCATCCGTCTCTGCCCTTGCCTCAGCTAATCTGCTGCTGAAGCTCACATCCATTCCTTTGTTACCTCTAGACTTGACTATTCCAATTCACTCCTGGCTGGCCTCCCACATTCTACCCTATGTAAACGTGAAGTGATCCAAAACTCAGCTGCCCATGTCCTAACTTGCACAAGTCCCGCTCAACCATCACCACTGTGCTTGCTGTCCTACATTGGCTTCCGGTTAAGCAACGTCTCGATTTTAAAATTCTCATCCTTATTTTTAAATCCCTCCATAGCCTCGCCCCTCCCTATCTCTGTAATCTCCTCCAGCCCCACAACCCCCTGAGATGTCTGTGCTCCTCTAATTCTGCCCTCCTGAGCATTCCTAATTTTAATCACTCAACCATTGGTGGCCGTGCCTTCTGTTGCCTAGGCCCCAAGCTCTGGAATTCCCTGCCTAAACCTCTCCACCTCTCTACCTCTCTTTTTTCCTTCAAGATGCTCCTTAAAACATACCTCTTTGACCAAGCTTTGGTCACCTGCGCTAATTTCTACTTATGCAGCTCGGTGTCAAATTTTTTAAAAATCTCATAATACTCCTGTGAAGCGCCTTGGGAAATTTCACAATGTTAAAGGCGCTATATAAATACAATTTTTGTTGTTGAGTACCCTACTGCAGACACATGCAGCACACCAGAACCTACACAGCCACTAACTGTCATTTTTGTCATTGCAGGACAAACTTGCGCACAATTTGCACGAGCTACATCATCGGGGAGCGGGCCAGCCCTACCTCCAGGACCTGACCGATGAGGAGGAGCGAGTGTACGCCCATGGATGTCATGGCACAGGAGGGCGGGGAGGCAGAGCCCTGCTCCACAGTGACGGTATGTGAATGAGATGGGCGTTTTGTGTGAGTCACCTTAGCCTTGAGAACACATGCCTTGCAAGATGTAGCAACCAATATAATGATGCTCCCCACCTTCTTGTCTTCCTGCCAGCTCCCCAGCTGATAACCACACATCTGTTGCTCTGTGCTTGCAGATGATGAGCCAGAAGAGCGGCAACCTGCCGTCAGCTGATGTAGTCAGACAATGGGGAAGATGAGGAGTAGGAGTTGGAGACCAGTGTGCCGGCACAGTGCGACACGTCCTCATTGGGGGCGAGTGGGGAGAGCACCTTGGTGGAAGCGGCCATCTTCCCAGGGTTGTATGAAACTGAGGCTCCTGGCCCAGTGGCCTGCAGCAACACCCAGTGCGAGGGGAAGCACAGTGGGCCAGCACTCCGGAGGGTAAGTTGGCCCATGAGTCCTACTCACAGACAGGCAGATGAGCACCTGGACTTGGAGGCTATGGGCTATGTCCAGGGAGTCATGGGTGCATTGTCGAGGATCCCACAGAGCATGGATGCACTTGCGTTGAATGCGGTGGCAGCCGCCTCAACCTTGGCATTTGCGGGTCGGGACCCCGTTGAGCCCATCCTTAGTAGATTAGAAGGGATGTTGGCGGCCACAAGTGACCATGGGGTTCAAGACATGATGGTACGGCCATGGCTGACGTGGCGGTAGCCATTGAGTCAAGGACGAGACCACGCAACACCTGCATTGTGCCATGTCATCAGTGCGTGCTGGCATCAATGCGCTGTCTGCTCTGATGCAGGGTCAAATTGATGCCACGCAAGCACTGACTGCTGCCATCATGTCTGGGGCTCCATCAGTCCAACTCCATCAGATTGCTCCGGGTACTGAGGCTCTGCCCCGGGGGAGTGGCAGGCCATTGGTCGGGATGGAATGTGATATCCTCTCTCAGGAGGAAACCATTCGGTCTCCCGACACTGCCATTCCGCCTTTGCACCTGCACTCCAGCCATCCCACACTGCTGCCGCCCATTCCAGGCCCAGAGCTGATCCAGGGCATCGTGCTATGCCATCTGTCCTGTCTCCCTCACACATACAGCAGGTCTCAAGCAACTTTGCCGAAGGCACTGAGGACTCCTTGCGAAGGAGCAGTAGGCGAGGGAGGGGCTGAGGCAGAGGGGTGGGAAATGCCTACGCAAGACCCACTGATAAAAGGTGTGCCCACGGGTCCTATGTAGAAAAGGTGTAAATGTTAGTCATCTGTTGTATTATTTGAAGGGAGAGAACAGCTCCGCAGGTTGGGAGATAAAAGAGCTGGAGCGGTGGGCCTGGGGCGTCGTGGCCCCCCCGACCTGCGAGAGAACAGCTCCGCAGGTCGGGCTATAAAAGAGCTGCAGCAGCGTACCACTTCAACCTCCAGCACGAGCTGCTCCAAGTGTGCGATGATTTTGAGATGGGCGACTGGGTGACGTCATCAAAACCCTGGTCGCCGTTTTGCAGCATGGGCAGGAACATCGGCAGGGCCCGGGTACAGAGGAGTGAGAAGGTCGGGTCGGATGAGCGGCGAGTGTTTGTGGCGAGATGCGGTGAATGTTTATGGCGGAGGAGCGGTGAGGGATTGTGGCGGAGGTGCGACAGATGAGGGTACAGGGCCCAGAAGAGCCGAGGACCCAGGGACAGCACGGGCCAGCCCACACTGCGATATGTGTGCGCGTTAGGTCCGTGCAGCAGGGCAGGTCTCCAGTCGTCTTGGTTAATCCTTGCCACTGGACCAAGACCTAGCTCTGTCAAGCACGTCTGGTGGTTGGTGTGCAATGGCCACCACACGTTAAAAAAATTCACGCACAGGCATCTTCCACCCCCTCAATTGGAGTTCAGGACTGGAACATCGGGTCCTTCATCGAAACACCTGTGAACTCGTGGAAACAAGTCATCTCCTTCGAGGGACCGCCGATGATGATGATATTTGAAGGGGCGGGTGCCCCATTGTGTTTTCTTTGAATGTTGTGGGGATTTGGGGTTTGTTTGAGGGATGTGTTTCCAATAAAATATAACGTTGAATGTTTCCTTCAGTCTCTGGTGTATAACTGTTGACTGGTAACCGAGAGGTGGCATTATCGTGCCACAATACGAGCTCATTATTAGCTGCATCCCTCAGCTCACTCCATTTAAGTGAAGCATTCCCTCATCAGCCGCCGCCAACATTGACGCACTGCCTCCTCCATGGATTCTGCTGGTCCTCATCGTAATACTGTTCAGTCAGGATTTCGGCAGGCTCCTGATCCTCTTCCTCCTCCTCCCCCTCCTCCTCGCCCTCCTGGGGTGGCCCTGCAATCCCCACTGGCAAGGCCTGGGCCCTCATGATGGCTGAAGTATGCAGCATGCAGCATACCACCATAAATAGTGAGACCTGTTGAAGGGAGTATTAAAGGCTACTTCCAGAGCAGTCCAGGCATCAGAATCACTGCTTCAGCACCCCTATTGTCTGCTTGATGATGTTGTGGGTGGCGGCATGGCTCTGATTGTAGCATTCCTCTCGCTCTGTGGTGGGGTTGCGGAGGGGGGTCATTGGCCAGGTGGCCAGGCTGTATCCGTTGTCCTTGAGCCTTATGTGGTGTCCATTTCTGTTTCTGAATACCTCTGCATTCTGGAATGGTGCTCGCAAGGCCACGTGAGCACAATCAATTGCTGCCTGCACCCTCGGGCAGCACGCTATCCTGGCAAACCCACATGCGTGCTCATTCTGTTTCCCCCTGCTCATCGGGCAGGTAATGAAGTCCATTCGATTTGTGTAGAGAACCTGTGTGATGTTGCGGATGCAGTGATGTGCGGAGAATTGTGAGATGCTGCATATGTCCCCTGATGCAGCCTGGGAGGAACTGGGGGCATAAAAGGTGAGTGCCACTGTGACCTTCACTGCGACGGCCAGCACAGTCCTGGTGCCAATGTGAGGCTGCAGGTTTCCTGCAGGAAGTGGGATATCTCTGTAACAACCTCCTTTCAGAAGCACAGCCTTCTGACACACTGCTCCTCGGACAGGTCCAGGTATGAGTGTTACCGCCACTGAAGCCATGGGGGGGCAAGGCCTCCTGCCCCAACGTCCAGAGGCTTCCTCCTTCGGCCGCCGAAATGGCCAACAGCCCTTCTCTCCTCACGACGCCTTGCTAGAGCATGTAGAATGCAATGCGGGTGAACTAGTAATGCCCCCATTAAAGTTTTACAGATTAGTTTCTCTCAATTTCAACTATTATGTCTGTCTGCCGCTGCAAATTCGGAGGCTCACCGCCATGCTATGTATAAACGTTGCACTGACTGTGACCTCCGAAGATGTTGCACCAGGACTGACGTCAGGATCGCACTGATCGTCATGGTTTGCACCCTGGTGAGCCTCCAATGTATTTCCTGTCGGGTCGCTAAAAGCTGTGCCCCCAGTCGGTAGCCTCTTACGCTCACATTAACGCCCCCTCTGGCCGCTAACTGAGGCATTAGACAACCGAAAATCCAGTCCTGTATACTTTCAAAACTTGCATTAACCCAACATATTACTTTCTCTTATGACTTTAGACCAGTTTGAAAGCAATCACCATATATGAATTATGAGTAGCTGTTCTAATTTCTTTGAATATGAATAAGGAAAAATCAGGTGAAATTAACTTTGGCGTGATTTTCTTTTTTTGACCAAAATAAAGCAGAATGTTTGTGATCAGAAAACTTCAGCTTTAACTAGGTTTAATTAAAAATCAATCTTGTAAGGACAAAATAATAATGGCTTCACAAAGTATAAATCTATAAGGATCTGAGTCCTGCATTAGCTATGAGCACTGAAGGTGCACTCTGTGTCAATACTGTGCAATGGTATGGAAAGCAAACAAGATAATGGATTTATTCAAGTTCAATCATAAAAATCATAGTGATCAATTATGAGACCAATATTTTTGTAATAAAAATGTATCAGGGGAAAAATTTGTTGTCGCCAGGAAAGCAGTTGGTGTCTTCACCAACTGCCACTAACGGCCGCCCAAAATGGCCACCGTGCTAAACGAGTTAAATTGGTGTGGGGGGCATGGTGATAGGTGGCACAGCGCTAACCTTTGGTGCAACGCAGTCCTGGTGGTGTTGCATGAGGGATCTGGGACCAATTGTTGTGCTGCTGCAGCATTACTGCTTCCAATAGCATCTGTGTGCCAGGCTGTGAAACTCACAATGCATTGTGGGCAGTGAGGATTTCTGAAATTTAAAGGGCCATTGAAGCAAGGGAAAATAAAATGCACTGATTCAATACATTTTTCTGCCCTTTCTGCCTTTTAACAAATATTTAAAAGAAGTTCCAATTTTCAATATTCAGCACTGAAAGCTGAATTACCTTCCTAAGCTCAACAAATGGGAAAAGTGCCTCAGCACTAACACAATGGCACAGCAAGCCGGGGAAGGGGCATCCAGGGTCTGACATGTAGCACTCCAATTTTGTGCAGGGGGTCAACACTGCAAGACAGGCCCTCTACCCACAGGGACCAGGAGGCCATCCAGAAAGAACAATGTGGAACTATATCACCAAGGTGGTAACTGCCAGTAGTATCACTACCACTACCGAGCGCCAGTGCCCAAAGAAGCTTCATGGCCTCAGACCACTGGTCAAGGTCAGTGAATGCATCTTCAAAAGACATCACCTACCAACTGAACCACTAGTCTCACGCACTAATCACTCACCTACCAACAATCTGCACCAATGAAGAGGCACATCTACTATTCCTAGCATCATCTCATCCCCTTGGAGGAGACGGTGCAGGCCATTCTTGGCAGGGACATAGTTGAGCCCTTGGCCAGCGATGGGGATGAAAGGATACATGATGCGGGTATACTCATACGTTATCCTCCTTCTGACATGCATCTCTAGGCTTCCCACCCTCCCGTCAGCACAACTCCACCTTTGTGTCATCCTCATTTCACACAGCCAAGAAATGCATCCTGCCCAGCCAGTGGGACTGCAGGCAGAAGATTCCATCCTGGATATGCCGGCCACAAAGAGGCTGTCTGGGATCCATCCTTACATTTGATTGCTCCTCTTCTGCACCTTCCCTCTTCCCTCTGCAAGTGGATGCTGTAAATGTGAAAGGACAGCATAAAATGATGCAAATACTCAGTTGGTCAGGCAGCCTGTCGATGCGTGATGTGAACTCCATCAGCATTCCCAAAACACTTTAAAAAAATACTTTTCACATCTATTGCAGCAAGCCACCACTTCAATAAAATCCAAAAAACCAAGGCCAAACCCTTCCATTCAAACTTACCTGATTGATGTGTGTTGCCCTTTAACAGCTGCAGATATTGCCACTGTCAGCGTCTGTCAGCCTGCTTGCACGCCAGGTTAACCAGGTGTGCTTTGTACCCAGCATTGATTTGAGCACTAGGATTGAAGTTCATGTAGGTGACGTTTAGCTGCACACTGACTGACATCATCACGCTGCCATTTTTCTTTTATAGAGTGCTGCCAGTTACCAGCAGCGCAAAGTGACCCACAAATATGGCAGCCACTACAGGGCCAGCCTCCAGCTGGTGCAAGAACGGCGGCTGTCATTTTATCGAGAATCACTGCCACTAACAGGGGGCGGTAAATATATGAATTTCTCGGCCATTGTATTTTCACTTAAGTCGTATAAAATATCTAAAAATATATTTTTGCACCCAATGTGGTCAGGAATTTCACAGAAGCCATACTCACAAGGAGGGCGATTATCTGATCAATGTCCCATTCAAGGACAGCTGGGATCATAAGATTTATGTCTCTAACCTTGTAGTACATTGTGTGATAATACCATGAGAAAAGATCAGAACAGATCTGAATGCTGAATCTTGCACCACAGTTTAAAAATGCTCAACCATTTCTGTTACGTCCATAATAAAGTAATGTGATTGAGTACTGCAGACATGAGTAAGTGTGACCTTAGTCTCTTTATTCTAACTCCAGAGTATTGGTACAGCATGGGAGGCCTGGTTATATACAGTGCTCCCAAGGGATGCTGGAATCCCTTGGGACTACAACTGATAAGTCCTCCGGTGGTGGTAGAATACTGGCTACATAGGGTTGCATACATAACATCACTCCCTCCCAAAGTCAATAGTACACTTATTTACAGGGTGAGATGATCTGAGGCCTTTCGCTCCCTAGTCGATTGTCTCGGTACAAATGCAGGTGTAGGTGAGTTTGTTGGTTCTTCGCTGGGTTGCTGTGCAGCTGGCCTTGCTGGGTTGCTGGGGATGATGAGTTCAGCTTCGTAGTCAACCGTGACGTTGGTTGCCACTTATGTGTGTGTCGGAGGGTCGAAGTTGGTGATGGCTGTCTGAATCCTTGTTTGGTTTGGTCCAAATGCTTTCTGCAAGTTAGTCCATTTGCGAGTTGGACCTGAAACACCCTACTCCCTTCTTTGGCTATGACAGTGCCAGCAAGCCATTTGGGACCATGTCCATAGTTGAGTACAAATTGACTACAATATCGCAAGACAAATTTGCGCGATCATGGTACATGCTTTGTTGATGCCGCCTGTCCTCGACGTGATCATGGAGATCAGGACGGATGAGAGAGAGCCTTGTTTTGAGCGCCCTTTTCATGAGCAGCTCAGCTGGGGGAACCCCGATGAGCGAGTGGGGTCTGGTGTGGTAGCTGAGCAGAACTCGGGACAGGCGGGTCTGCAGGGAGCCTTCCGACACGTTTCAAGCTTTGCTTGAAGGTTTGGACTGCCCGTTCTGCCTGGCCGTTGGATGCGGGCTTGAACGGGGCAGATGTGATGTGCTTGATCCCATTGCGGGTCATGAATTCCTTGAATTCAGTGCTGGTGAAGCATGGCCCATTGTCGCTGACAAGGACATCAGGCAGGCTGTGCCTGGCAAACATGGCTCGTAGGCTTTCGATGGTGGCAGTGGATGTGCTTACAGACATTATTACACAATCAATCCATTTTGAACAAGCATCCACAACAACCAAAAACATTTTGCCTAGAAACGGGCTAGCAAAGTCAACGTGGATCCTATACCACGGTTTGGAGGGCCATTACCACAAACTTAGCCTTGCCTCCCTGGGTGCAATGCTCTGTTGAGAGCAAGTGTTGCATTGGTGCACGCAAGACTCCAAATCTGAGTCGATGTCGGGCCACCACACATGGGATCTGGCTATAGCTTTCATCATTACTATGCCTGGGTGGATGCTGTGTAGGTCACATATGAACGTTTCCCTGCCTTTCTTTGGCAAAACCACACGATTACCCCACAAAAGACAGTCCGCCTGTATGGACATTTCGTCTTTGCGCCGCTGGAATGGCTTGATCTCTTCATGCATCTCCGGTGGAACACTGGACCAGCTCCCATGGAGGACACAGTTTTTACAAGGGACAGTAAAGGATCCTGGCTGGTCCAGGTCCTGATCCGGAGGGATGTAACGGGTGACTTTTCGCTTTCAAATGAATCCATTATCAAGAGCAAGTCTGCAGGCTGTGCCATTTCCACGCCGATGGTGGGCAATGGTAGCCGACTGAGAGCATCAGCGCAATTCTTTGTGTCTGATCTGTGGCGAATTACATAATTGTATTCAGACAGCATGAGCGCCCATCTTTGGATGCGAGCAGAGGCATTGGTATTAATACCTGTGCTCTCTGAGAATAGCGATATGAGTGGCTTATGGTCAGTTTCTAACTCGAACTTAAGTCCAAACAGATACTGGTGCATTTTTTTCACCCCGTAAATGCATGCCAGAGCTTATTTTTCAATCTGCTGTAGGCCCTTTCGTCCTTTGACAAACTCCTGGACGCATAAGCGACCGGTTGCAATATTCCCAATTCGTTTGCTTGTTGTAACACACACCCGACCCCATACGAAGACGCATCGCCAGCGAGCACTAAACGTTTACATGGGTCATAGAGAACAAGCAGTTTGTTGGTACATAACAGATTTCTGGCTTTCTCAAAAACAGCCTATTGTGATTTCCCCCATACCCATCCATCGCCCTTGCGTAGCAACACATGTAGAAGTTCTAGCAAGATGCTTAATCCGGGTAGGAAATTACCAAAATAGTTAAGGAGTCCCACGAACGACCGCAGCTCCATCACGTTCTGTGGTCTCGCCGCGTTCTTGATGGCCTCCGTCTTGGCGTCGGTGGGACTGATGCCGTCTGCCACGATTCTTCTCCCCAAGAACTTGACCTTCGGCGCCAGGAAAACATACTTTGAGCATTTCAACCTGAGTCCCACACGATCTAGAACCTCTTCTAGGTTCTTCAAATGTTCGATGGTGTCCCGACTTGCGATCAATATGTCGTTCTGGAAAACCATGGTGCATGGAACCAACTTTAGCAGGCTCACCATGTTCCTTTGAAAAATAGCCGCGGCCAAATGGGCATCGATTGCAGATGAACAGATTTTTGTGCATATTGATGCAGGTGAGGCCTTTCGAAGATTCCGCCTGTTATATATGCAACCCGAGGTAACCTGTATCATACCGCCACCAGAGTGTATACCTGTTGGAGTCCCAAGGGATCCCAGCATCCCTTGGGAGCATTGTATATAAGCAGGCCTCCCATGCTGTACCAACACTCTGGAGTTTGAATAAAGGAGCTAAGGTCACACTTACTCATGTCTACAGTACACAGTTGCATTATTTTATTGTGAACATAACAATTGGCGACGAGATAACGAACAATTATGCAAAAATGCAGAGAACTGCTGGTATCCTGGAGAAATTCTCAGAAGGGGACGACTGGGAGATCTTCGTGGAGCGACTCGACCAATACTTCGTGGCCAACGAGCTGGAAGGGGGCGAGATGCTGCCAAACGAAGGGCGATCCTCCTCACCGTCTGTGGGGCAATAACCTTTGGCCTCATGAAGAATCTTCTAGCTCTGGTGAAATCAACAACCAAATTGTATGAAGAACTGTGCACGCTGGTCCAGGAGCACCTAAATCCGAAGGAAAGCGCTCTGATGGCAAGATATCGATTTTACACATGTCAACGGTCTGAAGGCCAGGAAGTGGGGAGCTACTTCGCCGAACTAAGTCGCCTTGCAGGTCATTGCGAATTCGATGGATTCCTTGAGCAAATGCTAAGAGACTTCTTTGTGCTTGGCATTGGCCATGAGGTTATCCTTCGCAAACTATTGACTGTTGAAACACCGAATCTGAGCAAAGCCATAACGATAGCCCAGGCATTTATGTCCACCAGCGATAACACCAAACAAATTTCACAGCATAAAGAGGTTTCGGCAAGTACTGTACACAAAGTAACGTCATTTTCAGGCAGGAATGCATATGGCAGAATGTACACGCCTGCAGCTGCATGACCTCAGATGACCGAGAGTCCGCCATCAATCGTTAATACGAGGCAGCTAACACCTTGTTGGTGATGTGGAGGTGATCATTGAGCCCATCAATGCCGCTTCAAACACTATGTGTGCAAAGTCTGTGGAACAATGGAACACCTCCAGCAAATGTGCAGACATAGAAACATAGAAACATAGAAACATAGACAATAGGTGCAGGAGTAGGCCATTCGGCCCTTCTAGCCTGCACCGCCATTCAATGAGTTCATGGCTGAACATTCAACTTCAGTACCCCATTCCTGCTTTCTCGCCATACCCCTTGATCCCCCTAGTAGTAAGGACCTCATCTAACTCCTTTTTGAATATATTTAGTGAATTGGCCTCAACAACTTTCTGTGGTAGAGAATTCCACAGGTTCACCACTCTCTGGGTGAAGAAGTTCCTCCGCATCTCGGTCCTAAATGGCTTACCCCTTATCCTTAGACTGTGACCTCTGGTTCTGGACTTCCCCAACATTGGGAACATTCTTCCTGCATCTAACCTGTCTAACCCCGTCAGAATTTTAAATGTTTCTATGAGGTCCCCTCTCATTCTTCTGAACTCCAGTGAATACAAGCCCAGTTGATCCAGTCTTTCTTGATAGGTCAGTCCTGCCATCCCGGGAATCAGTCTGGTGAACCTTCGCTGCACTCCCTCAATAGCAAGAATGTCCTTCCTCAGGTTAGGAGACCAAAACTGTACACAATACTCCAGGTGTGGCCTCACCAATGCCCTGTACAACTGTAGCAACACCTCCCTGCCCCTGTACTCAAATCCCCTTGCTATGAAGGCCAACATGCCATTTGCTTTCTTAACCGCCTGCTGCACCTGCATGCCAACCTTCAATGACTGATGTACCATGACACCCAGGTCTCTTTGCACCTCCCCTTTTCCTAATCTGTCACCATTCAGATAATAGTCTGTCTCTCTGTTTTTACCACCAAAGTGGATAACCTCACATTTATCCACATTATACTTCATCTGCCATGCATTTGCCCACTCACCTAACCTATCCAAGTCGCTCTGCAGCCTCACAGCATCCTCCTCGCAGCTCACACTGCCACCCAACTTAGTGTCATCTGCAAATTTGGAGATACTACATTTAATCCCCTCATCTAAATCATTAATGTACAGTGTAAACAGCTGGGGCTCCAGCACAGAACCTTGCGGTACCCCACTAGTCACTGCCTGCCATTCTGAAAAGTACCCATTTACTCCTACTCTTTGCTTCCTGTCTGACAACCAGTTCTCAATCCATGTCAGTACACTATCCCCAATCCCATGTGCTCTAACTTTGCACATCAATCTCTTGTGTGGGACCTTGTCCAACGCCTTCTGAAAGTCCAAATATACCACATCAACTGGTTCTCCCTTATCCACTCTACTGGAAACATCCTCAAAAAATTCCAGAAGATTTGTCAAGCATGATTTCCCTTTCACAAATACATGCTGACTTGGATCTATCATGTCACCTCTTTCCAAATGCACTGCTATGACATCCTTAATAATTGATTCCATCATTTTACCCACTACCGATGTCAGGCTGACCGGTCTATAATTCCCTGTTTTCTCTCTCCCTCTTTTTTTAAAAAGTGGGGTTACATTGGCTACCCTCCACTCCATAGGAACTGATCCAGAGTCAATGGAATGTTCAAAATGACTGTCAACGCATCCACTATTTCCAAGGCCACCTCCTTAAGTACTCTGGGATGCAGTCCATCAGGCCCTGGGGATTTATCGGCCTTCAATCCCATCAATTTCTGCAAACCCTGCAAACCAGCACGTCGCAGAGAAAGATCGACCCATGATGGATCAGGCTGAACCAGAGACTCGAACCAAGGAGGCAGAAGTGTATGGGGTGTACACCTTCACCACGCAATGTCCACCGATCATGATAAAAGTTGAACTGAACGGAATTCCAGTATCCATGGAACTGGACACGGGCGCGAGTCAGTCTATAATGAACAAAAAGGCCTTCGGCAGGCTGTGGAGCAACAATGCACACAGGCCCAAGCTCAGCCCCACTCACACCAAGCTAAGAACTTACATCAAAGAGCGGCTCCCTGTTATTGGCAGCGCAGAAATAAAAGTCTCCTATGATGGAGCAGTGCACGACTTCCCACTATGGATTGTGCCAGGGGATAGTCCCACACTGTTTGGCAGAATCTGGCTGGGAAAAATCTGCTGGAACTGGGACGATATCCGAGCGCTTTCGTCCGTCGACGACGCCTCATGTGCCTAGGTTCTGAGCAAATTCCCGTAATTGTTTGAGCCAGGCATCGGAAGTTTCTCGGGAGCGAAGGTGTAGATCTACTTGGTTCCCGTCCACCACAAGGCATGGGCAGTGCCATATATGATGCAAGAGAAAGTGGAAATTGAACTGGACAGGCTGCAGCGAGAAGGCATCATTGCGCCGGTGGAGTTCAACGAGTGGGCCAATCCGATTGTTCCAGTCCTCAAAGGCAATGGCACGGTCAGAATTTGTGGGGACTATAAAGTAACGATTAACTGTTTTTCGCTACAGGACCAGTACCCCCTCCCCAAGGCAGACGACCTATTTGCAACACTGGCAGGAGAAAAGACATTCACCAAGTTGGACCTGACCTCGGCCTACATGACGCAGGAGCTGGAGGAATCTTCGAAAGGTCTCACCTGCATCAACACGCACAAAGGTCTGTTCATCTACTATAGATGCCCGTTTGGGATTCGATCGGCTGCGGCTATTTTTCAAAGGAACATGGAGAGCCTGCTAAATTCGGTTCCGTGCATCGTGGTTTTCCAGGACGACATACTGGTCACAGGTTGGGACACCATCGAACACTTGAAGAACCTGGAAGAGGTTCTAATTTGGCTAGATCACATGGGACTCAGGTTGAAACGCTCAAAGCGTGTTTTCCTGGTGCCAGAAGTCGAGTTCTTACAGAGAAGAATCGCGGCAGATGGCATCAGACCCACCGATGCCAAGACAGAGGCCATCAAGAACACGCCGAATCCACAGAACGTGATGGAGCTGCATCGTTCCTGGAACTCCTCAACTATTTTGGTAATTTCCTACCCGGGTTAAGCACCCTGCTATAACCCCTACATGTGCTGCTCCGCAAGGGAGATGACTGGTTATGGGGGAAATCACAAGAGGCTGCTTTTGAGAAAACCAGAAATCTGTTGTGTTTAATCAAACTGCTTGTCCTGTATAACCCTTGTAAACGATTAGTGCTAGCTTGCGATGCGTCTTCGTACAGGGTCAGGTGTGTGTTACAACAAGCAAATGAATCAGGAACATTGCAACTGGTCACTTATGCATCCAGCAGTTTGTCCAAGGCCGAAAAGGCCTACAGCATGATTGAAAAAGAAGCTTTGGCATGCGTTTACGGGGTGAAAAAAATGCACCAGTATCTGTTTGGGCTTAAGTTTGATTTAGAAACTGACCATAAGCCACTAATATCACTATTCTCAGAGAGCAAAGGGATTAACACCAATGCCTCTGCCCACATTCACGCTGGCACTTATGCTGTCTGCATGTAATCCACCACAGACCACGCACATAGAACTGTGCAGATGCTCTCATTTGACTACTGTTGCCCACCACCGGGGTGGAAATGGCACAGCCTGCAGACTTGCTCTTGGTGATGGATGCATTTGAAAATGAAAAGTCACCCCTTACGGCCCGCCAGATCAGGAGGTGGACCAGCCAGGATCCTTTACTGTCCTTTGTAAAAAACTGTGCCCTCCATGGGAGCTGGTCCAGCGTCCCAGCGGAGATGTTCCAGCGGCGCAAAGATGAAATGTCCATACAGGCAGACTGTCTTTTGTGGGGTAATCGAGTGGTTTTGCCTAAGAAAGGCAGGAAAACGTTCATATGCGACCTACACAGAACCCACCCAGGCATAGTAATGATGAAAACGATAGGCAGATCCCATGTGTGGTGGCCCGACATCGACTCAGATTTGGAGTCTTGCGTGCGCCAATGCAACACTTGCTCTCAACTGAGCAATGCACCCAGGAATGCACCACTAAGTTTTGGATATTTATTCAAAATGGATTGAGTGTGTAATAATGTCTGTAAGCACTAAATATATTCAAAAAGGAGTTAGATGAAGTCCTTACTACTAGGGGAATCAAGGGATATGGTGAGAAAGCAGGAATGGGGTACTGAAATTGCATGTTCAGCCATGAACTCATTGAATGGCGGTGCAGGCTAGAAGGGCCAAATGGCCTACTCCTGCACCTATTTTCTATGTTTCTATGTTTCTATGTCCACTGCCACCATCGAAAGCCTACGAGCCATGTTTGCCAGGCATGGCCTGCCTGATGTCCTTGTTAGCGACAATGGGCCGTGCTTCTCCAGTGCTGAATTCAAGGAATTCATGACCCGCAATAGGATCAAGCACATCACATCTGCCCCATTCAAGCCTGCATCCAACGGCCAGGCAGAACAGGCAGTCCAAACCATCAAGCAAAGCTTGAAACATGTGTCGGAAGGCTCCCTGCAGACCCGCCTGTCCCAAGTCCTGCTCAGCTATCGCACAAGACCCCATTCGCTCACCGGGATTCCACCAGCCGAGCTGCTCATGAAAAGGCACTCAAAACAAGGCTCTCTCTTGTCCATCCTGATCTCCATGATCACATCGAGGGCAGGCAGCATCAACAAAGCATGTACCATGATCGTGCAAACTTGTCACGCAATATTGAAGTCAATGACCCTGTATTTGTACTCAACTATGGACATGGTCCCAAATGGCTTGCTGGCACTGTCATAGCCAAAGAAGCGAGTAGGGTGTTTCAAGTTAAACTTGCTAATGGACTAACTTGCAGAAATCATTTGGACCAAACCAAACTGCAATTCACAGACAGCCACGAGCAATCCGAAGAGGCCACCACCAACTTCGACCCTCCAACACACACACAAATGGCAACCAACATCACGGTTGACCACGAAGCTGAACTCACCATCCCCAGCAACCCAGCAAGGCCAGCTACCCAGCAGCCCAGCGAAGAACTAATCAACTCACCCACACCTGCATTTGTAATGAGACAATCGACAAGGGAGAGAAAAGCCCCAGATCGTCTCACCCTGTAAATAAGTTCACTATTGACTTGGGGAGGGAGTGATGTTATGTATGCAACCCTAGTAACCTGTATCATAATGCCACCAGAGGGCATACCTGTTAGAGTCCCAAGGGATCCTCCCATGCTGTACCAAGACTCTGGAGTTTGAATAAAGGAGTTGTTATGTATGAATAAAGAGTCTGACTGGATACTGTGAGCTCAAAGTAAAGTGTGACCTTAGCCTTTTATTGCAGGTCTCCAGAGTGCCTCTCCATCCTTAAGTACCTGTGCTCCCAAGGGATTATGGGAACCCTTGGGACTCCAGGGGATGAGCCTTCTGGTGGCTGTTCAAAGTATATACAAGTTTACATATATAACAGGAACTAAGGTCACACTTACACATGCGTACAGTACTCAGTTGCATTACTTTATTGTGAACATAACACCACCCATTCCTGCATCATGTAGAGCAAGGTCAGGTCCAGCCAGGGTCGCAAATACGTCAGCTGTCTTGGGTAGCGGGTACTGGTCCTGCAATGAAAAACGGTTAATCATTACTTTATAGTCTCCGCAAATTCTGACCGTGCCATCGCCTTTGAGAACTGGAACAATCAGACGGGCCCACTAGTTGAACTCCACTGGCGTGATGATGCCCTCTTGTTGCAGCCTGTCCAGCTCGATCTCCACTTTCTCTCGCATCATGTATGGCACCGCCCGTGCCTTCTGGTAGATGGATCGTGTACCGGGAATCAAGTGGATCTGCACCTACGCCCCCGAGAAACTTCCGATGCCTGGCTCAAACAATGACGGAAACTTGCTCAGAAACTGGACACATGAGGCGTCGTTGACGGATGAAAGCGCTCGGATGTCGTCCCAGTTCCAGCAGATTTTTCCCAGTCAGCTTCTGCCAAACAGTGTGGGGCCATCTCCTGGTACTATCCATAGTGGTAGTTTGTGCACTGCTCCATCATAGGAGACTTTTACTGCTGTGCTGCAAATAACAGGGATCACTTCTTTCGTGTAAGTTCTCAGCATGGTGTGACTAGGGCTCAGCTTGGGCCTGTGTGCCTTGTTGCACCACTGCCTGTCAAAGGTCTTTTTGCTCATGATAAACTGACTCGCACGCGTGTCCAGTTCCATGCATACTGGAATTCCGTTCAGTTCGACTTTTAACATGATCAGTGGACATTTCGTGGTGAAGGTGTACCCCATACACTTCTGCCTCCTCGGTTCAAGTCTCTGGTTCAGTTTGATCCACCATGGATTGATCTTCCTCTGCAACGTGGTAGTATGCAGGGTTTGCAGCTCATCTGCACCTTCACTGGAGGTGACCCATTGTTCCACAGCCTTTGCCCACATAGTGTTTGAAGTGGCATTGATGGGCTTGATGATCACCTCCACAGCACCAACAAGGTGTTAACTGCCTCGAATTAACGCTTGATGGCAGACTCTGGGTCATCTGAGGTCGTGTAGCTACAGGCGTGTATGTTCTGCCATATGCATTTCTCACTTAAAACGACTTTACTTTGTGTACAGTACTTGCCGAAACATCCTTGTGCTGCAAAATTTGTTTGGTGTTTTCGCTGGTGGACATAAATGCCTGGGCTATCGTTAAGGCTTTGCTCAGGTTCGGTGTTTCAACAGTCAATAGTTTGCGAAGGATAACCTCATGGCCAATGCCAAGCACAAAAAGTCTCTCAGCATTTGCTCGAGGAATCCATCAAATTCACAATGTCCTACAACGCGCCTTAGTTCGGCGATTTAGCTCGCCACTTTCTGGCCTTCAGACCATTGACACGTGTAGAATCGATACCTTGCCATTAGAACGCACTCCTTTGGATTTAGGTGCTCCCAGACCAGCGTACACAGTTATTCATACGATTTGGTTGTTGGTTTCACCAGAGCGAGCAGATTCTTAATGAGGCCATAGGTTGTTGCCCCGCAGATGGTGAGGAGGATCGCCCTTCGTTTGACTGCGTTCTCATTTCCTTCCAGCTCATTGGCCATGAAGTATTGGTCAAGTCGCTCCATGAAGGTCTCCCAATGATCCCCTTCTGAGAATTTCTCCAGAATACCAACAGTTCTCTGCATCTTCGCGTGATGGTTCATTATCTCATCGCCAGTTGTTACGTCCATAATAAAGTAACGTGATTGAGTGCTGCAGACGTGAGTAGGTGTGACCTAAGTCTCTTTATTCTAACTCCAGAGTGTTGATACAGCATGGGAGGACTCCTTATATACAGCGCTCCCAAGGGATGCTGGGATCTCTTGGGACTCCAACAGATATGCCCTCTGGTGGCAGTAGAATACTGGTCACGCAGGGTTTCATATATAACAATTTCAAAACATGCCCAGTGTTTACTGCAGTATCAACACATTCTTAAATAAAAACTAATGCCCTCCCTTAATAAATTCACTGTTAAAATAACACCAGAAAACACACCAGACAGAAAATGTTTTTTCATTAAAAATAATATTTTTATTCTACATAGCACTCCAGACCTCAATACCTTTATGATCTTAAATAGTAAGTTGAAGGTTCTTCAAACACTAAAAGGCTTCAGAGTCGCACCCACATCTGACTAGCTTTGGTCTCATCAGGTGCTAACCATTGTACATGTTCAAGAGCTCATGAACTGTGAATCTTGCACATATTCTAATACCATTATCAGCTCCATTCTCATTAAGCATCCTCTGTTATCAATTATTCCAATTTGAATATTTCGATACAAATTATATGGGCCACTGTTGTTCCTGGAATATATAAATGACACGGATTGGAATCTCAATGCAAATTGTTTGCAGTTTGAACAACTGTGCAATCACAGTAGGCAGTCAAGATTTTACAAAGACAGCTTGGAAGGATTCATACCAGAGTTATCAGGTGGAAAATACAAGAGAAATTGGAAAGAGATCTAGATTACCAGTTCTAAGCATTATAAGGTGACATAAACAAAGTGAATAGGATGTTGGACTATATTGCCAAGCTGGACAATCCTCTGGTCATGCCACACCTGAAGAATTGAACAGTTATGGTTACCATGCCAATTTACATCCTGGAAACCGTGCAATTAAAGGTAACCTGGTTGATGAGTAATGACCAGCAAAGCTAGAGAGCTTTATCTTGAAAAAGAAATGTCTCACAGTACCTTACAGAGATCTTTCACATATGCCCCACTCCAGGACTCTAGATTGATACTTCAGTGCACTGTTACAGATACCATTTTTCAGATGGGATGTTTAACAGGGGGCCAGTTCCCCGGAGTGTGAGTGCGCGCCTGAGTGATGCTCAGCAGCTCTGATGTGAGCCCGAATTAGAGGATCTCGCAAGACAGTCATTGCAGATGCACAGTGATCTGCTGCGTGTTTTGTCAAGGATGCCCGAGAGTGTCGATGTACTTGCTTTGAGTGTGGTGGAGACTGCCTCAATGATGGGATTTGTGTATCAGCAGCTCATCGAGCTCATCCTTGGTAGATACCAATGGATGTTGGATGCTTCAAGCGACCACGGGGTCCCAGATATGATGGCACGGGCTATGGCTGATGTGGCAATAGCCATTGAGCACCAGGCCAATGCTATGATAGGCCTGCAGACTGTCAGGTTGTCAGTGCTTGGTGGCATCAATCAGCTCTGTTGTGTGTTGCAGTCGCAGTCTGCCATGATGCAGAGCCAACACCGAATCCATGCAGGCACTGATCGCTGCCATCGTGTCTGGGGTCCCATCAGTTGCACTGGGAACTAACATTGGCAAAGTACAGCAGCAATCTGTGCAGAGCCAGATAGCTCCAGATGCTGATGCTCTGCTCCACGGGAGTAGCAGTATGTCAGGCCTGTTGGAACGTGATGTCCTTTCTCAGGATGACATCATTCTGCCCTTGCCCCTGTCGCGCTCTGCAACCCATCCACCACAGATTGCTGCCACCCATGCTGAGGTGATGCAGTCCGCAGCCGCACCTTCCAGGGCCCAAGCTGTGGTAGCGGAATGTCCTGCTAGGCCCATCAGCTGTGGTAGCGGTACCAACACAGTGACTTTTATCAGCCTTGCTGCAGGCACTGAGACCCCATTGAGGAGGAACAGTAAACCTGGGAGGAGCGAGAAGGGAAGGGGTGGGAAAGCACTGAGAAAGAGTCGGTAAAAATGTGTGTGTTTGTGGCCAGAAATGGTGACATTGCTCGAATGTGAACTAATGTAAATAGTTGCAGTTCGCTGAGCCAATAAAGAATTGTGTGAGGCTGGTCAGAGATGCTATCCTTGTTCCATGATGAAGTAATGTGAATACTTGTGGGTGATAATGTTTCAAGGCTACTGGTTTCAATTATTGTTTGCTGTGGATGATGGCGTCCTTTAGTGCTTCTTTGCAGCACACTATGTTGTTTTCTGTAAATAAACATTTGTTTAATTTGTCACAATCTTGTCTTGCCATTTGTATGCACAGAGGCTTGGAGAGTGGGGCACAATGTCTTCAGCAGATGGCCAGGTGAATATGCTGGCCAGGAGAGGCAGGACTTGCAATGCCAGATGTGTACAATCGATGGCCCCCTGAACCATGGGGAAGCCTGCTAAGTCACAGGACCGCTCATCCTGGTCTTCCCTGGACATGCTGAACTTGATGTAGTCCATTCGTTTGCTGTCGAGTGCATCGGTAACCTGGCGAATGCAAGAATGTACTGCAAACTGCGAGATGTTGCATATATCACCTACAGGAGACTGGAAGGAGCCGGTAGCATAGAAGTTGAGGGCTGCTGTCACTTTCATTGCCACAAACAGCAAGGTACTGGTGCCGATGTCAGCTGTCAGGTATGTCTGCAGTAGGTGGCAGAGCAACCGAATTTTGACCCCTTAAATTTCTCAAACTTAAGCAATGGGCAAGGTATTTTGTAGCTATAAAGAGTAAGAGCTGGATTCTTGGCTTGGTTGCGCCTCAGTTTGTGCCCCGGAGGGGCGGTAAATGGTGTTTCTAGCTTTTACCACCCAGCCGGCAAATTCCACTCATGGTTTGTGGCGGCACAGAAACTTAATTACACTGAGATCATGACTTCAATCGTCATGCAACGCCCTGCTACCACCCCGGATGCAAAATTTGGCCCGAATGACTCATTTAATTCCCGCCCCATGAAACATCTGAAAAACCAGTCATTCCCAGGGTGCAGCAGGCAACATTGTCTCCGAGATGCTAGTACTGAAACTCAGGGGTCAGTAGCCGCAAGACGTGAGCACCTTCAAACTGTGCGAGCAGCCAATGCAGGACTGACCGCGAACTCCATGGGCCAGCTGCAACTCCCTGTAAATAGTATTGGCAGCCTATTTAAATGTTGGGATGAGGCTCCTACATCGCAGGTCACATTGACTGCAATGGTTGCACACAGCACGCTGCGTGAAGCTCCGACTTGCAAATGGTACTTTTATCTGCCATTACAGTGCCCTTACAACTTCAGTGAGATAATTTAATGGGGGCATTACTAGTCCAACGGCATATCAAGCTCCATGCTATTGGCAGGCAGCATCAAGCTAGAAGAAGGGCTTTTGGCCATGTCGCCCATGGATGAGGAGATGCCGAAGACATCTGGGGAGGAGTGTTTAACCCCCACAGATTTACAGGCACCAATGCTCATACCTCCAGTTCTCTGAGGAGCAGTGTGTGAGAAGGCTGCTCCTCCAAAAGGAAGTGCTGACAGAGATATGCCATCTCCTACAGGCAGACCGATACCTGGATCGCTCTGGAGGAAGCCTTCAATACTCCCCTCAACAGTTATCCAAATTCATTGTGGTGTGCTGCATCTTGCACAACTTGCCCATCATGAGGGGCCAGGCATTGCCAGTGGGGATTGCAGGCCCACCTCAGGAGGAGGAGGATGACGAAGAGGAGCCTGGCGAGGCCCCAATTGGATAGCCACACCATCCACCAGGGAGGCAGCGTGGAGATTCTGCCAGACCAAGAGTTGCACGTCACCAGCTCATAATGGACCGGTTCTCCGAAATGGAGGAAAGCAAATACTGCACTCGCATGTGCCCCCATAAAGCCACATCTCTGAGAACGTTGGAATGATACACAAGATACCAGTGGCAAAGGATGAATCATAAATTGTACTGCAACAAAGTAACAAAAACTCCCTCTGCCAAAATAAAACCCGACAATATACAAGGTTATGTCGCAGGGCACTGAGCAACAGTGATGTCCCTTAAATCAACAACACTTTTTTAATGCCTCAATTTTCAGCTGGGGTGCAAAAACTTCCTTGTGTAACACCTGATTTTGTGCCCCCAATCAGGGAACCTCACATTTTGCCAAATTTTGCAGACAAGGGCGCAAACTTTCTCCAGGCAGTAGCAGGATTGCCCCGCCACCATTACCGTCCCGAAATCTCATAAGCGGAAAATCCAGCCCTGAGGACTTTGGATTAGAGAAAGGTACTAAATCATTTCTCCTAATTCCATTTTGAAGGCTACTATTGAATCTGTATCCACCACCCTATCTGGCAGTGCATTCCAAATCCTAACCACTCGTTGTGTATAAAAGATTTTCCTCATGTTGCTTCTGGTTCTTTTTCGAATCACTTTAAATCTGTGACCTTTGGTTAATGCCCCTTCAGCCCTTGGAAGCAGTTTTTCTTTATTTACTCTATCTAAACCCTTCATGATTCTAAACACCTCTGTCAAATCTCCTCTTGACCTTCGCTGCTGCAGGAGAACAACCCCAGCTTCTCCAGTCTATCCGTGCAATTGAAGTCCTTCATTCCTGGAACCATTCTTGTAAATCTCTTCAGTACCCTCTCCAAAGCCTTCTGGTTCTTCCTATTGTGTGGTGCCTAGAATTGGACACAATACTCCAGCTGGGGCCAAACTTGTGTTTTACATAGGTTTAGCATAACTTCTGAGTTTTTGTACCCTATAGGGCTGAATTTTCGGTCTTCTGCCGCCCCTGTTAGCGCCCTCTGGGGTGCCCAGCACTTTGGGCTGGGCGACCAGCTTCCAGCGACCCGCTGGGACATTTGGTGCCGGTTTCGACACTGTCTCGATTTTAGGCTGCCGCCCGACCTGTGGCGCTCCGTAGAGCACCCTGCTGGGATCGCCTGCAGAAGCTGGCGTTCCAAGCTGTAGCGGCCGCAGTGAGGTAAGTAATGTCGACCTCAGGTAAGTGTCATTGTTTTTTTTTGCAACTTATGTTGTGGTGGCATGAGTTATGTATTGAGAATGTTTTTGGGAGTTTTTTGTCATTTTTTTTGCCCCCCTCCCCAGCCTCTCTTATGGTGCTCTGAGGCTGGCTGTTTAGCTCTGGATTTTCACTTGTTCAGCTGGCCTCGAGCCCAAAGAGAGATGTGCAACGCCTCCCTTAGCGCTCCACTCCAAACTCTGGCCCAGCCGATGAATTTTGTGGCGCCAGACGCAAACCATTTGCTGCCGCAGAATTTACTGCTCCGCCCAGGACAATGCCGCAACAAAAGCGTGACCGAATTTCTCCCCCTATGCCTCTATTTTTAAAGTTGAGGATCCCATATGCTTTATTAACTGCTTATTTAACCTGTCCTGCCACCTTCACAGATTTGTGCACAAATACCCCCAGGTTTCTCTTTTCTTGCACCTCCTTCAAAACTGGACCATTTAGCATGTATTGTCTCTCCTCATTCTTCCAACTAATAAGAACATAAGAAATAGGAGCAGGACTAGGCCATACGGCCCCTCGAGCCGATCTGATCATGGACTCAGCTCCACTTCCCTGCCCGCTCCCCATAACCCCTTAATTCCTTATAAAAATATAGTAAAAATAAAAAAGGGAAGGGTAAAAATAAAAAAGGGAAGGTGGCTCAACCGTGGCTATCAAGGGAAATCAGGAATAGTATTAAAGCCAAGGAAGTGGCATACAAATTGGCCAGAAATAGCAGCGAACCCGGGGACTGGGAGAAATTTAGAACTCAGCAGAGGAGGACAAAGGGTTTGATTAGGGCAGGGAAAATGGAGTACGAGAAGGAGCTGGCAGGGAACATTAAGACGGATTGCAAAAGTTTCTAAAGATATGTAAAGAGAAAAAGGTTAGTAAAGACAAACGTAGGTCCCCTGCAGTCAGAATCAGGGGAAGTCATAACGGGGAACAAAGAAATGGCGGACCAATTGAACAAGTACTTTGGTTCGGTATTCACTAAGGAGGACACAAACAACCTTCCGGATATAAAAGGGGTCAGAGGGTCTAGTAAGGAGGAGAAACTGAGGGAAATCCTTATTAGTCGGGAAATTGTGTTGGGGAAATTGATGGGATTGAAGGCCGATAAATCCCCAGGGCCTGATGGACTGCATCCCAGAGTTCTTAAGGAGGTGGCCTTGGAAATAGCGGATGCATTGACAGTCATTTTCCAACATTCCATTGACTCTGGATCAGTTCCTATCGAGTGGAGGGTAGCCAATGTAACCCCACTTTTTAAAAAAGGAGAGAGAGAGAAAACAGGGAATTATAGACCGGTCAGCCTGACATCGGTAGTGGGTAAAATGATGGAATCAATTATTAAGGATGTCACAGCAGCGCATTTGGAAAGAGGTGACATGATAGGTCCAAGTCAGCATGGATTTGTGAAAGGGAAATCATGCTTGACAAATCTTCTGGAATTTTTTGAGGATGTTTCCAGTCGAGTGGACAAGGGAGAACCAGTTGATGTGGTATATTTGGACTTTCAGAAGGCTTTCGACAAGGTTCCACACAAGAGATTAATGTGCAAAGTTAAAGTACATGGGATTGGGGTAATGTGCTGACATGGATTGAGAACTGGTTGTCAGACAGGAAGCAAAGAGTAGGAGTAAATGGGTACTTTTCAGAATGGCAGGCAGTGACTAGTGGGGTACCGCAAGGTTCTGTGCTGGGGCCCCAGCTGTTTACACTGTACATTAATGATTTGGACGAGGGGATTAAATGTAGTATCTCCAAATTTGCAGATGACACTAAGTTGGGTGGCAGTGTGAGCTGTGAGGAGGATGCTATGAGGCTGCAGAGCGACTTGGATAGGTTAGGTGAGTGGGCAAATGCATGGCAGATGAAGTATAATGTGGATAAATGTGAGGTTATCCACTTTGGTGGTAAAAACAGAAAGACAAACTATTATCTGAATGGTGACAGATTAGGAAAAGGGGAGGTGCAACGAGACCTGGGTGTCATGGTACATCAGTCATTGAAGGTTGGCATGCAGGTACAGCAGGCAGTTAAGAAAGCAAATGGCATGTTGGCCTTCATAGCGAGGGGATTTGAGTACAGGGGCAGGGAGGTGTTGCTACAGTTGTACAGAGTCTTGGTGAGGCCACACCTGGAGTATTGTGTACAGTTTTGGTCTCCTAACCTGAGGAAGGACATTCTTGCTATTGAGGGAGTGCAGCGAAGGTTCACCAGACTGATTCCCGGGCTGGCGGGACTGACCGATCAAGAAAGACTGGATCGACTGGGCTTGTATTCACTGGAGTTCAGAAGAATGAGAGGGGACCTCATAGAAACATTTAAAATTCTGATGGGTTTGGACAGGTTAGATGCAGGAAGAATGTTCCCAATGTTGGGTAAGTCCAGAACCAGGGGTCACATTCTAAGGATAAGGGGTAAGCCATTTAGGACCGAGATGAGGAGAAACTTCTTCGCCCAGAGAGTGGTGAACCTGTGGAATTCTCTACCCCAGAAAGTTGTTGAGGCCAATTCACTAAATATATTCAAAAAGGAGTTAGATGAAGTCCTTACTACTAGGGGGATCAAGGGGTATGGTGAGAAAGCAGGAATGGGGTACTGAAGTTGCATGTTCAGCCATGAACTCATTGAATGGCGGTGCAGGCTAGAAGAGCCGAATGGCCTACTCCTGCACCTATTTTCTATGTTTCTATGTTTCTATGTTATCGGTTAAGAAATTGTCTATCTCTGTCTTAAATTTATTCAATGTCCCGGCTTCCACAGCTCTCTGAGGCAGCAAAGTCCACAGATTTACAACCCTCTGAGAGAAGAAATTCCTCCTCATTTCTGTTTTAAATGGACGGCCCCTTATTCTAAGATTATACCCCCTAGTTCTGGTCTCCCCCATCAGTGGAAATATCCTATCTGCATCCACCTTGTCAAGCCCCCTCATAATCTTATATGTTTCGATCAGATCACCTCTCATTCTTCTGAATTCCAATGAGTAGAAGCCCAAACTCCTCAACCTTTCCACATAGGTCAACCCCTCATCCCCAGAATCAACCAGTGAACCTTCTCTGAACTGCCTCCAAAGCAAGTATATCCTTTCGTAAATATGGAAACCAAAACTGCACAGTTTTCCAGGTGTGGCCTCACCAATGCCCTGTATAACTGTAGCAAGACTTCCCTGCTTTTTACTCCATCCCTTTTGCAATAAAGGCCAAGATTCCATTGGCCTTCCTGATCACTTGCTGTACCTGCATACTATCCTTTTGTGTTTCATGCACAAGTAACCCCAGGTCCCGCTGCACTGCAGCACTTTGCAATCTTTCTCCATTTAATAATTTGCTCTTTGATTTTTTTCTGCCAAAGTGCATGACCTCACACTTTCCAACATTATACTCCATCAGCCAAACTTTTGCCCACTCACTGAGCCTGTCTATGTCCTTTTGCAGATTTTTTTGTGTCCTCCTCACACATTGCTTTTCTTCCCATCTTTGTGTCATCAGCAAACTTGGCTACATTACACTCAGTCTTTTCTTCCAAGTTGTTAATATGGATTGTAAATAGTTGGGGTCCCAGAACTGATCCCTGCGGCAATCCACTAGTTAATGATTGCCAACCCGAGAATGAACCATTTATCCTGACTCTCTGTTTTCTGTTCGTTAGCCAATCCTCTATCCATGCTAATATATTATCCCCAACCCCGTGAACTTTTATCTTGTGCAGTAACCTTTTATGTGGCACCTTCCTGGGACATTGGAACCGGTTCTGGGGGAGGTGGGACCAATATAAACCGGACGGTCTGCACCTGAGCAGGACCGGAACCAATGTCCTCGGGGGAGTGTTTGCTCGTGTTGTTGGGGAGGAGTTAACCAATATGGCAGGGGGATGGGAACATATGCAGGGAGACAGAGGGAAATAAAATGGAGTCAGAAGCAAAAGATAGAAAGGAGAATAGTAAAAGTGGAGGGCAGAGAAACCCAATGCAAAAAACAAAAAGGGCCACGTTACAGCAAAATTCTAAAGGGGCAAAGTGTGTTAAAAAGACAAGCCTAAAGGTTCTGTGCCTCAATGCGAGGAGTATTCGGAATAAGGTGCATGAATTAACTGCGCAGATAGCAGTTAACGGATACGATGTGATTGGCATCACGGAGACATGGCTCCAGGATGATCAAGGCTGGGAACTCAACATCCAAGGGTATTCAGCATTTAGGAAGGATAGACAGAAAGGAAAAGGAGGCGGGGTGGCGTTGCTGGTTAAAGAATAAATCAATGCAATTGTAAAGAAGGTCATTAGCCTGGATGATGTGGAATCGATATGGGTAGAGCTGCGGAATTCCAAAGGGCAGAAAACGCTAGTGGGAGTTGTGTATAGACCACTAAATAGTAGTAGTGAGGTTGGGGACAGCATCAAACAAGAAATAAGGGATAGAAACATAGAAACATAGAAAATAGGTGCAGGAGCAGGCCATTCAGCCCTTCTAGCCTGCACCGCCATTCAATGAGTTCATGGCTGAACATGAAACTTCAGTACCCACTTGGAGTACTGAAGGAATGATCAGCCATGATCTTATTGAATGGCGGTGCAGGCTCGAAGGACCAAATGATCTACTCCTGCACCTATTTTCTATGTTTCTATGTTACCTTGTCAAATGCCTTCTGGAAGTCCAAATACACCACATCCATTGGTTCCCCTTTATCTACCCTGTTCATTACATCTGCAAAGAATTCCAGCAAATTTTTCAAACATGACTTCCCCTTCATAAATCCATGCTGACTCTGCCTGACCGAATTTTGCTTTTTCAAATGTCCTGCTACTGCTTCTTTAATAATGGACTCCAACATTTTCCCAACCACAGATGTAAGGCTAACTGATTTATAGTTTCCTGCTTTTTGTCTGCCTCCTTATTTAAATAAGGGTGTTACATTTGCAGTTTCCCAATCTGCTGGGACCTCCCCAGAATCCAGGGAATTTTGGTAAATTACAACCAGTGCATCCACAATCCCTGCCATTACTTCTCTGAAGACCATCAGATGAAAGCCATCAGATCCAGGGGATTTATCCGCCTTCGGTCCTGTTATTTTATAGAATGCCATTCCTTAGTGATTGTGATCGTGTTAAGTTCCTCCCACCCGCGCCCCCCGCTACCCCGCTCCTCCCATAGCCCCTTGACTATCCACTGTTGGGAAATTGTTTGTGTCCTCTGTAAAGACTGATACAAAATAATTGTTCAAAGTTTCTGCCATCTCCATGTTCCCCATTACTAATTCCCCGGTCTCGTCCTCTAAGAGACCAACATTTACTTTAGCCACTCTTTTCCTTTTTATATACCTATAGAAACTCTTGCTATCTGTTTTTATATTTCATGCTGGTTTACTTTCATAGTCGATCTTCCCTTTCTTGATCATTTTTTTAGTCATTCTTTGCTGACTTTTAAAAGCTTCCCAATCTTCCATTCTCCCACTAGTTTGGGCCACTTTGTATGCCCTTGTTTTTAATTGGATACCATCCTTTAGTTCTTCAGTTAACCACGGATGTCTATCTTTTCTTTTACACCCTTTTCTCCTCACTGGAATATTTTTTTCTTGAGAGTTGTGAAATATTTCCTTAAAACTGTCTGAAATGTTTTTTATTGCCACTTCTTTCCATTGGTTGTTGGCATTTCCTGTCTGCTGGTGTCGAGCAGCTATTAATTGTTGCAGAAAGAAAGGGAAAGCCGGTTGGTGGTGCAGCACATTAATAGAAACATAGAAAAAAGTGCAGGGGTAGGCCATTTGGCCCTTCTAGCCTGCACCGCCATTCAATGAGTTCATGGCTGAACATGCAACTTCAGTACCCCATTCCTGCTTTCTCACCATACCCCTTGATCCCCCTAGTAGTAAGAACTTCATCTAACTCCTTTTTGAATATATTTAGTGAATTGGCCTCAACAACTTTCTGTGGTAGAGAATTCCACAGGTTCACCACTCTCTGGGTGAAGAAATTCCTCCTCATCTCGGTCCTAATTGGCTTATCCTTAGATTGTGTCCCCTGGTTCTGGACTTCCCCAACATTGGGAACATTCTTCCTGCATCTAACCTGTCTGAACCCATCAGAATTTTAAACGTTTCTATGAGGTCCCCTCTCATTCTTCTGAACTCCAGTGAATACAAGCCCAGTCGATCCAGTCTTTCTTGATCGGTCAGTCCCGCCATCCCGGGAATCAGTCTGGTGAACCTTCGCTGCACTCCCTCAATAGGAAGAATGTCCTTCCTCAGGTTAGGAGACCAAAACTGTACACAATACTTCAGGTGTGGCCTCACCAAGGCCCTGTACAACTGTAGCAACACCTCCCTGCCCCTGTACTCAAATCCCCTCGCTATGAAGGCCAACTTGCCATTTGCTTTCTTAACCGCCTGCTGTACCAGCATGCCAACCTTCAATGACTGATGTACCATGACACCCAGGTCTCTTTGCACCTCCCCTTTTCCGAATCTGTCACCATTCAGATAATAGTCTGTCTCTCTGTTTTTACCACCAAAGTGGATAACCTCACATTTATCCACATTATACTTCATCTGCCATGCATTTGCCCACTCACCTAACCTATCCAAGTCGCTCTGCAGCCTCATAGCATCCTCCTTGCAGCTCACACTGCCACCCAACTTAGTGTCATCTGCAAATTTGGAGATACTACATTTAGTCCCCTCGTCTAAATCATTAATGTACAGTGTAAACAGCTGGGGCCCCAGCACAGAACCTTGCGATACCCCACTAGTCACTGCCTGCCATTCTGAAAAGTCCCCATTTACTCCTACTCTTTGCTTCCTGTCTGACAACCAGTTCTCAATCCATGTCAGCACACTACCCCCAATCCCATGTGCTTTAACTTTGCACATTAATCTCTTGTGTGGGACCTTGTCTAAATCTTCTGAAAGTCCAAATATACCACATCAACTGGTTCTCCCTTGTCCACTCTACTGGAAACATCCTCAAAAAATTCCAGAAGATTTGTCAAGCATGATTTCCCTTTCACAAATCCATGCTGACTTGGACCTATAATATCACCTCTTTCCAAGTGCACTGCTATGACATCCTTAATAATTGATTCCATCATTTTACCCACTACCGATGTCAGGCTGACCGGTCGATAATTCCCTGTTATCTCTCTCCCTCCTTTTTTAAAAAGTGGGTTTACATTGGCTACCCTCCACTCGATAGGAACTGATCCAGAGTCAATGGAATGTTGGAAAATGACTGTCAATGCATCCACTATTTCCAAGGCCACCTCCTTAAGTACTCTGGGATGCAGTCCATCAGACCCTGGGAATTTATCGGCTTTCAATCCCATCAATTTCCCCAACACAATTTCCCGACTAATAAGGATTTCCCTCAGTTCCTCCTCCTTACTAGACCCTCCGACCCGTTTATATCTGGAAGGTTGTTTGTGTCCTCCTTAGTGAATACCGAACCAAAGTACTTGTTCAATTGGTCCGCCATTTCTTTGTTTCCCGTTATGACTTCCCCGATTCTGACTGCAGGGGACCTACGTTTGTCTTTACTAACCTTTTTCTCTTTACATATCTATAGAAACTTTTGCAATCCGTCTTAATGTTCCCTGCAAGCTTCTTCTCGTACTCCATTTTCCCTGCCCTAATCAAACCCTTTGTCCTCCTCTGCTGAGTTCTAAATTTCTCCCAGTCCCCGGGTTCGCTGCTATTTCTGGCCAATTTGTATGCCACTTCCTTGGCTTTAATACTATCCCTGATTTCCCTTGATAGCCATGGTTGAGCCACCTTCCCTTTTTTATTTTTACGCCAGACAGGAATGTACAATTGTTGTAGTTCATCTATGCGGTCTCTAAATGTCTGCCATTGCCCATCCACAGTCAACCCCTTAAGTATCATTCGCCAATCTATCCTAGCCAATTCACGCCTCATACCTTCAAAGCTACCCTTCTTTAAGTCCTGGACCATGGTCTCTGAATTAAATGTTTCATTCTCCATCCTAATGCAGAATTCCACCATATTATGGTCACTCTTCCTCAAGGGGCCTCGCACAATGAGATTGCTAATTAATCCTCTCTCATTACACAACACCCAGTCTAAGATGGCTTCCCCCCTCGATGGTTCCTCAACATATTGGTCTAAAAAACCATCCCTTATGCACTCCAGGAAATCCTCCTCCACCGTATTGCTTCCAGTTTGGTTCGCCCAATCTATGTGCATATTAAAGTCACCCATTCTAACTGCTGCACCTTTATTGCACGCACCCCTAATTTCATGTTTGATGCCCTCCCCAACATCACTACTACTGTTTGGAGATCTGTACACAATTCCACTAATGTATTTTGCCCTTTGGTGTTCTGCAGCTCTACCCATATAGATTCCACATCATCCAAGCTAATGTCCTTTCGAACTATTGCCTTAATTTCCTCCTTAACCAGCAATGCTACCCCACCTCCTTTTCCTTTTATTCTATCTTTCCTGAATGTTGAATACCCCTGGATATTGAGTTCCCAGCCCTGATCATCCTGGAGCCATGTCTCCGTAATCCCAATCACATCATATTTGTTAACATCTATTTGCATAGTTAACTCATCCACCTTATTGCGGATACTCCTTGCATTAAGACACAAAGCCTTCAGGCTTGTTTTTTTAACACCCTTTGTCCTTTTAGAATTTTGCTGTACAATGGCCCTTTTTGTTCTTTGTCTTGGGTTTTTTTGCCCTTCACTTTTCCTCATCTCCTTTCTGTCTTTTGCTTTTGCCTCCTTTTTGTTTCCCTCTGTCTCCCTGCATTGGTTCCCATCCCCCTGCCATATTAGTTTAACTCCTACCCAACAGCACTAGCAAACACTCCCCCTAGGACATTGGTTCCGGTCCTGCCCAGGTGCAGACGGTCCGGTTTGTACTGGTCCCACCTCCCCCAGAACCGGTTCCAATGCCCCAGGAATTTGAATCCCTCCCTGCTGCACCACTGCTCAAGCCACGTATTCATCTGCGCTATCCCTGCGATTCCTACTCTGACTATCATGTGGCACTGGTAGCAATCCTGAGATTACTACTTTTGAGATCCTACTTTTTAATTTAGCTCCTAGCTCCTTAAATTCGTTTCGTAGGACCTCATCCCTTTTTTTACCTATGTCGTTGGTACCAATGTACTCAGCCATGGGATATTTGGATGTAGCATTGTTCCAATAGCACACCACACTGTGACGCAGTGACTTTCTTTCAGTCAGGTCATGGATGGGGAACAGTTGACTGAAACAAAGGAACATGAATGCACGAATTAAGTTGAGCAAGAGATAGAACACATGTATGTGTCTGCTTCACTGTTCCAGTCATGAAGTAGTGCATATGGCAGAAAATAGAGAGGGCAAAATAATCAAGTTCTTAAAAATTTATTTTGAGATATGATCCAAAAGCATGATATTTATGTTTAAAAAAACATTGTGGCATTCAAACTATTAAATTAAGGAAACCAGGTTTGTCCTACTTTCTGAGATCTCACCGACATGTCTTGCCGGTCGGGCTGAGAGGAAACCTCCTCGTAACTGTGTTCATGATGCTAGTCATCATGTTAGGCCTATGCATTGCCTAGCAACAAGTTGCAATGTAGCTAATAAATTGATATAATCTGACAGGGTGAAATCATCTCATTACAGAGCTACCTCGCTGTCTTTACACTATTCTGGTTGGGGCCTGACATGAATTATTTATGAATAGTTTCAGCTTATTATTTCCACACTTCAAAGGACCAGCCAATGATCTGCATTCATTCTGATACTTTTGAGCTGACACAGATTGTTTAATAGTCAGATGAAAAAAGGCAATAAAATTGACTGCCGCATAGGCTGAAAGCTCACAAACATTTCATTTTAATTATAATTGTGTTCATTTTTATTAGGAACACAACTGAAATAAATGCTAACCTCTTTTTCAAATGGCATTGGAGAAACAAGAGCCCCTTTTATAGGTTTACATGAGATTAACATGCATTTTTCTAACATACTAGCCATAGTTCCTTTTAAATTTCATATACTCCAATTGGAGGTATTGAACAGTATCAGTAATACAGCTACAACTGTACAGGGTATTGGTGAGGCCGCACCTGGAGTACTGCGTACAGTTTTGGTCACCTTACTTAAGGAAGGATATACTAGCTTTGAAAAGGGTACAGAGACGATTCACTAGGCTGATTCCGGAGATGAGGGGGTTACCTTATGATGATAGATTGAGTAGACTGGGTCTTTACTCGTTGGAGTTCAGAAGGATGAGGGGTGATCTTATAGAAACATTTAAAATAATGAAGGGGATAGACAGGATAGAGACAGAGAGGTTGTTTCCACTGGTCAGGGAGACTAGAACTAGGAGGCACAGCCTCAAAATAAAACCGAGTTGAGAAGGAATTTCTTCTCCCAGAGGGTTGTGATTCTGTGGAATTCTCTGCCCAGGGAAGCAGTTGAGGATAGCTCATTGAATATATTCAAATCACAAATAGATAGATTTTTAACCAATAAGGGAATTAAGGGTTATGGGGAGCGGGCGGGTAAGTGGAGCTGAGTCCACGGCCAGATCAGCCATGAACTTGTTGAGTGGCGGAGCAGGCTCGAGGGGCTAGATGGCCTACTCCTGTTCCTAATTCTTATGTTCTTATTAATGTTGGGGAAGTCCAGAACTAGGGGTCACAGTCTAAGGATAAGGGGTAAGCCATTTAGGACTGAGATGAGGAGAAACTTCTTCACCCAGAGAGTGGTGAACCTGTGGAATTCTCTACCACAGAAAGTTGTTGAGGCCAATTCACTAAATATATTCAAAAAGGAATTAGATGTAGTCCTTACTACTAGGGGGTTCAAGGGGTATGGCAAGAAAGCAGGAATGGGGTACTGAAGTTGCATGTTCAGCCATGAACTCATTGAATGGCGATGCAGGCTCGAAGGGCCGAATGGCCTAATCCTGCACCTATTTCCTATGTTTCCAATGTTAATAGTATCTGTTTGTAGGATGTGTGGAATTTCAGTGACTGAGACATATGCATCTGATGACCACTAATCATTCTACAGACTGATAGCCAACTGATATCTATTTCTAGTTAAACACTGAATGTGGGAAAGGGACACTGATGAACACTGATATGTGCGAACATAGACTTGATGGCACCACTTACTATCCCTAAACCTCTCCAACCCCTTTGAGATTCTGCTCTGGAGAAATCTGAATACTGTATCCATTGATCTCTCCATACGGCTTCCCCAGGCCGCAGGTCATTAATAAATGCTTCCATGTTGGAGGCACACTTGGCCTGGAAGCCTCCTGGTTATGGGGGATGTTTACCAATATACCTAAAGGTGTCACCTATTCTAGGATGTACTGTGTTATGTAATGATGTGTGTATTGTCCCAGTACCTTAAATGTAATGTAAGTACTATGCCACACCACAGAGGCCGCTGCGGTGGGAAACCCTGGTAGTACCTGTAAGAAGGACTATATAATGGTGACCACCACACCTGGAAGGCACTCTGGAGCTGAACAATAAAGGACGAAGGTCACAGCAGTTAGACTTACACCAGACCGTGTGGAGTCAGTGATTTGAGTGCTACATACACCACATTGGCAACGAGGAAGCGGACGAACTCCACGCAATCATGGCTACTCTGGGCTCGCTAAAGGATTTTACCGTGGGCAATGATTGGGAGGCCTTTACGGAAAGGCTCGAGTACTACTTCACAGCAAATGACCTGACGGAGGACACATACGCAATGAGAGATAAGCATAAGGCGATATTGCTCTCCAGTTGTGGAGATGAGGTTTACTGTCTCGTCAGGGATTTGCTGGCACCTGGGAGTGCCAGGGACAAGTCATACAAGGAGCTGACTGAACTCATTTGTGACCAGTTGAAACTGAAGGAGAGCATCCTCACGGCCAGATATAAATTTTACCATCACTGCAGACCTGAGGGCCAGGATATGCTGCAGACCTCAGGAGACTCGCGGCACCGTGTGATTTTGGGGCACACCTTGACGAGGCTTTGTGGGACGTTTTCGTTATGGGGATTGGCCACGAGGGCCTACTTCACAAGCTGCTGGCCACGGAACCCACAGTCACTCTGACAAAGGCCATCACCATCAGCCGGGCACATATGACCTTGACTTGCAGAACCAAGCAAATAATCCACACTGTCTCGAACCCGGCAGGCACTGTCCACAGGATAGCGCCCACCACGGACAAAACTGCAGAACGTGGCTCTGCCCGGGGCAGAGAGCACGGACCTCGGGATCCTGGAGCTCAGAGTCCGCCGAGGGGGGCCAATCAAGCAGCACCATGCTGGCGCTGTGGAGGAAGCCATGGGGCTCACCGGTGCAGGTTTGCGGAGTACACGTGCAATACCTGCCATGTTAAAGGCCACCTTCAGCGTATGTGTAAAAGAAATCGGACTCACCGTGTGGCTGAGGAGATGGGGGATGATCCACTGTTCAGCGAGGAGCAGGTAGAAGAAGATGAGGTGTTTGGACTGTATATGTGCACCGACGATTCGCCCCCAGTGATAAGTGAAGTAAAAATCAACAGAGTCCCAGTGAGTATGGAAGTGGACACGGGCTCGGGTCCATCGTTGATGAGTCGGAGAACTTTTGATAAACTGTGGATTAACCCAGCTGCACGACCCAAGCTGGTCCCGGTCACGGTGAAGCTGCGTACCTACACCAGGGAACTAATACCTGTTCTTGGCAGAGCGATGGTGCAGGTATCCCACCGGGACGAGACGCACGCTTTACCTTTGTGGGTCGTTGCAGGTGATGGGCCGACACTCCTCAGCCGGAGGTGGATGGGGACGGTCCGTGGGAGCTGGGAGGACTTCATTCCTCCACAGGCTGCTGCTCCCCGGGGTGCTGCCGTGCCCCGGGTCCCCAGAGAGCAGCGCCGACCGAGCTGGAGCTGCAGCCTCAATCCACCCACAGGCAAGTCCCAGGCCTGGACCCCACACAGAGACCCTGCAGCCTTAATCCCCACAGGCAAGTCCCAGGCCTGGACCTCACACAGAGACCCTGCAGCCCCAGCCCCCACAGGCAAGGCCCAGGCCCGGACCTCACACAGAGACCCTGCAGCCCCAGCCCCCACAGGCAAGCAGCCCTGCACAGAGGGGCCCAAGGGGGGGTGGGGGTTGAGCCGGCGGGGCGCTGCGGGAGGGGTGCTGAGGGATCCAGGGGCCGGCGGTTCGGAAGGGCCCCGCAGAGGAAGAGGCCCCGCAGAGGAGCTGGTAGCGTCGGTCGGCGGCCATGGTAGCCGCAGGGGAGGCCGCTACGGAGGCTGCGGGGGATGCGGCAAGTGCAGCCCTGGAGAGGCCACGATGGCCGCAGGAGAGGCGGCAAGTCAGGTGGCAGCGGAGGGGAGCAGAGGCTGGAGCGGCGGAGAAGAAGATGGCGGCGGCATCGTGTCGGAGCTGCAGAGCATCAAAGATGGCGGCGCCCAAGGAGAAGCCTCGTGGAATCCTCCTGCATCAAAGATGGCGCCTTAAAGAGGAAATGCACCCGGGAGTCTTAAAAGGGCCTTACAAAGAGGTGGTCCCCACAAAGGACTTCTGTTTGGCAGAGCGAGTCTAATGAGCTATGTTAATGTGAGATAGTGAATTTATAAGAAGAATTACTTTTTTTATGCTGAATGGCCACTGTATTTGTGTAAAATAATGGATAAAGTACAATTAATGATAACGGTTAACAAGGAAATCAAGGTTCCGCTACCAGTCAATAACCAGTTAATGTACCAGATAAAATGTACCATACTAACGCACTGTCTATGCCCACCTGCCTTCCGTTGGACAAGTGTGATGTTATGTAATGATGTGTGTATCTTCCCAGTACCTTAAATGTAATGTAAGTACTATGCCACACCACAGAGGGCGCTGCGGTGGGAAACCCTGGTAGTGCCTGTAAGAAGGACTATATAAGGGTGACCACCACACCTGGGAGGCACTCTGGAACTGAACAATAAAGGACGAAGGTCACAGCAGTTGGACTTACACCAGACTGTGTGGAGTCAGTGATTTGTATGCTACATACACCACATACTGCATCAATGAAAACCCCACTCTGCTGCTGACATAGAGGAAGGGTTGGTCTCTGCTGCAAGCCTGATCATCTTGTGTGAGTACACTGAGCCTCCATGTCTGTGATGCTCTGCCAGCATCCCTCTCTTCATGGCAGAATCTCTGGCACCGGTTGCTTTAGATTCTGAAAATGAATTGCGGAGCTGGGTTCAGCTGAATGACTCCTAATTTCCAGAATGCCCCTGACATTTCATAATGAAATTTCACCTCTGTGCAAATGAAATAGAAACAAACTATTGCAGGGTCACTGCTAATACTGAGGGAACTGGCTAGAAAGACAAAAAGTAAGCTAATGTCATTGGCTGCAATTCAGTGGCCCTGGCTGCAATTCAGTGGCCCTGGCTGCAATGTAGTGGCCCTGGCTGCAATGTGTTTATGTGCACAGGTGTTGACATCGTGAGCAAACTTTCTCCAATTTATTTCTCATTTAGTGAGGAGGGGATCATGTCACTAATGCTTGGAAGTCAGTGCTTGCATAGAGATTTATGGGAACATTATGTTTCTTTCTGACTGTATTGGTTATTCATTCATTTTTGAATAATATGAAGTCTAAAATAATGTTGTATTTGTGTTCAGCAATCTCCTGCATGTGCATTTATGTATCTTGTCCTGCCATTCTGTGCTTAGGATGGTACAGAGGCACCACAAGTGGCTGCTTGATAGACATTGATCTTGTTCTAGATGCTACCTCTTGTCGACCTTATCTGAAAACATGTCAGGTTCCATATGTAAGCTGATGACACCTAGCATGACCTCGTGTAGGGGGTGGCGGGTCTGTCACTTGCCTTCCTGACCAGAACGGTTTTGAGTCGCTCCCACTCCCTGGTTCTCGACCTTGGATTTATTAATCAGGGTGTGATAAAGTACAGCAGACAACTGTTTTGTACAAAGAAGGTTTGGGTTTTATTCAGGAAAGCAGATAACACAAATACACGCCAATAAATCTGTAAAATCTTACAAAAAGGTTCTAAACAATGGGGAATACTTTATTACAGGTAATAAACGCAACAGAAATACCTCCCATCTCTCACTTACTCTCTAACTAGGTCAAAAGCTAGGGCTCCAGGGATTTATGCTCACCAGATCCTTCCTTTGACAGCTAGGGCTGTTTTGCGGTTTCGGGGTTCTTTTGTTATAGCTGGTTTGCCTTGCCATACCCCGGACATGGTAAAAGACCTCTGCTGCGTATTGAAGCCAGTTGGGGTGAGTCCGCTGATACGGTTAGACGCGTTTTGGATTTATCTCTGGTGAGTACACAATTTTCTCTGTTATCAATAGGGTTTTAAGTTCTTTCGGTAATTTTTACCCTCTGGATAGTCTAGGCAAAAATTGTAGAGTGGAAAACTTGCGTGGACCCCGGTTTTCTTGGTGGTTGATTTTCCTGGTTGGTTTTGTCGGTCGCGGTGGCCCGGTTGATGGCTGTTACCAGGTCAGTTGGTATTGAGGTTCCATTGATTGTTTTTTTTTAAGTTCTTTTCTCCGATGTCGCGATGTTGCTTCCTGTGTTTTCTTGCCGTGTGCTCTCGATCTTGATCTTGTTGTTCCAAAGTGATGGTCAGAATAGCTCTGAAGTGGTGGTCAGATAGTTCTTCTTTTGGTACGATAGGCCCCTAGTTATACTCTGGGAGGCTGCTTAATCTTCGTGCCAAATCTAATGTTTCTTTTGTTTAAGTTTTGCTGCCCATTGATTTTAAGTGATCTTCTTTGTTTAAGTTTTGGCGGGCTAGCTAACTGAAACTTGATTAAATGTTTTAATCTGGCGTTGATAGATTTTGGGATAGCAGTACTCCTTATTTATGAGTTGATGAGCTCTTGTCCATTGTAATAGCACTGCTTTGGCTTCGAGAAGTCTGGGCTGAGCCAGATATTTCTATGCATATCGAAAAGGTGTTGGAATATGTATGTTCTATTTGGGTCCTGTGGGTGGGGTGGATAATGTTTCTTCACTTAGGATGGCACTCTGTGGCAAAGAGCGTCAAATGGGGGACAGTAAGATTCCAAAATTCATGGAAACCCGCGCTCCCCCCCCCCGCCCCGCCCCCCCGTCAGTGTTTGGACTCACTGAAAAGGAAATTCGATTTGGGCCTATTAAACAGAAATATGGAAGAAATCTATGAGTCTTAACCAAATTTGGGATTTTAAAAGGCACGTTTGGGCCTGTGGGGAAAAGCTGCAGAGACAGAGGGGTGGGATCAACCTTTACCTTTAGAATTTGGATATTGTAGCTTCCGTGGTCACTTGTTCAAATGCTAATGTTTTCTGGGAGCCTGACTATAGCTAAACAACTCCCCCAGACAAACTGATTAGCTACAATATCCAAATGTCCAACGCCCTTCCATTACTCCAGTTTCACAAAAAATGCACAGTAAAACACAAATAGTACAAACTTTTTACAACCCTTGATCTTTGCGCTTTTACAGCAGGTGGAATCTGAACCGGAGATTACCAGGTGACTGCGATTTTACTGCAGTGTTCTATCATATTTTGTGTTTCCCTCCCTGATATAATCCTTAAGTTCAGCTAGGGCTCGTCCAGCACTCTCTGGTGCTGGGATCGATGACCTCTGCCCCTCACCCCGCAGGTAGCACACCATAAATAAAGAATAATCACGTGCTGGCAGATAACTAAACGTGGGAAGCTATTCTGATCCAGGGAGGGACCTCTATATTTCTGACAATATCCCACCAGGGTGGAATGGTGATATCCGAAATTTCACCCCCTATCTCAACTGTTTTTTGTTCCAGAGTATAGAAATGTTTCTGTGATACTTCTACAGCTTTCAGTAGGGCGGTAAGATGTTCGGGTAGAAGGGGGGATTTCATCTCCAAAATGTGCATCGTAATCTTGTAAATTTGTGAAATTGTTATTTATAGTGAGGTGAATAGTGGAGGATTCAGGAATGGGAACAATCCGTTCTTAGGCCACTTGAACTTCCACCTTGGGTTTAAAACAAAAACTGCTTTCACTCACCAGACACCAAATGTGTTGTCCATGTTGGTAGTGGGGTGCACTGGTGGTGACACAATATGTCCCACCCCCTATGTATGTTACCTGTGGAGGGACATGGTCTTGTGCCATTACCTCCATGGTGCAGTTGATCGGCTGTGCACCAGCAACTTTAAACCCACACTGTGGTCTGGAGTAGGCGTTCAAGTGCTGGGGACACAGTATTATGTGTGCACCCCAGCTCCGGCATCCAGAGAGGTCAGTACCTGTCATAGCGGGCTCCCACTTTATGACATATAGGGTGGGACTGCTGTGAAACGAACTGTGCACCTCCTTGAATTATCCCAATATTCTCCACCCTGTACACCGGCGCGGTTCAGGCTGTCCCACCAATAACCGGCATCCTTACAACTATCCCCATGATGGTATGGTTGGACCAGCCACAATCTACTGGGACAGGATAGGCTTCAGAAGCTAGACGGAGCTGACACGAACTCAACGAATTGCTATACGGATGGAGGGCTGCGAGGTGCTTGTTGCTGATCCAAGAGTGGATTTGGCCTTGCTTTAGATCCTCTAGGTTGCTGCGGCCCTCGCCCAGCATCCATGCAACACACACACCTCATTCCTCGCAGCCTGATCCGAGGCATTCCTATCCTCCCGTATAAGTGCATTTACTGTTTTTGCGTGTCTTTCCAGCTCAGCAATAGTCTCCTTTAAATGGTCCGTCATAGCCTGGTCCTCATGTAGCACTGAGCCTACCACTGTGTTCTCTTCCCTTAGGATCTTCCATAGTTGTTTTTTTGGACCATTTATTTGCATTTGCAGTTCCATATCGTCCATGTTATTTATCACAGAGGATCCTGTATTATATGCAGTGAAAATATCGTTCCAGGTTCCCCGCTTTTGTCTCCCCATGCCCATAGTGTTCCCAGCATATAGTGTGTATAAATCTGCTTTGTCTACTTTGTAAAATTTCCTGAACATTTCTCTGAGGAGTGCCTGGTATAGCTGCTCTGTCTCCTTTGGGCATCATGCAGGTAAGTGTACTTCTGTAAGGTTTAAGATGACTGAAGGTACTGCATAGTGTACCCTCTGGTATAATATATTTTCAGTCGGTACTATCACTAACCCATTCCCTGGTCCCTTGGTGGTGATAGGACACTTCTCTATCACTGTCCGTACTGTCGGGGTCGTGGGCAGGGGCTTTCTGGTGCGTGCTACGAGTTCTGTGGCATTGACTGGGATCGGGGAATGTGGGATCACACATGCTTCCAAGCTCTGATCCCAGCCCATCCCCTCCCCGTCATCCTGTCACTGCCTGGCAAACACAATGGATATGCCTATGCGACAGACCCTCTCTGACCCCACATGCATACATAGATCCCCTGTTCAGACTCCCACCATGTGTCGCAACATACATTCACTCCTCTCTGTGTCCCCGTGATGGTCCGGTAAGTATCATTACTGAGTCATTCCCAGTCAGCTACCTGGTCCCCCGTGTCCCGGCTCAGCTTCCTGAGCCACCACCACTTATCCAGGGGAATCTGCCCCTTACATGTCAAACACACCTGTTTCCCCTCAGTGACACTGACCCGTGCTGCAACGACCTGTACCCTGGGGCATGGGATGGAGGCCTCCCCGTAGGTGAACCCGGCCTGGCTGGAGTATCGGGTAGAATTGGACCCCAGCCATCCTGGCCAACTCCCCTCATGGAAGTAGGCGGCGACCTCCTCCACGCCTGGTGTACCACCTCCAGCAGTAACGGTGGGTGCTCTTCCTCCTGAGCACCCAAAGAATGGATATTCCTTGGTGTCATTGCTGTGATCCGTACTCGCCCCCATTAGGGCGAGCAGGAGCAAGGCCCCTCTCATCATTCGGTTTCTTCCCTGTAGGGACACAAAATAGATAGCCTTGCCCTTGAGAAAAACAGTCCTCTGGCTTGGCAAAGGTGATCCAGTTCTACAATCCAACTTAAACTGTAAAATTTTAAAAATTCCAACTAAAATACTAAAACTTAAACTGAAAAAACAATCCTGGAAAAGCTATATACACCGCCACCTGTCCCCAGATGGCCAAGCTAGGTCCTGCTTGCCCCATGCCTTTTCCGGTCCTTTGGCCGCTTGTACATTTGAGCGTACGGTGGCTTGTGCCTCTGAACTCGGAGAGTTCTTCCCACGGTAGCTGGGGCCTTTCCCGAGTCCCAGATAATGGGCAGGATAGCCCCTCCTGTACCACAGTTCACCACCCCTTGCTGTCGGGCCGGTGAGTCCGCTACTTCTTCTGTGGATTCCGCACAGCCGGAGGCTGCCGGCTGGGGACCCTCATTTGGCGGCTGGTCCACCGCTACCTCCCCTGTGAGTCCCTCGCAGTTCGAAGCTGCAGGCTGTGAACCCTTGTCCTTTAAATAGTCCCCCACCTTAACCAATCTTTTTCGTCTTGTAGCCCTCTCGGGGCTGAGCAGTGTGAATTGGGGCGCTGCTGACCACGGTACTCTTGGCCGTGGTGTGCGGGAGGTTCTCCTTAGGGTTACGGCTACTAGGGGTACCATCCGACTCCCAGATGATGGGTGGGATAGCCCCTCCTGTAGCGCAGCTCACTGCCCCCAATGGTATGGTCTGCGGGTCGGCGACTTCCCCTGTGGGATTCCCATTATCGGAGGCTGCTGGCTGGGGAACCTTATCCTCGGGACAGTTCACTGCCCCTGGCTGCCCTTTGCGTCTGGCGGCCTTCCCCGGGTTGAACCGTTTGCACTGGTTTATATGAAACCATTTCGTGCGGCGGAGCATCTTTACGGCATACACCATGGGGCTTGCTTTATCGAAACTACAGTACGGCCCCATGTACAATGCTTCAAAGGCCCCTACCCGAGCATAGTTCCTCACCATGACTTGATCCCCTATCTCCCATTCGTGGTGTTTGCGGGGCTCTAGCAGCAGCCGGTTCGCCGATGCTGCCTCCCCATGTTGCTAGCAGCCTGCCAGTGAATCTGCTTGAGGTGTTCAAACAGATTCCTGACAAAGCTGTCCTGGGTCACCTCTCTGATCTAGCCTTCCATGAGCACCGGAGCTAGCACGTGGGTGGGGGTACACATGACCCTGCCAGTAATAAGCGCGTATGGGGAGTACCCCGTGCTTTTAGACTGGCTGGCCCGGACTCCCATTAGGACCAACGGCAAGATCTCCACCCATTTCGTGGGTGAGTCTCCCGTCTGCTTTCGCAGCCTTTCCTTAATGATTCTATTTAGTCACTCCACCATACCTGATGACTGCGGGTTGTGGGCGACATGCCATTTCCCCTCCACACCGAGCACCTTAAGGGTTGCCTACATGACCTGCCCAGTAAAATGACTCCCCTGGTCAGAGTCCACGTACAGTGGTAATCCCCATCGTGAGAATACTTCCCTTACCAGGATCCGAGCAGTACCCAATGCGGTGGCTGTTCAGCATGGGAAGGCCTCCACACACTTGGAGAAAACATCCACCAATACCAGGCAGTATTTGTAGCCTCCCTGGGCGGTGGGCAGAGGCCTGATGTAGTCGACCTGAATCGACTGCTATGATCCCTCTACCCTCCTGATGTTTCCTATGGACACGTTCCTCTTCTGGGGCTCAGGGTTGTTATCAACACACACCAGGCATTCCGCGCAGAACTCGCGGACATCCTCCCTGAGCCCCGGCCACCACCCTGCCTGTTCCACCCGTTGCCAGGTGGTCGCAGGTCCGGCATGTCCCACTCCTGGACCCACGTGGGCCAGTTGGAAGAATTCCCTTTGGTGTTGCTGCGGTACTACCCACTACTCCCCTCGGAACAGCATGCCTTCTTTTATGGCTATATCTGCTGCGCCGTATGGACCCTCTACTCTCTCTCCTTTAGCCAGCGTGCTCAGGACAGTTTTCAGGACGGGGTCCTGGGTCTGAACTGTTTTCAGGTCCGGGGCCAATGCTACTCCTGCCCTTCCTGTTGTCCCAATCCTGCCCCTAACCGCTGCAATTGGGCCTGAGTCATAGGGATCCCAAAACTCGCCCGTGCGGGCACCCTCTTTAGCCAGCATGTTGGCCTGCAGGTTTCCCTCTGCACAGGGTTCAGTTTTACTGTGGGCCTTTATTTTGTGAATGTACACCCTCCCTATAGCCGCCATGATTTTCTCCAACAAGGGTTTTGTTGTCAGGAGTCTCCCATCAGCAGACGTGTATCCATGACGGGACCAGATGGCCAGGTACTCCGTACATGAATTGCAAGTGAACATACTGTCCGAGCAAATCGTGTAGGGGGTAGGAAACTTCTCTGGGTGTGTAACCACATACATCACCCCGGACAGTTCAGTGTGCTGGGCGCTCATGGTACTCAGGAGTTTAATTGCCAGATTAAACAGCTCCCCCAAACAACCTGAGGATTTTGGAGCAGAAAATCCGACGGCCCGAATCCGGCAATCTCCAGGCCTTGCCAGGCCGTGCCAGTTTGCGAATTTTTCTGGATTTATCTTTGAAAAGGTATGCACAGCTTAAAATGTACTTAAAATATGAAAAGGAATATACTCAAAGCATGAAATATAATAAGTAAAGGTTTTTATTTAGTAAACAGTACAGGTATGAAATATAATACAGTAAATAAAGGTTTTCATTTGGTATACAGGTATGAAATATAATACAGGTACAGTAAATAAAGGTTTTTATTTGGTACAGGTATGAAACAGGATACAGGTACCCTGTAATGTACAGATATAAAGAATAAGATTCTTCCTTCCTGTCATCCACTTCATAAGTAAGCTGCACAGAAATAGGCGCAAGTTACAATTGGCTGGAGGTTGTGTTTGGGGTATCGGGCTCAGCTATGATGTCTGGGGCTGAAGATGGGCCAACAATAGGATTTTCAAATGTGGAAATTGCTGGTGTAGTGGCAGGCTATAGGTCCTGGGCACTCTGCTGTGTTACCCTTTGAAACATATCGACTAGTTTTAATTGTTTAAGTAATTTGATTAATTTTCTTTGATTAATTTTTCCCAAATTGTATACACCTGCATTATTTCGTCTTCACTTATGCAGTTTTGTTGCTCTAGGGTGTTAATTAATTCTTGACAAAGATTGATAGCTTTGTCAATGGGCACTTTTTCAACTTGATTATCAACAGCAGCTTTATCATCCTCACTACTTTCATCCTTTTCTTCTGGATGCAAAACCATGGCCACAATGTCTTCATCTGTCACTGCATGTACAACGAGAGCATCAGTGTCTATGTGCATGACTTCTGTGACAGCGGGCTAGATTTTACACTTTTGTGTAGATCGCCCAAAAATGGGCGTTATTTCCGGCGTGGTAAATATGGGTTTTCAGATCGCCGGCTTGTTGCCCACTTTCAAAACCCCTAGTTTCCATTTTTTTAAATGGGTGTTACCGCGAGCGATCTGAAATGGGCGTTAAGTATCGCTGTCCTTAGCAACGGCATGGCAACACTCAATTCCTGCGATTCAGGAGATCAAGGGTCATCATTAAATGTGCATAAGAGGAGACAGAGAGAGAGGGAGCTGAGAGGGAGCAAAGGCATGTGTGAGTGTGGTGTGGCTGCTTTGAGAGGAAGGAGGGAGAGTTTCGAGCTTTATAGCAAATTGTGCCAAAAAACGCAGTTGTTACCAGCCAGATATTTGAACGAATTTGGTGCCTATAATGAAGGGAGTGGAGGAGGTGACACAGCACATTTTGGAGACTAACGCTGACGAGAGCAGTGAGGTGGGAGAGGAGCAAATTGGAGAACGCAAAAGGGTGAGGAGGTTCACGGATGAGCCTCCCTCATGCAAGAGATCGAGTCATGCTGGGGTGATTTGACACCGGGAGGACGTGGGAAGCCCACCCCAAAGGCCTACTAGAGGATACGGGCCGAGATAGCAGAGGTGGTCTCGTCCGCGACCAACGAGGTGCGTGAGGGCAACCAATGCTGAAAGCGATGGAATGACCTTGTCGGATCCGCAAGAGTAAGTATTACATTTATTTAAATGTACTTATTCATTTATATAATTTGATTTGTAAGAGTCATGAGTGACTATCATCAGATGTGAGGTCTTTCACTTTTACCTGGAAGGTTGTACTCAAAGCCTGCAGTCACGGTGCACGTCTTTATGATAATTATCATAATAATCATGATTACATCTGTCGGTTATGTGCTGTATCAGTCTCTGTGACAATATCTAGCAATGATATCACACAATGATCTCATGCCATGTCATCCTGTTTCCTTTTACAGAAGAAGCTATCGAGGAATAGGTCCGAGCAGAGGCGAACGGGTGGGGGGCCACCAGTCATCAGCGACATCACTGACATCGAGGAGTGGGTGCTGACACTAGTGGGGAGCAACCCCTGGATGGCCACGCAAGCATCTACAGACCCTGAAGTGATGCCACGTGAGTAAAGTATACACTATTGCGTGATGTAATGTCAATAGATGCCACACCCACTCATATCCAAACAATAATATATGATAGATGATTTCTAAAAGTGTCCTGTAAAAAATGCTGGCCTCATGAGAATCATTGCAATGCAGAATGTGTTGATGGTCATGAAATGTGATGTCTGTGATGATTTTGATAGCGGTGGTGCTTTTGTCATGCATATGATGTGTGTAGCGCTGGACTCACCTTGTGACCCTAGCACCCCCTTCTCCTCTAATAACCTAATTTGTGTTTTGCAGCTCAGCCAGCAGCGCTTCCCAAGACAAGAGCACAGAGGCCAGAAGGTGGGAGCGCGGGGCCGGACTTGCCGGACGATCCTACATCTGGTGCTGAGGAGCTCCAATTCTCGCCCGTCAATCTGCTGGGTCCGTTCTCCATGGATGAGAGACTGCATCGCCAGGCTCCAGAAGGCATTCCACCACAAGGTCATCTAGTGCTCCTCTGGCCATTCCCACCTGCACTCTGGAGGTACCGGGTCCAAGCACCTTGCCACAGGGCATCCCAGGTTCCCTAGGACGGCGCCGACTCCACGGAGGTTTCGTGTACACGGCAGGTCTGCTCCACGAGCGCCAGCTGAGAGGGTAGAGCTGGTACAGTTGTCCAGGAGGACTGTAGACATAGGTGACCAGATCCTACATGCATTGGAGGGGCATATCCCGACAGCTGGCCAGCATCTCCGGCACCATGATGGAGTACGTTCCGCAGATGGCAGAGGCCCTGGGGACGATAGCCAGGAACACTCGTGGCACAGGCCTCCCAATGGCCCAGGAGCCGCGGCACTCCACCCCTAGTCTCTGCACCCCCAGTGCCAACAACACATGAGAGGCAGGAGCAAGATCCTGCTTCTGCATCCGATAATGTTGCCACCTCAGTACACCCGTTTCCCGCTCCCAGATCCGTGCAACCACCGGTTCTGTCTTCATTTCCCCCCAATCCCCCTGAGGAGCTCCTCGGCCAGGTGGCGAGGAGCGAGGAGGGGAAGGGGTAGAGGTGGGGAGAAGAAGAGGAGGAGGGAAGGAAAGTCCGCAGGTGTCCATCTGGGTGTATGCAATTTGTTGTAAGGTATGGGGGGAGGGGGGCCACCCTGTTGGTTTGCATTTGTGTTCTGTGTTGCTGGACATATTGACCATTTGATTGATATCAATATCGGAAAAGTGAGGTGGGGTGTTTTTCCTAGTTATAATTATGATTTCACACAAATGTTCAGATTAAATGTTTTTTATTCAACATAACTTTAATGTGTATTGTCTCAGATAGCTGGACCGTGACACACTAGTGATTCCTTAACATGAAAGGGTATAATTACACTTAACTTGAATCAAATTAAACTTTAACAAGCATCAAGGTGATGCCCACCATTGATGTCTGAGCTGCACACACAGCAGTGTGTCAGCTTTGTCACTAACAGCAACATTCTTTCAGGCAAATCGCTCATTTATGAGCTGCTGACGTAAGAGTCTTGCAGCTATGTAGCCACCACGGGCCTTTTCCTGCGGTCTGGAGGGGTGCGTGGGCATGGTTGCATAGTCAGCCTGATTGTCTGGCCCTAGGTCAGTGTCCAGCCCCTCGTCCTCCTTTTCCTTTCTCTCCTGAGGTGGACCATAAGTCCCTTCTGGCAATTCTTGTCCCCTCCTGACAGCCAGGTTGTGCAGCATGAAGCACACGACCATAAATTGAGCTGCCTGATCAGGGTTGTTTTGTAGCTCTCCTCCTGAGTGCTCCAGGCATCTAAGGCGCTGCTTAAGCACACCAATGGTTTTCTGGGCCACATTGCGTGTATTGCTTCTCGGCCTCGATGTGGGTGTCATGCAGGGGGGTCATCAGCCAGGTGGCTAAGCCATATCGTTTGTCACCAAGCATCCTGCATTGACTTTATGGCTGACTGGTTAACATGTCAGATACAGCACTCTCACGCAGTTGAAGCAGCCTTTTCAATGAAGCGACCTGCAATTTACAAAATGGTATCCACACCGCTGTGATTAGTTCAGAACAGTTCAACTTTTTCAGAGCCGTGTTTTCGGTGGGCGAGATTGTGGCCGAGATGTGTGCGAGGTGCTGAAAGTGACGCTGGGCGATATACTGGCCGTTAGTTTCGGTAAATGTGATCTTTATGACAAAAAAAAGTGGGCGGTCGGTATTATTGAAATTCGGCGTTAATTACATGCCGAAAGTAATGCTGGGCAATATTATGGGCGTTGGGTTCACCCATTCTGATGATTCCACCCAAAAAAAGTGGGCGGGCGGTATTATTTTTTCCCGGCGTTACTAACTTGGCGACAGTAACGCCCAGAGATAAGTTTCCAAGAAATGAGCGTCAGTTTCCATTTTGTGATTAAATGGGTGATATCTAGGTGTTACACCTCATTTCAGCGCTAAAATGGACGTTAAGTGGGTGTTATGCATGCAAAAATAATGGAAAATCTAGCCCATCATCTTCATTCAATTCTAGCGCAGCTTCACGAGTCTGCCGTTTTGCGTATTCTAAAAGTTCAGCAATCATTTCCTTCTCCCTGGACACATGAAAGCCTTTAAAGTCATCAGCATTGTTGTCATCTTCACTAAACATAGTTGCTGGCCAGAGGTTTTGCCAAGCATTAGCCAAGGTGTCTCTAGTTACCTTATTCCACGCATCCGCAACTGCCCATATGGTGTCCTTCACAGAGAAATCTTTTGAGAATGCTGTTATCCCCATGCCTCCGTTCACAGCACTAAGCACTCATGAATTTGTTTTTGTAGAGACACTTCATTGATCTCAGAATTGCTTGGTCCATTGGCTATACCAGTGATGTTACATTGGGAGGTAAATAGATTCCGCGGACATTATCCGCTAAAACAAGCTCAGCATCAGGATGTGCTGAGCAATTGTCTAGCAGCAAGAATTTTTGCAGTTTTCATCAAGGCCAGCTGCCCTACAATGAGCATGTGCCTCGGGAACAAAATGCTTCTCAAACCAGTTCAGAAAAATTACCCTGGTTATCCATGCTCTCTCATATTAGCATAATAATGTACTGGGAATATTCTCACACCCTTGAAACATCTTGGATGCTGCTTTTCCCGATGACCATAAATTTACACTTATGTGTCCCAGCCACATTTGCACAAGCAAGCACAGTCAGTCTATCTTTGGTGTCTTTTACACCTGCTGGCTGCGATTCTTCTGCTGTTACTAATGTCTTTCTTGGTATTTAATGCCAAAACAACGATGTCTCGTCGGCATTATAGATTTGCTCAGCCGAAAAGTTTTCATCAGCAATCAGTTTAACAAACTCGTCTATATAACTTTCAGCTGCCTCATGATTTGCTGAGGCTTTTTCACCATACACTTTCAATTGTCTGCTGCCATGACACCTTTTAAATTTGGTTAGCCAACCTGAAGAGTAGTCGCAGGGAGTTTCAATCTCCAGTTCTGCATGCAATATCTTAGCTTGTTGCATCACCATTGGGCCAGACAAAGGAACCTTTTCACTTCTCCTCTGTCGCCCCCACTCCATCATTACTCGATTCAAATAATCACTTTTCGGCTTATGCATAGATTTTCTTTTACTCATTTCATTCTAAACGTCACTATCTGCATAAAACTTCATCATCTGTTCATTCTATTTTTTTATATCATAAATGGTGGAGATTCCAACACCATACTTCTCACTCAGTCTTCTCACTGAAGTACCTTTATCTAATCTCTGGAGTAACTCCACTTTCTTGGCAATTGACGATGAATTATGCTTCCCCTTTGCACTATGTGTTTCACCCATTGGGATATCTGTTGGCCTTTTTGACATGGTTGTAATGGCAAACAACACAAATGCACAATACCTTTAAATCAGGAAAAACACCACAGCAATTGAGTCAGGTTGGGTGGGGCCTGGTCGAGGGGAGTACTGGGGTCAGGTAGGGTTGGCTCGGGTCACACGTGGGTTAGGTTAGGTGGGCTCAGGTCGCACGTGGGTCGGGGTCATGAGGCATTCCGAAAGGCTCAGACCAATCGCATTTGTGCCATTTTTTTTTTTAAAAGTCCGGTTTTTGGAACATATTTCTGGATTCCAGCAACTCCTTGCTTCATGTGCCGTTTTTAACAAAAAATGTCCGGCTTTTGGAACATATTTCCTGATTCTGGACGACTCCTTGCTTTATGCGCCTTTTTATTTTCAAAGTCCGGTTTTCAGGACGACTCGTTCTGCGATCTGCACAATGTCTGGTTTTCGTACAATTCCGATTTTTGGAATTCTGGATTCGGGGCGTTGTACCTATAACTCCTTATGTGTCAAATTTTGTTTGATAACACTCCCATGAAGCACCTTGGGACATTTTACTGCATTAAAAGTGCTATTTAAATGCAAGTTGTCTTTGTTATTTATATAATTCTGTGCAATCATCCACTTTCTCAGGTGTCTGAAGCATTTGCTTTCTTGATGTGGTTAGTCATCTCACGATAATGCTGACCAGGTACAGAAAATGGATCCTGTTAACATCGACTCTTGTTGGCTATGTGCCTTGGGCAAGGCTTGTTTTACAAAGTCATAAAATGATAGATTCATTAGGCATTTGGCGCATCTTAGTTTATCCATCTATAAAAACCCACAGCTCATCCATCACATCATCCAATTATTTCTTAAATCATTCCAAAGTTTTCACCTGCTCAGAAGTCTATTGCAAGACTTGATCATTCTTGTGAGTTGAAAGACTTTCTGGTAACACTCAAATGTTTTGCTTTATCAGCTTTAAACTGTGCACTATTGTACCATCACAATTTAACTTGAAATAGAGTTCTGGATTTACTATTTCTGTATTGTTTACTGCCCTGAATACTTTTGAGTACTCTCCTCAACTGCCTCCTTTCAAGACTGCTGAGCACAAGTTTCTCAATGGCCAGTGAGGAATTTGAACTTTTCCTCTGCGTGTTTGAAGAGGACAGTCATTGGTTTTACTGTTTGTGGTTTTCCCCGAACACCTTTTGTCTTGTGTTCACATCTAGAAGCAGTTTCGATAAGCAGACTGAATTGCTGTCAAGCAAAACAGGCTGGCTCGTACATGACATATATGGTTTAATATGCCCTAAGCATGATGCATCAATGACCGAAGAATACATGGGCTGGCTACCATCTTCTCCTGCTCCTGCCAAAAGGTGGAAAGTAATATTCCATTGGGAAATATATAGAAGCTAAATCTACTTGGTTAGCAAGATACTCAAACATCACAATATTTAAAAATTAAATGATAGATTCAGGCCATTAGAATTTAATCTACCTTTTTCGGAAGATGCTTCTGATAAAGAATATACATTTGAATGAACGAGTCAGGTTTGTCTCTTGGTGAACTTCCAACCTGCAATGTTATACGTGGATATGCATTCAACAACATTCGGATTTCTTGCCAGAACTAAAGCAGAGCAACCAATGTTGTGAATTATGTCATGGGACATCTTTCAAGTTGTAGTAATTTCCTTGATGTAAACAGAAAGATTAAGTGCCTAGAATTCATTCGGGGGTTCCCCGGTGGGAGATTAGTGGAATCCCTGGAGGAATGGTGTAAACGGCTAGAAATAGCCATTCACACCACTTCACCAGGGTTTTCACCAATCTACTGTCAAAGTTACAGTGGGAGATCAGCAGAACTCTATGAATATTCTCATCCTGATTGTTTAATAAATCTCTCACCACCTGAGTTGAGTGTAAAAGAAAAAGAAAGACTTGTATTTATATAGCGCCTTTCATGATCACCGGATGTCTCAAAGCGTTTACAGCCAATGAAGTACTTTTGGAGTGTCATCATCATCATAGGCAGTCCCTCGGAATCGAGGAAGACTTGATTCCACTCTAAAAATGAGTCCTTAGGTGGCTGAACAGTCCAATATGAGAACCACAGTCCCTGTCACAGGTGAGAAACGCGGCAGCCAATTTGCGCACAGTAAACACCCACAAACAGCAATGTGATAATGAACAAATAATCTGTTTTTATGCTATTGATTGAGGGATAAATATTGGCCAGGACACCAGGGGTAACTCTCTGCTTTTCTTCAAAATAGTGCCATGGGATCTTTTATGTCCATCTGAGAGGGCAGACGGAGCCTCGATTTAGCGTCTCCTCCGAAGGACATAATGCTAAGAATTAATATCTGGAAATGACTACTTAGAAAGAGAGATTAGAATCACCATCTATCAAGTCACACAAATTAACATTTATATTATTCAACCCAGTAATTTTAAACTTAAAGATAACTATATGCACTGGAAAAAGGCAGCATGCTCATCAATAATGGTAGAAAGAAAGGCAAAGTTGACATTTTGGGTGCATAGTCTTCACCTGACTTTTACCATGAATTGGTGTCTGAAGAAGGTATTGAACCAACAAAGAAAAAAACATTTAAGTTAGGCATTTCCCTTTGAATATGCTGACTATGTCTGATTGCATGCAGCCAGTTAAATGTATTGGTCACGACTGTCCATGGGGTCCTCCCAGACACAAAGCTGGTAGAAACCATTTTTAAATTGGATTTTTCCCTAACCAGCTGACATCACTGTTGACTTAAAACAATGTTCTGTTGTTGACTTGAGTAGTAACAAATTCAGGCTTCTGGTTATAATCATTTCATTCTTTAATGTCAGCATAGAAAACAATGTACAAGCAGAGTAGTCACAGATAGAGCATGTGAGCCTAGGCATGGGTCTGTTCATGCTGCTTGAACAAAGCTAATATTAATACACTATTTTCTTATCAAACTAGAGCTGGCATTGCCTAATATGGTGGGGCTGGATTTTCCGGTCCTTTGCGCTCTGGCGCTCCAGGGCGGCGAGATCTCGATCGCAATCCTTGGGTCGGGTTTTGCGGCGGTGCTGGGAAGAACTGCACCGGGTGTGCATCGCCTCTCGTTGCAACACCGTCCGAGTTTTGACTCAAATCCAACCTGGAATCGCAACTCGCAATGACCGCCTGGTAAACCAGAGCTGTCCAGCTATGCCAGCGGCGGTGAGGAAGGTAACGTGCTGTAAAGGTAAGTGAGAGCGTTTGTTCTTTTAATTTTTTTGCGATTTGTGTTGTGGTGGCGTGGGCAATGTTTTAGGAATGATTTTGTGGTTTTTTTTAAGGTTCCCCTCCCCCCCCCAGGCCTCTCTCGGAGCGCACATGACCCGGCTCTTTAGTTCGCGACTTTCCCATTTTTGCGCTTCAAAAGTTGTCCAACACTTCCCTTCGCACTGTGCACCCTGGCGCAGGGCCCAGATGCCCAAACTTCCTTACTAAAGTGCAACCTATTCCTGACCGGTAACTTTCCCGTCCTGCCTCCATTTTCACCCCGAAAACAGAAAAAGCCTTAAATCCAGCCCGTAGTCTCTGCCTACTGCATAATCCAGAGACACAAGTCTGCATTCTCTTCAACATACATTAACAACATTAGAAGCACATAAAAACATTGTGACCTTGCTATGATAAGCATAGTCGATAGACTTCCTTATCCTAACATAATGGTGCTAATCTAAACATTCTATTCTGAAAATGATCCATGGTCGGTTGATTGCAAACACCAGCTGTTGCTAAGTGAAATCTGTCTGTCTGTTTCTCTCCAATGATACCAACCATATTTTTTCCCTTTATGGGATGAACTAAACATGAATACCTTTCTGAGACTGAATTAACCTAATTCCATATGTCAACAGCTCTCCCTCTCTCTATCTCCCAAAGCTTCAAATTTAAAATTCTTATCCTTATGTTAAAATGTGTTCATGTCCTCACCCTTCTATATCTGTGTGATCTCCGCTACCCCTACAACCCCCAAAACTCCAAACTTTCTGTTCCTCTGATGGCACTTGGCTCTGAGTGACAAGTCATAAGTTAAAGTCTACTCCAGAGACTTGAACACATCATCTATAACATTCCAACAATTACATGAAATAAAAGTCATTTCTCATTGGTCACAGTTGGTGTAGAACAGCTCATGGCCTTTCCCTTCTTCACCTTAGTGAGTGTACAGATTTGGCTGAGATTAAAGTATTAGCTGGGTGTTCAAGAACCACTGTGAGCAACCTCCGTTAGATCCCTTGTTGTTTTCTCGCGCAGCAATTAAGAACAGTTCAGATAAGCTGGGTGCCTAACCATCTTCCTGACTGTACACAATATCAACTCTACACATTGAGGAAGGGAGGCGAAGAAATCCAAACCCAAATACCTTCGTATCAGGCCTGGAAAACAAAAAAATTGGGCATGCTACCTCTGTTTATTTATAAAAAAGACCTTGGTTGTGGCCTTTTAATTGCAAAATATCAATTTATATTTGACTAGGTGAGCATTGGTAAGCTATTCTGTCATATACCAGCCTGGTTCAAAGTTTTAGATCTCTATTTACAAATGTATTACAGCATCAAACTGCTATGAATAATTTAAAATTGATCTGGCCTATTAGTTATGATGACCATGGATTTTGAAATGTATTTCTTAAAGAATAGCATTTTGATTACACAAGGTCAGTTTATATAGCAGCCGACGTGATAAGCTGGAGAAAACAAGAAGAAAATGTTTTTATAAAAGAACAATTTGTCAGTAGCTATACCAGAACCCATTAGCAAATGTTCACAAATATTGGTAACATTTATTACCGTCAGTCATTAACAGTATATAACTCTGGTGCCATATTTTAGCTATATCATGGGAGAATAGCGGAGAGCTCACACTGCAACAAATGTTGCTGCAATATTTCAGATATGTCTGACCTTTTTACTATTCTTACATGATACAATCAGCAGATGGATTTTTCTGTGAAACTCAGGTGATGGTTTTCAGTTCACTCTTATCAAATAATTGCTGTCTGCTTTTGAAATCTGGAGACTGGATTTGCCATGATGAATTAAGATGTGCCTCAGAGATCTCATAGCATCACTTGTAAAGATGCAGATAAAAGGTTGGATTACTTCCTAATGCAATAGGACCCTTGAATCCCATATATATTTTGCCTGCTAAAGTTCGCAATTAGATCATGTTTGTACTTCCAAAGATACAACAAATTAATAGCTATTTTAGGACAATAATTACAACTGAACATATTATAAAAAAAGAATATCTGGATTTCCTGACTTAGTAATTACTATTCCAAAACTATGATGTTTAATTGTTAATTTTGCCACATCTGATATGGGGTTATACAAGAACAGTCATCCATCATCATCATAGTCAGTCCCTTGGAATCGAGGAAGACTTGCTTCCACTCCTGAAGTGAGTACTTTGGTGGCTGAACAGTCCAATATGAGAGCCACAGACTCTGTCACAGGTGGGACAGACAGTCGCCAAGGGAAGGGGTGGGTGGGACTGGTCCGCCACATGCTCCCTCTGCTGCCTGTGCCTGACCTCTGCATGCTCTCGGCGTTGAGACTCGAAGTGCTTAACGCCCTCCCGGATGCACTTTCTCCACTTAGGGCGGTCTTTGGCCAGGGACTCCCAGGTGTCAGTGCTGATGTCGCACTTTATCAGGGAGGCTTTGAGGGAGTCCTTGTAATGTTTCCGCTGCCCACCTTTGGCTCATTTGCCGTGAAGGAGCGCCGCATAGAGCACTTGCTTTGGGAGGTCGTGTCTGGCATGCGAACTATGTGGCCTGCCCAGCCAAGCTGATCGAGTGTGGTCAGCGCTTCAATGCCGGGGATGTTGGCCTGGACGAGGACACTGATGCTAGTGCACCTGTCCTCCCAGGGGATTTGCAGGATCTTGCGGAGACTTGATGTGTCTTCTGTACATCGTTCATGCCTCTGAACCATACGGGAGGGTGGGTATCACTACAGCTCTGTAAACCATGAGCTTGGTGGCAGATTTGAGGGCCTGGTCTTCAAACACTCTTTTCCTCAGGTGGCCAAAGGATGCACTGGCGCATTGGAGGCGGTGTTGAATCTCTGCATTAATGTTTGCTTTTGTTGATAAGAGGCTCCTGAGGTATGGGAAATGGTCCACGTTGTCGAGGGCTGCGCCGTGGATCTTGATGACTGGAGGTCAGTGCTGTGCGGCGAGGACAGGCTGGTGGAGGACCTTTGTATTACAGATGTTTAGCGAAAGGTCCATGCTTTCGTACGCCTCAGTAAATACATCGACTATATCCTGGAGTTCAGCCCCAGAATGTGCGCAGACGCAGGCATCGTCCGCGTACTGCAGCTCAACGACAGAGGTTGGGGTGATCTTGGACATGGCCTGGAGGCGGCTTAGGTTAAACAGCTTCCCACTGGTTCTGTAGTTTAGTTCCACTCCAGCGGAGAGCTTGTTGAGTGTGAGGTGGAGCATGGCGATGAGGAAGATTGAGAAGAGTGTTGGTGCGATGACCTTGGTTCGGAAGTGGATTGGGTCTGTAATGGATCCATTGGTAAGGATCACGGCCTGCATGTCGTCGTGGAGCAGGCGAAGGAGGTTGACAAACTTTTGGGGGCATCCGAAACGGAGGAGGACG